>NC_143505.1:3177500-3802500 GCF_051622355.1 Phaseolus vulgaris
CTATTTTCAGACTTTTGCAACTTCTTTTAATAAAATGGGCACTCACACTAAGTATTATACCACATGCACACCAATTTTGTTACTGCACAGAAAAAGCAAACTTATTCAATATGATTGAGAACATACACTGTTGAGCAAATTATACTAATGTCATTATGAAGAGGATCATACATTAGATATTATGAAGAGAATCATATATCATATATCATGAAGAGAATTATACATCAGATATTATACAGAGAATCATAAATAATACATTAAAAGCCTAATATTTACTCAGGAAACAGAACAGACAATATCTTAAAAGAAACAAATAAACAAAGAGAAGGAACTAGCCAGACATGCAACCAATCCCATGTCTAGAAGTGGGAAAGACGAGGAACAAGCCACTGCAAACGAGTCCCACCATGAGAGGAAAACTCTCCCTAACCTGCTCCAAGTCCTTCTCGCGCCCAGGGAACAAACAGTTGGTGACCCTGTGATCGGAAACAGCAATGGCAACGAAGATCATGACGGACATGACGGCGTGGACGAAGTCGGTGAACCCCACCTTGAACTTGTCGTCGCGCGGCACAGGCACGGCGGGGAGCGAAGGCTTGAAGACGGAGAGGCCGCGCGTGGTGACGAAGCCGTAGTAGAGGGTTCCGTCGGGGCCGTGGAAACTGTCTGTGAAGTGGAAGAAGAAGCAGGAGAGGGCGCAGAGAAGGAGGAGGAAGTTGATCATGAGGGTGTTCATGTGGGTGCACTGTCCGTTCTTGTAGATGGAGGGTAGCACCATTTCGAAGGAAAGGAGAGTGCCGGTGGGAAGGAAGTTGCCAAGGAGAGAGGTTTTGGATAGGGTTTTCTGGACACCCTTTGCCACCATCGCACGACGCTTGTTCTGCTGAGGGTTCTTGCTTGTTCCTCCTTCCTGGGGTGGTGCCGTTGCATTGTACACTTTGATGCCCATTTCTTGTTCACTTTCATCCATTGTAATCCAAAGAGAATCAAAACATGAAATGAAATGAAAACAAAATGCTGAATTTGGAGTTAGATCTTTATATATTGTTTAAAATTTTGGGACGGTTAAAAAACTGTCTTGTGCAAGATGTTTACGCAAGGTGGAGGGAAAGGAGGAGGCCAAAGGAAGAAGCCAAGGCGGATTCCACCGTCAGGGAAACAGGTCATGAGACGACTTTTTACATGTTAGATTTTATGAAATTGAGTTAAAGTTAAAATTTATTTATTAATATATTATTATATATTATCAGATATATTTCAAATCTATTGTCATCTATTATTAAATTGTTATTAAATTATTAAATCACTTATAATATATAATTTTACTAAGAGAATCGAAGAAGCAGAATCATGTATTTAGAAAAAAAAAATTGAATACCTAATAATGTATTCTAAAAAACAAAAAGTTTGTAGTTTTTTCTTACTTGTAGAAAAGTAAAAATTATATTAAAAAAGAGCATAAATATCTTTAATAAATTAGATAAATGTGCAAAAAATAAAATACTTCAATATGCAAAAATTTGATTGTTTTTAATATGATCGAAAATTCTGTCATGATATTCAACAAGTGGAAGACTACATTTTTTCTATAGTTCACTGGATCAAAGTGTCATTTGTCTCAGTAATAAGATTAATACAAATGTGTTCTTATAATAATAAATATGATTTATACAAGTGTCTAGAGAATAGTTTCTAAGACGTTTTGAGCATCAGTGTTATTGCCTATAAAAGAACAACATATGCTAATTCAAATAATAGTAGTAAACTCATTATATATATATATATAAATAGCATATATTGCCAATAATGTTAGATTGAGAGATGAAAAATATTATTTAACATATTTTGTTCACTTTAAAATATGATTACAAAATAATTTTTTAATTATAAACTAATCTATATGTTAATTAATCATAAATAAGAATAGAGTAATAAAGCGGAAGGGCACGAAAACCCAAATTGAAACCAGAGCAAAAGTGTGGGTGACACATAATACTCTGAATAACATGATTACAAAGTAAAGAAGGGAAAACACATTATTTTGTTTACTAAATGATAAATATTATGTATCAATGGTGTGTTCATTGGTTAAAATAATTATTCCTGATTAGTATTATAACTTAGAAGTATAGCAAGAGTTGAGATGAAAGATAATGTAAAACTTAAATCCTGTATATTAAGCCACTGAAAGATGAAGTTAAAATTATGAATGAAATTTAGGAGAAGAGAATAAAATTAAGTTAATTATATATAATTGGTGAAAAATATTGATATAGATAATAAAAATAAGTATTGAAGTGACATTTGTGTTAATAAATTTTAAGTAATAGTCTATATCAATTTTGTGAGGATTATAAATTTAATTAATATAAAAACACTTTTGTTAAAAATTGAATCAATATTAAAAGTGTTTATTATATTTATTAAATTTTTAACCAATATAAGAAAAATCCTCTTCACTAACTTCTTCACTCCTAAACTCCTTCAAATAGTCATTCCAATCTTCTTATTTTTTTTATCTAATTTGAGGATCATCTTACTAACAAAGTCATCACAATCTCCCAAAAATACTCATTTCCTATTGCTTTTGAATACTCTTTATCACATGAACATCCAACACTTTCTTAAAATACTTCTATAATTGTGTGCTGTAAAGTTAGGACACCAGAATCACTAACACAAAGCAATATGCCACATCTTTTTTTGAGTTTACTTTTTGGATTTCTGATTTGGTATTTCTTAACTTTTCTAGTTTGATTTTTAATTTTTGTTTATTGTGATAGAAAAGTAATAACTACAACATAAATGAATTTTAACACAAAGAATGTAAGCAACTTTCTATATCATGATTAACTTAAAAAGATTTCAAATTTTTATATTAGTTGAATGTATAACCAGCACAAAATTATAAAGATGATAGACAGGGAAAGATAATTTGTTGCATTTCAGCCCAAAAGGAACAACAATTTCAGCATAAACTAAAACATGCTTGTAATTGGATTGTATATTCTTCAGAATCAATTCTAAATATATGTCATTTCTATTGATCTTGACCCTTGTTGACCTTGTACTAGTTCCTTACTGATATCTTAGTTTTTAAAGATGAAAATAATAATTTACCTTTTATAAAGTGAAATAAAATCTGAATAATAAGTTGAATGTGGAAATTTAACCCAAAAATAGAGGGGTAATGTGATTACATTGTGTTTGTTTTTACATATCCACTTTTTACGCCATTTACGTCTTTAGTATTCTACTTCAATGCCCCTTACACTTTACATGCATGTGAGTACTGAAGTTTTCTCGTGTGGACTTGTTATGTCTAAATAGATTTTTTTTTCTTCTGCTAAATCGACTTTGTGGGTTAATAGTCAATGAAATAAATCCACAAAATCGATTTTGTGTGTCATATCTAGAGTTTATAAATCCATTTTGTTGTATTTTTTTTGTGCTAAATAGATTTTGTTGGTTTATAGGCACCGAAGAAAATCGATTTTGTTGGTTATAATAGGTACCGAAGAAAATCGATTTTTTATGTTTTTATGGTTTTTTTAAATATTTGGTTTCCTTATAACTAGTAAATTTATTTTATTTAAGATTTGTATTTATTTAGAATTTTAAATATTTTAAAAATTTTATATTTTTTAAATTTTTATTTAAATAGGACATTAAATATTTAGATTTTACATTTATTTAAAATTTTGAATATTTTAAAAAATTTACATATTTTAGATTCTTATTTAAATAGACATTAAATATTTATGATTTGTATTTATTTAGAATTTTAAATATTATAGAAATCTTAGATTTTCATTTAAATAGACATTAAATATTTAGAATTTGTATTTATTTGAAATTTTGAATATTTTAGAAATTTTATATATTTTAAATTTTTATTTAAATAGGACATTAAATATTTAGAATTTGTATTTATTTAGAATTTTAGAATTTTGAATATTTTAGAAATTTTCCATATTTTAGATTTTTATTTAAATAGACATTAAAAATTTAGAATTTGTATTTATTTAGAATTTTAAATATTTTAAAAAATTTATATATTTAGATTTTCATTTAAATAAAACATTAAATATTTAAAATTTGTATTTATTTAAGATTTTGAATATTTCAGAAATTTTATATATTTCAGATTTTTATTTAAAGAGAACATTAAACAAATTAGAATTTGTATTTATTTAAAATTTTGAATATTTTAAAAGTTAACAACTGCAAGACAGAACACACAATACACTGTACAACTAAATGACGTTTTTTTTATCTGCAATAAATAAATAGATTAAACGAGTATTACAATCCTATGCACATCTCATATCATACCATCCACAAAACAGTGCACAAAGGTAGGTTTAGCTCTTTGGCACAATAACATCAAAGCACACCTGCATTGAGACTTTGTCTCTCCAACTTACAAGCTAATTATCACTAATAATGAGATTTTATCATCATCAAATATGAAGACTTTTTCTCTCCAACTTACAAGTTAATTATGTAGTGATTCACTAATAATGAGATTTTATCATCATCAAATTAATTGCGTACAATAAGTACAATAATTGCGTCCAATACTAAAAGTACATATCTTAAAAATATGCTCTGATCCAAGATAGAATGAGTATCCTGGTCAATAGTATGTACACGTTGGCAAAGGGAAAGAAGTTTGGAGTACATAGGGAAATTGACAATAAATAAAAAAGAGAAAGAAGGACTTCGTCATCCAATTTGTTAAATATTGTTTTAAGGTAGAAATTGAGGATTTTGAATCCTAAGCACCCGTGCTGATTTGTTTCCCCTCCGCCCAACATTTTATACACATCATCAATCAAAAAGCACCACAATGAGTCAATACACAGTTTAATCATCATCGTTCAAAATGCATACAAAGATAAATGCATTATATCCTAACAGAAAAGTAGAATTCAATTAAACAGAATTCAATGCACAAAATTGCTTATTATTCACTCAACGAAAATTGGTTACATAGAGATTCCATCATCATCAAATTAATTACATACAATAACTATAATAATTGCGTAGAATACTATAAATAGAGATTTTAAAAATATGCTCCTATACACAGTTTAATCATCATTCAAAAAGCACCACGATGAGTCAATACACAGTTAATCATCATTCAAAATGCAAAAAACAGTATGTAAAAATACAATATTAATTATTAGAATCAAATTAATTGCTTACAATAAGTACAATAATTGCGTAAAATACTAAAAGTACAAATCTTAAAAATATGCTCTGGTCCAGGATAGAATGAGCATCTGCTCAATAGTCTTTACCGGCAGAGGGGAAGAAGTTTAGAGTAGTGAGGGAAATTGATAATAAATGGTAAAGAAAAGAGAAAAGAAGGACTTCCTCATTCAATTTGCTAAATACTATTTTAAGACAGAAATTAAGACAGAAATTGAGAATTTTGAACACTAGGCAATGTTTCTCCCTCCGCTCAACAGGTAATAATACATTCCACAGAATAATACAATCAAATTATACACAGTTTAATAATACACAGTTTAATCATCATTATTCAAAATGCACACAAAGATAAATGCATTATATCATACAATAAATGTAAAATTCAGTTAAGCAAAATTCAATGCATAAACAGTAAGAAACCAGCATGTAAAGTTACAGTATTGATTATTATTTACTCAACAAAAATTGGTTATCAATAACATCAAACCATGCATGTATAAATACTTTCTATCTCCGACCTACATACAATTTAATTATATGGTAATATTCTATCAACATCAAATTAATTACGGATAATTTGATAATCATTATAGAAAATGAACGGAATATACGTTCCACATTAGGATTACTGATATTGATTCATAGCCTTGAAACTATCCAGCAGCTCCATCCATCACTATACACCAAATCCAAGCATTAGAAAAGGCCTTGTGAGCGTATACAGAAAAGTGATGAATAGTGAGCCACCTTTTGAAGAGCAATTAGGAAGAATGCAACAGTTTTTCTTTTCCCTTCTATTTCCTGTTTGATATGTTATTGTGCTTTCGTTTTGTTATGTTATTAATGAACCGGTTTAATGCTTTTATTCAAATTTTCAAGCATTATAAAAATAATATGTTAATTTGGTCAAAATTGGGGAAAATGTATTTTTAAGATTTGATGATTACGGAAAATTATTTTGGATTTGAATTATTTTTTCACTTCAAATTTTAAATTTCGAAATTTAAATAAGAAAAATGAAATTCCTTTTAATTTTTTTTTCTAAAAAAAATACTTAAAATTTACAAAAGAAATAATTAATATTTTCAATACATTCACTTTAACACAATTCTATTATTATTTAATTAAAATTTACCAAAAATCATGAATACGTAGTCACGTGGCATTTAATATTATCACACCAAATGAATCTTTTATTTTCATTCATTTTGATTATTTAATACTTTTTTTCAGTTAAAATTTGAATGAACATAAGTTTTGTTTAACGACAATTTTTTAAAAACGCCCAAAAAGTAAAATATATGTTAAGACATTAATGCACAATTCTTTTGGTTTGAAATTCATTTACCAAATTTTTTTGGCAAAAGTTTTTATTCCATAATAATGGTATTGGTTTAACTTTCATTACATAATATAATTAATAAAAGAGATTACAAGAAGAAATTAAAGTTAAATAACTTATTATTAATAATAAATGATTTTTTGTAGTAAATAAAATCAAATAGAGGTGAAGTTAATTAATAAAACTAATATATCTCATATTTATTAATATATTGTCTAACAAATTAAATTATAATTGATTAAAATTTTAGTAATTAATAATTCTATTTATCTGAAGAAATATTTCGTCAATTTGATTGTTTACTAAATTTAAGGTATTAAAAAATAAAAAATATATAAAATTAACTATTCAAAATAAGAAAAGTTATATAACTTATAGAAATCATTATAGAATTCTTATTAATAATAATAAATAATAAAATTTTTGCTTAATAAATAGTGATATACTAATAATGTAAATATTGTAATTTAATTATATATTATTTATGAAAATTTTAGTGGTTCTTATAACATTATATCAAAATGTATTTTAAAAATGATTTATTATTGATTAACCATGTATAACTACTTTGTTTTAAACTATTCATAGTAGGATTAAATAAAAAATTTTATGCAATTAACCATTGAAATTGTCATCTCTAGAAAATTTTCTATGTTTTGATACTCAACCTTTAATAAACACTTAGAATCAAATTAATGTATTTATTAAATTTTATTATTCAAAAATATTTTTTAAGATATCATTTTCAAGGTCAATGTTTTATGTAACAATATCTTATTTAATCCTTTATAATAGATAACGGAATTCATGTAACAATATCTTATTTAATCCTTTATAATAGATAACGGAATTCAAAATCTAACATATTTTTTTACATAAATTTTAAAAACAAAAAAAATAATAAACTAAAATGATACGTGTATTCTTTTCCTTGTGCTAAATCGATTTTGTTGGTGTATAGGTACCGAAGAAAATCGATTTTGTTGGTTAATAGGTACCGAAGAAAATCGATTTATGTTTTTATGGTTTTTTTACATATTTGGTTCCTTATAACTAGTAAAAAAATTTATTTAGGATTTGTATTTATTTAGAGTTTTGAATATTTTAGAAATTTTATATTTTTTAAATTTTTATTTAAATAGAACATTAAATATTTAGATTTTACATTTATTTAGAATTTTGAATATTTTAAAAAAATTACATATTTTAGATTTTTATTTAAGTAGGACATTAAATATTTATGATTTGTATTTATTTAAAATTTTAAATATTTTAGAAATTTTATATATTTTAGATTTTCATTTAAATAAGATATTAAATATTTAGAATTTGTATTTATTTAAGATTTTGAATATTTTAGAAATTTTATATATTTCAAATTTTTATTTAAATAGGACATTAAATATTTAGAATTTGCATTATTTTGAATATTTTAAAAATTCTACATATTTTAGATTTTTATTTAAATAAGCATTAAATATTTTGAATTTGTATTTATTTTGAATTTTTAATATTTTAGAAATTTTATATATTTTAGATTTTCATTTAAATAAAAAACTAAATATTTAAAATTTGTATTTATTTAAGATTTTAAATATTTCAGAAATTTTATATATTTCAGATTTTTATTTAAATAGGACATTAAATAATTTAGAATTTGTATTTATTTAAAATTTTAAAAATTTTAAAAATTTTAAAATTTTATATATTTCAGATTTTTATTTAAATAGGACATAATTTAGAATTTGTATTTATTTAAGATTTTGAATATTTTAATAATTTTATAGATTTCATATTTTTATTTAAATAAAACATTAAATATTTAGAATTTGTATTTATTTAAAATTTTGAATATTTTAAAAGTTTTATGTATTTCAGATTTTTATTTAAATAGGACACTAAATATTTAAAATTTTTATTTATTTAAGATTTTAAGTATTTTTAAAATTTTATATATTTCAAATTTTTATTTAAATATAACATTAAATATTTAGAATTTTAAATATATATATATAATATAAATAAATAAATCAAATTAATTTTTCAACAATTTTTAAATAAGTAAATTTGTAATATGATAAATAACTCATATTCTTTAGAAAATAATTATTCAACGGAAAATAATTTACATAATTTTAGTTAACTCAAAATTTACATAAAATATTTCATATTTCATTATTCAATTTCTTTTAGAAATAATTATAAATTTATAATTTTAGACTTTAAAAAAAATTAAAATATTTTTACAATCATAACATCGCTTCCAAATTTTAATATACTTTCTTCACAACTGAAAGATATCTTACATTCCGTTTGTATGGTCACTTATTCACTTTCTCACTTCCACTCCCCCATCCAAATACGTCACATTTAAAAAAAAAAAAAATTTTAAAAAAAAGTAATTAATTTTATAAATCCATCATA
Organism: Phaseolus vulgaris; assembly: GCF_051622355.1. Classification (NCBI taxonomy): domain Eukaryota; kingdom Viridiplantae; phylum Streptophyta; class Magnoliopsida; order Fabales; family Fabaceae; genus Phaseolus; species Phaseolus vulgaris. The sequence continues at coordinate 3,186,490 of NC_143505.1, forward strand.
AATTGTCCCACAAAAACTGCACATTTAAAATTCATGCTGAATGACAGGTATACATTTAAATTATCTGTGGCCATGAAATTCTCACACCAAAAATGTTGTGGCTTCCAATTTCTGCTCCAAAATCATCTATCATCTCCAACCTCAAACTCCTCCATGCTTTCTCTTTCTATGGGACCCACCCACTGGATTTTCTTCCTTCCCCAATCTCTATATATAAATATGTAGGTTTAGTTGCCATTTTTTTGACAGATGTACTCATTCAGTTCAAGTTCCATAGTTTATCTCTTTCTACACCTTGTTATCCTTCATCTGCCAAATTCCTTATCATCTCTGCTAAGTTTGTGAAAGCAATTAACCCTGTTGTTATTCTTAGTTTCTCATGGCATCATCAATAAGTGCCCAAGCTTTGGTTCTGCTTCACAGCAGAGGAAACCCTTGTCTCAGATTTCGACAGAAAAATGTTGTCGTGTTTGAGCATTCGTGCATAAGGGCAACAGGTGGTAACAGTTTAGGAACAGGTGAGGATAAAGATGATGCTGAAGGTGTGTTTTTGGCCATCAATGAAAAGAAAAATAAGGTGCTAGCTTTGCAAAAGGATCTACTTCAACAGGTATTAATTTGTTTCCTCTATATTCCATACTAATGTAGTCATGTTGTCATGTGCATATGTATTCTTTACATTTTAGTGGTAGCAGCAGAAATTTAGTTGTTGGAACATGCATCAATACAGTTTCACATTCTAGACCTTTTAAAATAGTCAAATCCGGAAGAATCTATTTCTAGAGACTAACTATTATGCAAGCCACCAAGCAAAAAAAAATCTCACTGGGTAGTTCAGAATTAATAGGTTAGGAACCAAACTTATTAGATAATAAAATTAAAAAAATAAATCCATAAATTATATGGAATTACTTTCTTTAATTTATTCTATAATTGGATTTAACTTTTCCTAAAAAGATTATAGGAGTATGCTTTGAGAGAACAAAATTTAATAATAACTTAAAAAGTAACTGTTAAAATTGTAATTAATTTTATATTTTGTACGCATGCATTATATTTGATTTTATCACAACAGTTGGAACCACTTTCTATTTATTTTATCACAATTATGTACTATCTATCTATGAACACCCCATTTAAGCTGATTCTTTAACTACAATTTGCAAATAGTGGAACTGAAGATCAACCAATTAACAAATATAGTCTATTTCATCATTTTTTTTTTTGATCAGCAATATAGTCTATTTCATCATAATCTGTTTGATTTCTTTGGTGCTTTCTTAAACCAGCAAGTTATTCAATGCATTCATATGGTTTTCTCTTGTCCATTTGTAGGTTGTGGAAATAAAGAAACTGGTTTCTTCCGAAAAGAGTGAGAACACTCTTGAATCAGAAGTGAACAGTACATCTTATGAACTCGGTAAAAAATCTTTCACAAATAAATCAAGTCCACAGAATGCTTCCACCAGTGGTAACAATGCAGTAAAAAATCAAAATGGAATTATTGCTTCACCAAACTATGTCCAATCTAGTGAAGGGTCTGTGGAATCCCCACCTATAAGCACTAATGGAGGCTTTAAGGAAGCTAGGGAGGAAGATGTTAAACCCCCACTTGGAATGGCTTCATCTGGCATATATTTAAATGAAAAGTTGAAAGACAAAGCACTTGAGACTAATAGGCCTGATACTCTCTCAGCCTTTGCAAATGATACTGAACATTTGAGTTTAGAGGTTGAGAATCAGGTTGGTATGAGTGAAGGTGAAACTGAAATACCCCAACCCTTGGCTGGGACCAATGTTATGAATGTCATATTAGTGGCAGCAGAATGTGCTCCCTGGTCAAAAACAGGTAATAACTTGATCTGTGTGGAAGATTTTCCTTGTTAAATTCATATTTATTATCTGTCTATTACAAGGTAAGTCAGGCATTATTGAGAATTTGAGAGATACACTATAATACTTACAACAACTTAGTTTGTCTTAATCTAACTACTTAAAATTGGTTGTGTGTAATCTAGTGCATGCCTTAAGATTTTGCTAGGTTGTTGAAAACATGAATAATTGACAAAAGATTAAAAAGGATCTGGAACACTTTTGTTTTATCCATACATAGGTATTAACTACTTCCTTGAGAAGATCAGTTGAGCTCCCTCTGTCTTCATCTCTTTGCCAAACTATTTGTTGCCCTTCTGGGCTTGTCATTTTTTTTATGTAATTTGAAGACTTATCCCTAAGCTAATTTTAATAGGTGGGCTTGGAGATGTAGTTGGTTCCTTGCCAAAGGCTTTGGCTAGACGTGGACATAGAGTTATGGTAAAATGCTACTTCCTTAATGAATTCAGTCTCACATCCTAGGGAAGAGATCTCACTATTCCAATTTGTTCCTTGCTAAGGGAAGAACAACATGAACATCACAAAATATTTTCATTGGTTCATTTTGAATAATATATCAATTTTCTCATTTCTTACTTTGCTATTGACCTCATAGGTTGTGACACCTCGATATGGTAATTATGCAGAAGCCCAAGATACAGGAGTGCGAAAATGGTACAAAGTAGATGGTCATGTATGCAGTATACTTTATTTGTGATCAACTAAATTCTTTGAATCTATTAAGTTGATAATATTATAGTACTGTAACCTTTCCAATTATTATTTTACAGGATGCGGAAGTAAAATATTTCCAAGCCTACATTGATGGTGTAGATTTCGTTTTCATTGACAATCCACTTTTTCATCATCTAGAACGTAACATATATGGGGGAAGCCGATTGGTAATAGTCTATTATTTGTTGAGGACCATTGTTGTGTATTATCAGTGTTTATCATACACTTTCCCAAGGTCCTAAAAAGAGAAAAGAAGGGTATAGAAAATTAGCCTTCTGATTTTGTAAGCCATTAGTTAGATGATTTGCAAGGTGTAATCAAAATGCTGTAATGTTATGTTTGTGTTATTCCTGAGCTATCTGACTCATGTTGTCCTTTATGGAACAGGATATTCTAAAACGTATGGTGCTGTTTTGCAAGGCAGCAGTTGAGGTACATAACCTGACTTGATTTCTGAAGTGACAGAATCAAGAAACGAAAACTCAGCTATAACATTTCAAGAGCTTTTTAGCAGATTGCATGTGCTATTTTGTTATGCTGAAACAAAAATATATATTTCTGCATTCTTGCAATGTGACAACGCAAATTTAAAAATTACAGGTTCCATGGCACATTCCATGTGGAGGTGTTTGCTATGGAGATGGAAATTTGGCCTTCATAGCAAATGATTGGCATACTGCATTGCTGCCAGTGTATCTGAAGGCATATTATCGTGAGCAGGGTTTGATGAAGTATACAAGATCAGTTCTTGTGATTCATAACATAGCTCACCAGGTTCCATCTAAATCTAGAAAACCATTTTAATTTTTTGATTTCATTACTTTGTGCAGCTTATTAAAGACCTGCTGGATATATTTTTTGTGTTTAAGCCATAAATAATGGTCCACTAGTCTATTTGGATAGGAAATAAATGTATTTTATGATCATCAGTTAATCACAGTAACCAAAGTGATAAAAGAATTTAGTACCACAGTCAATTCTGATGTAAAATGTTCATATTTCTTTTCAGAAAGAAAATGAAATTAAGAAATCAAGAAAAATATTTTACTCAACCGATGTGTCTGAGTTACTAAATTACAAGCCAGTTATACCAGAAATTGAACTTATACCTTTGAAAAAGATACTACCTCAAGTCGGGGAAGATCATTGAAGCTGATTTCATTTGCTTAATAATTAGTCTAAACTGCACTGTTGCCTATATTGAGAAAGAACATTGAAACAAATTTTTCTTACAGGGTAGGGGGCCTGTTGATGATTTTTTCTTTGTGGATTTACCTGAACACCACATGGACCTTTTCAAATTATCTGACCCCATTGGAGGTGACCATTTCAACATCTTTGCAGCTGGTTTAAAGACAGCAGACCGTGTTGTCACGGTTAGTCATGGGTATGCATGGGAGCTCAAAACTTCTGAAGGTGGTTGGGGCTTGCATGGGATCATAAAGGACAATGATTGGAAATTGAGGGGCATTGTGAATGGAGTTGACAACAAAGAATGGAACCCTCGGTTTGATGTTCACTTGAAATCAGATGGCTACACTAACTACTCCCTTGAGACACTTTCTAGTGGCAAGCGTCAATGTAAAACAGCATTGCAAAGGGAGCTTGGTTTGCCTATCCGTGAGGAAGTCCCACTAATTGGCTTCATTGGAAGGTTGGATCCACAGAAAGGAGTTGATCTCATAGCTGAAGCTATTCCTTGGTTGATGAGTCAGGATGTGCAATTAGTCATGTTAGGCTCTGGAAGGCCTGATCTAGAAAACATGCTTAGGCAATTTGAAAGCCAACACCGTGACAAGATAAGGGGATGGGTTGGCTTTTCAGTGAAGATGGCTCACAGGATAACTGCAGGCTCTGACATATTGCTCATGCCATCAAGGTTTGAGCCGTGTGGATTGAACCAACTTTATGCCATGAACTATGGAACAGTTCCTGTTGTACATGCTGTTGGTGGACTGAAAGACACAGTGCAGCCTTTTGATCCTTTCAGTGAGTCAGGCCTTGGATGGACGTTTGAAAGTGCAGATTCAGGTAAGTTATCACATGCATTAGGGAACTGCCTATTGACCTATAGGGAGTATAAGAAGAGCTGGGAAGGCCTTCAAAAGAGAGGAATGACACTAGATCTTAGTTGGGACAGTGCTGCTCAGCAGTATGAGGAGGTGCTTCTTGCTGCCAAATACCAATGGTGAACTTTTTGCATTTATTTCCTTCAAAGCAAACTTTTCAGCATGGAGCTAATTCATGTTATAACCGTGCCAGCAGTTAAAATTCTACAGGTTATAGTTAGAGGCTTCATGATGGGGATTGGAAAGCAAAGTTTTGGCGCTGAAAGGATTATGTAATTGCAATGCTGTGGATTGCATTTGTTCAGCTGCTCAATTGTACTTATGATAGTATGCAAATCTGATTTTCTATAATAAGGTTTTACCTTTATTTGTCATAAAGTAGCCATATCAGTATTGCACATTTCCTTACCTTCTTCCATCATTATCATATACTGAGGAGGAAGGAGAGACAGTAGTTTTTAGCTTTTTGATTAAGGATGTTCGTTTTTAAAAAGAAAACAAAAAACAGACATTTAATCAAACTCTCAGTGTTAAAAATTTGCTAATGTAGCTAAAAATATAAATTCGAAAGGTTTTGTTGTGAGGTAGACATAAATCATGTTTTCTTTGCAGTGGGGAGCCACAACATTTTGATAAATAAAACTTAAAAAGGAAGTTAACAATTTCGGGGTGACATTAACATTCCCAAGTTTCTTGGCTCTACCTTTATCAATGAAAATTAGTTATTCAGTGATTAATAGAACTAATAAATATTTCAGATCTATAATATGATTTAAAGATTAAGTATGATATCATAATTCTTATATCAAATCAAGTTTTATAAGATTGATTCTTAATAATTCTTAAAAATATGTGAGACAATCATAGAATCTATTTTAAAGAATTACACCATTAGAGAAAAAAAATGGTTGAAGTTATCGACTTACCAATAACTTCAACCTTAACTAGATGCTCTTAGACTTTTCATCCTAGTTAGATGCTCTTAGATTTTATAACAATCACAACATCATTGTATATTGAAATTTAATATTCATAATCTTATCTAAAGTGGTAGAATCTTCTCATTTTTTTATTATAGTAATAAATTCAATATTAATTTGAATTATTAAGTATTAAAAGAATTTAGGTATAGACATAATTTTAGAACTTGATGCAATGTATGTTATGAAGCAGGACAATAATTTGTTGATTGAAAATGAATTCTAAGAGGTTAAGAAATTGAGAAAACTCTGAAACTTTAATTCAATCAAAATATGTCGTCGGTATATGACAAAATCTTAGTGACAGAAACTTCAAAAAGGATCCTTAGATTATCTAATGAAAATTACAAAAAGTACTAAAATTAGGATAGAAGGAGAAAAATACCATTTCTTAACCCTCTAACATTAAAGTAGCGGTTGAGTTTTGCCAGTATGAAATCGTATTCTTGTATGTTAAGAATGGTTCATTATTAACTAGTTTGATCAATTCCTTAAACTGCAGCAAGACCCTCTTTTGGTTTTTTATTGTAAAAACTTTGCTTTAAACAACTCTTTCAAATCAGCTACATGGACTTTAAAAATCTGTAGTCTGAGATATCATTAGACCATAAAATTTTATATGATTCAAATAATCAATCCCTCGAATTAAATTCCAATAACTGTTAGTGCCTCTTACATTGCTAATTCACATTGAAATGCATTGCAGGTAGAGACAGCGGCTAATCATTCTACGGAATCACATATAAATATGACTTATCAATTAATTCCAGAAAGTGTTGACCATATACAAAGAAAGAAAGATCACATACATACAAAACACTACACTTTTATTGATTCTATCAAAGGTAATGAACAGTTATTTAACACTCAACAGGATGATGTTACAAATTACAATGCCACTAATAATGGAAACTAGAATCATGTATAGTAGCCCATTCAAAATGAATACATCAACACATACTAACTAGCAAAAGAAACTTCTATATACCTCTAACTATAAGGGGGGTGCTTCATCAAAAGGAAGCCCTTCTGTCCCCCCACTAAACTGCACATAGGAACGAGTTGAGAGTAGTCCCGCAAATCCCTTAGATAGAACCTCTTCAACTGCACATGGGGACATGGATGAACACAATGGGCTATTTTGTGTACTAGTTTCATAAAATCCTCTGCTGTATTCCCTGGCGCATAGTCCTCAAAATCTGCTGCATCCTTAGGTCTACTCCTTTTACAATTTGAAAAAACAATATTGTTAGCATCCATATGATCATTTTTGCAGAAGTCTTCATATAACTTCCTCTTTACACCAGAAAAATTACTCCGCCCTGTATGAAAATCATAGTCAGATACATATTTATAGAACAGTAAGGAATTGTTTGTTTACTGATTTCACAAATAATTTTGTTTCCTAAACTTGTTTGTATCTTGAGCACATTCTGTTTTAAAGTTTGTCCCTTGAGTACTTGAACAGAACATTACAGAAAACAGAAAAAGATGGGAAAACACTTCTTATTTTTAGGTTATTAATTAAAACACTTATTTTGGAAACAATTTCAAAACTTAATAGAATTTGGATGAAAAATTGATTGCTAAGTAGTGCACAATTATTTTAAATAACAGTTTCTAAAACAAAAAATGATAAGGGAATCAAAAAGGCCTAAGATTCACTAAAATTATATTATTTAAGTGGTTAGTGGTGAGATTATATCATGTTAACTGAAAAAGGAAGGTCAGATTGGCCTTCAGAAATGCCCTTACAATTCAAATTCCATACTTAAAGGTGGAGCCATTTTCCTAGAAACTGAATCTGTCTCCTGCCAAAGACTCAACTATTCTAAAAGACAAAGTTGCTTGCTAGTTGAAGGCTCATGATTGCCTTTACATCTCTTAACACAACCCTTCACGAAAGACCATTTGAACTTGCATTGTGAAACCTTTAGATGGGTTACAAAAATGTTTGGAAGATTGTTTTTAATTGGTCATGCTGGTGGACTTATTGGTGACTTTAAGAATCCAGATCTATACAATTGCTTCAAATTCAGGTTTGTGCTGTTATTCTGCAAAGTCCATATGTTAGGAACAGGGATAGAACAAAGTGAGTTGTTTAGGTCATTGAGGTGATCTGATTGATTATGACTCAGGAAGAGTCAAGGCAGTATTGACATTATGGTTTTATACTGATTCTGCTGACAAAATTCAGCTTTAACTGACCTTTTGTTCTATTGATTATTATACCTTGTGCAAAATTAGTGAATCTTATATGTCCTTAGACGGAATAGGAATTCTACAAATTGTGTCAAATTCAAACAGCGAAGAATGGGCACTGGCATATCAGTGACGTGCTGATAAGGAAAAAAAGTGACATAAGCGACTAGTTGCTTATATATAATTTCAATATGAAGATGTTAGAAATAATAAACAAATTATAAGCATAGACCTGAAGGCGTAAAAATTCAGGAGTGTTAATTGTACATAATATCAGAGCCTCTTTGACCCAGAAGATATTTCGTCCTTGCCAGTCCCATTCTTTTGATTTAGGTGGTGGTTGAATTTTAGTATCAGGAAGGGCAGGTTGGTGAGCTAAAAAGTACATGCCACCCTTGTTAAACTGACCCAAACTTATTTACTAATCCTATGGCACGCCAAAATATCCATGGTTAGAGTCATCCTACAGAACCCTCGGGAACAATCTAATATGTCTGTAACTTGCAAAAGATAATCTTAAAATATAAAGACAACAAATGATAACTTACAGTTAACTCTTCATGAAATAAGTTGACCCAACATTTCACTCCTGACTCCACCCGCATAAAATATTTGACATCAACCATATCCAATAAAATATTAATCTAATATTTGGCATCCCAGGAGGTGACCAATCAATTCCACTGAGCTCTATAAAAAACTAATACTAGTTTTGTAAACCTAAGAGTGAAATTTATAAAAATTAAGATGTTTTATTTGGCCATAAAGAAACTAAACCTGTACATATGCTCGACAAAATCATCTATTAAAACAGGCCAAGCACCTGCAAGCATTAAAAAATGAAAACTGCATCAGTTAGCCAAACACCCCACCCACTTCCATTGTTAAACGATACCAAAACTATTTTACTGGTCTCACAACTTAATTAAATGACATGGAGAGAGGTATACAGGTACTAACATCTGCATCTAATTATATAAATGAGACAAGAAAATAGTACCTTCAGGATCATATGCTTCCAGATTTTCACGGCTACACCAGCTGAAAGCTAGAACCTGTTGCCAGCTATCCTCAGAGATATTGTATCGTTGATTCTTCTGAATAGAAAGTAATATTTCAGTCTCCAACAAAAGAAAACTAAAATAACACAGTACTACTAGGTTGTACAAATGGGATTGGCCCAGGGAACCAGGTCTAATCTACTTAACTCACAGGTTAAATGGACTAAGCTTATACATTGAGATTTTAATGGGCTAATAATATTAAGCAGCCCTAATCCCAAAGCAAAGTGAAGGAATATGGGCCCAGGCCTAATTTCCCAAGTACAATCCTATCCTATAACATAAAATTGCCCCCTTTCATCCTTACTGTTTACATAGCTTTGTTTCTATTTATATTTCCTCTGTTTGCCACTGTGTTCTCCAATTTCCTTTTTTTGGGTAAACTTCCAATATCCCTTTACTTCCCCATTTCAGAGTTTAAATGGAAAATCAAGACAAGTCATCAGCTTCCAGAAGAGTAGTTAATTGCATGATATAGCGCTGCAAAGCATCACGGGATTCACGGCTATGGGCCACTCAGTGCAACCCCATACTGTCACAGCTCACTATCATGTCTGGAGCACCATGAATCACAGCTGCCATTTGCAGTCAACAAGACTACTATTGCATCAGACAATAAAATCCCATTTGTTTTTTGGACCCTTCAAATAATGTTGTTTGGTGCTCTTTTGGAGAGGGGTTGATATTGGGATTTTGCTCCCCTTTTATTTCATCAGAACACAAGACCTACTTTTCCATGCTCACTCCTTTCAAAGGTTAAATAATGCTGGTCTCTTCTCTTTTCATGGCACAGCTAGCAACTCCTCCACAGAGGCTCATCATGTCACAGCTCGCTGTCACACCTGAAGCAATGTGAACCGAAGCTTTTTGTGGCACTTTGAACTCTATTGCATTAGCAGAAATAAAGTCCGTTTTCACCCTGAACAGAAACCCTGTGAAGATGTTTAAGGGGGCAACTTGGGATTTCGCCCCCTCCCCCATACATTAACTAACCTGTTTTGGAAACCCTGTCAAGATCATTTGCATAGTGAAATCATGCCAAGATCATTCCCAGCCCCCTCTACTGAAACCCTAATTTTTTCCCACAGATTCCATAAGCCCATGTTGCTCCTGGCAAATTCCCCAACTAACCCAGCAGATTCACATTGTGCTCAGCCGATTGGCATGTGTTTAGTTCTCAAACACTAAATTTTGATAATTCATTGTGAATGTCTTTAACTTCAAATGTTTTTTATCTTATTTTTCAGCATATACATGTGTAGTAGAAATCTATGTTTAGGTTTAGGATTCAGAAAAGTGATCATCCCGCTATATGCTATCTTGATATAGAAGTTTTGGGATGGACGACTCCACAACATTATTTGGCATTGACTACTATGATTAATGCAAAAACTACTTGGCTTCAAAATTATCACAGGAAATATCAAAGAAACACAGACCCTGTCATAACTCGAGACTCCACCAACTTTGAGAGCTGTGTGAGCGCATCCCTTGAGAACTTAGCCTTCTGAACGTCACTGTCTTGCCTGTACCCTTCTTCCCCAGCAATGTATGCATGTCCTGATTTTATGTCTGTACAACCATACTCAGATAAATAAGAATAAAGAATCACACACATATATCACCAATTAACAAAACAAAAATCAAATCAGAATTAAAGAATTCTTGTTCTAGTTCTTTTCTTTTTCATTGGAGAGAGAGAAAGCTAAAGCAATACCATGGTGCTCAAACAAAGCCATACCACAAGACCCAGAAAAGAAAAAATTGAATTTCGGCGACCCATAAGTACAAAATCTTGGATAAACGAAACAAGAACAAAACTTGGTGCATAATCAAGAATGGAATTGGTGTTAGCTACGTGTGATTGCAAAGGGGGAGTGGGAGAGATTACCAGAGTATCTTCGGTAAATCTCAAAGATGTCGATCCGAGATGCATCCATGATGAACTTCGCCCTCCGAAGCTCTTCGAGCAAGCACCGAGCAGAGGAGAGAGGGACAGACACAGATAGGAGAGTTGATCTTAATAATCCAATGTATTCCAAACCCAAAAGAGTTTCAAATTTTCATTTTATTTTTGCAATGTGCCGTGTGATACAATTATTGGTACACAACACTACTACTATTATTACAATGATTGTTAAATAAATAATTTAAAAAAATATTTAAGTAAGTTTTAACTATCAAAATATTTTTAATTAAATTTCTATTAAAAAATTATTTTGTTGAATATTTAAAGCATTTTGATCTAAATATTTTCTCATTTGATTTTATCACTAATAGAATTATATGATCGTTACTTTTATAACTTTATTTCTAATTTACCAATTAGCTCTCATTTCTTCAAAAGTTTCCTCCAACTTGTTGGATATAAGTCAGAAGACAATGAAGTTGGAAAAGATTACAAACAACTTCGACCACAAAAATAAAAAACATTATACTTGAAGGAAAGTAAAAAATATTTGAAAAATTAAAAAATTAACAATTTTAATAAAAAAAATCAATTAAAAATATCGTTACAAGATACATAAAGTTAATTAAGTCTTTCAAAAAGTAAAGATGGACTTAATTTTAATTGTTTAAATTATTAATTTGATGAATAAATGTGTGAATAAATATGAGTATTTAAGTGTTGTATGTTGGTATTTAGAATCATTCTAAAATCTTTCTTAAATTTATAACTAAATTGATATTTTTTTTATCTCAATATATCCTTTTTAGCAAATTCTATCATTGACTTGTTATACATTTTGTCTTCTTATTCTATGTCTACTAAATCTAAAAATTTAGTTTTGAAAACCATGTTAGATTAGTTAGTCCGGTTGCTTTTGAAATCTAGATTGATGGAGTTGAAGAGGTGGAAAACATTGTTGAAGTCCAAACCTAATTCATTGTCTAATTTAAAAAAATTGTTGGGTACAAAACTACAACCAATTACAAGTTTAGACATTTGGAGACACTAACTACAATCAATTTCCTGATATTTAGGATTTTATTAACAACAAACATAATTGGTTAAACAAATATAGTTGACTAACAGATAAATAAATTTTATCCTAACATAATTTTCCTTAAATATGATTATGGTGTAATTAGTTTAAATTAGGAGCCTTGCAAACTTTTAAAGCTCCTTCAATATCACAAATGTATCTAGCTTGAGTGTTTTAGTCATTATCTTTTCTGGGCCTTGGTCCAAAAACAATTGGATTGTTCACAAAATTACTACTTTACTCAATCTTTCAAGGGCTTCTTCTTCCTGCACCCCCACGTTTTTCTTTCTGCATCCCCACGTTTTTCTTCCTGCACCCCCACAATTTTAAATATTCCAACATTAACATTGACCTATAATTTCAAAAGGGGCTACCGGATATCGGGATCCGGTAATATATTCTGGATTCATGAATACGGAATTGATTAAATTGTGTTTTCCGGATGAGGGGTGTTCCGGAAGGTTAAAGATCATAAATTGATGTTTTCTGGAGTGCTGAATCTGGAAACCTAAATTGTATTATGGATTGGTGGATCCAGAATTGTTTTTTTATGTTATGGATTCCTAAATCCGAAATGCATCACTTCCATTATGGATTTATGAATCTGGACTTGTTTTTTTGTGTTATGGATTCTTGAATCCGGAATGGTCTTTTTGAATTATGGATTGTTGGATCTAGAATAATGTTTTTGACTTATGGATTCATGGATTCGAAATGCAATGATTTTGTTTCATTTTTTATTTATTTGTAGAAGCATGAACATTAGTGATGAATTTGAACAAGAATTATATGATGGTGTTGATTTGTGGGATGATGATGATATTGATAAGTCATTATCCATGTTCTTCATGTTTTTCATCTTCATTAACATGTCTTCTTCTAACATAGGTTGTGGGACGTAGACGATCACCTTGTGAAACTCCTCCCTTAGTATTCATCATTACTGTTCAATTATCATTCAAGTTAAACCAAATTACAAACTAATGAATAACATGTTGAACCAATACAAACAAAAAACAACAAATATAAAATTCTATTGAAACCAAAAGAGAGAAAAAAAGCATTGTATCATTTATACTAAACAAATATAAATAAACTATAAACCAAAAAAAAAATATTAAAAGAAGAAAAAAAGAAGCTCATTGCAAATCATATTTGAAGATAGAAAAAGTCTTTTGATGAAGTTCAGCTTCTTCAGGTTCAACATGTTCTGCATCTTCATGTTCAACATGTTCTTCATCTTCATTCACATGTCTTCTTCTTCTTCTAACAGAGGCTGTGGGACGTAGACGATCACCTTGCGAACCTCCACCCTTAGTCTTCACCATTTCTATTCAATTACACCATTCAAGTTAAATCAAATTGCAAACTAATTAATGAGTGCATACAAAATCTAATTTAAAAAATGTCAAATTTAAATAAAGTTTACTACAAAACCTAGTATAATTGTTGACCCAAGCACTAAATAAAGTTTAAATATAATACCAAGCAAAACACTACAAAACCTTGACCCAATATAATTGTTGTTTACTAATTTGAGTAAGACAAACACAAACAACAACTCATTATTCCGGACACATCAATCCGGTACGATACTGAATCCATAAAGAATGATTACGGAAACATAAATCCATGGAAAAAACGGATCTGTAAACTGAAAAACAAAGAAATTTACCTACCTCTTTGTGAAGAGCACTCTAAATCACCAAAAAGGAATGTGTGAGATTGAAAGAAGAATGTTGTGGAGGTGTCGCTGCTATGCTGATGTGGGAGAGGAAGAAAAACGTTGCGCAAATGAGAAAATCAAGGCTGCCTTCATTTTAGGGTTTTTTCATATTAGGGATATGTTTGGAATTTTGAAAACTAATAAGGGTGATTTCGTCTTTGTATAAGAGTGTAGGGTGCAGGAAGAAAAAAGTGAGGGTGTAGGAAGAAACTGCCTCTTTCAAGAACTTCTCTAGCAAATTTCCTTTGAGAAACATAAATCCCTTCACTGGATTGTCAAACTTCTACTCTTAGAAACTATTTCAACTTTTTTAATCACTCATATTGAACTCACACTTCATTGACTCCTTAAAGTGAATCACTATCTTTTCAGAATTTCCAGTAAAGAGAATATCATCCACATATAAAATAATAATCAACAATTTACCTCTTTTTCTTCAATTAGGAGGAACAAAACATGTTCAAAGTCACACTTCTCAAAGCCTTCTTTGACAAAATGGCCTTCTATTTTGTTGTACCGCGCCCTTAAAGATTGTTTGAGTTCATGGAGTGATTTCTTGAATTTATAAACTTTCTACTCTTCCCATGCCTTCACAAAATCGGGTGGCTACTCTACATATACCATTTCACACAATTCTCCGTGTAAAAACACATTATTCATTTCGCCACAGGTGCATAAACTTCATTTAATCAAGTATACACATTTCTACCAACCATGACTTGCACCTATCTATCTCATCTTTCTCATTCAAATTTATTTTAAACACTCATTTGACCTTGATATTTTCCATTCTAACAGGTTGATTTGTTAGCTCCCATATTTGATTCCTTTTGATTGGATCAATCTCTACCTTCATTGCACTCTGCCATTTGGAATGCCTTACAGTTCACTAAAATCAACTGCATTTTCGTTATTCGTGAATACTACCATATTTCACTGGTTTGATTTCTCATTAAGCAATTAATGCAGACTGTTTCAAGAGGCTAGAACAGGTGGAAGCTCTCAAAGTGGATCTTCATGTCGTTATGTTGGACAAACAAGATACCAATCCATCTAAAGCACATGGACCAAACACTCATGGCATATTTACACTCCAAGAATAGATGTTGACAAGATTCTTCCTTAGCCTGACATAACGCACATAAGGTGGAGGTTACCTTCACCCCTCTCCTTCTTAAGCACTCTGTAGTTGGTAATCTATCCACCAGAGCCCTCCATGTTGTGGTCACCACACTGGAAAAACTTTAGCTTTCCACAGATACTTGAATACATCAAGTTGAGGGCCTCTTCCATGTTTAGCTAAGAATTCATAAGCGGAGTTCACAGAAAAACCTCCCGCCTCATCTTTCCTCCACACAAGAACATCGTTGTTATCTTTAATCAAATTGGCAGTGGATAGGAGTATTACGAACTCTGCTTCCAGCACAGATTCCCACTCAAATCTTGCACTCCTCCACCTTAGACTCCATCGCCACTCCAAATCCTCCCACTCACTTACCTCTTCCACCTTATGCCCCTGGTTTAAAGACAGAGAAAACAATTTGGGGAACCGAGTTTTGAGATTGGAGTTTCCGACCCACACATCCTCCCAAAGCTTTACTTTATCTTTGCTTCCTACTTTCCATCCAATTCCATTTAGAAACCATCCATCTCCTTCACCTTCCTTGCAAACTTTAAGGATATCTCTCCACCACCATGATTGTAGCTTCACTAGTGTTTGCATATGTTGTAGGTCTGAGCCATACTTCGCATCCACCTCCCTTTCTCATCCGTTATATAACGCCATCTCCATTTAGCTAGGAGGGCATAGATGAACATTCGAATGTCTCTCAACCCCAGACCATGCTCCTCTCTTGGTTTGCACACAACTTTCCAGCTTACCTAAGAGATTGGCTTGTTCTCCTTCCCCCATCATAAGAACCTCCTTTGAATACTTGTGATGCTTTTACAAATCGTTACCGACGCTCTGAACAGGGACAAATAGTGAAGCAGTACTGACGTAAGAACAGATTTGATTAAGCAAATTCTCCCTGCCACGGATAAAAATCTCTCTTTCCATACATTAAGCCTTTTAATTTATTAAGCACAAGATCCCATAACTTTTTCTTCCTTGGGTTTCCTCCCACTTCAAGGTCCAAATAATTGAACGGTATTCCCATCTGGACACAATTCAAGGTCTTAGTGTAGCAAGTAAAGGAGTTTATGTGTACATTAATGTCTGTTAGCTTTGACTTATGGAAATTATCTTCAAGCCTGAAGCTAACTCAAACCCCCTAAGGATAGCCTTTAGGGTCACCACATTGGAGAAAGAGTCCTCACAGAAGAACACAGTGTCAACTGCAAACTGAAGAATGCTCACCTCTACCTTCTTTCTACCAATCTTAACGCCAGACAACAGACTAGCCTTAACAGCTTGCCTTACTAGGCTTGCCATGCCTTCTGCTGCTACTATGAAAAGGAAAGGAGCTAGAGGGTCGCCTTGCCTCAAACCTCTAGAAGGTTTAAATTCCTCCGTAGGGCTCTCATTAACAAGTACAGATACAGTGGCACTTTCCATACAACCTCTCATCCAGGTAATCCACTTATTGTGGAACCCCCTCCTTTGTAGCATATCATAAAGAAAATCCCATTTGACTGAATCGTAGGCTTTCTCAAAATCCACCTTCAGATACAGACCCCTCCTCCCACCCCTCCTTAGGTCCTCTACCACTTCATTAGCCATGAGTACACTGTTAAGAATCCCTCTTTCCTTTAGAAAATCCGATTGACTTTCATCGATAACTGATGGTAGTACCTTCTTTATTTTTCCAGCCAACACCTTGGATATGATTTTGTAGAGAACACCTACTAAAGAAATGGGACAATACTGCTCAAGCCTTATAGGGTCCCTAACTTTAGGAACTAATGCTATGAAAGAAGCGTTGCACCCCTTCGGAATAAATCCTGTTTCATAAAAGAGAGTCATAGCTGCCATAAAGTCATCTTTTAGGAACTCCCAACTTTTCTTTATGAAGTTAAAGTTGAACCCATCAGGTCCAGGACTCTTTGAGCCTTCACATTGCCACACTGCGTCCCTTACTTCTTCCTCCGAAAACTCTGCTAAGAGACTCAGGTTGTCTTCCTGAGACAAAGATTTAAACTCAACCGCGTCAAGTCTTACTCCAAAATCTTTTGTTGCTTTAAATTTGTTTTCAAAGAGTTTCTTCGCTTCTACACGAATTATAAAATAAGAATTTGAAGATTGAAAGATTTTTTATAATAAGAACGAAAACAGATAAATGTATGAACTCACCCTAATTGTATTGAACTCACTCTAATTTCTCGTACAATCTCAAACCAGCGGGAGCAATGAGAAAAAGAGAAATGTATGAACTCACTCTAATTTTGATACCATAAAACTAGACTATGTACGTGGATGTTTTTGTCTCTCAAATTATATTGAAATACAGATTTAATTAAAAAAAATAATATTAATTTTCATAATTTTAATAAAAAAATATTTTTTATTTTTGTTAAGAGATAAAAATAAATTTTTTTAAATCACAAAATTTATATATATATATATATATATAAATAGGGATATATAAAATTAAATTCAGAAATTAAAATGTATTTAATTTTTGTAGTAACTAAAAAACAAATTTCAAAATATTTTAAATGAGTGAAGAGATATCCTTAGTCATTGGTTTCCGCGTTTTCTATTTATAAAATAAGAATTTGAAGATTGAAAGGTTTTTTCTAATAAGAACGAAAACATATAAATGTATGAACTCACTCTAATTTTATTGAACTCATTCTAATTTCTCATACAATCTCAAACCAGCGGGAGCAATGACAAAAAGAGAAATGTATGAACTCACTCTAATTTTGATATCCTAAAACTAGATTATGTACGTGGATGCTAAATATAATTAGTTCCTAATTACATTTTTAAATATAAACTAATTAAATCAATATTTTTTATTAAGACAATTTAATTACGATTATAAATAATACTTAACTCTCCTAACCACATTGAGTTAGTAGCCTTAGGGCTGCCTGAAGCAGTCGGCATCAATCTCCTTTATAAGGTTTCTGCTTCCCTCTTCTCTTCTTTTTTTCATTTATTGCTAATTTTCCTTTCTTTATCTAAACTTTTCTCTCTGTCAATTTATAGGTAAATACTCTGGAAGAGAAAACTTGGTGTGAAATGAAAAAGATGAAGTCCAAGATCTACCATTTAAGTTTTCGTAATCCTAAAGGGCTGCCTTGAAGCAGTCAGCATCAATCTCCTTTATAAGGTTTGTGCTTCCCTCTTCTCTTCTTTTTTTCATTTATTGCTAATTTTCCTTTCTTTATCTAAACTTTTCTCTCTGTCAATTTTATAGGTAAATACTCTGTAAGAGAAAACTTGGTGTGAAATGAACAAGATGAAGTCCAGATCTACCATTTAAGTTTTCGTAATCCTAAAGTCAATCTTATTCGTAGAACGAATTTTGAAATAGACAATCTCAGTCGTCGTCTTGAGAAGGTTAGTTTTTTTTATTTAGAGTTTTGTTTAGAATTCAGGTTTTGCTTAATGTAATTGATGCATGCATGTGTATGTCCAGGTCATTCATGAATTGGACAAGTTTATCGGGATAAGGACCTATCAGCTTAAATGTGTCTAAGAGATGGCAATCGATATTCATATCCAAAAAGTATTCCCTTCTTTTTATCTCTTTTAACTTTAAATTTTCTTTCATCCTCTACTCTTTAAATTTTAAATTTTCTATCAGTTTACCCATTTACGCTGTCGGGCATTTTGACCAACTTTTAGACACTTATTATGAGGAGAATCGCAAAACATTGAATAAGCTCTACAAAGTATGCACCACTTTTTTAGGTTATGATATTTGAATATGATTATTTTAAGTGAAGTTTATTTATTTGTATGTTGTCTAGCTGAAGACATCTATTGAGTTGGTGGAGATTGACATAAAAGAAAAACGTCTAGTCATTGGTGAGCACGCGGTGAACCTGGTAGTGGGAGTTGCCGTAGTAGCCGGGATAAGCAGTTTTATGTCTTGGGAGCCGCGCAAAACATTGAATAAGCTCTACAAAGTATGCACCACTTTTTTGGGTTATGATATTTGAATATGATTATTTTAAGTGAAGTTTATTTATTTGTATGTTGTCTAAAGACATCTATTGAGTTGGTGGAGATTGACATAAAAGAAAAACGTCTAGTCATTGGTGAGCACGCGGTGAACCTGGTGGTGGGAGTTGCCGTAGTAGCCAGGATAAGCAGTTTTATGTCTTGGGAGCCGTGGAAGTGATGTTATCTAATGATAGTTCTAAATGACTAATTTATTAGATTGGAATTGCATTCCTCAAAAAGAAATATTGTCCGGAATTTCATTGCTCAGACATTGCATCTCCTACCTACATAGAAAAGGTTAAACGAGTGTTTTAAGGATTTTTATTTCGTAAATAAAATTTTATTTGAAGTCAAGAGTGAAGGTTAAGAGTCGTATTTCAATCCTTACATATTAAGTAGGCATAAGAAACCAAATTTGAATGACAAGTAAAATTTAAAACAATTTGCAAAAGAAATAAAAGATGCACACACAAGATATTAACAAAATTGAAAACACTACCCAAGTTAAGAATAAATAAATAAATGTACCGAATTGTCCATGAATAATCTTTGTTTCTAGTCACTCTAATTTTATTGAACTCACTTTAATTTCTCGTACAATCTCAAACGAGCAGGAGCAATGAGAAACAATCTCAAACGAGCAGGAGCAATGAGAAAAAGAGAGATGTATGAACTTACCCTAATTTTGATACCCTAAAACTAGATTATGTACGTGGATGTTTTTGTCTCTTAAATTATATTGAAATACAGATTTAATTAAAAAAATAATATTAATCTTCATAATTTTAATAAAAAAATATTTTTTATTTTTGTTAAGAGATCAAAATCAATTTTTGTAAATCACAAAATTTATACATATATATATAGGGATATATAAAATTAAATTCAGAAATTAAAATGTATTTAATTTTTGTAGTAACTAAAAAACAAATTTCAAAATATTTTAAATGAGTAAAGAGATATCCTTAGTCATTGGTTTCCGCATTCTCTATTTATAATATAAGAATTTGAAGATTGAAAGGTTTTTTCTAATAAGAACGAAAACATATAGATGTATGACCTCACCTAATTTTATTGAACTCACCCTAATTTCTCGTACATTCTCAAGCCGAGCAATGAGAAAATGACTCGTACAATCTCAATCCAATCAATGAGAAAAAGAGAAATGTATGAACTCACTCTAATTTTGATACCCTATAACTAGATTATGTACGTGGATGTTTTTGTCTCTTAAATTATATTGAAATACAGATTTAATTAAAAAAGGGATATATAAAATTAAATTCAAAATTTAAATGTATTTAATTTTTGTAGTAACTAAAAAACAAATTTCAAAATATTTTAAATGAGTGAAGAGATATGATTAGTCATTAGTGGTTTCCGCATTCTCTATTTATAAAATAAGAATTTGAAAATTGGAAAGTTTTTCCTAATAAGAACAAAAACATATAAATGTATGAACTCACTCTAATTTTATTGAACTCATTCTAATTTCTCGTACAATCTCAAACCAGCGAGAGCAATGAGAAAAAGAGAATGTATGAACTCACTCTAATTTTAATACCTTAAAACTAAATTATGTACCTGGATACTAAATATAATTAGTTCCTAATTAAATTTTTAAATATAAACTAATTAAATCAACATTTTTTATTAAGACAATTTAGGGCTGCCTTGAAGCAGTCAGCATCAATCTCCTTTATAAGGTTTGTGCTTCCCTCTTCTCTTCTTTTTTCATTTATTGTTAATTTTCCTTTCTTTATCTAAACTTTTCTCTCTGTCAATTTTATAGGTAAATAAAACTTGGTCTGAAATGAACAAGATGAAGTCCAAGATCTACCATTTAAGCTTATTCGTAGAACCAATTTTGAAATAGACAATCTCAGTCGTCGCCTTGAGAAGGTTAGTTTTTTTATTTAGAGTTTTGTTTAGAATTGATGCATGCATGTGTATGTCCAGGTCATTCAAGAATTGGACAAGTTTATCGGGAATAAGGAACTATCAGCTTAAATGTCTCTAAGAGATGGCAATCGATATTCATATCCAAACAAGTATTCCCTTCTTTTTATCTCTTTGAACTTTAAATTTATTTTCATCCTCTGACTGAACTCTTAAAATTTTCTATCAGTTTACCCATTTTGATACCCTAAAACTAGATTATGTAAGTGAATGTTTTTGTCTCTTAAATTATATTGAAATACAGATTTAATTAAAAAAATAATATTAATCTTCATAATTTTAATAAAAAAATATTTTTTATTTTTGTTAAGAGATCAAAATCATTTTTTTTAAATCACAAAATTTATATATATATATATAGGGATATATAAAATTAAATTCAGAAATTAAAATGTATTTAATTTTTGTAGTAACTAAAAAACAAATTTCAAAATATTTTAAATGAGTGAAGGATATCCTTAGTCCGCATTCTCTATTTATAAAATAAGAATTTGAATATTGAAAGGTATGAACTCACTCTAATTTTACGGAACTCATTCTAATTTCTCGTACAATCTCAAACCAGAGGGAGCAATGAGAAAAAGAGAAATGTATGAAGTCACACTAATTTTGATACCCTAAAACTAGATTGTGTACGTAGATGTTTTTGTCTCTTAAATTATATTGAAATACAGATTTAATTAAAAAAATAATATTAATCTTCATAATTTTAATAAAAAAATATTTTTTATATTTGTTAAGAGATCAAAATCAATTTTTTTAAATCACAAAATTTATATATATATATATATATATATATATACATATATATGTATGTATATAGGGATATATAAAATTAAATTCAGAAATTAAAATGTATTTAATTTTTGTAGTAAGTAAAAAACAAATTTCAAAATATTTCAAATGAGTGAAGAAATATCCTAGTCATTAGTGGTTTCGGCATCCTCTATTTATAAAATAAGAAGTTGAAGACCTCGGTTTTTTCTAATAAGAACGAAAACATAGAGAGAATAAAAAATTACAGCCTTAATAAAAACTAATTATATAACATTAATAATATTTTAAAGTAGGAGACTAAATATAATTAGTTTCTAATTACATTTTTAAATATAAACTAATTAAATCAACATTTTTTATTAAGATAATTTAATTACGATTATAAATAATAACTAATCTAAATAATGATAAAAAAGCATTTCAATCAACTCCTTAAAAGATTACCAATGAAAACATTAAATAATCTTATTATTACTAACAGAAACATAGATTCTGTGGCATGTATCCTAATCATTTATTATGCCTGTCTTATAATTTTCTTATAAATAATATATATAATTTTATTTTATTTATCATATAAAAATAAGATAATTAATTATAATAAAAAAATTATTATACAAAACTAAATATTTTAAACATTTACATCTTAATTTTACATATAAATTATAGATAATTATTTTTTTAATCTAGGTAAGACGTGCTACGTTTTTTTTTGCTTTTTTCTTTTTACTTCACTATGTTCAAACTCTTTCCTGTTTATTTTTTTATACCAGTATAATTTACTATAAATATTATATTAGGACTTTAAAATATTATAATAGTAAAATAGAAAAATAATTTGTATACCCAAACATTATTATATATAGTTATAAATGATAAATATTTTATATTTATATTAATATATATAAATACACTACAAGAAAATAATTAAATAAAAATCAATTTTAGAAATAAAAAATAATTACTCATTGACTAAATTAAATACTGTTTTAAAGATTAAAAAAATTATCAGTATATTATAAATAAAATTTATAAAGTGTTGAATCTATTCTGTTGTAGGAATAGAGATTATGAAGTGTTGAGAAAAAATAGAATGCAGGATCACCATCCTTAAATCAATTTATCAAATGCAACCATGTGTCACTATGTTACAGGTTATACATAGACCATTTTATCATTGTACATAACACAATTGTATGGGGTTAATCACTTAATGTCACAAGCATTTTCTCACAATAAGGATCTCCCTCAACCCTTCATCATTTTCTCTCCTTGTTTTACGAGATAAATCCCTGCACTGGACATATATCTCTATGCTAAACAATTACTTAGATACCCCACCAGTCCCAAACACTGAATTAAGTGTACATAAAGGACTAACACTGAATTATATGTAGGATTACAGTAACAAATGGCAACCCCCAAGTGTTAGGTGATATGCTTAAAGAAAAGTTAACTTTTCTCATAGAAAATTCTTTTACCTTGGTAGCCTACTACTACTTGTGTTCATTCATTTATTTCATCATGTTCCCTCAACCCTTGTATATGCTGCATTGCAGATATTAAAAACTTGAGAAAGAGAGACAAAGATAAAAGTATTGTTCTAAAAATACTCTTGTTCTGGCAAAAAAAAGTACTCTTGCTAAACCTAAAAAGGCTATTTAGGCAATCCAAAGTACTACAATGAAGTTAGACCAAGGAAGCTAACTATATTCTATATTTCTGCTTTGTTGTTTTAAACGTACTTAAGGATAAGATAAACAACAATTTCCTTTTTTATTTATACATTTTTTTGTGGTCTTTGTGATTCTAACACTTACATAGATTGTAGGAAATTACTTCGTGCATGTTTATAAAATAAAAAATGTATTAAAAGATTTATGGATTACACTTTTCAGAAATATTCTAAAAGAAAACATTTTAACTATTCAGGATTATTCATTCTATAACAATTTCATTCACCATGTTGCCCCTCTGGGCTACAACAAACACATTGGTGTGGCCATGCTTGTCTGAATTTGGCCCTCACTGACGACATCATTGTTTGCATGAAGCACGTTGGAGTCGGCGTAGGTACCAAGGTTACGTAGGAAATTGCTTTGGCCACCATTGTAGTTTTGATGTAACTTAACCACTCAAAACCTCAAACTTAACCACCATTGTTCTCTCAATTGCAATGCCAAAAAACTCATTCATGAAGCTAAAATTGAATGTTTTTGACATGCGTGATCCGAAATATCTTTTGCAGAACGTGTAATCCATATACTTGTTTGAAGCATTCTAGATTTATATCCTAGAACATGTAAGAATTTTACAAG
Source organism: Phaseolus vulgaris (assembly GCF_051622355.1). Classification (NCBI taxonomy): domain Eukaryota; kingdom Viridiplantae; phylum Streptophyta; class Magnoliopsida; order Fabales; family Fabaceae; genus Phaseolus; species Phaseolus vulgaris. The sequence continues at coordinate 3,210,295 of NC_143505.1, forward strand.
GTTATTTTTATAATGAGAGGTGCATGAAAATACTAGGAAATTGCAAGCCTAAATTGTAATGTCATCGGTTTATGGTCATCTAAATAAGCTTGGAAATTGGTCTATGAACATGTGGTTAAAAGATAAAATATTTTTATTGCAAAAGAAAACATTTATCATATAAAAGGCATAGAAGTTATTGAATGTTAATTTATTTTTAGTAATTTAAAACATTTGATGGTATACATTTACTGCGTGCACCCTACGTGTATGATTACAGTCTTTAAAAAAATTATGAATTCCTTAAATAATAATACTGTACAATAATAATAAGAAAATCACTTATTCTTATATAATCACAATTGATGGGAAAAAATGTGTCAAATTTTAGAAGGCAAACTGTTCTTATCCACTAGGTGTTATTTTTTTAAACTGACTCATTTATCAACAATATGTTTGATTAAATTTGTTGAACAAAAAAAAGGAAAAGGGGATATGTGTTAGTCTAAGATAGTTCAAAGAACATTACTTAAAGGTTTAATATTTACCTTAAAAAATTGATCGAAATTTTAATACTGATAATAGTAAGTTATGATATTTGAATTCATTGGTATGAATAATACTAAACACTCTACTTGACGAGTTATGTTATGTATATCAACATTTTTCTTTTTATTTTAGAAAGCCAATCAAACACTATGAAACGTCGTGTGTAGTAGTAAATGTAAAATTTGTTAGCCTTTCAGATTTTTCAGTTATCATACTAAAATATTTGTCTATGTAGTTTTATGTTTTACATGTAAGACAAGATAGAGAGAAGAATATTTCACTTAACTTCATACACTTGATGGTGTATTATTAGGTATGTTTGGGCGAACTTTTTTCTAGCTTTTTCTTCTCCTTTAAAAGGAAGAAGCTGTAGAAGAATTAAGTAGCTTATTTTGTAAAAACAAATAATATTATAGCATCAACTAGGTTCCAAGTCAAGTTCTTGAGGTTGCTTGCAACAGTGAGATATTCACAATCAAGTATTGGAAAGAAAATAATAATAATAATCACCCTCACTTTTCTAGTTAAACCAGTGCAAGCATTCAAACAGGAAGGTCATGCTAATTCTCAACTTGCTTCAAGAACACCCATATTACCTCCATGAACACTATTGAAGTCTTCATCTGAATCAGATTCCAGAATGCTGACTGAATCAAAATATGTTTCTTCTTGACTCACTACTGCAAGCAGTGACTAACACGCAACAAATCCATTTCAGCTGGTATGTATGCTAATGCAACCAAATGATTTCATTCGCCTCTATTGGGGTATCATTGGAACAAATCCAACCTCCTGGAGGTCCTATACTAATCTGTCAATCATCCGATATATATCATCTGATTTAGGGTGTGATCGATCAAATACAGTAAATTCATGCACTTCTTCTTCTACCTCTATGGAACTAGCTCCAGAAGGCTTTTGGCGTACTGTATTCTTCATCTGTAACCTTATATTGGCCACATTCATCCAATCTCCTGCTTGAGCATAAATATTTGACAGAAGTGAGTAATTCCCAGCATCTGATGGCTCCAACTTAAACAGTTGTTCACACACGGCTCTTCCAAGATCTACATCATTATGCTCACTGTTTCTTCCTGCACCTTCATATCTTCTTCTGGCACCTCCATACACAACATGAAAATACATTTTTATCATTCTTGTGCCACCCCCATAGAATAACTTCTGGATTATGTAATCCAGAAATGCATTTGAAAAAAGACTTCCGGATTACATAATCTGGAAAGTAATCAAGCATCTGAAAAAAACTTCTGGATTATATAATCCGGAATCTAATTACAAATTTGAAAAATGACTTCCAGATTATGTAATCTGAAATATTACAGAAGGACATTTTTAGAAATACGAAAATCTATGGAGGTGAGAGAAGAAGGTATGGAGGTGCAGGAAGAAGCAGCCCATTATGCTTCCGACAACCTCTGGCCCAATGAATCCCTTGAATGAAAAAAAAAAACAATTACTTCCTGTATCATAGCACCATGAAAAGACGAAAATATTCTTAAATAAAATGAAGGTATATATACAAGAATACATTTCAGATTTTTTTTAAATATGTTTCTGGATATTTTTTTCAAAACGAATTTTTTTTATTCAGAATGAGATTTTTATTTTTGTTTTCAGACTTTTATTTCCGAAAGACAATAATCTTTTCCATTCTACTTTTCTAGAAGTAGAATGTATTATTTTTATTTTCAGAATGAAAGACATTTTTGGAAATTTAAAACTAAGTAGGTACAAGTTGAAAAAATTGGGTGTAGGATGAATTTGCCTAAAAAAACTGCATTCTGACTGTCCAGCTTCAAATGGGTCAAACTTAATGGCCTCATATTTCTTAATCTCATAAGACTGTTTCTTCCTGCACCTCATATCTCATATGATCTTCTTCTGTCTCTATAAATTTTTGTATTTCCAAAAATATTCTTACGTAATATTTTGGATTATATAATCTAAAATTCATTTTTCAAATTCGTAATTAGTTTTGAGACTACATAATTCAGTCTTTTTTCAGATGCATGATTAATTTTCATATTACATAATCCGAAAGTCATTTCTAGCTTCCGGAGTATGTAATCTGGAAGCCTTTTTTTTCAAATGAGTATCCGAATTATATAATCCAGAAGCTACTATCAAATCCTGACTTCCAGATTATATCCAGAATATCATTTTAAATTATGTAATCTGAAATATGGAAGTGACACAAGAAGGATAAAAAATATTTTTATGTTTGGTATGGGGTGCCAGATGGAGGTGTAAAAAGAAACAGTCATCTCATAGATGATGATATTCACACTGTTCAAGTGCCCTTCACAGGATTCGTGAGCTTATATTTCTTAATATTTCAAACACAGCTTTAAACCTCTCAAAATATTATTTCTTAATAATAAATTTATGGTCCCAAATAAATAACTTTAAAAAATAAATTGTGATGGAGTTACGAATACCATAACAGAATGTTATCAGTATTCTGTTATTTAATAACAAATATTTGTTTTTAGTGATCACTCAAAATAATTTAATTATAAAATAAAGAATTTTAATCTGTTTGCTGTCAGAATTTGGTTGTGCTATCCAAAATCCTAGTTGATGGCTTACAATTGTTCTTAGTGTCTAAATTTGGAGGAATCCTGCTAAAAAGTTTTGATCCTAAAATACAAGTTTTCACTCTAGAATAGCACGGCTATTAGAACTGACACGTTGCGTGATTGCTTTATAATACTATACAAAAAACGATTCTATTTTACTAGGTGTAAACACTATATAATTTGATGTTATAAGAGTATCCAAACCTTATTATGTGCATTGCTGTCAACTCAGTGAAACTGAAAAGAAAAATAAGGTGCTAGCTTTGCAAAAGGATCTACTTCAACAGGTATTAATTTGTCTCCTCTATATTCCATAATAATGTAGTCATGTTGTCATGTGCATATGTATTCTTTACATTTTAGTGGTAGCAGAAGAAATTTAGTTGTTGGAACATACTACAAATTTCTAAAAACTTAGAAAGCTGAAGGCATCAATACAGTTTCACATTCTAGACATTTTAAAATAGTAAAATCCGGAAGAATCTATTTCTAGAGACTAACTATTATGCAAGCCAACAAGCAAAAAAAATCTCACTGGGTAGTTCAGAATTAATAGGTTAGGAACCAAACTTATTAGATAATAAAATTAAAAAAATAAATCCATGAATTATATGGAATTACTTTCTTTAATTTATTCTATAATTGGATTTAACTTTCTTGATCCTTTCAGTGAGTCAGGCCTTGGATGGACGTTTGAAAGTGCAGATTCAGGTAAGTTATCACATGCATTAGGGAACTGCTTATTGACCTATAGGGAGTATAAGAAGAGCTGGGAAGGTCTTCAAAGGAGAGGAATGACACTAGATCTTAGTTGGAACAATGCTGCTCTGCAGTATGAGGAGGTCCTTCTTGCTGCCAAATACCAATGGTGAACTTTTTGCATTTATTTCCATCAAAGCAAACTTTTCAGCATGGAGCTAATTCATGTTATAACCATGCCAGCAGTTAAAATTCTACAGGTTATAGTTAGAGGCTTCATGATGGGGATTGGAAAGCCAAGTTTTGGCGTTGAAAGGATTATGTAACTGCAATGCTGTGGATTGCATGTGTTCAGCTGCTCAATTGTACTTATAATAGTATGCATATCTGATTTTCTATAATAAGGTTTTAGCTTTATTTGTCATAAAGTAGCCATATCAGTATTGCATATTTCCTTATCATATACTGTATTTTCAAAACCACTAAACGATAATACGAGCATTGCAAGTTGACTGTGAAGAGGAGGAAGGAGAGACAGTAGTTTTTAGTTTTTTTATTAAGGATGTTTGTTTTTAAAAAGAAAACAAAAAAAAGACATTTAATCAAACTCTCTTTTAAAAATTTGCTAATGTAGCTAAAAGATATAAATTCGAAAGATTTGCTGTGAAGTAGACATAAATCATGTTTTCTTTGCGTGGGGAGCCACAACATTTTGATAAATAAAACTTAAAAAGGAAGTTAACAGTTTTGGGGTGACATTAACATTCCCAAGTTACTTCTGGGCTCCACCTTTATCAATGAAAATTAGTTACTCACTGATTAATAGAACTAATAAATATTTCAGATCTATAATGTGATTTAAAGATTAAGTATGATATCATAATTCTTATATCAAATCAAGTTTTATAAGATTGATTCTTAATAATTCTTAAAAATATGAGACAATCATAGAATCTATTTTAAAGAATTACACCATTAGAGGAAAAAAATGGTTGAAGTTATTGACTCAACCAAAATATTTAGTTAGATGCTCTTAGATTTTATAACAATCACAACATCATTGTATATTGAAATTTAATATTCATAATCTTATCTAAAGAGGTAGAATCTTTTTATTTTTTATTATAGTAATAAATTCAATATTAATTTGAATGATTAAGTATTAAAAGAATTTAGGTATAGACATAATTTTAGAACTTCTAAAGTATATAAATACAAACAAGTAAAATCATTCAATAATTTCTGATGCAAAGTATGTTATGAAACGGGGCAATAATTTGTTGATTGAAAATGAATTGTAAGAGGTTAAGAAATTGAGAAAATTCTGAAACTTTAATTCAATCAAAATATGTCGTCGTAGAAGGTCTTAGGTATATGACAAAATCTTAGTGCCAGAAATAACAAAACTTCAAAAAGATCCTTAGATTATCTAATGAAAATTACAAAAAGTACTAAAATTAGGATAAAAGAGAAAAATACCATTTTTTAACCCTCTAACATGGCAAATCTCCCTGCACCCAACACTATTGAACCTGCACCCAACATAATTTCAAAAATTCCAAAAATACCCTTTATTCCGGAAATAAAAATTCAGAATTGAAAATAATGTATTCCAGAAAAAAAAATCCGGAAGAGGTTTCTGTGTTTTGGATATAAAAATCCGGAAAAAAAAATCAAAATTCCATTCTAGATAAAAAAAATCAAAATTCCAGAACTGAAAATAATACATTCCGAAAAAAATTATCCAGAAGAGATTATTGTGTTATGGAAAAGGGGGTTCGGAATGTAATTTTATATGTACTCCATTTTCTTAAGAGTATTTTCGGTATTGGGTGCAATGATATGGTGCAGGAAGCAAATGCCCTCTAACATTAAAGTAGCGTTTTGCTCAAAAGTTGAGTTTTGCCAGTATGAATATACCTGTATGTTAAGAATTTGACATTATTAACTAGTTTGATCAATTCCTTAAACTGCAGCAAGACCCTCTTTTGGTTTTTTATTGTAAAAACTTTGCTTTAAACAACTCTTTCAAATCAGCTACATGGACTTTAAAAAACTGTAGTCTGATATATCATTAGACCATAAAATTTTATATGATTCAAGTAATCAATCCCTTGAATTAAATTCCAAGAACTGTTAGTGCCTCTTACATTGCTAATTCACATTGAAATGCATTGCAGGTAGAGACAGCGGCTAATCATACTACGGAATCACATATAAATATGACTTATCAATTAATTCCAGAAAGTGTTGACCATATACAAAGAAAGAAAGATCACATACATACAAAACACTACACTTTTATTGATTCTATCAAAGGTAATGAACAGTTATTTAACACTCAACAGGATGATGTTACAAATTACAATGCCACTAACAATGGAAACTAGAATCGTGTATAGTAGCCCATTTAAAATGAATACATCAACACATACTAACTAGCAAAAGAAACTTCTATATACCTCTAACTATAAGGGGGGTGCTTCATCAAAAGGAAGCCCTTCTGTCCCCACTAAACTGCACATAGGAACGAGTTGAGAGTAGTCCCGCAAATCCCTTAGATAGAATCCCTTCAACTGCACATGGGGACATAGATGAACACAATGGGCTATTTTGTGTACTAGTTTCCATAAAATCCTCTGCCGTATTCCCTGGCGCATAGTCCTCAAAATCTGCTGCATCCTTAGGTCTACTCTTTTTACAATTTGAAAAAAGAATACTGTTAGCATCCATATGATCATTTTTGCTGAAGTCTTCATATAACTTCCTCTTTACACCAGAAAAATTACTCCGCCCTGTATGAAAACCATAGTCAGGTACATATTTATAGAACAGCAAGGAATTGTTTGTTTACTGATTTCACAAATAATTTTGTTTCCTAAATTTGTTTGTATCTTGAGCACATTCTGGTTTGTCCCTTGAGTACTGGAACAGAACACTTAAAGAAAACAGAAAAAGATGGGAAAACACCTCTTACTTTAGGTTATTAAAACACTTATTTTGGAAACAATTTCAAAACTTAATAGAACTGGGATGAAAAATTGATTGCTAAGTAGTGCACAATTATTTTAAATAACAGTTTCTAAAACAAAAAATGATAAGGGAATCAAAAAGGCCTAAGACCAGAATTCCTATATCAGGGAACTGACCAGGAAGGGAATCCTCCAAAACACATGACTGAGATTCTGGATCACCACACTTGCAATGGATGTTGGAATTATCATAATATGATCCTTGCATCCTGCAGGAGAATAATAAACTAAATGAAGCTCAGAGATGTTGAAAAATAACATCCAGCGTATATAAAATTAATCACAGAACAATGCCTTAAATTTGCTTCTTGCAAAGTTTAGAACTGGTAAGGCAAATTAAACCCAGCAAAAAGGTAGACTCTGTCATTGAAATAGAACAATATTTCAAAGCAAAGTCGTTTAATTCCATGTATTTCATTCTCATTGTGACAGCATCTATAGAATCTCACAACTAATGATTATCCTTTCTAAATATGGGATATCTTTCACTGCACTACATCTGTGAAAATGGCAAAGCCTAAAAAAGTACATCAGTTTCCAAAGTCAGCTTGTGGATACTAGAAAATTCTGTCATCCAAACCACATAATCATGTCACTGAAAGTTAGGCCCATATCAACGCTTTCACAATCACAGGAGGCAAATATTGTCCACTAAAATTATATTATTTAAGTGGTTAGTGGTGAGAGTATATCATGTTAACTGAAAAAGGATGGTCAGATTGGCCTTCAGAAACGCCCTTACAATTCAAATTCCATACTTGAAGGTGGAGCCATTTTCCTAGAAACTGAATCTGTCTCCTGCCAAAGACTCAACTATTCTAAAAGACAAAGTTGCTTGCTAGTTGAAGGCTCATGATTGCCTTTACATCTCTTAACACAACCCTTCACGAAAGACCATTTGAACTTGCATTGTGAAACCTTTAGATGGGTTACAAAAATGTTTGGAAGATTGTTTTTAATTGGTCATACTGGTGGACTAATTGGTGACTTTAAGAATCCAGATCTATACAGTTACTTCAAATTCAAGTTTGTGTTGTTATTCTGCAAAGTCCATATGTTAGGAACAGGAATAGAACAAAGTGAGTTGTTTAGGTCATTGAGGTGATCTGATTATGACTCAGGGGGAGTCAAGGCAGTATTGACATTAAGGTTTTATACTGATTCTGCTGACAAAATTCAGCTTTAACTGACCTTTTATTCTATTGATTATTATACCTTGTGCAAAATTAGTGAATCTCATGTCCTTAGACGGAATAGGAATTCTACAAATTGTGTCAAATTCAAACAGTGAAGAATGGGCACTGGCAGATCAGTGACGTGCTGATAAGGAAAAAAGTGACTTCAGCGAATAATTGCTTATATATAATTTCAATATGAAGACGTCAGAGATAATAAACAAATTATAAGCATAGACCTGAAGGCGTAAAAATTCAGGAGTGTTAATTGTACATAATATCAGAGCCTCTTTGACCCAGAAGATATTTGATCCTTGCCAGTCCCATTCTGATTTAGGTGGTGGTTGAATTTTAGTATCAGGAAGGGTAGGTTGGTAAGCTGAAAAGTACATGCCACCCTTGTTAAACTGACCCGAACCTATTTACTAATCCTATGGCATGCCAAAATATCCATGGTTAAAGTCATCCTACAGAACCCTCAGGAACTATCTAATATGTCTGTAACATGCAAAAGATAATCTTAAAATATAAAGACAGCAAATGATAACTTGCAGTTAACTCTTCATTAAATAATTTGACCCAACATTTCACTCCTGACTCCACCCGCATAATATATTTGACATCAACCATATCCAATAAAATATTAATCCAATATTTGGCATCCCAGGAGGTTATATGGACCAATCAATTCCACAGAGCTCTATCAAAAACCAATACTAGTTTTGTAAACCTAAGAGTGAAATTTATAAAAATTAAGATGCTTTATTTGGCCATAAAGAAACCAAACCTGTACATATGCTCGACAAAATCATCTATTAAAACAGGCCAAGCACCTGCAAGCATTAAAAAAATGAAAACTGCATCAGTTAGCCAAACACCCCACCCACTTCCATTGTTAAATGATACCAAAACTATTTTTACTGGTCTCAACTTAATTAAATGACATGGAGAAAGGTATACAGGTACTAACATCTGCATCTAATTATAGAAATGAGACAAGAAAACAGTACCTTCAGGATCATATGCTTCCAGATTTTCACGGCTACACCAGCTGAAAGCTAGAACCTGTTGCCAGGTATCCTCAGAGATATTGTATCGTTGATTCTTCTGAATAGAAAGTAATAGTTCAGTCTCCAACAAAAGAAAAGTAAAATAACACAGTACTACTTACTAGGTTGTACAGATGGGATTGGCCCAGGGAACCAGGTCTAATCTACTTAACTCACAGGTTAAATGAACTCAGCTTTTAAATTGAGATTTTAATGGGCTAATAATATTAAGCAGCCCCAATCCCAAAGCAAAGTGAAGGAACATGGGCCCAGGTCTAATTTCCCAAGTACAATCCTATCCTATAACATAAAATTGCCCCCTTTCATCCTTATTGTTTACATAGCTTCGTTTCTATTCATATTTTCCTCTGTTTGCCACTGTGTTCTCCAGTTTCCTTTTTTTTCGATAAACTTCCAATATCCCTTTACATCCCCATTTCAGAGTTTAAATGGAAAATCAAGACAAGTCACCAGCTTCCAGCAGAGTAGTTAATTGCATGATATAGCGCTGCAAAGCATCATGGCTATGGGCCACTCAGTGCAACCCCATACTGTGACAGCTCACTATCATGTCTGGAGCACCATGAATCACAGCTGCCATTTGCAGTCAACAAGACTACTATTGCATCAGACAATAAAATCCCATTTGTTTTTTAACCCTTAAAATAATGTTGTTTGGTGCTCTTTTGGAGAGGGGTTGATATTGGAATTTTGCGCCCCTTTTATTTCATCAGAACACAAGACCTATTTTCCCATTCTCACTCCTTTCAAAGGTTAAATAATGCTGGTCTCTTCTCTCTTTGACACAAATCATCTGACCAAAAGCTCTCGGCTGCATTTCTGGCCAACTCATGGTCCAAGCCACACTCTGAAACTTTGGCACACCTTTCTTTGATCTCTGCTCTGTTCACACCCTTTGGGGCCTGTTTTGTTCACATCAAAGAGGGGTTTATGTTTTGTTTTATATTCTTTCTTTCACCGTTGTGAACAAAAAGAAAACCTTATGCAGCCCATTCTTATATACACTTCTCTCCCTTTTATATTACTCGACTCTTGTTTTCATTAACTACTGTGTTTGTCTTAAAATTATGATTTCTAATTATTAATTATGAATATACCATTAGTTATAAGTAGTTTTTTTTTTACTTTTAGCATCTATATATGTATATATATATATGTGTGTGTGTGTGTGTGTGTAAAATAAATTATTTAATTTATATACGGAAATTTCATAACAGAGATCATATCAATATTCGCTACCCACTATAGCAATTTCAGGGTTGGCAAGTACTGTTATATAACAGACTAAAGTTGTTAGTGAATTCCAATGACTTAATAAGAACTAATGTGATGATATGGAAGAGGGTTATTATATACAGACTTACCCTTGTGTATGTATGCAAAGATACTGGCACAACTTTGCCACTGCACCATGGCTCACCCTCTATTGGCACTGTACTATTTTGGCGATGATTTGTTGTTATCTTATGAAAAACTGTTGTTAATTTTTAAACATCCGCATCACTAGTGTGATGCAGCTGCATCAGCTTAACTTGCCAAATCAAGGTGATTTGGCTTTGGGGTGGCTGCTTCAACCAACTTTTTGGCTCAAGACAACACTTCAGTAAAAGTGTTGTATACTACAACTTCTAGAAAATGCTGTATCCTTATGCTGATGTCCCACGTAGTATTTGTACTTCCTAGGTCCTTACCCAGAGAACACTACACTTAATCTATGAAACTCCAATCCTTCCACTAATAGACAGTATTCCCCATAAGAAAGTTGTATGTGGTTAAAATTATAAGGCTTCCTTCTCAAACACTCAGCCCTGATGACTAAGGAAAACCCCAAACAGTTTCTCAGTCCTAAAGTATTATTGTACCTCAACAAAATCACACCACGGATGAAGCAGAGAAAACTGCCCAGCAAGAACTAATTTCCATGCAGTTACCGCCCTGCTTACAGCTGCAAATTATCAAAGTTTAACAATTAAAGGAGATAAACAGTGGGTATAACATTCTGCCTGCCACTATATGGAATAAAGAAGATTGTGTACAAATTATGAATCTTGGATGCTTACTAATGTTCTTTTGACCATTTTCACGACACATGAAGAAAACAAAATCATAGAACCGAGAGAACTCTGCAAAGTCCACCTAGACAGAGAAACAAAGGAAACACCTATTTAAATTAAAAATGCATCAGAGGGAAAAAAATAAAAAATAAAAGTCGGTGCAAGATTTTTTGCAAAACTCTATCTTTTTTTCTTCTATCTCCTTAAAGCACAGAAAATGAACAATCTCCAGAATTTTAATTTTTTTTCAGTAGTATCAGTCTAGACATAAGTGGTGTTAATATGTTAATTTGGTGCCATTCTTTTGTGCGTCCAACTACTACAAATGATGGCTGTAACACTTCCTTTATAATTGAAAAAAGGAAATGCAATATCTGAAATTGCATAATTAAATAATGTCAAGGCAATCAAACCTCACCCTCAAACCCAGATGAGACATGAGCACCGAAATTTCATCAAAAATTGTTCCCCTGGAAAATGTGGCATGTCAACGTTAGAAAAGAAACATGTACACATGGTATAGTCAAATAATTTCATGAGCATCTGTAATAAAATTAACCTACACATGATACAGCAATAACTTCAGTACACATGGCAATGGCAATTAGTGGCAGAGTGGAAAAACAAATTTGTTCCTATAGAAGCATAACTTTAATGCAGATTGCAAATGTAAAGCTACAATATCAAGACATGACCCAAAATATGTCAGAGTTAAGCTGAAGCCTACATTTTTCCAAATATACCATAAACAACAAATTCAAGAAAATCCGAGATTTACTAATAAACATTTATCTAACTTTATAATATTGAACAGTACCGCCTAGACATCTGAATGAGTACTTTCAACATTTAGTTTGCTTGAAAGCAATTCTCTTAAGCTGTATCAATCTACACATTGAGATTCCTGGTTCAGAATCTCAGTTTGTTTGCACAAGATCCCAATATTAATAATTTTTCCGTAGATGAAAAACTGCAAAAGCTAATTACTAACATATTTTCATTACCATTTTTCCATTGATTATTGAGACGGGAATTTCCCTTCAGTATTCATGGTTTCCTTGAAAGAAAATTTTCCTTAATTGAACTTCAAAGTGTTTTATTTAAGTGCACAACTTGAAATTGAAACTATTAAAGAAAGTGCAAGAGAAATGGAAGAGGATCTGCCGCGACATTCACATTTATTAACTTATTATTATTATGCAAATTTATTGTACAATTGTTTCTTAAGAAACTACCACTGGAAAATTTATCTTTCTGAGTTCAACCCAAGGACCCCAACATGGATAAAAAAGGACAAGCAGCAAAACAAATCATATTAGAGCCCGAGTGTGTTTAATGGCACTATAACAGCTTCATGGCACAGCTAGCAACTGCTCCACAGAGGCTCATCATGTCGCAGCTCGCTGTCACACCTGAAGCAATGTCAACCGCAGCTTTTTGTGGCACTTTGAACTCTATTGCATCAGCAGAAATAAAGTCCATTTTCACCCTGAACAGAAACCCTGTGAAGATGTTTAAGGGGGCAACTTGGGATTTTGCCCCCTCCCCCATACATTAACTAACCTGTTTTGGAAACCCTGTCAAGATCATTTGCATAGTGAAATCATGCCAAGATCATTCCCAGCCCCCTCTACTGAAACCCTAACTTTTTCCCACAGATTCCATAAGCCCATGTTGCTCCTGGCAAATTCCCAACTAACCCAGCAGATTCACATTGTGCTCAGCCGATTGGCTTGTGTTTAGTTCTCAAACACTAAATTTTGAACATTCATTGTGAATGTCTTTAACTTCAAATGTTTTTTATCTTATTTTTCAGCATGTACATGTGTAGTAGAAATCTATGTTTAGGTTTAGGATTCAGAAAAGTGATCATCCCGCTATATGCTATCTTGATATAGAAGTTTTGGGATGGACGACTCCACACCATTATTTGGCATTGACTACTATGATTAATGCAAAAACTACTTGGCTTCAAAATTATCACAGGAAATATCAAAGAAACACAGACCCTGTCATGACTCGAGACTCCACCAACTTTGAGAGCTGTGTGAGCGCATCCCTTGAGAACTTAGCCTTCTGAACGTCACTGTCTTGCCTGTACCCTTCTTCCCCAGCAATGTATGCATGTCCTGATTTTATGTCTGTACAACCATACTCAGATAAATAAGAATAAAGAATAAAGAATCACACACATATATCACCAATTAACAAAACAAAAATCAAATCAGAATTAAAGAATTCTTGTTCTAGTTCTTTTCTTTTTCATTGGAGGGAGAGAAAGCTAAAGCAATACCATGGTGCTCAAACAAAGCCATACCACAAGACCCAGAAAAGAAAAAATTGAATTTCGGCGACCCATAAGTACAAAATCTTGGATAAACGAAACAAGAACAAAACTTGGTGCATAATCAAGAATGGAATTGGTGTTAGCTACGTGTGATTGCAGAGGGGAAGTGGGAGAGATTACCAGAGTATCTTCGGTAAATCTCAAAGATGTCGATCCGAGATGCATCCATGGTGAACTTCGCCCTCCGAAGCTCTTCGAGCAAGCACCGAGCAGAGGAGAGAGGGACAGACACAGATATGAGAGTTGTTCTTAATAATCCAATGTATTCCAAACCCAAAAGACTTTCAAATTTTCATTTTATTCTTGCTATGTGTACACAAATATTGGTACACAACACTACTCCTATTATTACTATTATTATTAAATAAATTATTTAAAAAAATTATTTTATTAAATATTTAAAGCATTTTGATCTAAGTATTTTCTCATTTGATTTTATCACTAATAGAATTATATGATCTTTACTTTTATAACTTTATTTCTAATTTACAAATTAGCTCTCATTTCTTCAAAAGTTTCCTCCAACTTGTTGGATATAAGTTAGAAGACAATGAAGTTGGAAAAGATTACAAACAACTTCGACCACAAAAATAAAAAACAGTATACTTAAAGGAAAGTAAAAAATATTTGAAAAATTAAAAAATAAATAATTTTAATAAAAAAAATAAAACAGTTAAAAATATCGTTACAAGATACATAAAGTTAATTAAGTCTTTCAAAAAGTAGAGGTGGGCTTAATTTTATATGTTTAAATTATTATTTTGATGAATAAATGTGAATAAATATGAGTATTTAAGTATTGTATGTTGGTATTTAGAAAATCATTCTAAAATCTTCCTTAAATTTATAACTAAATTGATTTTTTGTTCTCTCAATATATCCTTTTTAGCAAATTTTATCGTTGACTTGTTATAAATTTTGTATTCCTATTCTATGTCTACTAAATCTAAAAATTTAATTTTGAAAACCATGTTAGATTAGTTAATCCAGTTGCTTTTGAAATCTAGATTGATGGAGTTGAAGAGGTGGAGAACATTGTTGAAGTCCAAACCTAATTCATTGTCTAATTTAAAAAATTTGTTGGGTACAAAACTACAATCAATTACAAGTTTAGACATGTGGAGCACTAACTACGATCAAGTTCCTGATATTTAGGATTTTGTTAACAACCAACATAATTGATTAAATAAATATAATTGACTAACAGATAAATTTTATTCTAACATAATTTTCCTTAAATATGATTATGGAGTAATTAGTTTAAATTAGGAGTTTTTTTGCAAACTTTTAAAGCTCATTCATTATCACAAATGTATCTAGTTTGAGTGGTTTAGTTATTATGTTGACTGGTTTAGTTATTATGTTTGCCACTTGATAAAATGAATTACAATATATAAGTTTTACCTTATCATAATTGTTTAGGTTGTGTAAGAAATAGAATCTAATATCAATATGCTTACTTTATCCATAAAAGATGAGATTTTTTAATAATTGAATAGCAAAATTGTTGTCAGAAAAAATTGGGACACCTCTACCTTTAATTTAATTAAGTTTGTCATGAATTCATCTTAACCAAATGTGTTGTTGCAGAATAAGTTGTTCTAATATATTTTGCTCCAAGAACAATTGGATTGTTCACAAAATTACTCTTTTACTAAATCTTTCAAGAACTTCTTTAACAAAAATTTTTTGAGAAACATAAATCTCTTCACTAGATTGCAAAACTTCTACTTACAAGAAGTATTTCAATTTTCTTATTACTCATATTGAACTCACACTTCAATCACTATCTTTTCACAATTTCCAGAAAAAACAAGATTATTCACATATAAAATAATAATCAACAATTTACCTCTTTCTTCGGTTAGGAGTAACCAAACATGTTCAAAGTCACACTTCTCAAAGTCTTTTTTTTTTTTTTAGCACACCCTTAAAACTTGTTTGAGTCCATGGAGTGATTTCTTCACTTTATAAACTATTTCCTAGCACACCCTTAAAACTTGTTTGAGTCCATGGAGTGATTTCTTCACTTTATAAACTATTTCCTCCTCCCATGCCTTCACAAAACAGGTGGCTACTCTACATATACCATTTCACTCAATTCTCCATGTAGAAACACATTATTCATGTCAAGTTGGTATATGGGTCAATTCCTTTGAGCTAATGATGATATGAATGGTATTTCATTTCGCCATAAGTGCATAAACTTTTTTTTAATCAATACTAAACTTATGTGCATACCCATTTGCTACCAACTGTGGCTTGCACATGTCTACCTCACCTTTCTAATTCAGATTTGTTTTAAACACTCATTTGACCTTGATCTTTTCCATTCTAACAGGTAGATTTGTTAGCTCCCATGTTTGGTTCCTTTTGATTGGATCAATCTCTGCCTTCATTGCACTCTGCCATTTGGAATGCCTTACAGTTTCATTAAAATCAACTGCATTTTCATTATTAGTGAATACTGCCATATTTCTCTGGTTTGATTTCTCACCAAGCAATTAGTGCAGACTATTTTAGGATACTAGAATCAACACAATCCTTTTACCATCCTTTTGTATTGTAATATTCTCAACCCTTTGTAACACAAATGTCCATACCTCCAGTGTCACAAATAAGCAAGTTCCTATGAGTTTATTTGAGACTACTGCATAGAACATCCTATTTTTTGACATGTGATTGGATACAATAGCCACACTTTGCATCTACTTTTGCCTCCCTTTCAGGACATTCGTATTGAACATGTCTTAATTGGTAACCCTTGAAGCATTCAATTGTTGCCTTATTAAAGGATATGCAATCTTCAAAGACTTCTCATCTCTCTCCCCTTCTGCATAATATTTTTTGTTCATGAATGAACAACGAGCTTGGAAGAGCATCAATCGTAATTTGGTCAACTTATTTTAATGAATATTTTCAACTTATTTTTTAATAATCAATCATATTTTAATTTTTTAATTAGCCGATAAGACTTTTATCTTACTTATCATTATATAAATCAATAAACTTGAAAAAATAAATAATATGCTAGGAGTTTTATTAATGGATCACAGAATGAATTACATCATTATAATCCTAATCAAATTTGAGGCTAAGGTTAGCTAACAACTATAGTTTTCATACTTCGAACCGTTACAGATAAAATTTGAAGAGGAAGGTAAATTAAAATTTTGACTTTTATTTATAAAAAGAAGAAAATACTCTACAGAAAGAAAATTAAACATCTTTATTTTCTCTTCTTTAAATATTTTAATATATTTTTTCGCTTCTTTTCTATAATCTAATGTAATATAGTACATAACTTCTGACAGTGAATTTATTGATTAGGTATATTACAGTAAGATTTTTTTTATTTAATATTTGATTGCTTAAAAATTATGAGAACTATTAGTTATTAATTTAATTAATATATTTTTAATCAATTTTCAAGTAATCACGAACACATTGATCAGTTTAAATTAAATAAAAAATATATATTTTGTAATATTAGCCTCAACTAACCAACATGTCATTATTTAACTTTCCTTCAATTAATATTTATTATTATTTGTGGCAAATAACCTGTTTGTGCAATTCATAATTTTTTTAATAGGTGTTTCATTAAAACAAAACTTAGATTTACTATTTTTTCTTCATTTAGTTAGATTCATGTCAACAAAAATTCCTTAGAGTAGGTTCTAGTCATGTTTCCTTAATTGTTGTTTTCCTAAAAAAAACACTTAAAATATAATTTTCTCCCTATGTCTCTTTTCACATTCAAAAATCAATTAAATTAATATTAATTACAATTTTTTTGAATAGCCAATTTTAAGTAAGTATTTATATTTTGTTTTCCCCACTACTGAAGGATTCAAATTTTACTTTCTTGGTTTAATTTAACTTTTTTTAACATAAACCCTTCATTACAATTTACGACCTTTTAGTAAAAATACAAGGTTACTGTCACGGCCTCACCTTGAATTCTCACGTCAAAACTTAAGTGCATGCTTTGTTTATGTTGCACCTCCCAACCTCCCTCTCAAAAATCACAGTAACAATTAAAGAACAATGTACTAACTAATATTTACCTGTGAATTATAATTAACAACAAGAAACAAACATGTGAAGCTGTATAAATCAGTGTTATACCATCTTAGATTTGCATAGTATCCATCAAGAACAGAAGAAAATCACTTACGCAATAACATGAATTTGGGGATATTGCAAATGAAAAAAGTCAGTATAATGCTAGCGACATTTGAACATATTATCCCTCCGATTATCCATCAACTACAAAAGACAACCACTTGTGCAATATCATGAGTTTGGGGTTATTAAAAATAAAAATAGCCACTATAATGCTATCTAGTCACATTTGAACCTATTATACTCGGACACGTCTCTTAAATAGTGCGTCCATGTCAAACACGCCACGTATCGGACATAGAAATTCGTAGGACACTCGTAGATCTGTGTATCAATGTCTGTGTCACATTCTATGCTAATACAAACATGACATTTGCTTTGCCACTAACTTTTTGTGGGTAAAAATACCCACAAGAAGTGGAAATATTTGAAGCCAAAGCAAGTATCAATAATGATTAGAAACATTAGAAAGGCTGGTACCAACATATTAGAGAAATAAAACTAAAGGGTAAACTTAGTCCCTCGTGATTTCGTCTAACTTAATGCAATTACAATAGAAGAAAATTAGTCAGAATCAGAACTAGCATTAGACAACCAGTTCAAATGGACTATCCCCATTTCATTGAATCTCCAGTACAGTAAAAGGATGAATTTGGCCTCGCATTTCTAATATACGGTGGAATTAGTTCCTGAAGCTATGTCACGTGTAGCTGACAAGTGAATCAAGACTAATGGAGTTAAGGTTAGAGACTAATTCCACCAATTTTCAAAAATGCAAGGACCAAACTAATTTATTTTTAATGTACAAAAACTAAAACTAATTTCAACGGATAATACTGATATAAGATAGCAAGTATATATGAAGCTAAAAACAGATAGCAAGTATATATGAAGCTAAGAACAGATAGCAAGTATATATGAAGCTAAGAACAGATCACTAGATGCAACAGGATATTACATATTATAAAAGAGAATAGCAATTCAAACAGTAAACCAATGTTTACAGATACTTTATAAAATATGTGTTAACAAGACAACAACTCCAAGA
This sequence comes from Phaseolus vulgaris, assembly GCF_051622355.1. NCBI lineage: Eukaryota > Viridiplantae > Streptophyta > Magnoliopsida > Fabales > Fabaceae > Phaseolus > Phaseolus vulgaris. Next base: position 3,228,976 of record NC_143505.1, read on the forward strand.
AGAACCCGCCTTCTACGGCAATCAGTACAATTAAACAAGAGAAAGTGCAGATAAATGTATCAATAACAGAGAATATTAAATTTCAGTGAAACCGTTAAGGTTCAAAACAACAACTCCCAAATTATATCTCAACAAGGTTCAATTCAACTGTGCATTCACAAGACCAGAACAACCACTTACTCGATCATAAACTGTAGAAAAAGATTGAAATCATAAAACTTAACATCAACTTTTCACAAAACTGAAAAAACTTAAACCATGAGAAATAATAAAAAAAACAGAAACACAATATTTGGAAGAACAGTGAAGTAATTCAATTCAAATAAAAGGATTCTTATATTCCCAGGTATAAATAACCAAACTGTGTATGATCCATAGTTCCTAACAACTTATTGTCAAGGTGGAGGGGCTTATTCAAAAGACAACCTAATTCTAAATAGAATATGACCAGATAACTATAACCAACTCCTCTGCCCATTTAGGACTTACATACTGTATCCAATTATGCTCTCCTTCCTATTAGACTTTTTGTTTACCCTTTTCTGTATCCTACTTCTTGATCTTTCGATTCTTCTTCGGTCCCGGAACCTCCAACCTACCAACAGAACAGCCACACCTTGCTCTGAGGACAAGGACAGCCCTTCCATTGGGAGGTGCCATCTTCTTGAGCTCGGCCTCGAGTTCGCGGTGGTGATCACAAGGAAGCTTAAAGAACCCCTTCTTAACCGCACCATCCTTAGTCTTAACCGCACCATCCTTAGTCAATGAAGGTGAATTCTTCACACAATCCTCAGTCTCCAATTGAATGTCAAACTCTGCAGCCTTCCTCAGACCCTTGCACTTGGGGTTCCCACACTTCCTTGTGGTGCAAGCCACAAGAACCCAAGTGGTCAATGCAGCAAACGTAACACTAACACCAATGAACATGTAAACCCAAGGAGCAACAGAAACCTCCTCTTTGAACAAATCCACAATCACAACACCAACTTTGACACTCTCACTCGCCACAATTTGGGCGTAGGGGAAGAGCAAGAACCCAAAAGCCGCGACAACCGCCACGAAAATCACGACGTCCACCACCGCCGACCGAGATCGTCGGCACGGCGAAGCCTGAGGGGAGTTCGGGGTTTTCCGGTGCCTCGATTTCGAGCCGAAATCGAGGGAATTCGCCATGGGTTGGCCAAGGGAGGAGTTGCAGAGAGAGATTGAGCTGTGGAAATAGACCATTTCAATCACAACCCTAGAAACCCCCAAATTGAATCAAACCCAGATCAGAAACGACGAATGTAAACGCGACCCACTTCGCCAAAATTGAAAAAGCTGAGAATTTCGGAACGATCCAGAGGATTGGAGATCCGGGGGATGCCCCTGGATGGATCCAAAGCAGCAAAACTTTTAGGGTTTTTTTTTTCTTCAGGTAAATTGCCCAGCTGTGATGTGTGTAATAGTAATAATAATAACAACAACGATAGAAGAAAAATGGATGGAGAAAGGGAAAATGGGAGTGAGAAATGAGAGGGGTAGGAGAGAGGGCATAAGAAGAGGAAGGAAGAAGAGGAAGCGTCACTGCTTCATTGTGTTTCGTTGTTATGACGATGGGAATAGGATGGTATAAATATTATGAATATGAAGGCAGCAGAAGACACGTTCGTTGGTTCTCAAAGGGAAGCGTAGTGGATAGGTTGTTTGTTTTGGTGATGCCACTTCTTTCTTCTTTTCTTTCTCGCAAGCACTTGGAGGGTCAAATCTCAAATGGTCAACGATGGATGATGATGATGATGAATTGGGAAATGGCAAGTAAATTAGTAATTAACATGTTTGGATTTATGCAAAGGACACGCTTTTGTGTTCCACAGTTGTGTGCGTGGGACTGAATGGGCTGTGGTTATAAGGTATGGAATGGGCTTAGGAAAGGAAAGGAAAGAGTTGCATTATGTGTCAATCATTTTGTGGGGTATTTACTTCCTACTCCTATGCCCTTACCAACATAACCATGTCCTTAGTTTGTGAAAAACAAAAACAAAATAAAAAGGGTTTGTCCTATGTATTTGTAAGTATTATCTCATTGTAATTATTCTCTTAAATTATATTACTCTTTGCAAAATCACCGTAAAATTAGTGATATGCAAACTAATATGTCAACCTGTTTTTCATCATTTAGGTAAGGTAGTTCAATTTTTTTAACTTGTTAATGATATTGATTTGGTTTGTCTAACTTGTCAATTCGATGAGTCACAAACTCGTCAACTTGTCTTTTTTTAGTTATGATTTGACAATTTAAAAAAAAAATATTTTTTGAATTAAAATTTATAGTGTTTAATGTTTTATATAGAATTTTATTTACATTATTTTTTTATATATCATTTGATTCATTAAAGTATGAATAATATTTACTTTATTTTGTTAAGTATTAAACTTTCTTTGATTATAATATCAAAGTTTGATTCAATTTTATTTATCTTTCTTGTATTTTTATTATCCAATAAGTGATATCTATAACTACAACTAAATAAATAGATTCAAAACAAACAAAAAATTAAAAAAAAGTAGGGGATTAACTTGTCAATTTACCTTGATGAACGAATTATCAATTTCAACTTGTATAACCTTGACGAGTTAACATGTCCCTTTCCACCCGCTTTGGTGGGTCAATTATCTGTCCCATGTAGAAGATCCAAGATGACATGAAAAATGGCAAAAAAAAAAAACAGAAAACTAAAATCAAACCACAAATCATAGAGCATAAAATGTTTTTAAAAAAATAACATATGATTTTTACATACGAGAATAAATTTATTAAATTAAAACAAAAATTTCCTATCTTAAATTCATAAATACCATTATGTGTAGACAAATTTACTAACCATTGGCAATCTGATTTTACATACAAATTTCATATTAAAAAATTAGACCCGTTTTATATACCATTGTAGAATAGAAGTAATGTGAGTATAACTTTCAAGGTTGAAGTAAACACTAATCAATTATTGTGAATTGTTATCGAACTTTTTTAGAAAAACTATAAAACCATTAAAAATTATTAAATAAAAAGTTAATTTTAGAAATTTTTTGTTTTCTTTAAAATTTTAATAAAATATATACTTAAAAAATAGAGTTGAATACATCACAATAGATTATTTACAATACACTACACGAAAATCACAAAATAGAAACCAATTTTAGAGAACAAAAATAATTAGTTGTTATAGTGACTAAATTAGAGATAGACTAAATAAATTTTTGGTTTCTAAGTTAGTTTATATTATTGTTAAATGATTTCTAAATTGATATCTAATTGGCAACCAATGTTTTTGCTACCAAATTTAGAATCTAAATAATTGGTAGTTAAAACTTTGGTTGCTAATTAGATATCAATTTACAAATCATTTAACAATAATAAAAACTAATTTAGAAACCATTTTTTTTTAGTTTCTAGTTAACAATAATTTTTTAATAGTATTAGTTTAATAATTTTCTTTAATAATATTAATTATTATATTTATTAAATATGGTAAACTGTTACAAATACATTAATAAATTTATTAAATGTATAACTTTTTCATCATTAATTTAAATATAATATGTCATTAAATTAAAATTAATTATTTTAAAACTTTATGCATATATGTATGTAATAATATTAATTATATGTATCTTTAAATAAAATATGAAAGTAAAAATTGAACAATAAATATCAATAAATGCTATAATAATAATATTAATTTTTATAATAATAATAATAATAGTAATAATAATAATAGTTATGTATATATATATATATATGAGACTTAAATATGTAATAGCTATTAATAAAAACTTAATAGCAATTACATTTAATCAAATTTAATTAACTTTATTATATTTAGTCAACAAGTAAATACTTCACAATAACAGTATTTCTCACTCAGATATTATTGTAGTAGATAACAATTTTGTACATACATAAATATTTTTAAAAATAATACTAATAATTATATTTATTATATAATATTAATTTAAATATTACTAAATTACTTTTCACCATAGTTTCTATATTTTAAATACACTATTTAATAAAAATCAATTATTTAAAACATGATTCGTTTGTGTATATTAATATTAATAAAAAATTGAAATTGAAATACTAAATAATATACCAATTAATACTAGTTTATTAAAAAATATCTTATCCATTTCAATGTAATTTCAAATATCTACTTAGAAATGTATAATTTAAAATCTTATTGTTTTGATTAGTGCATTCTTCGATTTCAAGCACATGTACTTCAATTAAAAAAAATTATAATGAGAAGAGAGAGCATCGAGTTCAAAGAAAAATCACTATCCAATTTTTTTTTTAAAAAATCAAATGCGACAAAAGAAAAATAACAATATAAAAATTTAGATAAAAATAAAAAAGAAAGAAATAAATAAAAACTTGAAACGAACAAAAAAAATAAAATTGTTCTTACTAAAAAATAATATTAGCATTAATAATATAATTATTCAAATATATAATTCTATAATTAAATATAATCTAATGAATAATTTGAATAACTCATAATTGAGTGCATAAAACTATGACTCATATTTAATAGCTAATAATTAGTAAGAAGTAATTTCTAATTCAAGATTAACATATTTTTTAGTTTAAACTCTAAACTGTAAATTATACTTATTTCATCTTATTATAAGGAATAATTTTATAAAATATTAATGTTTTTTTTTTAATTTTACTATGTCGCATTATATTATTGGAAAAAATATATATATTCTTAGAATAGAAAAATACTTTTTTTATTTTATGGATTATAGTTTTAAATTTTATCTCTTGTCTTCGTATTTAGGTGTGAGAAGGTTCTAAGACCAAAATCTTAAATTTATTACTCTTTTTATAATCCTTGCAATAAAAATATCTTAATTTCCTAGAATTAGTTTATGTTTTTGTTACTTTTTTTAGTCTAGTTTTTTTAATGCTAGACTGATAAGGTTGTATTTTCTATTAAATTGAAATTCTCTTTTGTTTTTATCTTGGATTTTCAAATTCAAGTGATAATTTTTTTTTAGTTCTTTAACTTCCCTATATTGTATTACTTAGTATCTCCATTTTAAAGTTTTATATTTGTTGTTTTTCTTTTTTTTCTATGGTTTTGTCCTCAATCTATAAAATGGGTTTCATTATTACTATTGGTTAAAAAATGGAAAAAATGGTTGGAGTTGAAAGATCACATAAATTTTGAAGGTTCCCATCACCAAGAACCTTTTGTCTTTTCCCTTTTTATTCTCTTTAAAGTCCTTTCAATTTTCAGGACCACTTCAATTAATTCACTTAAATAGAGAAATTTAATAAATAGAGAAAACACTATGCAAATAAATTACTTGGTAAAGTCTAAAAAAATACAAATAAATAAAATAACCTAATAGAAATTTATTTTTTCTATTTTTTATTAAAAATAATAAATCGTTGAAGCGAAACACGGTATCAAAATCTTAATACCGTGCTTAGATAGATAATTTCATAATTTCTTTGTCCAATATTAAAATGAAAATTCTATTTAATATTCGCAGAGAAGTTCAAATTCAAATTGTGAAAATTAATGTTAAGAAAAATTTGCCATGAAGAGAAAAATATTCTATTTTATTAATTACTGCACCTACTTTTTTGTTTGATTTATATCTAAGATAAAGTAGCTTAAGGTATTATTTATTTATTCTTTTAAGACAAAGGTATATCTAATTGAGTCCATCATATACTTTTGTTTTTATTTAGCAGAATAAATATTAGCCTTTGGTTTATTCTACAAAAACCAATATCAATCACATTAAGTAATAAGCCACACTTTCTCATACATCATTGAAATCCACATAACAAGACCCTCTCTTACACCCCTACTTCTTGCACCTCCTTTCAGCCCTGAGCACAACCCTGGGTTGACACTCCAGGAAAACAGTTTCTTCCTGCACCTCCATTGTTCTTCACTCACCTCCATAAATTTTCATATTTTCAAAAAATATTTTTCTCTAATATTTCGGATAACATAATCCAAAAAACTTTTTTCAAATTCGTAATTAGTTTCTGAATTTTGAAAGTCTTTTTTTTTCAAATGCATGATTTGGTTCTGGATTACATAATTCATAAGTATTTTTTAGCTTTCAAATTATATAATTTAAAAGTCTTTTTTTAAATATATGTCTGAATTATATAATTCGAAAACTACTTTATAAAAATGATAAAAAAAAATAAAAAGATATTTTCAAATTTTTGTATGAAATTAACGAAGAATATACGAAGATGCAGGAAGAAAAATTCTGATACGAAAGAGGATTGGAAACATTTTATTTTCACTCTCTTTGGTCACCCCATCATGATACGTTTTGATAATAACTTAGTGGAGAAAAGTTTCTTTGACATGTGAAGAGTGAAAAAATATAAAATAATATAATAATATTTTAAATTAAAAAATAAATAAAAGTGAATAATATATTAATTTATTAATGTGTGAAATGTATGTTTTTATCTTTTGACAAGTATTATAACATTATGAGAGTTACTCAAAGTCAAAATTGGACATTGCCACTTTTAGTCTCTTTCTTTTTCCTTAAGACTTAATTAACTATTTTTTAATTGAGTTTAACAGCTGCATATTGTCAATATAAAAACTTTTATATTGCCTATTAATCAATAATTACGTTTATGTGACTTTTAAGGTTATTATTACAAAAGAAAACATAATTATCATATATACTAATTTATATTTGAACAACAATATAAAAACTACTTTACATTTTTTATTCAGTGTGATTACTTATCTTTTTATTGAATTGAGAAGAAATTGAATAAAGAAAAAAAAGATAATAGAAGATAAATTATTTGAATTAAGAAAAGAACATCAAAAGTTTGTAGTGGATTTAGTTAATGTAATAAAATATTTTTTTTATATTAATATTTTTATAAAAATAATTTAGTTAAAAATTAATTTTAAAAAATACACATTAGAATTAAAATATATTTTAAATTAAAATTAAAAAAACTGTAAAATGTTAATAAATAAATAAAAAATCTATTTCAAAATAAAAACACATATCAATATAAGTTAAGTCAATCATTTAAAGTAAACAAATTTAATATTTAATATATTTTTTTCATAAATTCAGATTTTAAATTTGAGATAAGAGTGTTGATATGTTGACAACTTTGTACCAACTTACAATTAATTTTCTTTTTACCGAAATGCATCAATTTTGAAACTACATTACCAAGTTATAAAATGATGTTTGTTTGTGGTCAGAGATCGTCTAACTTAAATATATACAACTGACTTATAAGTTGAGATTTGCACCTATCTGTAAAAATTTATTATCTCTATTTGATATATGAGATAACATTTTTCTTCCATGTCCACATTTTTTTAAAATTAATTTATAAAGATTATACAAAAGAAGAGAAGTGGTAGTTATCTTATAAGATAAGTGCAACTTGTGTAGAACTTTTGAGTCTTTAGAGTGTGCATTAAAATAGAGAGTTATTGATTGGGAGAAGTTGAAAAGCAAGTAAAGTAAAGTAAAGTAAAGTAAAGAAATATGTGTTGGTGGAAACTAGGATTGGACAGACACACATGGTCATAGATACCCAAACGTGTGTGTGTGTACATTTGGTTAAGCAAATCAGAAAGGGAAAAGAAAGAAAGGAAAGGAGAGAGAAAAAAGAGAAGCAAAAAGTAAGAAAAAGAAAGATCTTTTTAAGGCCACAAAGAAGCTTGTGGCTGAAATTGCAGGTAGCTTCTGATGTGGCACTCCTACCTGCTTCACCGGATCAACAACAAAACGCACAATCAACCACACTCTCACACAACGTGTCACACCCATTCTCTCTCTCTCTACACTTTTTCCCTTTCTCTCTCCACCCTTTTACAGTTTCTATTTTTTTTCCCCTTTCAGACAAATACAAAAATAAAAGATTCTATTTTTATTAGCAGAAATGTCGGAGGCAAAAGACCCGACGATCAAGCTCTTCGGGAAGACGATCCCCTTGTCAGAGATTACCACTGGATCCGCCGGAGCTCCGGCTTCTTCTTCCGGTGACGTTGTTGATGAGAGTGTTGAGCAGAGCCATGCTTCTTCCTCCAACTCCTCGAGGGAGTCTCATACGCGAGAGGAAGGTGTTGTTGACAAGGTATGAGATTTTGGGGTTTGGGAATTTTTTATTTTGAGCCTCACCCTTTATTTGAAATGTTGAAAGAATTAATGGGTTGGTATTGGTTTGGCTCGGGCATTGAAGATTCCGTTGACTTGGTTTTCTGGCTTGTGTTGTAGTTTCTGAAGTTTTGTTGTGTTATTGTTGTTTTTTTCGTGGATTTCAGTGTTCAATTGGGTTTTTTGGGGTTTGTTTCAATCTGGGGAGTGATTTGGTGGTTTGTTTCAAATTTTCAATCCCCATTCAGTGGTTCTACTGTTGTTTTTTACTTACTGAAGCTTGATTTTTTGGTGGTTCAAGAGAATTTTGGTCCATGTTCGGATTGGTTTATTTTGTGTTTGAAACGAGAAAGTGAAAGTTTTGAAAAAAAAGAAGAAGCAACGATTGATTTTATATGAGATGGACATTTCGATTTGTTCTTCAGTTGTTTGGTTAGTCTGACACTGCCAGGTTCTGAGATGGAATATGGATTTAGCCATATTTGAGAAATCAGTCTCTTGTGTGCTTTCTAAATTTCAAAACCTTGTTAAACTCATGCTTTACAATACCGAAATTATTCTTTCTTTATATATCTGTGTGACAATAAATCATTCATTTGCATTGGATTCTTTTGGTTCTTCTTACTTGGTTATGACAGCATGTTTGTGAAAAGTATTTTTCTATTTGACTTCTGAGATTTGTATGGGTTTTGAAAAATCGATAAGAAGTATTGAAATAGCCTTGGTACCATCATGAGGTACCATCATGACTCATGAGTGAATTTCCTATGTTTTTCTGTCTTTGATTTCATTGTTTATTTCACATTTTTTTACATCCATGGTTAGGTTTGTCTTATTTGAAATTTCTGTTCTGTTCTGTCTCACAAAAGGTGAACAACGAGTGGTCTCCTCAGGATTTCCGTACCTTGTTTTTTTTTTCTGCAATTTTCAACTTTGAAATTTTCAGTCATACTCTTTTTCTCTCGGTTTGAGCCAGCATTAGATGATTATATTTCCAGCATCAACCTTTTTAAGAAAATTGAATAAAATGTTTGATTTGCGTATAGAATACGTAAAAATGGATTTTGACAGTTGATGTTGCTCCATGGATTCCATACAGCTGATGGGAAAATGAGGCCAGAGATATATGTAGTGAAATATAATATATTGCTGGAGCTACGATTCTGTAGTAACTTCCATGGTGTGTTTTTTATGCAATGCTGCTCGAATTTTGTTTTCTTTTCCAATGAAGTAGATTTCCATGCAATGTTTTCTTCTAATGAAATAGCTTTCCATGCAAGGTTGTCTTCTAATGCAGTGCTCCTCTAATGTGTATAGTTACATCTATATTTTCTAAAGTCTTTTTAATTTGTGGAATAAGTAAGTTTTAGTTTTTAATGTTCAATATGTTTGTCTTGGGAAGGTTGTATTTACTTGCAGGAGGCACATATTTGTTTGTGTTGTGATATCTTTTTGATAGTATATATTGTTCTGCTAAAATTTAGAGAATAGCAATATACTCAGTAGGGTTTTCATGAATCCAGGACTCACTGGGAGAAAAAACACCTGATAATAAGAAGGAAGATAGAGCCCCAACCCAATCATTAGAAGAGGTCAACAATCTAGATACCACCTCTGGAACCTGTGAAGAATCCAATGCTCTACCCATTGACAAGGAGACCACTACTTTAAGAACTTCAAAAACTGAAGAAGAACTAAGTGAGACAAGTAAATCACAGGACAAGAACCTCAAAAAACCAGACAAAATACTTCCTTGTCCCCGCTGTAATAGTATGGATACAAAGTTCTGCTACTATAATAACTACAATGTCAACCAACCCCGTCACTTCTGCAAGAATTGCCAGAGATACTGGACTGCTGGGGGGACTATGAGGAATGTTCCTGTAGGTGCTGGTCGCAGGAAGAACAAGAGCTCGACTTCTCACTACCGCCAGATAACTGTTCCTGATGCTGCACTCCAGAATCCTCAAATTGACTTGCCAAATGGAGCGTATCATCCTTCCTTGAAATGCAATGGGGCAGTCCTTACATTTGGATCTGATACACCCTTGTGTGAATCGATGACATCGGTTTTGAACCTTGCTGATAAAACCGTGCACAACTATCCCAGAAATGGATTTCATAAACCTGAAGAACTAAAAATTCCTGTTCCACATGCCAGTGGAGAAAAAAGGGATGATCAATCCAATAAATCTTCAGTTACCTCCACAAAGTCAGCGGAAGGTGCAAGCACCAATGGAGCCCAAGAACAAGCTATGCCGAACTCTCATTCTTTCCCACCACAGGTTCCCTACTTTACTGGTAACTCTTGGCCTATTCCATGGAATCCAGTGCAGTGGAGTTCTCCAGTACCGCCGCCTGCCTTTTGTCACCCCGGATTCACGGTGCCATTCTATCCCGCAGCAGCTTATTGGGGTTGTGCTGTGTCTGGTGCGTGGAACATCCCATGGATAGCACAACCGTCCTCACCCAAGGGTGCAACTTCTAACTCTGGCCCTAACTCACCAACCTTGGGTAAACATTCAAGGGAAGACAACATTCTGAAATCAAATGAATCTGGTGGTGGTGAGGATGGACACAACAAAGAAAACAACAAAGAGAAGTGCCTGTGGGTTCCAAAAACTCTAAGGATTGATGACTCGGGAGATGCAGCAAAAAGCACTATATGGACAACACTGGGGATTAGAAATGACAAGGTTGACTCAGTTCCTAGGGAAACACTCTTCAAAGGCTTCCCTTCAAAGCTTGATGAGAAAAACCATTCAATGCAAGCCTCGCCAGTGTTGCAGGCCAATCCGGCTGCATTGTCAAGGTCACTTAACTTTCATGAGACCTCATAGCCATGTAGCTCATATAAATTAGCAATTGTGTTTTTAGGTGCAGCAAACTGATTTGGCAGTGTTGTTCAACCGGTTCTGAGGGAAACACAAATTGTAAAGCCGCATTGGTTCACCATCCTTGTGTAAGAAGAGTTAGTTCTGTTGTCAGCCAACTGAAGGAACAGCAAGATGGTTCTTCATGCCTTTCCTTAGGTGACATCTAGGCAGTTTTACCCTCTTCCTTTTATTTAAATGGTTTTCTTAGTTCATGTGTATATATATAAGTACATAGTATAGTGAGCTTGTTTTCCTTGACCTTATATGTGGATAAATAAGAATAAGAATGGGAGTTCAAATTGAACTTTTTGTTCTGGTTTCTTTCTTTGAGAATGTAACCTTGATGCTTTTCATTGACTTTTGTTCATAATCCACATATTATTATCATTGAATGAGAGGTTCGTTTCTATGACAGAAAATCTGATTGTTACATAAAGAAATTCACTTCATGTAGTAAAATTTTACTGACAGAAAAAGGGAAATAACTAGATAGTCTCTGAATCAGTACTCTGACTTGAGTTTTATGGGTCCAACTTCCTTTCAATAAAAGACTACCTCCAAAGACTAATCATAAAACCTCCTTGCATAACATTTTATTTTTATTTACGAGTTTAGATGTTGTGATGAAGGTCACCTTAAAGGTGCAGAACTCATCCCTCACCACGAGCACAACATTCAATGCTCAACAACATGATCTCTTAGTACACTTTGTCATACACATAGGAATAGAAATGAAGTCAAATTGAATAAATTCTTCAATAAGTGATTAAAGAAAAAAAATGAAGTTAAAAAACATCATCACCCTTCCAACCTTTACAACAACCTTGTTAATTATTATTAATTTTTATTTCTAAATTAAATTTTAATGTCTTTTTAATATAAATTATTGTTTTGTTTATAAAAATAAAATCAAAGTAAAAAATATTATATTACCAATAATTCAATATTAAAACAATACACATGCTCTCTTGTTCAATGTTATATAACAATGAAGAAAAGTTATAATTATATAAATTTTAAAATAAAACATCAAATAAAATAAGAATGTTTTATTTAAAAATAGAGATGAATATAATATAGATAAACTAAGTATTATTCATACCTCATTAATTTAGACATTCTTAGTTGCTATAGACACAGATTTAAATAATATTCATAGTTATTTTTATAACTTAGAAGATATAAATACTGAATAAATGTAAAAAAGAAGAGTAACTTTTGTTAGTGGAAGAATAAGGTAGTGTATAGAAAGTGAATCCCATTTGGGCCAAAATGTGAAGGCCATATTTTATTCTAACTTTTGTTAGTGGAAAAACCCTTTATTTATTGCCTACAAAAAGTAGTCCATTCTTATGCATTATCTAAATGCAAATCTCCATTAAATTTAATGGTTTTAAGGATTCCAAACTCAACTAAATTATATTTCTTTATTATTTATAAACTTATTTATTAAAAAGTATGGTAAAGGAACTTAGAAGAAGCTAACTTTTAAAAGTTCTTCAAAGTTGTCTCATTGGAATCATAGTATCTGGTGCAAGATTCAAGCATGGCTTCAGATGCCCTTCACTGGTGAACATTTGACACCATGTCCCTTTTATTTACACATTGATCCTGATTGTGCTTTAGTTTAGTTTATGATGTATTTATTGTAAAGACTAATTTTAACATTGGAAAATAAAGTTTCGAGTTATTTATATTTTTGTGAAGAAAATATTTATGATGATAATATTGTTAATTTATTATTTATTTATAGAGATCAATTTTATTAATATAATAAAATTTCATTTAGTCTTTTTTTAGAATTTTTTTTTATTAATAAGTATAAGTTTTTTATATACCGTTTTGATAATATATAGATTTTGGTGTAATTTTCATATTTACTTGTATTTTTTTTATAATAATAATTTTTTTTATGTGATGACAGATAATTGTTATTTTTTTTTAGTCTAAATAAGATATCAAGTTTCATATTAACAAGATAATTTTATAAAAAAATAAAAAATATATATTTTCTCAGCAAATAATCAAAATTAATACATCATAACAGTTGAATCCATGTTAGTAATAAAAATTATATGTAAATAATAAATAGAAGCCGCGTAAATAGCGTAATTCACAGTTACTGTACATTTGTTTTTAGCATTTTTTTTTCTTTTCCAGTTTTTGCAATTTTACCATTTTTGCATTTATAAGAAAGTGAAGAAAAGAAACAGAGTTTCGTAAGTCTTAAGTATGGTTGGATCTCACCCTAACCCAAAGTCGGTTCCTTCGCTCATATTTATGCTCTGCACTCTCACACACACTCACCTTTTCCACTCTCTCTCTCTCTCTCTCTCTCTCTCCATAAACAATTCATGCCTCACTCACGTTTTCTCATGCTTCTTCTTCTTTCTTCCCTTCTCTTTCTCTCCTTTGGTTACGGTATGCCATTTCTAACTCTCCACCATTGTTAAAATCAAATTACCATTTCTTTTCCTTTCTATTATGGGTTTCGCTTTTGTCCTTTGTTTCGTTCAATGGTTGTTCTCATGTTTTTGTTCTTTTGTGAATTTTAAGGATTCGGCCGGGTGGCAATGATGGAGACTCGCCAGATACAGACGCTTCCTTCATCATCACCGGTTTGTTTCTTTAACCTTTTCTGTTCTTTTTCCTGTTTTGTACTGTTAAAACTCTCAGAATTATCACTCTTCACAATTAAGTTTTATGAGATGTTTTGTTATCATGGTATCTTTTTAAAGAACAATTTATTGCTTATTATTTTACTATTATTTTAGAAATCGAATTATATTTTTTTTAGCGGATCAGGTTAAAACAATATCAAAATGTGAAAATGATCATCTGTGATGAAATGGAGAATTGATTAAAATTTTGAAATTGTTGTTACTTTTGATGGTTTTGTTTTGGGGTTATGGAGAAGAGTGTTAAATAGGAATCTGTGTGTTTGGCTTTTGGCTTCAGGATTTTCGCATTCGTAAAATAGTTAAGTATGAGATTGAAGATTATGCTGATCCACAGCCAAATATCAATCCCAAGAATGGGTATATTTTCACGCCTCCTTCACCGACTCCAACTCCAACACATCCTCCAAAACCTTAAATGGAAGAACAATACAACAACACTTCAACCACTGGTTTATGTTTTTCATAGAATTAGGATTTTGGTAACTGTGTTCCTGTTCTTTTTACCCCTTTCATTTTTCATGTTTTCGAAATGGAAAATTGTGAATTATGCTAATAAATAAAGTGTTAAATGTTTCATCACTGTCTATCAACATATGCACAATGTTTAACTAAGTGTTTTTGGTATGTTTTGATTATATTTATAACTAAGCATGGATCAATTATGAGTTCTTGCCAACTTATGTTTAGTATGAGAGTGGTAATAAAATATAAAAGAACACATGGAACCCTTTCTTCCATGAAGTATATGAATGACAAAAGACATGTAAATTAATAGTTGACTTAATTGTCTCTATCGATGCATGATTAGCCAAATTTGAAGCTAATCACAGTGCTGTTAATTATCTTCACGTGCAATCTGGGGTACTGTGACCAGATATATCAAACTAATAACATAAAATTGAATTTCTCCTTCTCTTTTTTTTTATGTTAATTTATACACTAAAATAAGAAACTTCTAACAAGCGATTCATTAGTGGGGTGGGGGAACACCCAATAGTTTGTCGGTGTTATTTTCTCTTCACTTGCCAAATGCAATTTCACCTAACAATAGCTGAATTTTTTATGTAAAAAAAAATATTTCCAAATTACTTGTTGTTTAGAACGTGCTGGGTGATTGATATATGCTTCCGCTGTTAAATATCTATTTTAAAAAAATTATTAGTAATTTTTTATGACTTGTTTTTCTTTAAAAATGACATTTTTAGGTGATAAAAATGGAAAACATTTAAATGGTCCATTAAGTAGTTTAATTTAATGTCAAAAAATGAAGGATGGTATAACCAATTTGGTAATGGTCAAATTACTATAATGGAATTTGGTAAAGGGATAGGTTTAATTACCTAACCACAATGTTTTACTAGTTTTATGTTTGGGTACATGTTCATTTATGCAGTAATAAAAAATATTAAAATTATTTTCAATATATATACACAGTTTTTTATATCTTTGTAAAAAAATTAATTTAACATTTTTAATTGTAGAATTCGGATGATATTTTTTGGATTTAAAAATATTTTTTAAAATTTGTAAATTATAGAGTTTCAAAAAGGTATTTTCAGATTTGAAAATTTTAAACATTACAATCTATAATAAAACAAAATATCATTCAAACTATACAATTTAGAATTTAGAATTGTAGAGTTTTATAGGTATTTTTCAGATTTTCTTAGTTGAAATTTATAATAAAAAAATATCATTCAAATTCTACAATTTAGAATTTTGAATTATAAAATTAGAAAGATATTTTCTTTTGAATTTTTTTAACTCAAAAAAATATCTTTCAATTTGAAACGTATAATTTAAATGTAAAATTTTGTATTTTGAATTATAAAATTTAAAATAAATAATTTTAATATTTAAAAAAATACAATGATATAAAAGAAAATTGGAAAATATGAGGATATCAAAAGAACATATGAAGATGATGCAGGAAAAATTTGCCTCGTCGTCAACGAAAAAAATGGTTCAATAACTAAAATAAATAAATATAGTTGAAATTCCTTTTTATTTTATTTGCAACTTGCAATTTATTTCAGTTTAGTTATTAGGACTAAATTGTTCCGTAGTTTGAGTTAAATACTTTTGCCAAAAAATGTGCTTCTATGTATATCTTGCTTCTCAACCATCGGTGTTTAAAAAGTTCACATTTAAAAATTTCATAAAAACAAGTTTTTTTTTTAAGATATGAAAAAAATAAGAACACTCATATCTATATAATCAATCCAGACATGTAATAAAATTATAAAGAAATAAATACATCACAATAGTTTTGTTGTAAAATTCGATATAATTTGTTATCACACATAAAATATATTTAAAACTAATTTCAATTTAGAATCAAATATGGATTCAAAATTAATTTCTCAATACAGGACTAAACATATAAATATTTTTCTTAAATTACATTAACTGATATTTTAGCATGTTCTAGCATCAATTGGAACATGCACTTCTTTTGCAAAGTCCGAACCATTTTTTAATAATGGACAACTTTCCAAAGTGCTTATTGGATTAAAGACAAATTCTTCCTGCACCTCAATATTATTCTCCTACACCTTCATACTTCTGAAAATACCAAAATTATTTTCATATTTTATTCATGATTTTTCTAATCTGAGTATGTGAAATTGGAAGACTTTTCAGATTTCAGAATCTAGAATCTGAAAACTAATATGTGGATCGTATAATTCAAAAAAAAAAAATTGTATTCTAGATTGAATGATTAAAAAAACAAAATTTGCATTTTAGATTACATAATTAAAATGTAAAATTTATATTCTTAATTTTATAATTTAAATACAAAAAACTGTACTTTAAATTATAGAATTTAGAATGCAAATTTTATGAAAGACTTGGTATTTTTTGAAGCGTGGAGGTGCAGGAAGAATTTTGTTTGAATTCTATATATGCAGCCAAGTTCTCAATCCATTACAAACATAAAAAGAAGGGAAAGTAAGAAAATGATTTATTAATATTAAGCAAATACACACAATAATAGTGAGCACTAACATATTGATAATTGAGATTAGTTGTTTTCACTTCTAAAACAAGTTTAGAAAGCGTCACCATCTCTTAAATTAAATTTATTACATACTTGAAAAACGATTAATATATTATCGAAAAGGTGAATAAATTTATGATGACTAACAGTTTGTAATAGAATAATACAAAAAAGGGTTTTTCACTGACATTGGTACATACACTACTTACTATTTTTATTGTATTCTCTCTACAATAAGATCCACTAAATAGATAAGCTTTTTGTTTTTGGTAAGCAACTAAATAAGGAGGGTGATCCATTTTAATTCTATCATATTTTACATAAATTTCAAAAAATTGTAAACAGTGTCTTAGATAAAATAGATATAGCCCTGTTCACTGCAGAGACATTGAATCAGTATTACAACTAAAAATGCCTTGGGCAAATGCATGATTCCACACCCAAACAAAAATTTGCAACTGCACAAACATCAACAATGCCAAATCTATCCCCCATATTAACTATCAACTATGCCAATTTTAAAGCACAACAAAAGATCAGTACAGCCAATAAATTGCCGATGAAAAAGGTATACACCCAAACTCTTCTGAAAAATAATATAATAATAATAATAATAATAATAATAATAAAGTAACTTTCACTGAAGTATCTGAAATAATCTAACCAAAAGAAAAAACAACTTGGTCAGAATAAATTATGGTAAAAAAGAAAGGAATTAATCGTACAATAATATCAGAACACAGCAGTCAATATTCATCAGCACTGAAGTAGGAGAATGAAATTTCAGCAACAGCATTCTCAACACACCCATTGATGAATCCTATCCCCCATATTATATCTTATAAATTGTTGTCAAACCTCTTGCAACTATTTTGTCAAGTTTGAACAATGCAAGTTTCCTGAATTTCCTGCTCTGTGAGAAGCTTAGTGGTATGAACATATTCAGAAACAGAGGGAACATCTATGGACTCCAAGCTAATAGATTTCACCGAAAATTGGCTGCCAAGAGCCTTAATGGTTCTCTCAATAAATTCTGATCTAGGCAAATACTCCTTCATTCGACAAATAAAATCCATGTGACTTCTTGTCTACAACATAGCGATTAAATGTTAATATGGATTGGTAAACAACTGAATCAAAATAAACTTAAAACATGTAAGTTTGATGGCCTCTGGGGCAAGAACCCACACCAGATTGTACAAAAACACGCAAGAATAGCTAAAAATAAGTGAGGCCTGCCACTCATTACAGTAGACTCCTATTTTGTGCTAAATGCAGATGTAAATGGAGACAAAATAATTCAACTTTTGTTCACCTAAAATCATTCATGGCAGAAATGATTCACATAATATATATTTAGTAATCATAGAAGTCAAGAAAATAGGTGAAGGAATAGAACTATTTCAGTTAGACAGGTCCTAAGTGCGGTAGTGAACTCACTTACATTAGCAGATACGACAATAGGTAGTAGATGCAATTCAAAATGAAGAAACATTTATTTCTCATTCAAATTCATTCAACCCTTTGTCTCTGCACTTGCTACCTTTTCTAGATGAGATATACTCGAACTTCTAATACGCCAGGAAGGTCGAGGTTACAAACAGGCCATAATATCTTCCCTTCCTTTTTAAAAAGTATCAAACTTTTGCTTTAGTTTGGAAAAGTTTGAAACACCAAGTTTTTCATCAAGTCGCCTTAATCAGAAATGTGTGCACGACAACAGCCTTTTAATCTGATAAAAAAATTATGCATGGCATGCAGCATATCAACTAACCAAAAGAAGATATGGAGCATAGGACTCATTAGCAACTCCAACGCAGAAAAAGGATAAATGAAAAAGAATATAAGCTTACTAATCGGTACTGAGGAGCCTTTGCCGGTAACTTGAGATAAGACATGTTCTTGACCTCATAATCCCATAAAAATGATGTGTGGTGTATCCACCGATTCTTGGTTATAGACTGAGCATTACCACCAAACTTGCGATCGCCAAACACATAATCTTTACACACATAGGACAGAAGAATCCAATTAGAAATGGAATATAAGTTAACGAAACAGATTACAAATGTTAAAATATAACCAAACTTTAAATCAATCAATGGAATCAGTCTATCTGCTTCTCTAAGCAAAATTAAAAGCTTTTGAATGCTCCCTAAATGCATTGTTTTGTTGAGAAGGTGGAAGGTGACAAAAGAATATATACAAAAGTAGACAGAAGAGCAGGAATTGCACTTTTGACATACTTTTAGAATAATTAAAAAAAAAAATTGCTTGCTTTTGTACCACATTAAAGTTTGATGGGGAAAACAACAAGAAACTCGTCACTATTGAATTAAAACACAACTTAAACTCATAAAATGCATCGTTTGTGAAGAAACAAAATCAAATGTTGATCCTTTCACAATGTTTCATTAATAATCTACTAATGAGAACCGGCATTATATAAAGCAAATCACTCACGCAAGTTTACACTATCAATTTCCTCTGTACATCTAACATAAAAAATGATAGTATAATGCTCACATAAACACTGTAAAAAGCATATTGATACAAGACTCAATCAGTGTACCATTCTCACGAAGACGGAAATCATCAAGCCCTTTAAAGACTTCACTGTATAATAAACCACTCCATGACATGATACTGCGGGGAAAGGGTTGCACATTTGAAACAGCATCTTTATTGCATATCAACGTAACAAATATAGTGTCATGGTCAACAACAACAGTTCCTCCCCCAGTAAACCTTTTGATAATGGGTATACGATCTTGCAACACAGGCTTGACTTTGACGAGTTCTGTAAGTTTCCTATGTATACACATTGAAATTACATCTTCTTTCCTTGGTGATTATTATCAAGAGAGAAAGAGGATTGAAGGAGGCATTACACAAATAAAGAAAAACAAGAATAAACCTCGGGAATCTACCATTCATTTGTTAGATACTAGTGCTATTAAAACAGTCTGAAGCATTTCATATCTGAGAATGCAACATTCACGCAAGATCAATGAAAAACCACCCCCATGGAGGAGGTGAAAACTTAATATTCCCATAATCTGTGAATGATTTTAACAAGTTAAAACACAACATTACTGCTTTCCCCCTTCCGCTCCCTTTCTCCAAACTTTCGCATGCCCAACTGGTCTTCCTAACCCCTAAACCCTAAACCACCTACACACTATGAACACCATTGTTGTTAAGACCAACCTATCATCGTTGCACTGCACTCATGTCATCCGTGTACCTCAAGTGCATCACTACCACACTTAAAACTTAAAGTCAAAAAAGTACACTATAGGGTAGGAATCAACACTGGTACTAAACCTAGACTATTTTCAAACATATAAACTTCTCTGTTTATACCCGTGCATCTGATTATTAGACTACATGGAAACTCTTTCAATGTACAAATAATAAATCAACTGAAAACATAGATATTCATCTCAAATAAAATATTCTTTGGTGGATAGGGGAAGGGTGGGTTACATACGAATATTTGTAGAACCAGATTATGATTCTAAAGCAGGGAAACAGTCTAAATAAAGGTATAAAGAAATACCCAGACAAGCCCATTACAATGGCAGGGGAATTTGTTCCGTCGTTGATAAGGCACCAATTATCTGAACTGGTTCGAAGCAGCCGTTCCTCTAAATGCAATTGCTGCAAAATAGGCATCCCTCTCAACTTAATCAACTTCATCAATGGAAGTCCTGCTTCTTTTGCCTTACCCATCACAGCCATTATCCGATGCTTTGATTCTGCAATTGAATGAAATCATTGAAAAAATTCATAAAGTACAAGCATTGGGCCACGATAAAAAATAAATAAATCAAATGAGCATCTTCTCAGACTTATTGTCTTTCGTCTTAAACCAAAAACAGAAAAAGACACAATAATAGTAACTTCGTAAATGCCAACTTTTTAAGTTTCAATTGAAGAGCGACAAAAAAATTTAGAATAGAAAGTGAGAAAATTAGGAACCAAAAGACCAAATGAAAGATAATTAGAAACTAATGGGGATGAGGATTCATGCCCAACAGAGTACTACCAAAACAACACAAACTAAAGCTGATTGATTGAAGCACACCCAATTCTGACACATTTTATCAAACAGGTTCTGTGTGTAACAGAAATATCCAAACATCTGCAGAACTATTGAGTGTGGACCGTGTTAAATTGTGAGTCAATGTAAATTTGAGTTAGAAGGTGTATTATTACATTATTTATTTTGTCATTTGTACTCCTTTTTCAGTATCTAAAAAAAGTTAAACAAGAATTAAAAAATAATAATTATCAAAATCAAACCACAAGGAAAACTTTACAGCATTTTTTTCATCCTAACAGAGCCATTAGTGATTAGAATAAAAAATTAACACAGCGAGAAGCGGAGGCACAGGTGATATGAGTATAGGCGTAGAGATACCTGGTGATGAACACAATGGAAAACAAAGCAATTGGATGCGCACCTCTGTTAGGCGATTCTCCTAACAAATGGAAAATTGAAGAAATAAGACGAGTGGGTGAGACGAGCCACTGGAGAATAATAGAGAAAACAGAGATGAAAAAAATGTTTCCGACTTTTTGAATTTCAGGAGAGATGAATGTGATGGCGCCGTCAAGGGTTTCTTAGGCTCGTCGGAGTAACAGCGTCGGAGGCTCAAGAGCGTCGGCGAAAACAATGAGAATCGTTACCACAGGGAGTTGGAGACGAAGGCACAGAACTGAGTTCAGTGAACCAGATTTTGTTTGAAACTTTTTTTTGAGAGAGGGAAAGTGAAAAATTAAAGGGAAAAAAAATAAAATAAAAAACACTAAAATTACCGCGGTTGATAATTTTTTTTTCTTTTTCTCGTATGATATGAAAAAAAAAAATACATACATTGAGATGATGGATCCAAAAACGTTATAAAATTATAAAGAAGTAAACACATGATATAAACATGTTATAGTTTAAGTAGTAAAATTTTGATAATTTCTTATCATCCCAACAACGTTCATCCATAGATCAAGTTGTTTACATACCTTTTGGAAATGTATTACGAACAACTGTAAGAGGATTGGAGGAGTCGACAGTCATTTTATTACGTTATTTCTAATCAATTATACTAACACGTCGTCTAAGGGTAAGATTTATGAGATTAATCTCACGAAGTTTTAGATTTTTTATTTTTAAATTGAGTTTACAATGTTTAAAATCGGGTTCTTATCAATTTTTATCATTAGTTATGAGACCACTAATAAATGTCTTATTTCAATCTTTGTGAAAAGGTTGTACCACATTTGATGATGTGTTTTCTTTAGGCTTTATTGACATCCGAGTGAATAACTATTCACTAGAATTGAAAAGCAAATAAAATATATGTTTGTATTTTCAGTGTGCAGCGAAGAAAAATAACGAAACCAAAAAAAATATTAAATAACATTATTAAAAAGTCAAAATTATCCTTAACTTTATATATATAACAATAATAATAAATTATAAACAATAATAAAAAATATAAAAAAATTACATGTTTAATAATAATTAAAATAAATTTATTAAATAATAATATCAATAATAATAATAAAATAATTTTAATTTGATTTGATGAAAATATTTTTTAAATGTATTTATAAAAAAAATTATTCAATAAAATAAATATTTTTTACATAAAATATTTTAATTAACTTAAATCTATAAAAAAAATCTCATATTTTATTATTTAAATAATTTTAAAGATAAGGGTAAATTTGTAAAATTACATTTTACACATTTAAAAAAATTAAAAAATTCCTCATAACCATCATATAATTCACAATTTCAATAAATTTTCCTCACAAATCTACTCTAACATACCTTAATCCAAATAACCCCACTTTCTTTACAATTTCCTCTCAAATCACTTTAAATTCACTCCCCCAAATCTTCTCCCCAGTCCAAACACAACCTTATTGTATCTCCGCATAGTGGGACAATTTGCTCTTGACATTGGATTTCATACCAACATCATCATTGTTGGCTGAGCTTCTTGGAGTGGAGTTTAGTTATGTCACAACAGTGTCATGGTGTTGATGTCAAACTAAGTTGATTGCTTGAGGTGTACAAGGGGTGTATCAATATACAACTCAGACTTATTTGTTGCACAGTGCATTATTTGTGTTGATAAAAGTGCAACATTTGTTAGGTGTCGTACTTGCCTCTTTAAGGTTGTGTGGTGGATATGCATGACGTATTTGACCAATTGGGTGATGCTAGACAAAGTAGTTTGGAGGTTATGTCATTCTTTTACAGGTAAATAATACATATAACTTGAAAAACTTACATTTATTTTCATTTAAAGATATCAATAATAATTTGTTTATGATGAAACAAATGTGAATATATGAGTACTTCCCCGTGATAGAAATAAAGGACATGAATCGCACATATGAGGAGATTCTCCCTTTAGCATCAAGTCACATGATCAGACGTCATATATGCACAATTGACGTTATGCACATCCAAATAGATGATGTTACACTCGGGTTAGAGTAATTTGGACTCATACGATGATCATCATTCCAATAAAAAGTCATTTGAGGCGACATTCTTATTATTGAAATATAAGAAGATAAGAAAAATGAATATGTCTTTAAAGTCTTGTGTGGACGAAGACTTGATATCTCCAAATTATAAGTTAATTATGTAGATCCACTAGTCATATGAGATTTTATCATTATTAAATTAATTGCATATAATTAACGTACCACAATTGCATACAATAATTGTGTATAATTTGACAATTATTATTTTCTTAATACTCAAATTACTGATGTCCGAGGTTGGGACTTGTTCACAATACCATTTGTTAGAGCGTGTGTTGTGCTAGTATGATATGACCAGACGGTTACTTTACCTCTCTCCATTTGAGGTGGTGTAATTATTGTCATTGATGATTAATGATTGCACTTTATTGAACGCCTTTTTATCCATGTGACATTTGTTTCACATCCATAAGTTTGTAAAGTCAGATACATGCACTCATTCATATAAATGTCACACCCAATTGTGATTAGTAGAACAAAATTTGTTTGAATGAATACAAAATGTTCAAGCAAGAAGATAACAATACAACTAGTTAAAGACACATTTTCTCAAACAAGTTCTATGTATAACAAAAATATTCAAACTTGTACAAAACTATTGAGTGTGGATTGTGTGGAATTGTTAGTCAATATAAATGTGAGTGAGAAGGTGTATTATTTTTATTTTATTGTTGTGATTTGTACTTTTTTTTTTTAGTATCTATCAAACGTTAAACAACAATTAAAAAAGAATAATTATAAAAATCAAACCACAATAAAAATGTTACAGCATTGTAATTGTTGTAATACAACAAAGAACCATTTTTTTCATCCTAACAAAACAATAAGTTATTAGAATAAAAAAAAATAACACAATGAGAAGCAGAGACACAAGTGAGATAAGAACAGGTAGACATACTTAGTGATGAACAACAATGAAAAACAAATAAATGAATATAAGAAAATTATATAAGAAGATGATAACAAAAATAATATGTCTTATGTGAATATTAGGTATTATCCATTGAAAAATTCATAATATAACTATTTTTATTTTATATAATTAAAAAAGTAAATTTGAAATTTGAAGTAATAAGGTAATGCACATCCCCGTTTTTATTATTAATACTACTCTCATTCTTATTTTTCTATTGTTCCAGAATTTAAATTATAGAGTTGAAGTAGTAACATGTTTTAGAAATTAGAATTCCGGAATTTTTAAAATTTATTTATTGTAATTTAATTATTTATTTTTTAAATTTGTTATTATCATTGTGTTTATTTGTTATTATTAAATTAATGTATGTTACTACACAAACAAAATGCATGAGACAAATACTTCATAATTAAAATAAAATTGACATGACAAGTTGACTCGTGTAGTCTTCCGAAAGACTTCGATTGAGTTTACACACATACACACTTATATATATATAAATATATATATTATTTATCTCATACTTTATAACCTAAAATGAATGATTCTATTTCAGCAATGGTATTGCTATACAACAATTAAAGGCCCACCTTACAATTTTTTTAAAAATTTAACAAAGATATGTTTGAAAATATAATATTTTTTTACCATGAAGTAACTATCCGTATGGATAAAGAATCTCTTCTTTTACGTGAAAATAATTATTTGATAGATTCTTTATAATTGTAAAATCTTTTAAAACATTGATTAAGATTAATTACTTATCGTACATAATAAATCAAGTGATTATTATGTTTCACAATTGATCTAAGCAACTTTAGAATGAAAAGGAATTTGAAAATTAAAGTTATTATATAAAATAAATGATTGGTTAAATATCGATACTAGGAATAACAAATGAATCTGTCTTCCCATATATTATTTAAACTCGTCTTAAACGAAAAATTCTTATATTAATTGAGTTTAAGTATAACTATGAATAATATTGTATTTTTTTAAAGTGAGTATAGTGAATATGTATAAATTTGTCTCATTTTTATTCTCATACATCTTTCAATATTCGTCCATCCTAATAGTTGTCACCATTCTAAATTACTAAAATACTTTTAATTTATTAGGTAACATAAAAAAATTATACTAAATTTTATTTGGTCATTTGTTTCCTAACTTATTTATTAAATACATATTTTTATTATTATTATTTTTTTTTATAAAAAACTTTCATGTTAGGGATCACGTTAGGGATCACTATGCTACTTGAAAATTTTTACTTTTATATATAACTATTTGACATTTGTTTCACCATTATTTAATATTTATGTAATTATAATTTTTTTCTTAAAATTTATGGAAATTTATTGAAATTGAATCATAATATCATATTTTTTTTATTTTTTTAGAAAATATTTAATTAATATTTAGAACAATAATAAAAATGGATGGATATAAATATAGACAAAAAAAATCGAACCAGTTAAGTTAAGTATAAAAATAGAAATGAAATAAATTTTTACTTTATACATAAGGTTTGAGAATGTGAAACTCACACTACTCATTCCCATAAGAAATATTTTGTTATTTTCTAAATAAATTCATATGTAGTTTATAAAATAAAATTAAGTGGTGATTACTGCTTTCATTAAAGAAGGTTTCAAAACTAAAGTTAATAAAATTTCAATCAAGATTACAAATTTTAATAAACTATATTTAAAGAAATCCCATCTCACTTCTTTATATGTCTAAATAGTAGTTGAACTAGCCATGAATATTACAGGGGAGAAATTAACATAAACTATTTTATAATTATGCATTAACTCTAACCTCTCACTTATGGTCCTACAGACTCGAAAATCCAGAAGATTAGTTCAACGAATTTGGATAATTAATTTGAGCGATACCTATTTCCTAACCTCCATGCCATCACCATCATTAAAAAAAATTCAAAAGATGCCCTCTGGATTTATATATAATAAAAAACTATACTTAAAATTTAAATTTAAATTGAATAATATGATTTAAATTTTAATATATATATTTATTTATTTGATTTCTTAAAACTTTTTCAAAGCCAATCAAATCAATCTGCATAGTGTTGAACTAGAGAAAAAAAAGTCACCAACTCATTTAAAAAAAGTCAAACTAACCTAATGTAAAAGATGGAAAAGAGATAGTTCTCATAAAGAAAAGAAAACTATATATTTCACTTTCTGGGAAATTCAGTTTAGTAATTTAGGCTTTTGACATTAGAAGCGTCCAATTCATTGTTTCACATTGGAAAACTTAAGACAAAGGGTAATGGTTTCCTCCCAATGAGAAAGGGAAATATTAAAAGATTAGACGGTCGTTTTGGAATTCCACTTTCTTCCAATGGTCTAACCTTTGATAAAAAGTAAAGACACTTATTTCGTAGAAAATACTGTCAAAACGAAAATGGTGTTTAATAATAGTGGAGAAACTACACACATATTTTACAATTAGATTTTACAACTTTCTCTCCAACTTACCAAATTTATCATACTAATAAAAAAGAAATCGTCTAAGTGGGGCCAAGAACCAATAAAAATAGTAAAGTTGGAAGAGTTATGGAATAGTAAAAGGATGAGAAGATTACAAGGAAGATTGAACAGAAATTTACACTAAAATGACCTGAAAATTAACTTTTTAAATTGATTGTAAAAAAAGTTACTTAACTAAATTCATTAGAAAATGTAATAAATGTTTTAACATTCAAGTCTTAGTATCCAACAAGTGGAAATGTGATACATAAGATGCTGGTAGGCAGATACTGTTCAGTCACTTCTTGGAAACTACTGAAAATTGTCTTTTTTTGTTTTTTTCTTTGACCAAAATAGCTGCCAGAAAGTCTTGGAAGAAATATATTTTATAGAAGACAGAGTGACATAAGAAAAAGACATAGACAACGCAGGCCTGCCTGATATACCTTTCTTTAAAGACCACATCAACCTAAGAAAAAATCCACATATGTTGGAATAAGGAAACAGGAAATTTCCTTTGATGGTGTCAAGAAATAACCAAAGTGATCATATATCACTTTCTTTCCAATTCCTAATGAACTTGTCAAGCACCTTCCTTCATATCTTTCAACATGGCTGCTTCAAGGTTCCAACTTCTGAATTATGTTATAAAGACCATCACCACACCCTCAAACAACATCCACTGCAACATTTCTTATCTTTGTTTGGCTAACTAACAACTTAACAATAACCATTTCAGCCCCCTATTACACAAGGGATCACACAATTCTGCTACCACTTTATCTATACTTGCACATATCTCAGCCATGACTCTAGGAAGAATTGACTTTGTTATTTCAGAGGAGAGGGCATGTCAGAATGATGGCAACTCAAATTCTCCCTTGTTTGGTTTGATTGAACTTTCCTTGTACTATACATGTTTCTACAAAATCCAGAGTTTTTTCTTTAGTTTTTGGTATTTCCTTCAATGCCAACTTCACTCTAATTACTCAAAGGTGAGGGAAGAGGAGCAGGTATCAAAGCCTGAGTCTAGCCTCCAAGAGAATGGATCGAAGAGAAGCACAGATAGTGAGAAATGTCTTGAGAGGGGTGAGGTCGAAATGGTGATGGCAAAACTGGGATTTTTTTGCAGCTCAGAAAGTGAGGAACTTCAAGAGAAGTATGGTTCCAAGGAGCTTTCTGAACTGTTTGAGGAGCAGGAGCCAAGTTTGGAGGAGGTGAAACAGGCTTTTGATGTTTTTGATGAGAACAAAGATGGGTTTATCGATGCCAAGGAGTTGCATAGAGTTTTGTGCGTTTTGGGATTGAAAGAAGCAGCAAAACTTGAGAACTGCCACAAGATGATCAGGGTCTTTGACACAAATCAAGATGGAAGAATAGATTTCATTGAATTTGTAAAAATTATGGAAAATCGCTTCTGCTGATTTGTTTGTTCTCTTGTTTTATTTATATATTAATGTATGAGTTAGTTTAATATGTTCTTTGAGCTCTTGCTTCTTCATACTGTTATCATCGAAATCAGAATCCACTTTCAACAGCCCAAAAAAACTCTAATGGAAATGCTTTGTATGAACTTAAAATCCATGAATTAAACATACTAAAGAAAAATATATATAAAGATGAAGTAAATTAGGAAGAAACATAGAAAAGAAAGAACTGTGAGATAAACCAAATTTTTCAAGCCTCAATTTCTCATATAGTTTTTCGCAGAAGAATCAAAGCTATCTAGTTTTGTAGTTCTTTAACCATAATACACCAGTTATTACTAGAAAGATGCAAGAAAGAAAAGTAACATAGAATTCTATATAGAGTTTGCTTTGGATGTATAGTAAGTATTTCTTTGTTACAGACTAAGAAAATAAGAGAAAAAAACTGAAAAAAGTTTTGTTTTTAAGTTAAAACTAATTCATAAGAATTTTTATACATTACTTATATGTAAGCTAAATTTAATTTTTAGAAAAAAATTATATAATTTTTTCTTTATTCTGTTTTCAAAAGTCATTATGGAAAAATTATCTAAATAAATAATACTCTTTTTTATTTACATATGAAAGACATGGATTTGGGATCATTTCAGAATAGATTCCTCTTTTAAGCTTAATATTGAAAGTTAAAAGTTTTTTTATGATTTCGATGGTGTGAAAGAAATTGAGGAAAGGAAAGAGAAAAATAAAAGAGAAGAAACATATGCAAAGTGAGATTGTTTGTTTAAAATAAAATAGAGTAAAAGAAAAGGAGAAAAAAATGAAAAATATAAATGATTGGAGAGAAAGTAAGGAAAATGAGAATTTGCAATAAATAACTACCAAATATCCTTGTTTGTATTTTAGTTATTCAACTTAAAAAATAAGAGAAAATTGAATTGTGATGTAGGCCTCATGGGTTTGTAACTTTTATGGAGAAAGCATCCTCAGCACGAATTAGTAATTGATATGAAAATCTGATCACTTAATATCATGTTAACAAGTGAATCAACTTTATGAAATTATAAAATTAATTTAAAATGTGAGTTTACATTAACTTATATATTATAAAATATCTTTATTTTTAATCCATGGAATAAAAGAGATTGACCAAATAGTTAATTGAGTCTAGCATAAATTAATTTTGAGGTTTTTAGATATTCTACATTTGTGTGAGATTTTTAGAAGGAAAGTTTCTGTTATATATGTGCAGAATCCGATGCTAATATGTCTATCAAACACATTAAAGATTGGTCACATACAAGATATGTTGTCAGAACTTGCTTAACACATTAGTGAACTATGTGTAACAATATGTTAAATGTTCTTGGCATTCAAGTTACAACTACCAGAACTTGTTATCAGAATAAACCTCCAGAAGAAGCTATTTGGGTAGGGACAGTTTTTGACAGATTAAAGTTTGAAACCGGATATTGCTTGTGTGAAAAGGAGGGTGCTCTTTTGGGAGTAATTTTGTTTAGATTGGTGTCGTTGTTAGTTTGTGTTAAGTGGAAGTATTTCAGCAAGTCTGTTTTTTAACAGAGTGTGTGTCAGGATTTCAGGTTCTTCTTTGTTGTTGTGTAAGGGAATTCCAAACAGTTTCTTCACACATGATGCATGTTATATGAGTTTAAATTGTGTTTTAATTCAATGGTGACAATTCTCTTCTTGTCTTCCCCACCAAACTTTAATGTGGTACAGAATGCAAGAGAAAAATAAATTGTTCTAGAAATCATGCCAAGGTGCAATTCAATTGCTTCTGTCTACTTTTGTACACATTCTTTTGTCCCCTTCCACTTTCTCAACAAAACAAATCATGTAAAAATCTCATTAGGGGCATTCAGAGTTTCTGATTTTGCTTTGAGAAGCATAAAGACAGATTCCATTGAATGATTTAATGTCTGGTTAAATTTAAACATTGTAACATGCTTCATGATACTTATAATCTGTTTCTATTGACAGAACCATTAAGGCTATTGGCAGCCAATTGTTTGGAGTCTGTAGGTGTTCCCTTTGTTTCTGAATATGTTCATACCACTAAGCTTCTCACAGAGCAAGAAATTCATAAAACTTGCACTATTCAAATTCAAAAAATAGTTGCAAAAGGTTAGACAACAATTTATAAGGTATACTATGTGGGATAGAATTCATCAATGGGACAATATAGAATGCTGCTTGTTGTGGAAATTGCATTCGCATAGTTCAGTGCTTATGAAAATTGAATGCTTTGTTCATATGTTTGTATACTTAATTATTTCTTTTTTACCATAATTTCTTCTGACCAAATTGTTTTTTTCTATCTCTTTTGGTTAGATTATTTCAGATGCTTTCATTGAAAAATATTTTCTTTATTTTATTCTTAAGTTTGAATTATTATATTATTTTTTTCAGAAGACTGGTTTTTGTGTATCACTTTATCCTGGTCCATTTATTGGTCATGCTGATCTTTTGTTGTGGAGTCATTACCTTTTGTTCTGCTTTTAAATTTTAGATTTGGCAGTGTTTATGTGTTTTCAAATGCAAATTTCGGTTTGTGTGTGGAATCATGCATTTGTCTAAGGCGTCTGTAGTTTTAAAACTGATTCAATGCTTGTGCAGAGAACAGTGCCTGTCTGACACTCTTTACAATTTACTGAAATTTATGTAACATCTTAGCAAAAGAAGAAAAAACTTATCTGTTTAGTGGATCTTATTTTACAAAGAATACATTAAAAAGTAGTAGGTAATGTATGTACCACTCTTACTGAAATTTTTATAGCATTATTATCCTATTACAAAATGTTAGGTATATTATAAATTTGTTGACTTTTATGGTAACTCTTTTAAAAAAGTAATGTAATGATGATTTTCATGGGTGGTGTTAGCTTTAGTGTGGTGGTTTTTCCATGAATATCTTGATCCATTTATAACTACAGGAAATTGTCCTTCCATTCAAGCAACAAATTATTACAATGGTTTACATTTTGAAGCACTAGTGATGCTTTTTTAAATCCCCCAACAATCCTTTCCTCATTGTATTTCAGAAAAGAGGAAAAGTTTTGCTTATGCATAGGTAAATTAAACAGCAGGAATATTCACAGTCTAGCATGCTTCCTGAGTGTTTCTCCTGCCTCTTTTGCATTGTCTGGGACAGGCATGTTGGCGAGTAGAGTAACCCTTGATGATGATATCAGAGTTCTCTTTTGTTTGTTTGAAGGATTCAGCTTCCAGATTCTCACCTCCCACACCTGCTTTCATGAAAAACTTGGTTTAGATGGGAAACAAACAAATCTCAATTATCAATAAGAAAGTTAGTGTGATCACTATTGTGAGTGCATAGATTAGGATGACAATAGTTGACTATCAAAATTACTTTTTTATCTTTATGAACTTTGTTAAGTCTATGTTTGACATAGAAGAAAGAAATTCAAAAAAAATGAAAAAGGGTGAGAAACAGAATAAAAAACTGTTGTTGGATAAAAAAAATACATGAAGGTTTCTGAATGAAAAGATAAATAAATAAACAAGGATAAGAGCATACCAGCACAACATATCATAATAGATTATATCTTTTTCAGCACAATTTAATTATGTAATTCTAAACAATGAAAAGAGAATTATATCCCTCTATAATACTAGCAGCACCCTCCTGAAAATGGTAGATTTTAACCTTCCCATCTCCAACATCCTCAGTGGCAAGACACCATGGCCATGATCATCCACTGTTAAGACAAAACACCACTACCACCAACCTAAGAACTTACAATTGGAAAGCAACAAAATATTAGGGAAGGAGGAAGGAAGAAGGCAGTGAATGATCAAACAGATCCTAAAATATACTTAGAGGGTTATTAGTTCCAGTCCATTCCTAAAGCCAGATCTTAAATAATAATTCAACCTAATCTTGGGCCAAATAATGAAATGGTAGTTTAGCTGTGACTCTGCCACAGATGCTAATTTTAAAAAAACATATCAAATCAATCTTTAAAATTAAAGCTTCTATCGTGTTAATCTTTAATATACATTGAAGTTTCAAACAGATCTATAACGTAATGGAGTAATAAAAATGAATGAAAAAATACAATTTCATATACCAAGTTCACTATTTCTTCTCCTTGTTCCTTCTCACTTTCCTCTTTTGGGACAACAACACGTGCACACTTATTTCGACCAGACAAGAAAAATGTCCCCTTGGTTGTGCTGTGAGATAGTTTATTTTCAATGAGATAAGTTTGATTTTCTTCCCTTATGATTGGATCTGTTGAGTAAGATATGGTTGTGGATTAAGCCAAGAAAAAGTGAAAGAAGAAACCGAAATACCTGAATGGTTTTGCCAACATTTACAGGGGTAGCTTCAGCATAGACCAAGTCACCAAGCATGGCACTTTTCAAATGGTTGATGCTAAGCTGAATCCCAGCCACTCTTTGGTAACCACTAGCCATGTGAGCACCTATGCTCGCAAGAGCCTCTGCCATCAATGCTGACACCCCTCCATGTAACACCTTGAAGGGCTTCACCATGTTCCAAACCAAACCAACAAGTTCCCATCTTTATTAAAGACAACAACAAAAAAACCAAAGTAGAAAATGTTTTTGTATGTGTGTTGTGGTGGTTTGGAGGAAAAGAGAGCGAAACCTGACAGCACTTTTCTGTAACAGTGAGATGGCCAGATACCCTTTGGGGAGACAAATCTTGAATCTCAAACCCAATTGAATGGAGAGGAACATCCACTTCAAAAGTCTTTGATGATTGCTGCTGGTTTTCCATTTATCAGAAAAGTTTGATGAAAAATGGGTTTGCTTGGAATTAACAATGGTGATGGACACTTGTCATGAGAAACAATAAATGGGAGAAATGATAGCAGGGGAAGCCTTTGGTTTTTTATTTTATTTTATATGATGAATTGGACAAAAAGAGTGTTGGTGGTAGGTGAGAGAGTTCGTTCGAATTGTGGAAGGTAAGGTCCAAAACCCAGTTTATGACTTTTTGGGAGAACACCAACATAGACCATTTGATACAATAAATTGGATAACAACACAAGTTTCAGTTTTTTCTAACCATTTCAATTTAAAATATTTGTGATACAGATCAACATATACCAATAAATATATACAATTTTGTGACCCTAAAAGTTAACATTGTAAAAGTAAATTTAAAATGTGTGCTAATTTCGACCAAACCAATTATAATTTCCTTCCTAATACCTCGTATCTTGAAAACCATGTGTGAAGGGTACAAGTAGAGCTCTCACCGTAACCCTCGCGAGATCTCATTATAACAAGTAACAGAATTTTTATATTTTTTATATTTTATATAATAACTATTGGATCTATCCATTACTATCTACAAACTATATTAACTTTATAATTAACATTCCATTAGATTTAATAATTTTACATCATTTTAAAAGTTGATGTTAAAAGTATTTTAAATATGTTTTTATCTATAAAGAGTGAAAGTGTGATGGAGTTCAAGATCTAAGTTTTAAGGTGAATAACATTCTGTTTGATTTTAGTGGTGTTATTTTAGTTTAAAACATAAAAAATTTAGAACTTTTACAAAATATTTGAATCATAACAAATAATTTGACATATTCAACCAATACAATACACTTATCTAAAAATGTTATTCTTTATTTTGTAATTTCATTTTTATGAGGTGATGTTGTTATGAATTTATTTCACAAAGACTACTTTGTAATTAGATTGCGAGATTCTATTTTCAAATGTTTTGAAATAATTATTTGTTTTCTGATATAATGTATACATTCAAGTTTTTTTATAAAAACAAATACATGAAAGAGATATTTGGAGATTTTTTTTAAGAATATTCAATCATCTTATGTGATTTATAGGTGTTTTTCTATTCTGAAAAAATACAACTGGTGGTATTATTGTATTTTAACGGCAGGAGAGATATAACAACAAATTCAATACATTTTTAAAAATATGGTGAAATTAAAATTTGTATTAAACATTTAAATAAAAAAATCAATTTAAGACGTCTTGTCATCATAAAATCATTTTAATTCTAACAAATTTAAATGTGTTAATGATGGATTTGCTATTAAGAGACTCGATTGAAATTTGATAAAATATTAAAATGTTAGGTACTGGGAATATAATAGACACTGGGAATTTATTATTAAATATATGACTATTTATAAAATATTATAATTTTTTATTTTATTTTTTTCATGATACTTTGTGTTGTTTTCCTTGTAAAATCGTCAAGACATTTGTTCCTTAATTCCTCTTTTTACAACCATATAAAAAATCTCGAATGTATTAAAGTATATTCATATTATTACTGTCATTTTAGTTTGGTTATGTATTTTTCAATTTTTGTAAAAAAATTTGAGATGTTTGGAAAAAAAATCTTCTTGTTGTTGATCTCTTTTATTTTCCCATCAACATTACTCTAAAATCGCCTATCTCAGTAATTAATCAATAAATAATGATATTTCTTTATCTTCTCATACAAATATTTCATTTTCCTTTTGCAGTCTTAATTATGAAAATAACTAAAATTTGTTCAGTTGGACAAAATATTTGAGTGTTTTTCAGAGTTGGAGTTTTATTCATATTTATTTTATATTAATTTAAAACCAAAGACTAGTGTTATACAGCTTCAAATTCACTGTGAAAAATTGTTTTTGTAAGATCTGCGAATAAAGTGAGTGTGAAGGTGATTTTTTGGAAATATGAAAAGCACAAAATAGGGTGTGGAGTAAGAAAGGGTGTAAATAGCATTAACTAAAATCAAGGAATGAAGCAACACATATTGGGCACAAGTTCTCAAGCTTCAATGTGAATATGGCCCAAAAATGCAAGCAAGACTCTTTCTTCCTACACCTCCATGCCTTCTTGTGCCACCCCATACTAAATATGAAAATACCATTTTATCCTTTTTTTTCACCCCCTTGGATTTGAAATAATAAGCCTATAGATTAGGTAATCCGGTTAAATTTTGGATTATATAATCCGGAAGTCAATTTCATATTTAGAAAATACTTCCAGATTATGTAATCCGAAGCTAATAACACATTTGAAAAAAGACTTCTGGATTACATAATCCGAAAGTTAATCTTATGTATAGAAAAGACTTCCAGATTATGTAATCCGGAAGCTAATCACAAAAAACTTCCGGATTATGTAATTCGGAATATTGAAAAGGGTATTTTTGGAATAAGAAAAATTTATGGGGGTGGCACAAGAAGGTATGGAGGTGCAGGAAGAAGCAGCCTGCAAGCAATGATAGCTTCAAATGGTATGTGCTGTGTTAAACAAACGGAACAATTACTTTTTACACTCTACGAAGTTTGAAGCTGCACCCATTTTTATATGAAATGACAAAACTGCGCTTAAATAGAAGGGAGACGCACATCAAAATACATTCCGAATTTCTTTTACTAGTGATTTCTGGAATACTATTTTAGTTTCCAAAATCCTTTTTCAAGAATATATTTATGAATTTTGATTTTCATAATGTATGTATTTTTTTATTCTGAAATTCATAATGGAAATTTGATTTTTCAATTTCATTTTAGAAATATTTTAAATTCTGAATTTTTAATTTCAGAATAAAAAAAATTTAAAATTCGAGTGCATATCACAATTGGTAAGATGGGGGAAGAATTTTTCAACAAATGGAATATGTTCATCATTTCTCAGGCAGTTTCTTCCTGCACCCCTACAGTTTTCTTTCTGCACCCCCACAATGTAATGCAAAGACAATAATATCCCTACTATTTTTTAAAACCCCAAAATACACACAAAATCCACATTACTCTTTCTTCTTCCGGACAATACAATTCGGTAATTTTACAAAATGGGAAATCCGCATTTATTTTTTTGCATTCCGGATTGGAAAATCCATAAATATTCCGGATTGATGAATCCGGTAATCTTCCGGATCCATCAATCCGTAACAAAAATTAGACTTCCAGATTCAGCAATCCGGAAATCAACAAGTTGCTTTCGAAACAAGGTGAAGGTCAGTTTTGGGATTTACAAAATTGTGGGGGTGCAGGAAGAAAAATATAGGGGTGCAGGAAGAAGAAGCCCATTTCTCAATGATTATTATGGGCCAGCCCACGAACTCAATGAAAATCAAATTGAGGTATTTCTTCTTGCACCCCACATGGGTTCTTAATCTGTCATCTTCTTCTATGTCGTCGTCATGGATCCTTCCTTGTCACCTTCCATGGTCGCTCATCCAATCGTGTCTTCTTCTGATTCTACAATTCTATCTCTTATTCTTTTTTATTTTAAAAGAGATTAACATATCACATCTTAATAATAACTTTTGGATGGTGCAATCTTGAAGTGACTACTGAAATTAATAATTTTAATTTTTTTTGAAAAAATGACTGTCAAAATTGTGGAGTATGAAAAACATTCTCGAATTATACTTTGAAAGTTTTTCTTATGAAAATATATTTTTAAATGGTGTAATTAAATTTTTTTTTTTGCAAAAAAGTGTTTTCTAAATTTTGTAATTCATAGGTTTTTTTAATGTGAATTATATAATTCAAAAGTCAAAACTATCTTTCAGATTATACGATTTAAAAAAATTATAAAAAAATTGACACTTTTGACTGAAAAGTAAAATTTGGAAAGTTTATGAATTGCAAAATTCAGAAAAACTTTAAATCAGACTAATAAAGTAAAAAATCATATTTATAAAGTGCAAAAGAAAAGTATGGTGATGAAAAGGAAAACTCCCCTCAAACTGTGATCATGGACTGCTACTATTTCTAGCCCAAAACATGAGTAACGTGAGTATCATGAAAAATGGGCATTACGATCTGCACCCCATCTATTGATCATTCACCCCATTAAATTGAATTTTCAATTTTATACTTTAATATTTTGGATTGTAAATTTCTATTTCTAATACATTCCACAAGCTCAAAAGTATAATTTAAAAATATCTAAATTTAGAATAAGTTTAAATCTACATTATCAATATTAAACAATCCTATATTTATTTCATCACGTATTACTAAAAGACAGTGTCTCATATTTTCATTCATGAATTCGTTCGTTTACTCTTTTTTTCTGTGGAATGTTACTTTGTTTGGATTATAATATATTAAACTATTTTATTTTTCTAATTTCTCACTTTTTGCTGCTATTTCCTTTTAAAAATAAATGATGTACTTATAACAAAAATATATACATTTTCAAAATAAAAACAAACTTAAATTTTCTTTAATACCATGGAAAAAAACAACAAAATGGTTGTATGTCATATTCCAATGTTGTAGTGTGACTTGCACCATCTTAATTAGATGAGTGATTGGTGGGTATTTTTATTTTCAGTGGGAACACAGTGGATTCATGAAGCTGTGTCAAAACTTTGTATTAAAGAAAAAAAGGTTTTGACCAAGAAAAAAATGATGCACTATAGATGTTTGACAAATAAATTTGACATTATAGCATTCATCAAATGAAATAGTTTATCATATGCCTTGTGTTCTTACTTCTATTTTTTTAATGATAACAAAAAATGTATAATTTTTTCAGTCCTTTTCTCCAGCTGTGTAATCCTTTTGGAAATATGTAAAAAATGAAATTTGACAATAAGGGTGTGTTAAACATGCAGAGAAATATGTAAAATGTGATAAAAAAAAAAGGTTCTTTATTATTTAATTGTTTATAAAATTTGTGAAATTTTAAAAAAAGTGAAATTGTCATTATTCAATGAATTGAGCTAAATAAAGAAATAGATAATTCATAAAAATGAAGGTAGGGTCAATACAGGTTGTTTTCATACCTTTGAACTATCACTGCATCACTTTTGTGTCTGTCACTTTTTTCTTTTGCACACTTCTGTAAAGCTATTTATTAAGTTTGATTATTATTATTATTACTTTAAAAATATCACTTTTCTTAAATAATAAGTCTTGGCGAGATTGATGCTCATAATCTTTTTCTTGACTCATTACATAACAACCAAAACCATTGACTCACTTTATTTATACCTCCTGTTTATTTCATTTGCTTAAAAATAAGCAGATTTTGACTTTCAGAATTTATGTGAGCAAATGAGAAAGATAAGATTTTTTTCTTTATGTTTGGGTAAAATTTAAGATGAAGAAATTGAATTTTAAGTTTAACTCAATATTATGAAATATACTTATAAAATGAGATTTGCACTCGTTTATATATTATGAAATATTTTTATCTTTAATTAATGTAATATCGTTAATATACCTCTTTATATTAACAGTGTCAATTCATATATGAGACTATATATTATGAATGATATAATAGCTCTGATAACAAGTTGTTTGATAAGTTCAACAAACTCTCATAAAAATAAACTTTAAATAACTTTCATATTAAGAAATGAATTTTAAGAATAATTCAACTTTATAAAAATAATATAGTTGAATATACACATTAACTAGAAATAAAATTAAATTATACTAAGTTAAACTTTATTTTACAAGTTAATTTTGTCAGTGACTTTGGTTTAAATAATGAATAACTAGTAAACATTGTATGATTGGGTGGAACATGAGATTATATCACTAAATATTTTCAGGAATTTTGTATGAAGTTTTATTGGATTAACCAAATCTAGATCACTAGATGTGGTTAATTTTTCATGTATGTCCTTTGACCAAATTAGAGGATCTTTTGGCCCAACTTACATAAAATGAAATTATGAAAAGTTGTTGTGGAAATAAAGTCTTGCCCTTGATGAATTTATTTCAATTTTATTAAGACTTTTGGGAAGTTGTTGAAGGTTTGTGTGTGCTTTGTGTTAGAAGAATTTCAACTTTGATGGCATGCTTCCAAAATAGTAATCATCTTCTCTTTCTCCTTTAATCTAAAAAATTGTTGATTCTCCTTTTAAATTGGAAACTTCTGACTTATTTTTCTATTGGACCGTTTGTATAAAATTATATGTATATAGTTTGTTGGAGATCCCACATCGACTAGAGATAAGGACATTTCATTGTATATAAGTAGGTGCAAACCTCAATCACATGAGCTGGTTTCATAGTGTTGAGTTAGACTTAAAGTTCAATTCTTAATATAGTTTTGTTTACAAGATTGGGGAGAATATCCATATTAGCCTTCAATTAATTTTATTTTTATACTCAAAAGAGAAAATTAAATATAAGTTTGATAAATATACATAAAACTTATAACCACTCTATAATGAAATTGTGGATACATAAAATTTCTAACCACGGTACAATGGAATTGT
Organism: Phaseolus vulgaris; assembly: GCF_051622355.1. Classification (NCBI taxonomy): domain Eukaryota; kingdom Viridiplantae; phylum Streptophyta; class Magnoliopsida; order Fabales; family Fabaceae; genus Phaseolus; species Phaseolus vulgaris. Next base: position 3,268,353 of record NC_143505.1, read on the forward strand.
GGTGATCAAAGAGATATTGGATACAAAATGGGATGTTTGATTTTGGGAGAGTAAATAGTTGTATAGCTATGTAAAAAATAATTATTTTGGTTATTGGAATTTTATTTTATTACCATATTGATTAGGAAAACCTTACATAAGTTTCTGATATTTTTAAGCTTTCATTTCATTTTTTTAATTTTAATCCGTAAACTAATTTTGTTATACTAACTAAAAATAATTAAAAAGGAATAGAAATTGAAATCCAATACATGCTTAGAAAATTGTTTTGAACTTTGTTTAAGGATAACACTTTTTAGGGGAATGAGTAACTCTAACAACTTTTTTATTTGTTTTAGCTATGAGGCACAAAGCAACAAAGACAACAGAAAAATGTAAAGAAAGAAAAGTACAAAAAGCTGCAGAAGTGACTTTATAGATGCAGTAGAAGGGGCAATGATGAACACCATACTTTTGTTCTTTACTTTGCTCAATTGGAGTTAACCAAAAAAATTATTACATTTTGTTCACGAGAGATCTGAGCAACAACCTGAATCACTCATTTTGTCCACCACACTTCAAGGAATGCATGCAATGCAACTCTTCCTTTTTATTAAGCAATTGAGGCATAACCTTTTTTCTCACTCACTCATTCATTCAGCAGTAACTAAAGTACAAGAACATATTCAAGAATCTTTCTTACCATTTTTCTTTCTGAACAGAGCAAGTATTCCATTTGCTGAGGCATAGCATAAATTAAGCCAGCACATCATCTGCAAATGCTTGCTGTACATGTAAATCAAATAAAATATATATAATTATATATATAAAGAAGGGACTAAATCATCTTCTATTTAGCCCACAACACTAATCCCTCTCTCTACAATACTCCACTATAACTAGGTTCTTTGACCTGTAATCTTGAGATAATATATTACTGAACATTATTGAAAAGGTACTGAATTAAGGGTTGGTTAGTAGTTGAACTGTCTTCCAGTGTAGGTCTGCCCAAAGGACCAACCAGCTGGAGCAACATTGTATGACACCACACTGTGTCCATTGCTGGTGGTCACTACAAAGGAAAGACTTTGGCCATTCAAGTAGGAGTTGCTTTGCCAGTTTTGCCCCCAGTTTCTTGACATGGCTTGCCATCTTGTTCTTGACCCTTTGATGGACACAGAATGCACATCACCAGCACCTCCAACATTTGTCACAAGGACTAAATTGAAGTAAGAGTGGCCATTGATGGCGAACCTGATTCCACCCTTTCTCCTGCATCTCACCCTTCAACATCCACCCACAAACAAATGTCAGCTTCAAAATACATCAACACAGTTTCATTATGATCTTTGACATAAGAGGAAATTTATAAAAGTTTAAATACTATCAGTACAAAATAATATCTAATTTTTTCTATATTGAAGTTATTGAAAACCATGACGGTGCAGTCAAAATTGGTCACATGCATACTGTTTTTGAAAGGCTTGATGATCATGTGGTAAAGAAAAATGAGAATGAAAGTTAGTTAGATACCTTCTGTAAACTACAGGCACAATTCCAGCCTTATATTGAGCAATGTGCTGGAAAACAGGTTGTGACAGATCAAAGTGGTGTTGGGGAGGGTCACACCAACCACCAGGTGGACAGAAGTTTGTGGCAGTGACTACGATGGAGCCAGGAAGGCACCATTGTGGGTCATTCACACATTTAATTTCAAAGCATGCACCACAGCTCAAACCATTGTTGAACAGTGCAGTGCTCAGTGCTGTTGTATCAGTTCCATAACCTTGGCTATAGAGATTCCCATAACCACAAGCCCCACCTGCAATTTGAGAGAGTTAAGAAGCTGAAGTATATGCTTGTGAAAAAAACAACAATGTGAGTTATATTTGTGCAGGCATACATACCCATTGTCCCAGAAGCATCACCTCCTCCATAGAAAGTAGCGTGTGCATTGGTCCAACCCCCGTAACCCTTCACATGTGACACCATGAAGAAAAGTCCCAGAAGAAATCCAAGAAGCGCCATTTCCCTACATAAATGAATCATTGGAGTATAAATAAGTCGGCATGGTGCAATAAATTCTGATTAATTAGCTATAATGGCTAACTAGCTGAAGAGCTAGAGTAGTTAATACTCTATAAAATGTGAAAGAGAACATCAAAAGAGAGTGAAAGGGAAGAGAATGAGTTCAAAGAAGGTGAACCTTGAAAGATGTTGTTTGTGGAAATGGAAGGCGAAATTGGAAAGGAATAAATAGAGGAGAGTCAACATCAGACCTGACAGACAGATAGACACATTTGAGCTGTTGGGACCATGCAAATGCTGAAAACTGTGAGAGAGCAAGGGATCTAGGGAATCTGGTTTGTGGAAAACTATGCTTTTTTAACGGGAATGTGAAACCAGTTTCATACAATGGAGTCCACTATATGAGCCTTTCAATTTAAGATATTATTCTTTTAATTCTCCTCACACAAAACTAACCAGCAAATTGCCTGCAAGAAAAAAACAGAGGTCTACTGCAGTAAAATTAGTCCAAAGAACTCACAATCTGTGTGGGAAAGCAAAAGTTTACCTTATTTCCAAACCCCCTTTTTCTTTTACCTGAAACCTTTTTAGAAATGAAAGAATAAAATCTTTCTTCTGCAAAGTGACAAACCCTCTTTAGATGAGTTTTTTTTTCTTACTTTTTTGATGTATTATGCTTGTTGACAAGTGTATCCCATGGTATCTAATTATGTACTTATACCAGAATGCAAGTCATTATATGTACTGAATAGTTGTTAGTAATGATTACATAAGAAAAATTGTCTGAAATTACTCTTCTTTTTGTGTTGAATTATTTGCATAATTTGATGCATGGTAATAAATGTCACCCAAAGTGTGAATGTATAAGTGGTGGTAAGAATTTGAGTACAACTATTTATCAGATAACAACAAAGATAACGTTCTTATGAGTGGCATTTACACATTGGATGCGATCGAGGAAGGGCGTTTGTGAACTTTAAATTGCAATATGACAAACTCACAAACATTTCATCTGCTTCTGCTACATATCCTCAGTTACCATGTAAAAACTCTAACCTTCAATCTCAGCCTTTCATTCATTTAGCAGCAAAGATTTTTCTGCATTTCCCCTTACCATCAAACAATTAATTAAGGTGCAGCAAAAATAAGCAAGAGGGTACAAGCATAATCAATATATATAGATATATGATCATAAATTCGTAATCTATTTCAAAGATAAGAAAATCCGTATATTGTACCTTTAACCTATGTGCTATGGCCTAATGGAAGAGGCCATAACTCATCTAGAATCTGCAAAGACACGATGTTTGGCTGGCATGCATGCAAAGTTGCTTAGACATTAAATACAAACATGTGAAATTTATTCATATCTGCAGACACAAGTACCTACTTAATTGTTACACACCACAAAAGCAATAAGCCTACAAAGGAAACGCGTTGATGAGTTAGATGGTGTTTATTCCATGTATAGAAATTAGTGTGTGAGTCTGAAATGCATGGTTACCCAATGCAATGGTTAACTAAGAACCTTATACTATTTAAGATTTGTGCATAAGATGATGTTTAAATGAGCAAAGGGAAAGAGAAGTATTGTGATTCGTTGATTTCGTCGGCAGAGGATCACATATGAAAGTGGGGTCTAACTTATATACAATCTTCCTATCTTTTCACATGGGAAAACAAACCCATCTTGCCCTACCACACACCCTCAACTTTATAGGATCTTTTTGACATTTCTATGTGCATCTAGGGACACATGCCCTCTTAGAAATTTCCCTATATTTCTTCCTCATACTCCTTTCAACTTTGGAAATATAAGAAAAATCTCATCCTTTCAAATTAAACAAAAATAAAAACTAATACTACAATAAAATCATTAAATAATAACTAATTTTAGATAAAAAAAAAATAATTAGTTACTAAATTAGATATTATTTTATAAAATAAAAAATTATTGATATTTAAAATAATTTTTATTCTTAGTAAAAATTTATAAAGTTGTTTTTAAACTAATATTTAACATTAACTATTAATTATTTTAGATTTTAAATTAATTATTATATTGTAATTAAATACTAATTTTAGAATCTAATGTAATTGGTAGTTAAAAGTAATTAATATTGGATACTATAATAAACTAATTTATAAATTTATATTAATAATAAAAACTTATTTTAGATAATAATAATTTTTTAGTTTATAAAATAATTTTTAATTTTTAATTATTTTTTTATTTAAATTAATTACTATTTAATGATTTTTTTTAGTATAATATCTAGTTTTTTTTTAAATGGTTCACTATAATTTGTATATATTTATTAGTTTCTACAAATATATAGCGAATTTTCTTTTTAATCTTGTAATTTTTTATTAGTTTGGGTCCTCACAATCTAAATAAAACATTGAATGAGTACCATTTAAAAAAGATATAAAGATCAAAATAAAGAAAAAATATTATATTTTCGAAGGATAAAAAATAATTAAACGTTAAAAATAGCACTTTGTTTTTTATTGCTCAACTTCATACAAATGACAAGCAGATTGTTTATATATTTTTAATAAACATTTTAAAATTTAAAGTGAGAATGATTTTGACATGTTTGTAATCTTCCCCTCAGCAATAAATTAATTATAATTAGCATACATCTTCTTCTGGTTTATATCAGTTTTTATGTTTGACATAAAGAGCATTGAGAAGTTAGAAAGAGTCAAGGAAAATAATTGCATGCATAGAATAGAAGTTTGCTCATATTATGTATGATTGCAATTTATACTACCTTTTGTCCCCTCTGGTGTATATAGTAACGATCCAATAAGTTCCCTTTATGTGTCATAAGCTTTGATCATGTTCATAAAATTTGAACATAAGTGAGATTGATTTTGTTGCCATAACAGTGTACAATATACAAATAATAGGGTTTGGGTCAGTGTCGGTTAAAGTGATTAAACAATGTGTGAAAGAACACTTAGTGGTAGTAACGTGAAGTTTTGGTAATCACTATTTAGAGCATGTGAAAGGCTTAATTAATCACTGCTTAGTAATTCATAAAGATCCTGTAATTAATAAGCGTTCACATTGATGCAGACACATGCAACTTCATACGTGTATATATACTATTTTACATCACTTTTTATTGTTGTTATGCCTTTGATTCAACTACACACCAAATGGTAGATTTCTTGTAAAATTATGGCTTTAATTAATATTCTTATGGTCAGTAACTCGTCTAAGCTTGTTGACTTTGTGTCAGTATATGCATTTCCTGAGTCATGTGCAGAAACTAAAATAAAATAAATATATATTGTTAGGTACGTGATTATGGATCATGGATCTGAACGATTTTAATGCAACAATTTCTTGATTTATTGTTAAATCAAGGAGACAAGCATAACAGTAGCAAGAAGGATGTGTTGAAGGTTGATTGAGACAAGAAAATATGTTTTAGGAAAGATATGTTGAAGGTTGATTGAGAAGAGAAAATTTATTATTATTGAGGATGAGTTGTACTTCTTGTTCTGAGGTGTTTACCTGAACAAACTGAATTTTTTAAGTAGTCGATGGGTAAAAAGATTTTCTAAAGTTGAAGTTAGTAAGAATTTTATATAAAATATGAGTAAAAGAATGAGAATATGAGATTGGATACTACTTCGTATTTAATGGTTGTTTTTTCGTAATTCTAGACTACGTTGTATGACCTATGAGCTATCCTTTATACATTTGAGTCTATTAGCCGAGTTATACATTTGAGTCTATTAGCCGAGTTATAAGGTGAGGTGAGTGGATAACACCGAATTACAAGATAAATGTGGACAATTAATATTCACTATCAACCTATGAGGCTCGGACACTTCTCTTAAATGACGTATCAGTGTCAGACACATGTATCGGTGTCAACACTCGTAGAACACTTATCGGTGAAGTATTCAATTCAAAAAATATTTGTTGGATTTTTGAAAAAAAATTGTATGGTTTTAACACAATTTTTAAAAAAATAAATACAATAATTTTCTAAAAACTCAAATTTATTGTATAAATTTTATTATGATTATAGAAATAAGAAACAATTTTTTTTGAACCAATCATGAAAAACATCTTTATGCTCCCAAAAAAAATCTGAAACATACTTGTACACATAAATATTTATTGTAAATTTATATAATTCATAATTATATAATATATAGATTCATGTGCTCGTGTTCTACATTTTAGAGATTGTAAGTATCTTCGTGTTCGTGTCGGTATCTATGCTACATAGCTACCAAATGAATTACAAGATAAATGTAAGTGATTTTTATTATTATTGAATTATTAGTTTATTCAATAATAAATATATAAATAAATACATATATTTTAGATTTCATATGTACATAGATAAAATATAACAGAAGATTTAGTGAAAAAACAAATATTCATGATCCTTGTCCGAACCACTCAAGACACATTTCAAGTAATAGTAGTATATATATGATTAATGTTCATCATTAGCAAATAATTGCTCCTTGGTTACTTTTGCAAGACATGAACATAACCTCTCTGCAAACACGTGAGAATATGATGTTTCTATACACAAGAAAGGAACATTTTTTTTCTTATAAGCTTATTGTTACGTCACTGGAAAAGTGCAAGGAGTTACTTTTTGCTTCCTAAAGTTATTCATAGTTTTAACAGTTCAAAAACCAATAATTTATAATGACTCAATTTATTTTAAGTTACTTAATATAATTTAGTTTTATTTTTTCTAATCATTTAAAAAAAATGTTCAGTATAATAATAATTTAATTCAATTAATGCATTAACAAAGGATATAAATATAAAATATAAGACTCTCATAATAAAATTAATATTAATCTTATCTTTTCTAATTTTTAATTGTTTCTCCGTATAATTTTTATTTTTATTTTTTTTATAACATTTTTTGTTTTACATCTGATATCTTTAGTTATACTTAAAATAAATATATTATTTATATGTTTATATATATTCAGAAATACAAGAAATATACATTTTCATCTTTTTTTTTTCTCTTTTTGTTCATTTCAGTTTATTTTATAATGTTCTTGTTGAAACAAAGTAAAAAGATTATCAAATTTTCACATAGTGACATTTGAAGTTAAAACTAACATAAATAGAGAGACAAACTTATTTTTATATGTATTACAGATATTCATTAATAGAAGTGTGTGAAATCCTAGTCATTATCCCTAAAGTTAATTCAAATCAAAGCTCGTATTCTTATTGTACCAAATTGAAGTACATGAATTGCTAAGTTTTATTATAATCAATTTTGAATTTAAAATCAATAAGAGCAAAAGAAACACATGCTTCATATATTATTTTCAATATACACATAGATTCCATGTGATAAAAAAAAAACTACTGCAATCAATGTCTTGATATCCTAAACTTAATTTGTAGGGACGTTTGTATCTTTACTGTCAACAATATGAAGTAAAAGATTTATCATAATTTTTTTCTAAGTTTCAATGATTACACAAGAGAAAGCACTTTATTAGATGTATATATGTCTAAATAACTCATTCATGATTAAGGTGAAAAAGAATTGGATTGTATATATATATTAACTCACGTTGAGACCAAGTTGAGTCCAACTTATTTAATAAGTAAATCAAGTTGTTTAAACAATTTATTTAGTTAAATAAGTTAAGTTTGACATTATTTGAAAATCAATCAGATTTAGAGACAAAAAAAATTAGTTGTAGTAACTAAATTAGAGACCATTTTAAAAACTAAAAAAAAAAAAATTTCTAAATTAGTTTCTATTATTAAATGGTTTCTAAATTGGTATCTAATAGACAACAAGGTTTTAACTACCAATTATCTAGTTTTTAAATTTGATAGCAAAAATTTTGGTTTTTAAAAACTAAAAAAAAAATTGATTTCTAAATTAGTTCTATTATTAAATGGTTTCTAAATTGGTATCTAATAGACAACAAGGTTTTAACTACCAATTATTTAGTTTTTAAATTTGATAACAAAAACTTTGATTTTTAAAAACTAAAAAAAAAATTGATTTCTAAATTAGTTCTATTATTAAATGGTTTCTAAATTGGTATCTAATTAGCAACAAGGTTTTAACTACCAAATATTTAATTTCTAAATTTGGTTGTTAATTAGATACCAATTTAAAAACAATTTAACAATAATAGAAACTAATTTAGAAACCAACAAATCTTGTAGTCTCTAAAATTATTTTTAATTTAATCACTCTAACAACTAATTATTTTTTGTCACTAAAAATTAGTTTTTATTTCATGATTTTTTCGTAAGTTCTGTACTTGAAAACACATGTTTTGAAGTTGAGATTCAGATCTTATAAAAGTGAGGTTAATTGAATTGAAAATGTTAAAGATGATTTTCCAGCTATGAATGTATTAGTAAAATGTGGGATCTAACGGTGTCGTAGCAATTGCTTTCAGAAGTGTCATGAGCAAAGGGTGCAAACGACGCGTACGCTACTATCTATGTCACACAATTTAGAGAAGAATCTGATTCTAATGGGTCAGTTTTGGTTTGTTGCAGAGATGCATGGTGTTAGTGGCAGAGAGAGAGAGAAAGGTTTAACACTGTAGAGTAGTCCCTCTCTGCATTTAAAACCATTATTTAAAGACAAGGACAGTGCAGCATCATAATGGAACATGACCCATAATCAAAACATGGCTTTGTCATGTACCTTCTTCTCGCACATGCCACTCTCTTCTTTTCTCTCTTGCGTTACATTCTTTTCTTCAACTTTTTTTTCACTTCCTTTTTATTTCTCTTCAATCAATCGCATGATTATGCTACCAACCCTGTTTCAGTAAAACTAACCTCATCAAGTACTGCACTTTCATCTTCAAACTAAAAATCATTAATCAAATTTCTCTAATATCTTATACCTTTCATAACTCCAAAAACTACATTCCTATTGTGAATTCATTAGCAAATGCACGTGTATTGTGTCCAATACAAACTCTTTTGTTTCTTCGTAATTAAGTACCTCGCTTTCAAAAGCTCCTGAAAACTAATTAATCAGACAATGCAGAAGAAAATAAAGTGCTTCTTTCAAAGAACATCAAGGTCTTTTCATTTTTGTTTTCTATCTTGGGGATTTTAAAAGTTTATATTTGTTGATGTGTGTTAGTGTGTGTGCAGTTTCAGGCAATTTTAGGTTATATTTCAAATCATTGACAGGCAACTGGAAACTGATTGATGTTAGCTTTGATCTCACCGACTATGGCACATAACATTGAAGGCTAGGGTAGAGGAAAGAGGTGATGAATAGTTTGATGAGAATTATCCTTCAATTATGTACACAAATTAGATTAATCTTTTTATAGTTTCATTTCCTAAGAGAAGCTTCCACGTTGGACTCATCTATTCGGTTTTCATGGGCAAATGAAATATGATAAAAATATGTCCACTCTCCCTCTCGTGTTCCCAAGTGAAGGGACATGCATACGCACATGCACAATCTAAATTCAAATTTATTTAGATGGTTAAGTTTAGATCGTATGAACTTTAATTTTTTTACAAATTTCAATTTAAGCTTCACCATACGAGATCATTGTACTGAACAATAAATTGAAGGATGTGTAAAATGTTCTTTTAACCATATATGCGTCAGAGAGAATAACTGAGAAACTAACTTCATTCAAGAGAGAAAAAAAAAACAATTCTGAACTACTTTGGCTACATACAATACAAGCACATCGTTATTGTATAATTCTAGCAATTAAGCTAATCGTTGTTGAGATTTAAAATGAAGTTTTTCTCATTTTATTAGTATGCCAATGATTTCAGTTAACGTTGAGAAGTGGGGGAAATATCCTTGCAATGTATTTTGGAGTTAGAATTAAAAAGTCAAAATTGAAAAATGTTTTCATAAAATGGAAATCTAAAATCATATTCTAAAAATGTTCTAGAAACTCAATCAGAAATTCATTTTGATCTGCACCCCTACCCCTAATTAAAAATTAATGAGAACATTTTTGTGATATATCAGTTATTAGGTAGAGGTTAGAATTGATTTAGTGCAGGAAGCAAATCCCAGCTTTTATTGATGAGGACAAAACTGAATTGTCCAAAATCCACATGGTAATGTACTCCGTAATTTGATTTTGTTATTTGTAAGTTACCTTAAGCGGAGAAAGATATTTTAACACCTCCACTCCTAGTGAGTATTCATTCAATGGAAGACAATTTCAAGTAAGAGACTAACTATTTTGAAGCTTTCTTGGCAAATTAAATACATCATTCAAAAAACAACGATGATGATGCTGATGAAATTCCCAACCGAACAACAAATTTATCATACTATCATTCTTCTTCCACCAAAACCATTTTCCTTTCATTCATGTAACGGTGAACTGTAAAACTGAGTTTCTAAGCATAATAATGTTGAGCAGGAGGTGAAGCAGCACCAGGTCTTGCATTTGGCTGAACCAATCCTTGAGCAGCTTGGGTGGTCTGCACGAGAGGTGAGGAACCAGGAACTGAAAGTAGAGCACCACTGGGCTGTAAATTTACATTGCGTGGGACCCCAGACTGAGCGATTCCCGTTGGATTTGCATTATGACCAATGGGGCTGCTTGCAAGAGGTGAGGAAGCTGCAAAAGTACCAGGTGCAGATATGTAACTGGGTCTAACCGCCTGCAGAGATGGATCCCATTGCCCACTCGGAACTTGAGTGTGATAAGCAGGAGCACTACCATGGTACATAGGCGCAGCCTGTGGATTTTGCCAAGCTGTTGCAGGACCTTGAGCTGCAACCAGGCTAGGATCTGGCACTGTGTAGTCTCTACTTTTGTCACTGAAAGCCTACAATCAAAACGTATTATATAATATAATACTCAGAATTGGGATAATTATTCAACTGTCTTGAACAAATTACTATAAAAGGTAGGTCAATCAAGTGTCAAGAAGCATACGTTTAAGAATCAAATCTCTTTCCGATCAAGTGTCCACATTGCTTCTAAGGATATCTTTAATTTTCCCCCTTTTTCATTTTTCCACTCATGAACATTAACTCAAAAACACATATTTTTATACCTTTACATTGAGATCAGTATGACGAGAGTATGATAGATGAAGCTTACAATAGCCACCATCATATATGCAATGCCCCTCTAGAGCTTCTCTAGCAGCTGCCGCCGTCATGACATCTGCCAAAAAATGTTCATCCACGATCAAGAAAAAAATGTTATATCAAGAAACAGGGGATGGGAGGGCTAGTATATACTGCTACCCACTTCCATTCCCTGAAATTACATTTTCAATGTGTTCAATGTAACCTATGATGTGGACCCTAATATGCAAGACTAGGGCACAAAAGTCTGAGTGAAAAAAAAAATTGTCAAAACAATCAAATATTATATGAAAATAATGAAAAAGAACAATGGATGTATAAGGAATCTTCAGGTAACAAAAATAATACTAGAGAAGGAAGCTTAAAATATGGGCACATGCATCTTATCTCAAAACCATAATTAATGTCAACCTATGAGTAAGAAATATTATCCACATTCAACATTAGGTGGGGAAGAATGAAACCATTGATTAATGAAATAATAATAACAATAAACAATGAGATGTATAACAGAATTAAAACAAAACGGTCAAACCACAGGCGCATAAACACTGTATTCCTATTCCTAGGACACTAATGTTCCCTAATCCATTACAGGCAAAAGGAACCTCTCATTTAGGCGAAAGCAGGTGTATAAATTTTAATATTTTATATACGTACGATACACATGCATGGGACACAATGTACTAGTGCAAGGAGTAACAGTTGAATAAGATTAATACCAGGGTACTGAATTAGTGCCTGAGTTTGACCATTCTTTTCAAATATAGCAATTTTCTGGACAGTACCAAAAGCAGAGAAGACCTGTAAAGATTGCTGTTGTTAGACAGTAGAGTATAAATCACTTCAAATTTGGAAGTTTTACAGAAAAACACAAATTCTTACTGTATGGAGAACATCAACGGTAACAGCATACTGCATATTTTCAATGGAAGCCAAAAGCACATTGCTTTCAGGTTCTTTCCTCTTCCCATCAGGGCCTATAGCCGTCTGAAGAATATATGTTTGTCAAACCATACTAATAGTAAAAAGCAGAACGTATTAAAGCATAAAACAACAAAATACCTGTACTGTCCCCTCAATAGCAGTATAGTTAACAGGAAGCATAGGATTTGTGTAGTCCCTGAAATGTTATGGGGAAATAATACTAATTATTGACAGAAGATTAGTAAAAACATAGAAAATAGAAATTGAGCTGTGCATGTTGAGAAAATGTTATGCGTCAATCAAAGCTTTAAAAACCAATTGGGCACATTAACAAACATAGGGATCTCGCTAGAGTCTAGAGGCATGGAACCAAAATGTTTCACTGGCAAAATTTTAAATCACAATAGTGGCAGACAAGCCTGTTAAATAGACTAATAGAGGAGACGCTAATTTCACAATACATGCTTATTGATTATTCATGTAAATATGGCTCCCTAACAAATTCTTGGAGTTTGTGTGTCACTATGTCAAATTGTTTTAACAGAAATGTTCACCTGAAATAGAGAATATTATGTAAAAAATAAATTCAATCATAGAGGTAACGAGATTTGGCAATTACAAATTTTTTATTTCTTGACCTCTATATTGTGACCAGGATTAGGAAACAATAAATCAAATTTAGAGCTCCAAGACAAACAAAAAACAATAATTTCAGCTGTAACAAAAAATCATTGTGAAAAACTAAAATGACACAAGTAGAAGCTGCTTCTACAACTGTAATTCAGTACATGGTGAATACAATTATGCAAACATCAGAGTAGCCTCCGGAGCAAAGATGCAAACCAGATTACATTGACAACAACAGCTACAAATAATTAGTATTGAATTGTCAACATGATATAACAAAACCCACTAAAGAAAAAACTTGCCAATACATTTCAATAACATAAGAACAATGGTTTCAATAATATTGACAGTAAATGCATCAAACAGTTGGAAAATGATCAAGAAAATTACTAAGTGGTCAAGGCAAGTCAACTGTATCCTGACTACCAAGCTTCAGTAAGCCCTAAAGGATAAAAGCACACGTATCAATTAGCAAAATAGAGAACACCACAAAAATAACATGCAATAGCTTTCACAATATGCACGAGTTTCTGAGCAGAAGACAAAGTTAAAACAACTAAATAATAATATATGATAGTTGTCTTTACTTCAATCATTACCTGCTGCGATTTGATTGAAATTTGATATTCAGATCTTTATGAGCTGAGTATGAAATACGCAAATTACAAGAACCAACATGGGCTGGTAGCAGGTATCTACATACCAAAGCATAAGTAAATTAGCAAATTTATTATTTATCAGACTATGCCAAATCAAAGATGGGTTTGAAGAATAAGAAGAAAATAAACAAACACTACTTGCCTTGGTATGCTTCTTCCATCCAGTGCCTCCCTAGCAGCAGAAGCAGTTTCAGCATCAGTGAACTGAATCAGAGCCTGGCAAGGCATTAAACATTGTCAACACTATGATTGAACCAGGAAGAGACATGTTGAAGTACTGCAATGATAATTTACTAACCTGGAAACCTGCAGTCTTTTCAAATGTTGCGATTTTGTGAACAAAGCCGAAAGCCGAAAACACCTGAATAAAGAGTAAAGAACTAGTTCATACATCATATTCTTTTCACCTTAATCTTTGTTTGGTTATTCCTTAAATAAAAATGTTGGATGATTATATAGTTCAGCAGACAATCCAAAAAACCATCACAGATGTTACAATCACAAAGCAATGTCAAGAAAGAAAAATAAGTTCCAAACAGATAAGAAATAAGTGCAGAATGACACCTGTACTTATATGCGTGACCATAGAAAGGTGTATGACGTACATGACAAATATTCCAAACTGTCTCCAACAAAAGTATCTAAATATGAGATCACCATCTGTGGTTCAACCGATTTCAGTAAAATTGACATATGATTTAATCAGGTCAGGATTCTGTCTAAATCTAAATAACAAGGGCAAAAGATAAAAGATCATATTATTAAATAAAAAAAAGGAAACTGTATAGAAATAAAAGGTATTAAAACTCAGATATGTTACTATATGATTGTTGTATTAGGAGTTGTCATGATGTTTACTTTAAGAATAACCCTCTTTTATTGGGATTGGGATTTTTTTTTTCCACATCCTCTAATCAAACAATAAGCTTGCAAAATCACAGACACACAAAAATGAACTGGAGAAATGAAATAAAACTCAGTCGCACTAACCAAATGGATAACATCAATGCTCACATCCCCAGCCTCCACACCTTCAATAGTTACCAGCAAGACATTTCCAGGAATATCTCCAGGACTTTTGTTGTTGACAATTTCATGTCTATTAGAATACTGAATGTAAACAGTTTTGCCACGAACCATAGCAGGTTCTGAAGATGAAGCATAATACGAAACCATTGAAATGGCTTGATTTAGATCTACCTGGCAAAGCATTTAACTTGAGAGTTCAGTAATGAGAGTAGCAAAATCATACAAAAATACCAGGTATCACAACGTAAGAAAACAAAATACATCCTCAACCACTCAGCAGACACTTAAAATACAAATTAAGATTCAAGAGAAAGTAACTGACGAAAAGTAGCAAAAACAAAAAGTTTATAGTCCAGACACTTGTATTGAAATGAAAATCTTAATATTTATTTACAATATAATTAAGGTCCAGTCTAAACATAAGGAGAAAGCTTCTATCTCAACTAAAAGAGAATTGAACGGCCATAGTGGTACATGGTGGAGTTAATTCAAGCAACAAGACTTATGACTCCGCCTAGATACATTATGGGTGCTCCAAGGCTGTGAAGACCAGACCTCTACTAGAAATCCTAACAAGCAGTAATAGTTGGTCATCACTAATATCCACAATACGGACCTCTCCGCTAAAAACGGTATGATGAACATATTTTTCCCTTGTCAACAAAAAATCTCTCCAAAATTTCACTCCTTACAAGAACGGTTAACATCTTAACTCTTGGTTTACGAAATTATCAATGGTTTATTTTAATTAGCCATCCACACTTCTTGCCCAATCCACTACGATAGGGCAGATTGGTTAAATTTATGCATCGACAACAGTGTATAAATGTACGCAATTGCGAGTGTCATCCTTAGGTTATTCGAAGCCGTATCTTTTAAAATGTAAAACAATCGACGCGTTTATTTCAGAAGTGAGACCAGTGAAAATGAGAAGAAAAAAATGGATATAAACGAAATACCTAATTCCGATACCCTAAGCAAAAGAGTGAAATAAAACACGATAGCAAACAAAATTCGGGGATTCTAAAAGCCATAGCCGGCTACTCAGAGCTGAAGTTGTCACGAATCAATAAATGCACGGCTTAAAACCCTAAAATTAAAGAGCGATTGAAAACAATAAGAAGAGAAAGAAGGAAGAGGGAGTTACGAATTCAACAAAAGCCTGGTTGCGATTGGCGCCGACATTGCATTTGGTGTTGACGATCTTACCGAAGGGCTTGCAGAGCTCTCTGAGCTCCTCCTCGGAGCATTCCCAGGGGAGGTTGCGAAGGTGCAGCACCTTGGAGGGGGTCTGAGTGTATCGGAACTGGTGCTGGCTCGAGGTTGACATCACTTCAAGATTCCGACGGTGGAACCGCGATCGATGCGAGATGCGAGATTCGAGATGTGAGATTCTTGCTTAGGGCGAAATCGGAGCCACTCTCTAGCTTCGTCTGGTTTTCTAGAAAGTGTGAGGATATTTTTCCTATCACAATATGTGAAGAAGAATTATCTGGGTTGCGATTGTCACTGTGATTGCGATGCCATATTTAACCTCTTTCGCATAAGACTTAAATAACCTTATACAAAACTTAATGAAAATTAAATAAAAAACTTAAAAGACAATAATTCATGTATTATTAATTCATGAGAAATTTATAAAATATTACATAGATATGTGTGATGTCATTCTTTTTTGTCTTACTTTATCTTTGTAGTATGTAATACGTGATACATTTGATCAAATATAAATAATTGAAATAAAATTCTAAATTTGATCAGAAAATATCCTCAAGATGATATCCAAAACAAATAAAATTATATGGTTTAAATTTGATTAGTACAAAACTTATATCTTATATATTACCAAAGGTATTATCAATGTATTTTTAAAAGTTTTATTTTGCTTAGTTTATTTTAATTAATGAAACTCTTAATATTATTGAATAATATCAATATTTATTGTTTTGTAAGATTATGTTGGAATCTTGCGAAGTAACTTCTTCGGTCTAAGTTTTTTTGGCTTTTAGCTTTGATGGTCTTCTGCTCAATCCAGTCATTCGAGTTGAATAGGATACCTGCGAAGGTAATTCAACGATCAAGTTAGACTGATTACAATATGCAGGTGACTAGAAAGTGAAAAAATACCTTTAGTGTTGGGATCCCCTCTTCTATTTATACTTTTTTGATGAACCTCAACTCTTGTAAACTTGCATGTGAGTCCAAATGAGGGCTCAACTATCCCCTAATCGCGGTTTATCATTTAAGTGTGATTTATTTAAAGTTAATTATATGCTTATGAATTATGTTCGGGTCAGTATAGTTTATTCGGTCTTCTCGACTATTCGGCCATATCGAACTTCTCAATCATCCGGTATTACACTTTCATATTTAAGTTTTTTATTTTATATATTTCTAATTTATTATAATAGATATTTTAAAATGTGAATTAGATTTGTCGAGGTAAAATATGCATGATATACTTTTCTATATCTTCGCATATCAATAATGATACTGATTTTGCATAATGTTAATTAAACGCAAATGTTTATCTAATATAAAAATATTAAACAAATACTTTTGAAGTCTTTAATGTTTTTAATAAAAATAATTATCTGTTAATTATTGTTAGAATTTTAATTCTAAAAAACTAAATATACTGTGGTTAATAAACCAATATGGAAAAGTAAAAAAAAAAAATCTATAATAAATTTAGATATTTTTAATTAAATTTTTATAAAAAACATTTATAATCATTAGTTTTGTATTTATCATGTGATTTGTTGGATGAGAATAAATAAAAGCAAAAACAAAAATAAAACAAAAATTCAAACAGTAGACTTTTAAAAACAATATCAACAAAATGAGGGTTAGAGTCAAAAGTAGTCAAGAATGAGGGTTAGAGTCAAAAGTAATCAAGTTGGTTGTAAGTTTTTTATTTCACGACCTTTAGACGCAACTTCAATTCTACTCGAGTTCCACAATCTCCTAACATTATAATTAAGTTTTTGTTTTGTTTGTTTTGTTTTTTTATCATAGTTTAACACGTTTTCATTTTTACTTCATTTTCAATCTCATATGAACAAGTTGTCTATTATCACTTTGAACCAAAATAATAAAAGCCACATGTCATTGAATGCTCCACAAATAAACCTCTTTGTTGGATGTCATTCATTACCTTCATGCACAACTCCAGCTCCAAGTTTGTTATACTATTTAATCTCAAACATGTTTCGTAGTCTTCCAAAATTGTGTTTAGGTTTTCCTTTTATTTTCTTTTTTACTTTAGTCGTGTTAACCACACAACTATGTTATCTAGTTTTAACACAAAATAATATGCGAAGACAATTAAACAAGATAACGAAACAAAATAACAAAACAAGTGAAAAATATACAAATTTTAAATAATAAGTAGAAATTTAATTAAGAATATCTTAAAAATTAATAAGTCAACTAAAAAATATTGTTTTAAAATGGGGAGAGTAATATTTATGTTACGTCACAGAAGTACAAGACATTTGTACTTGATTAGTTAACTCACCAATAATATTAAATTTATCAATAATTATAATTTTTTAAAGTCAATTAATAGATATAGTAATAGATTTTATTTTTTATATTAAATACTCAATTATTCAATACTTGTAGGAAAAATAAAACAATAATCCATAACACTTGTTATTGATAGGCTAAAATAAATTAGAATATTAAAAAACAACTAATGCAAATATATATATATAATAGACTTGTAAAAAAATCATACTTAAAAATCGGAAGAGTAAATCTAAAATTTATTATTGAATCTATTTATTAATCTTTTTCAATTCTTTATATAAATTACATTCCTTTTTAATTACAACATGGACCCTCAACCTAAATTGAGTAGGGAAGAGGTTTATCAAGTGAAAAACCCATAAATAAATTACAACATAAGTTGTGTCTAATCGGTTTAAGTTCTTTTTCTTTTCTTATTATTTTGTTTCAATTTAAATTACCTTACATGTTATTATTTAACAATTGTCTAAGTTAAAAAATGAATTTGTGTTTGTAGCTATTTTATTTCATGCAACTTCTGAAACAATTAAACAAATAAATGAACCAATTAAAACTATACATATTTTTAGGATTTGCAAAACAAAATAATACAAACCCTCTTGATTTAAGCATCTGATTGATCTCCGCCACAAACTCCACTTGCTTCACCAAGTGCACAAACAAGTAATCACCAAAGAACACAAAATCAAAGGTCTTATCGCCAAATGAAATCATCTCACATCAATCAAATTTCACAAGCGACTTTACCCCTTTAGTTTTTCACATAGTTTTCCACCGTCGAGGACCTTGTGAACATGCTAATCGCGATAAAAAGGGTGGTAAACATTAAATTCATAAATTTGACCATTGACCAAATTACGTGGTTGTCGTCAAAATAATATTAGGATTTATGATCAGAGTTGTGGTTGTGGAACTTCTCTTTCATCTTTTTGACAAAGGAATTCATATCCTGTGATATCATAATATACGAATGATGAAAGTGATAAAGGAAGGAAATAAGAAGTGATTCAAAGAGAGATATTTCATGATTTCTTATTATGTTATGTTTTGGAAGTGGAACAAACTTTAACTAGTATCAGAGAACACCATTGTTATCTAATATGATATAATCCTTATAATTTATATTTTTCTCGACCAATATCATAAGCAAAAATTTCCATATTTTTCAACTAAGATTCTAATTAAATTTATTGAGTCTCTTTATTAACAATTAATAAATATAACTCTTTAAAGCGATCCCATTGACATTACATATACGAAAAGAACCATCGGCGCAATTTTTTTAATATACATATATAATATATTGTTAACTAACTAACTAAATTAAATATAAAAAAGAAAAGTAACATGAATAATAAAAAGAGTAGACAACTTAGGTGCGTTAGTGTTAGTACAATTTTATACATAGGTGAGCTGCACATTAACTACACTAGCTGTAAATTATCAAAACCAACGCAATGAAAACTATCGAATCCCCCAATCCAAGTTTCCTTTCTCGTGGTTTCACTGCAACCATTATCCAAATATATTGGTTAGAGATTCTATATTGACTAAAATTAAGAAATAAAATTAGGTTTAAAGTTTATTTTTTTTATTTAATCATACAATCCTTATCCCTTAGTTGCAATATCTCACAGTAACAATAGGTCCCATACTGGAAGAGGATTAACACAAAATGAAACCAGGAAGTTGAGTCCATCAATGAATACCTTCTCTTAACAAATGGACCTCCACACTGCAAGAAAAAAATGTTTGTGGTGAGCACCAATAAAAGAACACTTATGATGAAAGAGAGAGGTTACCAATAGTATGTATATATTATTAATACTTATATATAAATATGAGATTTCCCATTATAACTATTGACTATTTTCTGTGCATATAATTTTTTATATATTTTATTTTTATATCAATGTTTTATTTTATTAAAAAAAATTATAAATTTATCTTCTATGTATTTTTTTTAAGTTTCTCTATACTATATGATTTTAATAATAACTATTCGAATAAACAAAACTTTAAAAAAAAATACTTATGATTGTTATATGGATATAAAGTGAAATTTAAAGAAAAAAAGAAAAAATTTCAAATAAAATAGTGTACATTTATTCCTACGATATACATGGTATTTTTATTTTTATTTTAGTCTGATTATACTTTAAAAGTAAAAAATAAACTATAAACACTAAAATTAACTTTTGAGTACATCTTAAAAATATAATACATTATAAATAATATATATATAAGATTACTTATAAGATATAAGATGTAAAAAATTAAATTAAATACTTATTTTGACAATCGTATAATCAAAATAATTTAATAAAGATATATTTTAGAATAAAAAACTATTGTGAAGATAAATAAAGATTGTAAGAAAATTGATAACATTAGTGTTGTATTATTTTGATGATAATTAACTAATGTAAAATTTTGTAACAACATTTTGATTTTGTGAAAAACTGATATATTAAAAAAAATATAATAAAATTAATAAGAAATAAAGAAAAAACAACTGGAGAGAGAAATAAAGATTAAGAATAAATTGATAGTATGTTTTTCATGTTTTATTAATAGTTATAATTTTATTGTGTTGTAATATGTGAGTTTTTTCATAGACAAAATCAGTCTTATGAAATCAATTAAAGAAAGTTTTTTATAATGTTATCATTTACATTTAAATTGATCAATTTCATATTTTATGATAAAGAAATATCACATAAATTTATTTGTAGATAAATTAATATTGTTAATAAATATAAAATTTACTTGAAATTAATATATCAATGTCCTTCTAGGTTTATCTTATTATTTATTAACTTGGTTTTCTTTACTATGGTTTTATCAAAAAATAGTATTAAAAAATATATAATCTTATTTAAAATAATTATTTAGATTTTTAAAATTATCCAATTAAAAGTAAATATAAATATTGAATTTTTATAATTTTTAAATATTTTTTTAATGTTTATTATTTTTCCAAATTTTAATATATTACATGACAAAATGAAAAGTATAAGTGATAAAACATCAACACTAGAACAACAAACACAAATTTGAAGACTAAATGTTAAGAATAGAAAGAAGATGAATACACGAAAAATAACTTAACAGAGAAAGAGAAACAACAAACAAATATTGTTTTAAAAATGAAATTGACATTTGACTCAAACAATAAAAAATGCAAGTGACAAAAATGTTATTAGTGCTTCGTATTATGTTTTTTTTTATTGGTGATAATAGTAAAAAATTATTTAATTTGATTAAAATTTATATTTAATAAAAAAAATCAAATTGAATAATTGGTAAACTTACCATATGCGGATACCACGTAAGTGCCTATATTCCCGCCAGTATACATAAGGGGTCCATTATAACCATTTTGTGCGTACACAAATTTTTTTTTTATCCTTATATCATTGTTTTATTTTATTATCTTATTTTGGTTATTTCGTCATTTTATAATTACTTAAATTGAAAACTAAAAAACTAGTTGATATTAAATTTGAAAAACTGTTATACATTCAAAAGTGCTTCTCATAACTATTTTATTTAGGAAAATAAATCTCTCCACTCTCCTGCATTAAGTGACCACAAATAAAATAAATTTTTAAAATTAAAAAACTGTTTTATTAACTTCTAAAATTTTCAAATAACCAAAATAAATTAATAAAACAAAATATTAAGCATGGATAAAATAAGAAAACAATTTATAGCAAGTAAGGATTCCCTTTACATATAGCATTAATAAAAACAGAATAAAATATTTTAATAATAATAAGTGAAGTAATTTTTTTAATAATAATAAATGAAGTAAATTTATAAATTAATAATATAATTATAAATAATAATAATAATAAATAATAATAATAATAATAATAATAATAATAAATATAATAAATTTAGAATAAATAATAATAATAATGAAAATAATAAAGTTAAATTTTTTATTAATGATAAAATTATAATTTAACATTTAATAAAATTATTTTATAATAACAAGGATAATTTAGTTATTTTATAAATATATTGTTTTATAATTTCTTAAAATCTATTATATCAATTAATTCATTCACATTTTTTTTATTTCATTTGAATTTTCATCTTTTACTTATTTAAACAACCTTATTTTTTTGTTTTTTTCCCATTATGTACCATCTTCTTCCTAGGCCAAGTACATTATATGCGGTTATATATTTAAACGTTTGACCTTCCGGAATGTTTTTAAAGTTTGTTTTCAGATTAAGTTAGTATTTACGTTGGGCATAACCAAGGACTTGTTTTGCTCTCATATGGTAAAAAAAATACATTTATATAATTTGTCATAATAAGATTTTCTTGTTACAAAAGGTAGATTTTCATATGTGATGGACACTGATGTCATAAAATGGAGACTTTTAATAGCTAGGAAAGTGAAAAAATAATTTAGAATTAATTTAAAATTCCTCCATGAATATTTAAGAACATCATTAACAATTTTATGATAGGATTTTGAAATAAAAAGGAATATGCGATTGATTTTTTTATTGAGAAAATTTAACTAAAATAAAAAATAATAACTATATTAAAAAATACATTGTTCCAAATTTGAAAGATAAAATATTAAAATATTTTTGAAATGAAGGATTAACCTAAAACTTATAAAGAAGGTAATGATAAATTAGATAATTTAGCTTAATATATTTTATTTCTTTTAGCCTTAATATGAGGCGAAAACAAACAATAAAAGTAGCTAATAAATAAATAAAGGAAGAAATTGAAGGCGGCGAAAAATCTATCACATAAAAATATAAAAGGAGTCTGAAACAAATCTCCAACCCTAGCGCGCATAACCACTCCTCTTCTTCTCTCTATCTCTCGCAACCGTACGTAACCGTAGGCGATAGCACAATACAGTGCCCACTCTCTGCGATGACCGGTCAACGTAGTACCTACGGCAAGCGCTCCCATTCCCACTCCGATTCCGACGCCGGCTCCAAGAACAAGCGCCGGAACCCCGCCGCAGATGACTCTTCTCTTATAACAGCCGAGGACACCGTCTTCCGCTACCTTTGCCCCGTTCGCAAGATCGGAAGCGTAATCGGCCGCGGCGGCGACATCGTCAAGCAGCTTCGCGCTGACACCAGGGCTAAGATCCGCATCGGTGATGCGCTCCCTGGCTGTGATGAGCGTGTCGTCACTATTCACAGTTCCTCCGAGGAGACCAACCGAATTGATGACACTGGCGATCTGGTCTCACCTGCTCAGGACGCGCTGTTTAGGGTTCACCAGCGTGTGATTGCAGAGGACGCACGTGACGACGAGGATGAGGAGAGGAACCACGTCACTGCGAAGCTTCTTGTGCCTTCCGATCAGATCGGTTGCGTGATCGGAAAAGGCGGCCAAATCGTGCAGAACATCCGGAGCGAAACCGGCGCGCAGATTCGGATCCTTAAGGATGACCGATTGCCTCCCTGTGCGTTGAACTCCGATGAACTTGTTCAGGTGAATTTGATAATTTCTTGGTTTATTTTTTATCTTACTAAAAATAATGTTGATTTTTTTTTTGTTTATATTGGAATTCGTTAATTTGAGAAATTTTACGTGTGTAACCGAGACTGTATATTGAAGGTTTAACTGAATACCATTGAAAAGGGTCTGCACGGAGGGTTGTATATTGCTGTCGCGGTTTTGATGCTATCCTTCACATTGTAGTCAAATGCAGCTACAACTGTGGCTGCTGATATTTTTTGGCCGAAATCTCGGTTACAGCTTGTTAAAACTTTGTCTGCAACCAATCAAGATTGATTTTGGCTACAATGTCATTTTATTTTTGCTTTCTGTTATTGCATTGATACCACATTTGCAACGTTAAGGATCACAATAAATGACTGTAATTGCAATTTAACCCTGGTTAGGCAATCTGTTGTATAGCTGGATCAGCTGATAACAGGAAAGTTTGGATACCAACTGTATGAGTAGTTTGCACAGTACATAGGGCTTCGCAAGAATACTATGTAGAGAAATTCATGAAGAAATGTTCTGGAATGATTTAAGCTAACTATTTGCTATGAAAGTGCAGATTTCGGGTGAGGGTGCGGTGGTCAAGAAGGCTTTGTTTCAAATTGCAGCTCAGATCCGTGATAATCCTTCACGGTCTCAGCATCTGCTTGCTTCTGCAGTTCCTGGTGGGTATGCAGCCGGTGGTCCTGGTGCAGGGGCTCCCATTGTTGGAGTTGCTCCTTTTGTGGGTGCTTATGGAGGATATAAAGGTGATGCTGGTGATTGGTCACGGTCTATGTATCCTGCCCAAAGGGATGAAGCTTCTATGAGAGAGTTTACTGTGCGCTTTGTTTGTCCCACTGGCAACATTGGTGGTGTGATAGGAAAGGGTGGTGCCATAATAAATCAAATCAGGCAGGATTCTGGGGCTACCATCAAAGTTGATAGTTCAGCAACAGAAGGAGATGACTGTTTGATTATCATTTCGACCAAAGAGGTGAGATATTAAATGTAATCAAGTGTGGTATGGAACTATGAATACATGATTTTTGCAGTTATGATGGTTTTTAAATTGTCTTGATGCAGTTCTTTGAGGATTCTTTCTCACCAACAATAGAAGCTGCTGTGCGATTGCTGCCCCGCTGCAGCGAGAAAGTTGAAAGAGATTCAGGGATTGTCTCTTTCACCACCCGTCTTCTTGTGCCGACCTCAAGAATTGGTTGCCTTATTGGTAAAGGAGGGACTATTGTAACTGAAATGAGGAGGCTTACAAAAGCCAACATACGCATCCTTTCTAAGGAAAATCTTCCTAAAATTGCATCTGACGATGATGAAATGGTGCAGGTAAGGGGCATTGTTAATTTGACTAGTAATTTTGTTTTCTGTGTTATCAGAAGTTGCAAGGCCCTATAATTTTGAATTGTGGTGTTTTTATTTTTATTTTTGTGTTGACTAGATTTCCGGAGACCTTGATGTTGCCAAGGATGCTCTTGTGCAAGCACTTACACGGCTGAGGGCAAATCTTTTTGATAAGGAGCGTGCTGTCTCAGGATTCCTTCCAGTGCTTCCATATCTTCCTGCTTCAGTTGATGGATCAGATGGCTTGAACTATGACAGAGATGGTAAACGTCATGGACGTGGTGGATATTCTGGTGGGTATGGAGGTTCAAGTGATTTGGCATCTGGTGATGGTTATGGAAGCTATGGAAATTCACAGGTTATTTTTTACATTTGCATATAAAAATTTAGTGTGAAACCTTCTCCAGTTCTACTGATATTTCTTAATTTGTTTGATTTCCATCTGAAGCTTGGTAGTGGTGGTGGTGCTTATGGAGCATATGGAAGTTATTCTTTGGGACGGACCAGTGCCTATGGGTAACTAATTAAGTTCTTTATGTTCCATGTATCATTATTATTTTATAGTCTTCCTTCCCTGGTCCATGTTGAGTGAAAGCTACCCTCGTTCAGTGTTCCAAAACTCATCAATGCTGATATTTAGCATCTATTGTCAGGTCTACTCAGAATGGTTCTTCACGGAGGAGAAACCATGCTTACTAAAACATGATGGGTCTCTGCAGGTAGATTACAGCTTTCATTATTTTTGTATTTTATCTGGCAACTTATAATATAGGTCATTCACATTAGTATGTAACAGATTGATATCTTAACCTGACCAGTGCACCATTTAGAATTCTGATGCTCTTGTTTTCCCTTTCTTGCCTTTCCCTTCCCATCCAAACAGCTGAGTTCTGTGAAGCCTGATGCCTACTGCCTAAACCGGAAGACCAGATGAACCAGGGTTTGACAAACTCATGGCCCACCTTGACACCTCTACCTAGAGGACCAAACATGTGAAGACTAGTGAAACTGGCCATGTCCATTTTACCTTATTTCACAAGCTTGATAACTAATGCTACCCAAAGAACCTATATAGAGCTGGCTTGCCTTTTCAGCTGCTTTTCAATTCCTGTTCAGTTATCTTTAGATTTGAAGCACCTTGTAGCTATAAACCGTTGACTCTTGTATACCTATATTGTTAATTTGTTATTATTATTATTGGGTTTTGTTTTCCTGATAGTTCACTATTGCTTGCACCATGAAATAGTTATTTGAATTAAATTTATGTTGATTCTTGGTTAAAGTTGACGTGGTGTTTATGCATCAAAATTTGGTAGAGCTTGTGTCTGTCTGTATTGCAGGTGTCAATATCTTCCTCTGACATAAGCAAGAGGGTGTGCTGCATTGTTTGACTATGATAATTCATATTTATGGAAGTAGTTCAGTACTTCAGATATGAGGAATTAGAGGTATGATATTTGTTTATATATGCAGTTGATTGTAGTATTGAAGCTTAGTGCTTTCTTGGCTAAGGTAATGTGCGTTTGGAGTTATGCAAAATCTTTCACGATTCAGAAATAGATTAATATCTTGTTTCTTGTCTTTTCTTCTCATGGCCAATATAGTAACATGGCTGGTCGTTGTTTTAATTTCTAGACCCAGTCGTAATTTCAGCTTAATTGTTATTCTTTTGCATGGATAAGTTATTGCCTCAACTTTCTTGGGTTTTTCCTACCAAACCCAATTTATTTAGCGCGTCTTATTTTCTGAGGGATGAGGTTCCAGTTGGTGTCAATTGAAAAATTATGTACCACAATGGGACGGATTTGAAATATTTTCCCTTTGGCATTGATTTTTTTATGGCAGTAAAGACAATTTGTTTTTCCTCGTAGGCATTTGCTATTGTCCACTCGTCACATAATAGATAATATACCTTCAACAAAGAAACAGTTTTTTGGATCTTTAAAGTAGGCTTTATGTGATTATGGTCTACGATTGCTGATATAATCATGGCTGTTGGGATTGTGAGATTCAAACTGTTGCATGGGAAATATGTTTTCAGTATTGAGAATTGAAATTTATCCTGAATCATGAGATCAGCTATTAATTATTAAAATTAGTGTAAATATAAATATCTAATCCATAATAAAATTTACTATTTCTGAAATAGTTCAATTTCCTTTTTCTACCATTGTACATTATTGAAAAAATAATATATTAATTGGTATAATTAAGATATCATTAGTTTTTAGATAGCATTATTATGGAGGCTCATTTTAAAAGTTGATATCAGATAAGGAGGAAAATATTACTACAGTATCTTTTAGTCATTTATCTTACCGTCCATGCTTGCCTTAAGTTTTACTTTACAAGCTAAGCATTAGATTTAACCTAAGAAAGCATTTTTATTATGAAGTAAAAATTAAATTAAACCCATTAAGATAGTTAGTTTGCAAAATGCTGGCATGATGATAATGTACAATTTTGGAACTCACTAATTGTTTACTTGAGATCGTTAATTTCTTGGTGGAAGCTTGGTTCATACTAGATGGATTATGGATAGTCTATGTATGTTGCGTATGGAACGATTGAGTACTTACTGAAGGATAATTGGTATTGAATTTGAAATTTTGAAGGTGAAAAAACAGTTTTGAAGGCCAAATTTATTTAGGCATTGAGCTAGTGCTCCAATTGGACTAGGGTAAATGCCAAAACGAAAAATAAATTAGGATTTTCTCTATTTTTTCATTTATTAGTGTGCTATACTCTAGATCGTATATGGGTTGATTAACGTTACCGAGTACGTGTCTGGAAATTTAGCTGTAATGAATACAGAAAGCGTGGAGGATCTGAATTTGTTTTAGATGTTTCCCTTGTATTTTGTTTAGGCAGTTGGATAAAAAAGGACTAATCAAATGGAAACATATGTAATTTTTATGATCCCCGTGATTTTGGAAATCAAGCAATATTAAATATGGTGGGAGATTGAAAATGAGTTGTGGTATGTATTGTTTTTCTTTCCAACCCTTATTCTCTGGACTTAGTTGAATCAGCGGAATCACACTTATGCTACTCATTTTTCCAGGTCATTTCAACTATTGAACAGGTAAGCCATGGCTTAAGGTTATATACGATGCATGGTTGTGCCAGCAGCAAATGTGCCTTTCTGTGAGTTCGGAATTCACAAGCCTAAAAATTATGAATTTTCTAATTCCCATGATTTTTAGATTTGAAAAAATTAATATAGAGAAAATCTGATCCTTCTTTGTGATGCTGTTCCCATCGCTTTTCCTCTTTTTCAGGGTAGCTTGGTATGTTTCATTGTTAATATACGATTTGGTAAGTCAGTGTATGAAAAAAAGTTGATTGTAAAGGATAAGTTTATCTTTTTTGGACATTTATCTTTTTTATTAGGTCTGAAGGTGTATCTAAACGAGGGCTTTACATGAGCTAGTGTTAACCAATGTTCTGCCAAGTAACACGTTTTAGAATTATCTATCATTTTTTTCTTTATTTCATTATTCCCTTATTTATTTTACTCCAATGTTGTGTTGAATTATTTTGCTTTTTATTAATAAAAAAGTTGAGATTTCGAAAAATATTTACAACCATGAATATTTCTTTTTCCTCTTTATGATTTAAATATAAGATATTTATTATTGTTATTGGGATTGCAAATAAGCTAGTTTCTATGGGTATTTTTTGAATCTTTCTTAATTTAAATGGAGAATTCTAGTATAATTTCAATGGAAAATTCTAGTATTGATTGAATACATATATATATATATATATATATGTAATATCTTATTTTTAAAATTGAAGATAAAGACATAAATAAGTATGTACATATTTATATTTTGTTTTTGTCTTTATTTCTGTTTTTGTTATCATATTTTTAACTATTAAGATATTTTTAGTTTATTAATATAAAATATTTTATCTTGTCATGTCTTTCTTTTACTTTTAATTTTGTGTCCTCTTGTTTCGGCTAATACACGAAGTATTAGTAAGAGATGAGGCATGTTAGGGGAATATTTCTTCTGAATTTTGTAGGTTTTAAGCGAATATACCTATTGACAACATAATTATATTATTGGTAGCAATTATGAGAAATTAATAATTGATCTGTCTAATAAAAATCTGCTGATATTGGTACCGACATGAATATTAGGTGCATATATTGTACACAGCATTTATTATATTCTATAACAAAAGCTTAAATTCTTAAATAGTTTTTTATTAAGGAATTTTAGTTTAAGGTTTTTTAAATAATTAGGATCTATATCACTTTTAACTATTTTATTCTATTAACTTGTATATTTTACTTTTTAATAAATGTTTTATTATATATGTTTCATTTGTTTGTTAAATAAATTGTTATATATGTATACTATTTTTTATTTTGATGATCACATTTTCTATATTGTCTAGTTATATATATATTTTTTCTGTTTTATATGAACATGTAATCAATTGTGTTAATATATTATCGTGAGTTTAATTAAAATTGGATTTCATTTGGTTAGTAGATAATTATTATTTCATTTAATAATTGATTATGTTCTCAAAACTTTATTTTTGTAATAATTTTTAATTAATTAGTCAGAAGAATAATTATTTATTTTATAAGTTTAGCAAATAATTTTTTATCTTAAACAATAATCAATTATATTATAAATTAAAGAATATTATATATATATTCACTGTTTTCTAATGCGTTACACATTGTTATAATATGTGGCTAAGAACGTAATTTACTTATAGATTTTTCTATTATGGGCGTAAGTGAGTTATAGATGTATATGCATTTTTTTTTAATTCAATTTAAGCACTTTTCTTTTCAATTCATCATCCTTTTTTTTTTTATTTCTTAAACAGGTCTTATGGAAATTCGCACATTTTATTAATAATTTACTTATTAACTTATAATTATTTTTATTTATAAAATGAATTAATTTTTTATTTTATTTTTAATAATACCTACAATAAAAGTTTAACAAATCAGAGTATATAAATTTGACGTAAGAGGAAACTTGAAACATAAAATACTAAAGAGAAGAGAAAAAATAAAATAAATTTTACTAGTATAAAAATAAAAAAATATCACTGATAATATTAAAAATTTATTATACAACATTAAGAAAAGTTATTATATAACATTAACAAGTTTCTTTTTAATTTATTTGATATAATAAACATACATATTAGTGATATAACTATTTCTTCACATCAAGATATACATGTGTATATCTAAGATAAATATATCTTGGACATATTTGTTACGATTCTTACAAAGAAGCGTCCCAAATTTTACAACAATTTTAAGTTGTTGTCAAGACCCTTCTTTTCTCATAATATTTTATAGATACTTACTCATGGATGAAGTATCTAATTTATATGTTTGTTATATTTTAAATAAAATTATAATTTTTTAATATCTATATCTATTGAAATTTCTCTTAATAACCATTTTTTGATATAATTTTTTTATGATATCTTAATATATATTCAATAGAGTATGAATTACTTAATAAAATTATTTTTAAATTAATATGTCGTTTTTACAGGGAAACTAACTTCTCCACTCTTCAACTTTTTTCTTCATTTCTTATTTTAAGCAACAAGAAGAAGAAAGAGAGAGTATACTCTCACTCATTTTCACACCAAATTTCACATATTAAATAAAATAACATCCACTTTCAAATACTTTCTTCACTCCATTTCAAACAACTACATTATTTGATAAAATCATTATTCGTATCTACTATCAAGTCAATCCTCAATGTGAACATCATTACACTTTTAGATCTTAAAACTTTCAATGGAAAAAGAAGGACTTAACCTACATGTTGTTTAATCAATTCATTATTGTTCTTTTACATATTGATTTTTACTTTTTAATTTCGATTTATCTAACATCACTAGTTTTAATAAAGGATATAATTATTAATTTAAATTTAAAAATAACTTTTTTTATGGATAGTGTTGGTAGGAAAAGATAGAAGTATAATTGTAGAAGAGGAGGGATAGTGAGCATTATGTAGTAAGTTTGGGCAATGCAACATATTTATGCTGTGGTAGCCAAATGCAGTAAATTCTTCCACCCAACTCAGGGGTAGGGACCTAGTCAGAGGGTGTTCCTTCAACTTGGTCAAAAGCTGCTACTTCCCTTAAATGAGCTTTAATAAGAGATCTGAGAAACTAGCTACTCAGACATTATTGTTGATGGGGATGCATCTAATGAAGTGTGTGTGTTTATTGGCTTTTTCACCCATGCAAGGTCACATCCACCACTAAGACCACCCTAAGGTTACCCTCCTTTTTCAAAATTTCCCTTAGCCAAAGAACACTTTAAGGGCTGTCCCCAATGCAGCAATGCATTAACTCTTTCTCTGACCAACACTATTCACCCAATTTCTCTATATAATAACTAATCACAACCTTTCTGTTCTCTTCAAAGAAACTCCATTCGTCCATTTTCTGCCAACCAACCCCCTCAAGGCCAATTGCCTTCTTCTTTTCCACCTTTTCCTTTTATTTTAGTTCAGAATGTTGTCTTCCCCATTCGGGAAAAAAAGTGTTGGCCACATTTTCATTGGTCACAGCATATTTTATGAGTCTTTTCATCTAAATTGTCTTGCATGTGGGAATGAGGTCTTGTAGTGCAGCCAAGGATGACTTGCCGTTAAGCTTGTTTTGACATTACCTATGAAATCTTCTTCTTCACATGCTAACCGGCAAGTCAACTATGGCTACGCAAAGTCCTCCTTCTCTCATGTTAGATATTTGATGAATATTATATATTCAATATATAGTCAACTCTATCCACAGATGCAAATATACTTCATACTACCATTATTCAAATTTTTCAAGACACATTTGCTTAATTTGCTGTCATTTCTAGATTTATTTCTATCTCATGCATAACTCTTTCTCATTCATTCACTATTACAAAATCTAAAAAAAATGACTAATAAAGACGGTTTTTATTTTTTATAAAATCATTGTTAAAATAGAGGTAGTGATAAACTTGTAATTAGTTTTTATTTTTAACAACAGTTTACCTTGTAAATCATCACAATATGTCAATTTGATCTTGAAATAACGATGATTGTTCTTTGACTATTGTTATATGTATTGTTGAAGGGTATATAACGACTGTTGTTCTGAAATCGTCGTTATTTGTATATTTTTTAACTCTCTACGCCTCCACCTTTATCGTTTTCATCTTCACTTGTGCACCCACTTCCTTTACCATGCATCTGTTAATTTATTCATTCTCTGCACCATGCATACTACTTGATACTTAGTTTGGTGGACTAACGTGTAGTTGAGAGAATAATCACATGATTTGGAGAAGTCTTTGCTGAATCTGCTAAATTTATTTCATTTGAGGTTCATCTGCATTTTTCTTTGTTTTCATTATGTAGTTTGTAACAAGGTTCCAAGTTGTGGTTATTATTGCTGTCTAATTTCCTTATAAAGCTTTTAAGCATGTATCTGTTTTTATCACTTTTATGTGATTAATTAGTTGTTACTTATTTGATATTTCTGTATCTTGTCATGCCTCAAATCAATGCATTGTTTTGTTTGTTTTCATATATAGTTTAGGAATCATAAATTATTTTATAAAAGTATATAAAAAAATCACATATAGTTTATATATTTACGTGACTCAAAAAATAATTGTAATAAGATTTTGTTTCTAATGCATTGTAAATGTAAATAATTTTAATCAATAATAGATCACTTTAAAAAAATTAAACAAAGAAGTTGATACAAAGTTAAAGATAATAAAACTTAAATAAATAGTTTTAAAAAATGAAATATTTGGGGGACATATATGCCCCCTTCCCCATATCCTACAAGTGTGGTTCCATTCTTGATTAAGCATCAGTTGTCTCATAAATATTTACAAACATAATTATTATCTAGAAAGGCTAAATAGAAGATGATAACTAAAAAAATTATACATTACTTCATCCTTATGAACTTCAAAGTCAAAGAAAGAGAAAAAGTTATCAAAATAGTGAACATAGAATGGAAAGAAACAGAGCAGAGGTATATTTGTTTTGCAATTTGATTTTATCCTTTAAAATTTCAGAAGAAAGTTTCCAATAGTGGGAATCTTTGTGGAGTTGGAAAGGACCATCTAAAAATTCAATATAGAAAGCAAGTACAGCAGTTACTCCACTTTGGTTATCAAACAAAGAAGAACTAACTTTAGCAACTTTTCCAAAATGAAACGAAAATATGTGCCTTTTTTATCAGCAAAGACAAGTTATATTAGTTTGTAATGTGTAAAGGGTACCAGAACCCTTATACATCAAGCAGTTGCAAGAAAAGTTCTAACCAATGGATTTGTTTATCTTGATCAGGTACATTTTCTGCAAGTGGGCCTCTCAAAATAGGCTTAGCAACTATTAAAGGCTCTTTCTTCCTCCACCTTCTTATATTCTTCTCTCACCTCCAAAAATACCCCTATGTAATATTTTGAATTACGTAATCCGAATTTTTTTTTCAAATGCGTGTCCGGATTATATAATCGAAGCTACTCAATGGGGATGACACAAGAATGATAAAAAAGTATTTTCCCGTTTTGTGTGGTGAGCAGAAGAACCTATGAAGGTGAAGAAAGAAACACTCCTATTAAATTTTTGTTTTTTTAAAAGGAACTATTTAGCACTGTTAGTGCATGGATGGATTTGAAGAGCAAATGCCTATAAAATGCATGTTGTTCTCCAAGTCCAGGCTCATCAAATATTCACCACTCTGGTCCCTTCTCATATGCGTTTTTCCAACTCCACTTCTTAATGAACTATACAAGCCCCAAGCAAAGTCATCCAAATTCCAATAACTGCATTGGGTACAATCCTCATCCAGGCTACGAATTCAAATGTTGAGATGTACACAACTTTGTAATGGGATTGATTCGTGCTCAATACGACTTGAAACATTGCAGGCACAAACATCTGAACAGCCTCAAAGATCAAATGTATCTCCGCCCAATCATGTTCAGTCCGTAGAAACAAATTGATCTTTGTATGAATTGGCCAAAACTAGTTTCATCCTGCAATTTTGAAGTTTCACTTTATGGTTATCAGTGTCATAGTGTGGAGTTGAATGTAGATCATTTTTAGATCCACCTATTAATTGGTGTCGTATCAAAGTGAATAAATGATATTTCAATAATTGATCAACATCCATTTTACCCCATAATACTTGATGATCGTCAACTGTGTGCCTCAACAAAGCTAGAGCCGCGGTTTTTTGTCACACCGTTGTCGTCCATCAGTTTCCTTATCTTCTCAGCCCCATTCCATTCACCTTGTGAAGCATATACATTTGACAACAACACATAGTCCCCGCTTTGATTCCCTCTCATTCTGAGCAGCTGTTCATTTATTTGTTTTGCCATGTCCACATCTCCATGAACTTTGCAAGCTCCAAGCAAACTCCTCCAAACAATTGCATTTGGCTCTAACTTCATGGACGCTATGAAATCAAACGCTTCCTTCAAAAGTCCAGCACGTCCCAGCATGTCCACCACGCACCCACAATGTCTAATGTTTGGCTCAATCTTGTACTTAGTTCTCATAAGATGAAAATAACGATTACCCTCATCAACATTCCCAACATGACTACAAGCTGCCAAAACACCAACAAAAGTGACCTCATCTGGACAAACCTTGGTACTCTGCATTTCCCTAAACAGACCAAGTGATTCCTCAGCATGGCCATGAAAGGCCAACCCACTAATGACCGTGTTCCACGAGACCACATCTTTATCTCTTATCAACCAAAACACATGAATTGCTTTCCTAATATTTCCACACTTGGCATACATATCAACAAGAGCATTTCCCAACAATGTGCTAAACTTTCCCTCACTTATTTCCATGATCTTGCCGTGCACCTTCTCACCATTCTCTAAATCCCCCAAATCAGCACAAGCACACACCAAGCTCAACATTGTTACCTCATCGGGACACTCCCCAACTCTACACATCTCATCAGACAACTCCAACGCCTCCCTGTTCAAGCCACGAAGCACATAACCACCGATCATCGCATTCCAACTAACAACATCCCTCATAGGAGACTCATCAAAAAGTTTTCTAGCACACTTCATCTCCCCATGCTTTGTGTACGCTGTGATCATCACATTCCATGACACCAAATCTCTATTTGGCATTTCACCAAACAGTTTCCGTGCAACACTCAAATCCCCTCTTTGGGCATACCCAGCAATGAGTGCTGACCAAGCAACCACATCCCTCTTATCCGAATCATCGAAAATCTCAGTTGCAATCTTCAAGTCTCCACATTTAGCATGGAAAACCAAAAGGGTGTTCCTCACAACCACATTTGAACCAAACCCAAGCCTCAAAACCCTACCATGAACAGCAGAACCAGTGTTGACCCAGACGAGCTTGGTGCAAGCCTTGAGAACAAATGGGAAGGTGAAGTTATCAGGCTTAACGAAACGCCGGTCCATCTGGGCATACAGTGCTACCGCGTGCAAGGGATCACGGCTCTGAGAAGAGCCTCTGATGATGGTGTTCCACATGAAGGTGTCTGGTTGGGGAATTTGAGCGAACATTTGGAGTGCGTATTGTGTCACGGCGGCACTAGCGGCGGGGCCAACCATCGACATGGCTGCGGCGAGAACGAGTTTTCGGAGGAGACCAGCGTTGGAAGTGAAACCATTAACGATCATTAAGGCGCGAATTTGTTTGAGGGTTCCAACGTCGGTAACAGTCGTGGTGCCTCTACTTTTTCTTATCATGCTCAAACTAATGAATGTCTCTTCACAACAACTCAATACTAATAATCTTAACTCACCAATTTAATTTTGTCCTTAATTAATTGTTGTAATGAATATGAACATGAAGACTATGCTTTTGTGAAACCCAAAAAGATCACTTATGTTTGAGTTTAAATTTTACTTTTAAGATAAAGTCACTTTAATTTTAAAAAAGTTATCAAATAAGATGTCTTAAAGAAGTTAATTTAATCGTTATTGAAATATTAAATAAAAATTATTAAATTAGATGTGAGATTTATGTCCATTGATATAAATTCGCATGAATTTAGATATTATTGAAACAATAAATAAGCCCAATTTAATGGCAATATAAATGATTAATTACATGAACAATATAATTTTTTTAGATGTGACGGATCACTGCTTCTACTCTTAATTGGTTGGTATGTAGAGAGACTACAAAACTGGAAAGAATACAAAATAAAAGCCAATTAAGATAATTAAAGACCAAATGTATGGATTCAAGAACACTTTCAAAAGTACCTAACATGGTGGCATCATCCCACAATTAAAGTAATCTCATGTTTACTTCAAATTACATGAATGTTGTATAACTATTAGTACATAAGATTTGTGAGAGCAAGTGATAAGTATTTTTTTTCTTAATTTATTAAGCATAATGTTATTATTTTTTTTATTTCCTTTAAACACATTTTAATTTATTTTTCTCATGGTTTTTATATTATAGAAAAAAATAGATTAATTATACTTTTTTTTGTTAATACATATTACATTTAATTTTTTTATATGATTTGGTGAAAAAGAAAAATTAGGCTAAAGAAAAAAAAGAGTTAAAACTAGATTCATGGTGATCATTATTAATACTATTAATAATAGTATTATTATATTTATTAATATTATTAATGCTAAGAATAAACTATTAAGATAATTATTAATAGTAATATTATTAATATTAATAATAGTATCATTAATAATAATGTTATTTTAATTATTATTAATATTATTATTATATTTATTAATATTATTATTATATTTATTCATGCTAATAATAAAACTATTAATATGATTGTTAATATTAATATTATTATTAATTTAATTATTATTATTATTAATTTTAATTAATATTAACATTATTATTATTTTAATTGTTAATAATATTATAATTATTATTGTAATAATTATTAATTTTATTAATATTAACATTATTCAACATGTTAATATAAACATGAAAATTGAAAGAAGGAAATATACATAAATTGTGGGAGAATAAAATCTTAGTATAGTCACCAATTTTGTTATTGATTTTTTGTGACTGACTTTTTGTGATTAAAAATATAATCATTATTTCAATCATTAAATCATAAAAATAACTTATGATCATTGATTTGGTTACTAATTTGTTCAAGGATAGTGACCATAATTTCAATAACTAATTTGATCACTAATAATGACTACATTTTTCAATCACTAATTTTGATCACTATTCAATAATTTTGTAGTAGTGAATATCTAAATTTTCCTTTATTGTGGTTAAATATAATCACCAAATTTTCTGGTATATTTTAATTATATTTATATATAATTTTATGTTTCTCATTTTTATTGATAGTTAATCTGTGTGTTTATTGATTAATATAAAAATCATAACCAGAAGTTGTAAGACACTGTAAAATCTTTATAAGTTCTTAACATAAAAAAATTATAATAAGTAAATAAAAAAGTTGTTAACCGAAAATAACTTATTTGTCATCTTTAAATTTTCAAAAACTTAAATTTAACTGATTGAGTTACAGGGATTTATTCAATAGAACAACTAGGGTTTGTATTGAGGGATTGAAGTATTGCTTTTCATGATAGGGTGTAAAAAATAATATGACTTTTAGTTTTTGAAATAAGTGGAACCCTAAACCCTAAAACATCATGAATATTTAAAATTAAAAAATTGAAACAACTCTAATTCGTTTTAAATATATTCTTTATATAGTTAGCTGAAAGTATGACTTTTCACAATTTTTAATAATTTTGAAAGAGTCCTTTAAAAGTGTTAAAAACGTGTAGTGACAGCACCTTCCTTTAGAACTAATTATACTATTTCGATAACATGTACCTATTCCAGTTTAGTTTGATTTCTTGAAGTACCTTTATGCAGACACTTTAAATAAATAAGTAGATAAATTTGTTCATGTCATGTTCAAGGAAGAAGAATATACATGCAGAAAATAAAAATAATAATTAGTTAATATATAGTTACCACTAGCAATTTATATATATTATCCTTCTACCAGGAATATGCATAAACTTTCATGCATTCCACACACGTATTTCAGTATACTTTTTTGTTTTTGCTTTATAAATATATAAAGAGAGAGAGTAATGAATATATTATAAAGAAATTTATCATGTTTCTTTTATTTTTTTAAGGCACTTACTCTTTTCTCTTAAGCAACTTTAGTTCGGGATTGTTTTATTTGAATAAAGTTAGAGGATTAAAGTTAATAAAGGGTGGTAATTACGTGTAAGTTTTTTATTTTAAATGTTATAAATATAAAATTAAATATTTTTTTAAATTATAAGTTCTTTAAAATCTTAAATTCTTTCACTTATTTTTCTAGAAATTTCAAAGAGAATAATTTTTTATTTTTTTATTTCTTCTTTCTAAGCGCACAGGTTAGGAGATAAATGAAAGTATGCATAATTCAAATTAATAGAACTTGTTCCAAATGAATCACTCTTAGTCCGAGTATGTGTCTTTGCTTGTTGGATTTATCTTCTTGTAGACAAAATAAAGGATCTTTTAACTTTTTAAATTTATTTTATTTTTTGAAAATAGATTCCTTAGAAAGAAACACATTTGAAGATAAAGTAAGCTAACATTGATTTTAATTAGAATATAAGAGTAGAGAATAAGTTTGTAGGAGGATTAGGCATACATTATATTTAAAAGATAATCTTATGAAATTGGTTAAGTTTTTCTTTTTTTAGAAATATTTTTTAGTATATATATCATTCAAGTGCTTAATTTGATTATCAACAAGTACACAATTTGATCACTTAAGTAATATAAAATTGATAAAACTTAAATTTGTTTGAATTTTTATCGTCAAAGTAACAAGTGTCATTATTCAAGTGACAATTCATTGTTTAAGATAAAAAGTCATAACAATTTTTTCTTATATCAGTAAAATCAGTTAAATGGTTCCTTCCATCTGGTCAAGATGAATATTCACTAAATAAATGTTAAACTTATTATAGGATAACAAGGAAGATTGAAGAGATCAATATCGTGTATATATAATTGTGAAGTATATCAAATAAATATCATACGTGATTGATGTTTATGGGAAAATAGTTTATTCTTTAAATATGTTTTAAAATATATATATTATGTTTTTTATCTATCCTTATATAAAAAGGAAATTTCTTATTATAATATTTTTTATATACGTAATTTTTTTCCAATTCTACTCTTATTTAATATATTTCTTATTTAATATATTTTATTTTATTAATACAATGAAGTATTTTGTTATTCCATAAAAATTACTTTAAAAATAAAATTATTTTAAATTAATATTAATGTACAGTTTTTATATGACTCTTACTCTTCCATTAATTCTTTATTTTAAGATAACAAAGAGAGCATACTCTCACACATTTCTACACAAAATCTCACATATAAAATAAAATTAATAACTTTCACTTTTAATCACTCTTTGCACTCCATTTCTTGTTTTTCAATTTCGACTTATCTAAAATTATTTCTGTATGTATATTACATTTCTATCCTCATAAAAATAAGTAAAAGGAAAATATGGAGAGCATAATATGGATACACATGCTCTCGCATATGTGCATACACATGCCTTTCCACTAGTTTTAATTTTAATAGCTAGTTTTAATATCGATAGTAAAATAGTTATACTACTAATAAAAATAAATACCATACTACAAGAAAATCATGAAATAGAAACTAATTTTTAGAGACCATTTTAGAAACTAAAAAAAAATTGGTTTCTAAATTAGTTTCTATTATTGTTAAATTGTTTCTAAATTGGTATATAATTAGCAACCAAAGTTTTAACTACCAATTATTTAGTTTCTAAATTTGGTCTCTAAAACCTTGGTTGCTAATTAATACCAATTTAGAAACTGTTTAACAATAATATAAACTAATTTAGAAACCAAAA
Organism: Phaseolus vulgaris; assembly: GCF_051622355.1. Taxonomy (NCBI): domain Eukaryota; kingdom Viridiplantae; phylum Streptophyta; class Magnoliopsida; order Fabales; family Fabaceae; genus Phaseolus; species Phaseolus vulgaris. The sequence goes on from NC_143505.1 coordinate 3,308,017, forward strand.
TTTTGTTTAGTTTCTAAAATGGTCTCTAATTTAGTTACTATTGCAACTAATTATTTTGGTCTCTAAAAATTGGTTTCTATTTAATGATTTTCTTGTAGTGACCAGTTTAGTTACTATTGCAACTAATTATTTTAGTGTTTAAAAATTGGTTTCTATTTAATGATTTTTTTGTAGTGTGAGTTTGTTGTTAAGTTAATTAATTTTATAGAGTAAGTAATATATTGGTCTGTTTATTATGAATTGTAATAAGTTTGATGGCTCTGCATTGTCCAGTGCATACTTTAGGAACTTTAGGTAAATTACATTTTTAGATCTAATATAGGTTATTATCTTAAGAAAAAATCTTTTTTTCTCAAATATACAACTATATTATTACTGTTCCCGTCGTCCGTTATCATTATTTATTTTAAAAAAATCACTCGATTAATTAGTTAATTATAAACACAAAAATAAATGTGATCAATCTAAATTATTTTCAGAATTAACACATATTTTCATTAATATTTTTTGTTCATTCATATTTTGTGATCATACGTGAGAGCTTGGAATTCCGAGAAGATAATAAGGTGGAATCCTTGTGATAGGATTAATGGTGTTGCCAACATCCACTTTTCTTAAGAATCATAAAAAGTTGTAAGCAATAGAAGGTTGCTATTTTCGTTTAATTTGATGTTTCTGTATACAGAGACAGGATCATGCACCTTATAAAAATAACTTTAAATTAATAATGTTCATCATACACGTGTAAATTACATCTATCTTTAATACTCTATTAATCAACATCATTCTTCTAAATTTAACAGATTTGCTCTAATATTCTATAAAAAAAAACATATCTTTGTTCACCTATACATATATAATTAATGAACTTGTGAGTAGGATTTTAGAAAATTTTAAAAACATATGCACCTTTTAGAAAAAAGAAAAAAAAACTCTGCATGCAATTACATATATTAAAACATTATTTAAAATTTTAAATATATAAATTGATTATTTTTCAATATATTAAGTTTTATAATAAAAGATATTACAAACTGGACTTTAAGCCTAACTCAACCCCATAAAACTCACTTATATACAATAAAAGACTCTAATCTTTAGTCAATGTGAGATTTCCAACAAAAGATAAATTAATTTTTTTAGTAATATTTTATATTTGGCCACCCAACAAAAATTCGCCCCTCGTAGTGAAATCAAGTTCCTTGAACTTGTTATATTAAAGTACTATTAAAACAAAACAAGTTATTTGAACGTGCATCTACTTGTTACTGTAAATAAATACATTGAATCTGTGAAGAAAGAAATAAAAACAGTAAAAATGTTTAGATATATAACTAAGTATTCAATTGAGAATTAGTTTCATTGTGCAGTATGAATTATTGGATTGGGTTGGATTTAATTTTTTATCTATTTCAAAGTGGACTTTAAGTTTAACTCAACCCTATAAAACTAGTTCATGGAGTGAGGCTTGCACTCACTTATATACAATGAAATGTCCTAATCTCTAGTCGATGTGGGATCTCCAACACCCCTCACGCTGAGAGTGACAGCTCGTGTGTGAGATAACATATTATGGGTGGTCCGATAACGGGTGACCTGATAAGTCCACCAAACACTCGCTAAGATAGACTTTAAATGGTTGCTCTGATACCATATTACAAAATAGAAGATGAACAAAAGAGTAAACTGAAGACAAAAGATATAAGAATGAATATCTCTTCTTTCTTGTTATTCAAATCAAAACAAATGGTCTGAATATATACAAGTAGTACACTCATTATAGGTTTAACTAAAGAGAAAAAGAAAATCAATAATTAAATACTAGAATCATAACACAAATAATAATCGAGTTGAGTAGAATTTTGTTTGTTTTATCTGACAACCTTACCATAATTAAAGTATATACGTGTTGGATTAACTAATTAAAAACAATTTCCATTTTTTAAAATATTTCAAAATAACTACTTTTAGTATTTCTTAGTTTCTATAAGGTAAAATCTATACATATAAAATATAATTAAACATAATTTTTTAATTTGCTATAGTGAAAAAAGACACTTTTTTATTTGATATACATTTTATCAACTGCAAAGTTTAAATTCTAAATTAAAATAAAGTGAATTAAATTTATGTAATAGCATATAAAAAAGAAATAAAATTGAAATGAAACATAATTATGGGTTAAATAAGTTTTTGATACTTCTAAAATTAGTGCCTGTTAAAATTGGTACCTCTAAAATGGATTATTACTTTTTATACCTAACATTAATAAATAGGTGAATTTGATCCTATTTTGTTACTTTAAATTAATAGTAGAAATATATTAATTTTGATAGAGTCACATGCAAGCATAGTAAATATCTTACTAGAATGATTATATGTGAACCTTGTTAATTCGAAAGTAATAAAATAGTTAGGCCACGTTTTGATGTTTAATGAACGTTGGGTATGTAACTACTCCACTTTAAGAGTATTAGGACATCGTTTAAAATTAATGAAAAATGATATTCTTATATCTATTAAATAAAATAGTTTATTTTTTATTTTTCTAAAAATTATTATTGCTCCAAAATCTATATTCTATATATTTTTTTCTATTTTCTTTTTAAGACTCTTTAACGATCCTTTGTTCTTTTTTCTTTTATAAAGTCACAAGTTATTAGGATGCAGCATGGAATAAAAGTAGAGTAGCCAAATAAAATTGTGACCATTATAGTATTTTTTTTTCCTTTGAGTTTTGAGTTTTTTTTTTTTATGCAATCTAGAAATCTGCCACTTGTATAATCAACTAAGAAAAAAAAAGAAGCTTTTTTTGTCTAAGTTTGTAGCCATTAGGTTGATTTTTTAGTTTTTGTTTCTGGGGAGAAGCTTAAAGGATCCTTGAGTTTTACACACACACACTTTAATTATTTTTATAATTTAAAATATTAATATTTATATTAATTTTAATATATTTATTTATATAATTTTTTTATTTTATTTGATTTTGTTTAAATTTAAGATATTTTTTAGAAATTTAAATATAAAATCAAAGAAATTTAAAGTTATCAAATAGAAACATAAAAATGAGGTATGAAAGAGAAGATAATTTTGAAGTTATAGAAATAATCGAGTTTTAGAGTGTTAAATGGTCAATTTGAAGGGTTATTTGAAAGAGAGAGTGAAAAAAAAGGTGGTGTTAAGTAAAAAAGGGTATACTGGAAAGTAAAATTTTACATACAAATTTTTTTCTTCATATATTATTATTATGATAATAGATAATTGTGATTATTTTATTGACTCTTCAAATTCTTTATTTAAATTGTTTTTCTTGTGTTTTAGTATAAATTTGTTTAGTTTCATTACGATCATGAAATAGAAATCAATTTTTAGATACCAAAATAATTAGTTATAATAGAAACTAAAATAGAGATCATTTTAGAAACTAAGAAAAAATGGTTTCTAAATTAGTTTTTATTACTTTCTATTATTGTTAAACAATTTTTAAATTGGTATCTAATTAGCAACCAAGGTTTTTCTACTAACCGATAGCTTATAAATTTGGTAGCAAAGACCTTGATTGCTAATTAGATACCAATTTAGAAATTATTTAACAATAATAAAAACTAATTTAGAAACCAAATTTCTTTTTAGTTTCTAAAATGGTCTCTAATTTAGTTACTATTGCAATTAATTATTTTGGTTTCTATTTTATAATTTTCTTGTAGTGTTTGTTATAAATAGTTTATTTTTCATAACTGTATCTTCATGCAATTTCAATTATTTTTTATTGTTTTTTTGTTATTTGTTTTTTGGCATATATTTGGAGTCATGTAGGATTTTCATCTGCCATATATATATAACAGTTAATTAAATGTATTGATAGATAATGTCTTATATTTTTTCTGTACTCTTTGATTGTTTAAGCATGTTATGTTATTGTTAAATGTTTATGTCTATTTTTTAATGCTATAATAGTCTTTCTTCAATCATGTCAACATTTAACACAGACTACCACTATAAATATCAAATGAAAAAAATATTATAAGAATCCATTCTAACAAGTAATATAATTTTTTTTTATTTTTTTTAAAACAACAAGAAGTAATATTGAAAATTATATTGTTACATATATCTAAATTTGTTGATCGAATCTCATTATTACAAAAGTATAAAATAAAATAAAGTTATTGATTGAATCTCATTATTACATAAGTATAAAAATAAGATTGTTTTATCAAAATTTTATTATTATACACAAGTGTAGAATTGTGACTTGGATTTCATTAGTGATAAGTGTAAAATTGTTGATAGAATCTCATTATAAAATGGTTGTAAAATTGTCTATAAGATTTCATTATTATAAAAGTGTAGAATTATCGACAGGATTTCATTATTACACGTGTAGAATTGTCTAGAAGATTTTATTATTACACGTGTAGAATTGTCTAGAAGATTTTATTATTACACGTGCAGAATTGTCCAGAAGATTTCATTATTACACGTGTATAATTGTCTAGTGGATTTCATTATTACACAAGTATAGAATTGTTGATCAAATCTAAAATTGTAGAATTGTATTATTACATAAATCTAAAAAATTTAGTCAAATTGTGAGATTAAACTTTATTATTGACAAGTGTAAAGTTGTTAGTAGAATCTCATCATTAGACAGGTATAAAACTGTTAGTAGGATTTCATTATTATACCGGTATAGATAAGACAAAAAAAATATGAATTTCATATTAAATAAAAGTGATTAGAAGATAAGATGCTTTTAATATTATTCGGTAACGTGACACTATAATATTTCCAGAATTGAATTGTCAAGAGAAACTCATTATTACATAAATATATAATTAATGATACAATCTCATTATTACATAAGTGTAGAATTATAGATACACTACAAGAAAATCATGAAATAGAAACAACAACCAATAATTAGTTGTTATAGTGACTAAATTAGAGACTATTTTAGAGACTAAAAAAAAATTGGTTTCTAAATTAGTTTATATTATTGTTAAATGGTTTCTAGATTGGTATCTAATTAACAACCAAGGTTTTTGCTACAAAATTTAGAATCTAAATAATTTGTAGTTAAAACCTTGTTAACTAATTAGATACCAATTTAGAAACCATTTAACAATAATAGAAACTAATTTAGAAACCATTTTTTTAGTTTCTAAAATGATCTCTAATTTAGTCACTATAGCAACTAATTATTTTTTGTTTCTAAAATTAGTTTCTATTCCATGATTTTCTTGTAGTGATAGAATTTCATCACTACACAAGTGTATATAAACAAACATTACAAGAAAATTATTAAATAAAAAATAATTTTAGAGAAAAAAAATAATTAATTATTATATTAACTAAAATAAATACTATTTTGGAGACTAAAAAAATTATTGGTATCTAAATTAATTTATATTATTAATAAATAATTTCTAAATTGATATCTAATTAGCTATAAAGGTTTTAACTACCAACATCTAAATAAGTGATAGTTAAAACATTGGTAGCTAATTAGTACTAATTTAGAAAATATTTATCAAAAATAGAAACTAATTAAGATATCAATAATTCTTGTAACCTAGAGTACCTAGTTTAGTAACTATAACAACTAATTATATTTTATCTCTAAAATTAGTTTCAATTCAATGATTTTCTAATAATGAAATTTCTTTTGAATGAGAGTGATGAAAAGATGAAACATTTCTAATACTATGAGGTATTATGTCATCATCATACTACTAGAATTGTCGGTATAGATTTATTGTTGTATATAAATCTAAAATTGTCGGTGAAATCTTATTATTACACCAACTTATAGACAACTGTCGATAAAATCTCATTATTACACAGACAGACAGGACAGTCATACAGACAACTGTCAATGAAATCTTATCATTACATAATTATAGAATTGTCAGTAAGAACTCATCATTACACAAGTAGAGATTCCATATAATTATACTAGAATTTCGCCGAACTTTAAGATAATAAAGTAACTAAAAAGATGTTTTTATAGATATCCACTTATTAGGACGTAAATAACGTAAGAAATAATTAAACTGTTGTTTAAAAAATTAAAGTTAAATTGTTAAATTTATACCTTTAATTACTTGTATCAATTTATATACGTTAAGAAGGATAGAAATGGTTATAAATATTTGGATCATCTGACATTAAGAAGCATAGTGATGAGTTCTAGTGCTTTACATGGTATAAGCATCATCTCATCTTGTATTCAGTGTTGCCACTGACTCATTTTTCTTTCCTTTTAACTTTCATCTCCTTAACTCTGTTTTTTTTTTTTTGTTATTGGAATGGTGTTTCAGTGTTTGGTTTATGAACAATGGAGGTTTTTAATTTGAAGAGCATAGCAACGTCAACAGTGACTGGTGACTCTGTGAGGTGTTCTTAGCAATCATAGGAAAGGAAACTCTACACAATTGGTAAGGTACGAAAATCATTATAAAGTGAAATCAACTTCTAATCACTCTAAAGTTTAGGTTGTTTTCATGCCCAATTTAATTTTTAGCCCCTTGTTAAACAAGATTTTTTTAGGATAAAATATGTTTTAAAGATATAAAAACAAACTTTATAATTTTAGGAAGATTGAAAAGATGTTTATTTGTCTACTGTTCATCACCCTTTTTTATTTACAGAATTAAATTATTATTGTTTTTACTCCATGATTTTCACCTTTCAACTTTTGAGATACTCAATCATGCACATATACAAGCATGAAGGCTCCCCAGTTACTTGTCAGCCATAGTTATGAATACCCACAAAACCAGTATTTAAGGAGTTTGGTCTTTTTCACAATTTTTCCTTAACACCGTCTTCATCAAATTCCTCGAAAAAACAAACTTTTTGTTCATTCCCTCTGGTCCCTTTTTCCTCTTAGGTTACACAGTTTAAAATCACATGCAGAAAAATTGTACCCCCCTCAAAAGCCAAAACCTTTGTGGTTTTCTGTTCTTGCAACTAAGACATTAGTGCTTCCTTCTTTAACAGTCTGGTTGGTTCCTTTGATTGATTTTAATTTTTCACTTCAATTGAAGCACCTATCTTTGAGAATTAAATGTGTTCTGTGTGTGAACATGTACGAATTAATGAGTTTGTCATGTTTTGTTTTTCATTTGCTTCTTTGATGAAACAGGGGATTTTGGCAGGGATTGGATCAATGGAGAACGTTTGCAAAACAAGTAAGGAAAACCAGCAGTTGAAGTTGCCAACAGGTTTTAGATTTCACCCAACAGATGAAGAACTCATAAAACACTACCTCACAAAGAAGGTTGTTGACAACTGTTTCTGTGCTGTGGCCATTGGTGAGGCTGATTTGAACAAGTGTGAGCCATGGAATCTGCCTGGTGAGTCGATCATTTTAATTTTTTATTAATTGAATTCTTGTTGTAGCTTGCTTTGTCGGTGAATTGATGATGCCTTTTCACAATCGTGTTTGGTTTTTGAAGGATTGGCTAAAATGGGTGAAACTGAGTGGTATTATTTCTGTGTGAGGGACAAAAAGTACCCAACTGGTTTAAGGGCTAATAGGGCTACTGAAGCTGGTTATTGGAAAGCCACAGGGAAAGACAGGGAGATAATAGCGGAAAATGCACTCATTGGGATGAAGAAAACCTTAGTTTTCTACAAGGGAAGAGCTCCAAAAGGTGAAAAGACAAACTGGGTTATGCATGAATATAGGTTGGAAGGGATACAGAATCAACACAAATCTGCAAAGGTATGGTTCATTTTGCATAGTCCTAGATTATCACGATCATGATCAAATTCTTTTAGTCATATATAATTGAGTTTTATTAACTCTTTTTTTGGTTGATTAGGACCATGAACACATGTTAGTTTCATAGTTTATTGATTTATACTCTCCCTCAAGATGAACATTTGTTAACTAAGGTTGTTTTGTTCTGACAATTTGCCCCATTTTATAGAGCGAATGGGTGGTGTGCAGAGTCTTTGAGAAGGGTCCTTGTGGAAAGAAATTGCATGTTCCAAATCGTGAGAGGTTCAATTCCTCTGGAAATGAATCATCATCACCTTCTGCTCAATTGCCTCCTTTGATGGATTCTCCTCCAGACAACAGTGAAACAATAACCACTGCCGGTGAGTTGTCTCAGGTGACCAGCTGTGATCCAAATCAAACTATGGATCCAAACACACATGATGACATTCTTCACAGCTTGGAAACTCCTATGTTGGACTTTTCATCCTCTGCAACTCCTTATGATGTTTTCCCTTCAGGCAAAGCAACCCTTTCAGGCATAAACCAGCCAACCCAGATTGCACACCAGATTGGGGACTCACAGTACCCAGATTATTGTTATATGCCTCAAGAACAGTCCTTGAGGATGCTGATGGGAAACCATGAATCAAGTGCAAAGCAAATTCAGAAAGCAGAGTTTTCTGAGGGAAGAGAATTTGAAGCTGATATCTCATCTGTGTTATACAACAGTGACATGATGCAAAGAATGTTTGAGAATCAAGAACATTCATCAGCTTCTGCAGGACATGTGGACACTGATAGCATGTGGAATTACTGAAGATGGTTAAGGAATAATATTTAGTGTAAGACAGAAACTATGTCAATTATATATTATATGATACATATAGGTTGATCCCTACAACTGCATGAACTTTATAGGAACTATGAGAAATGCATAAAATTAGTGCTGAATACTCTATAATTTGTAAGATATGTTCATCCTTATTTTCATCATTGCAACCTAGTACCCTATAACTCAGCTACTTATATACATTGAGGACGAAACCCAACACCCTTCCCACCCTTTCTTTGCTTTTTTAATATGTAATTTTTATTTTCAAAATTATCTTATTACATAGTTTTTATCAAAATTTACTTTGTTTTATAATTTAATTTAACGATATAAAATAGCATAACTAAAAAAAATTGTGTTTGTGAAATTTTTACCTCTAAATTAAATTGTAGTTCAATTCTCTTGATTTATGAGGTGATAATTTCTCTACATTTTGTAGTTGTGTGGATGCATTTCATTTAAAATGACTTTATTAAATAAATAAAAATGTCTAAATTTGTGTAATTAGAGTAATCATCTACGAGGAGGTTATGAAGTTTAATTTTTTTTTTTTAGATCCTACATAAATTAGAGAGGAATACAATTCATGGTATATAAGTGGTAAACCTCGACCTTAAAAGTCGATTTTATGAAATTAAATTACGTTTAAAGTCTACTTTATAATACTTTTTAGTTAATATTTTACTTATAAAATTGTTCTATATGGTCCTATATATTAAATTATTATGAGTTCTAAATTTATAAAATATTATTGTACACATAAAATTTAAAAAAAATTATTGGTGATATTTTATATATGGTCACCCACCTATATTAATAATCTAGTTTCGTCCCTAATTGTAGGTAGTTAAACCATTTTTTAGGAATTGTCTGTGCAACTTTTGGATACAGAACTAACCTACCATCTGCTTTAGATAACGCGGTCTTAGTCATAGCCAGTTACTGTAGCTAATCTTTAGGTAATTTTTTTCAAATAAATACAACTTTATATATAATTTAAATAATTACTTCTCAAAACTATATCTCCTCAGCTCCTACAAATTAATCATAAAAAAAAATCAACTGGGAAAAAACAACTATTTTTATAATTAATTATAAAAAAAATGTCTTCTCCTTCAATTTGCTAACAAATCTAGCTACTAAGACTGTTTGTTGACTAATAAATAATTTCATTTGAAAGGAGTAATTTATACGAGTCACAAAAATAAATAAATATTTTTTGAAGATAAAATTGTATATTAATTCAGTTTTAGTATTTGTTATCTTACAAGTAATGACTATAATAATGAAAAATAAAAGTATATTAAAAAATATTATATTCAATTTTTTTATCTATTGATAGGTGATTCTACAAGAGTCTTTCCTATAATGATTGATTTTAAAAAATCAACAAATTTTCATTAAAATATTTTTTAAAAAAAATTAATATTATATTAAAAAATAAATTTTAAGTTTAATTTAATCTTATATTATTAACTCATATGTATCTATTTATATATTATAAAATGTGTTTTTATTGAAAGATATTCAACAATAAAAAAATAATTAATATATATGTATTCTTTGATGGACAGATTCCTCTAAAAATAATAAAAGAAGGTAATTATTGTAAACATTTATCGTAATAATGGAATATTAGTTTTCCTATTAAAAATATATCGACATAAAACACATGTTGTGAGTTAAACACGTCCCTTTGAAACCTAATAGGTTTTTAATATTGATTTTGTTTGGTATATTAGTTAGTGATGATTTGCATCAGTTTGCGTCATCTCCTCTTTCTCTGTGTTAGGCCACCAACCGCTACTCGTATGAATGATTAAACAACAAACGATAACATACAGAATCACTCAACTTTTATTTTGGCAAAAGTCAGAGCCACCAAATGTTTTTAACTAAATGTTTTTCTTTATCAAGAACAAATTTCAAATTCAACTCTTACTCTATGTATCTATAAATCACAATCTCCCTCACTCTATTCATCCCTTTGTGGCTGCAAATTTTTATTTCTTTTTGTGTTGAAAAATATTGAAAAATCAACATCAATTACATTATTAATATATCTATTTTGACTTCAAGTTCGAGGATATCATCATTAAGGTCAATCATCGCATCTGAGATATTAACTGCTTTAAAGATCGTTAATTCATCACAGTTTTATCTTTAAAAGACGTCTTAGTGTATTGAAAGAGAAAAAAATATATTTTGACTGTTCCAACTTCAAATTCAAGAAATAACATGACTAGGATTAATCATCGCATATGAGATATTGTCTGATTTGAAGTTCAATACTCTGTCACGATTTTATTTTTATCCTTAAAAAACGTTTAAATAAACATCACTATTCTGATCTCAAATCCAAAATATCAAATAAAAAAATAATACCATTATAATCTATTAATTATAATCACATATATTACTTAAGCTTCAAATTTCATAAAACAACAACATCTATTAAATTATAACCACATAACTCTTATTCGCATATTTTAAAGTGATAACCAATTATTACTTTATCCATAACTTTATATTGAATCTAATTTTAATTAATCGAGTTAAATTATAAATATATATTACTTTGATTGTGCACATCAAATTTAATGATGCAATCACAATTTAAAGGCTTTTGTGGGGGCTGTAACTGTCAGCAGCCAAATTGAAAACAGTGAAAATTGTGTTGAGTTTGTGACTGTATCATTATTTGGGTTTGACATTTTTCACATGGTTATATATGCCATTTTTCTTTAATTCTTTATGCATGTAAGGTCTTCGATCACCAATAAAATTGATAGTCTCAAGAATTTTCTTTTTCAGGTTCTTATTATATATGTAACTAATATTTTTTTCTAAAAGCTACATCCATGAATATAATCTTAATTTCTAATTATTATTTTCAGTGAAAAAGTGATTTTACACTTTTCTTATAACTTTATGGGTTATATTCTTTTAGTTCTGGTTTTAGATATATACACCATGGCCACATGAAAAAAAATGGCAAAAAAATTTCTTAATGAGCCCTTTAAAATTGCTTTAAAACTTGACGTTGATGTTTACATGCTAACACAACCTAAAAAACTAGTAAAGGTAAATTTGAAGGGTTGGTATGAGAGTGCTGTCTGTGTGTAATGCTGCTGCGTCGCTAAATTCTCTGCAAACTCAATCATCATAAATGCTATTTTAGCAAACCAAATTCAAAAAGAAGAATAAATAAATGGCAATTAATTAAAATTAAATACATTAATAGTTTATATAACTAATTTATATAAAATTTAAATATTAGAATATCATTAAATAGAAACTAATCTTATAAAGAAAGAATAATTAATTACTAAATTATCTATTACTTTAGATACTAACAAAATTATTGCTATATAAATTAATTTTTATTATTAATAATAGTTTTTAGATTAGTATTTAATTAATTATTTATAATTTAGATTTTAAAATTATTAGTAGCTAATTTACTAAAAAAAATATTAAATAGAAACCAATTTTAGAGATAAAAAATAATTAGTTGACTAAATTAGAGATAATTTTAGTGACTAAAAAATTTATTGATTTTTAAATTAGTTTCTATAGTTGATAAATAGTTTTTAAATTGGTATCTAATTAGCTACCAATGTTTTAACTATCAATTATTTAGATTCTAAATTTGGTAGAAAAACTTTGGTAGTTAATTAGATACCAATTTAGAAACTATTTATCAATAATAGAAACTAAACCAATGATTTTTTTTAGCCTCTAAAATAGTTTCTAATTTAGTCACTATAACAACTAATTATTTTGTCTTTAAAAATTAATTTCTATTTAATAATTTTCTTATAGTGATTAGATATCAATTCATAAATTATTTATCAATAATATAAAGTAATTTATATTCTAATAATTTATTAATTTTTAAAATAATATTTAATTTAGTTAATATAAAAACTAATTTAAATAACAAAAATCATTTTAGTTTATAAATAATATCTAATTTAATCAAATATAACAACTAATTATTATTTTTTAAAAATTAATGTTTGTTTAATAAATTTTTTTAATCAATTCTACAAACACTAAACCTCAAAAAAACTTGTATTGATAATAATAAAATTCTGAAAAACAATTAATCTAAACGTTTGACGTAAAAAGAACAGTTTTAGAGTGAGCATCTATGATGAGTGTATAAAGAGACAAAGCATCCACTGTTAGTTTGAAGCAACATTCGTCGGAACTAGCTAAAACGTTGTTTATGTGCTACTTGTCCATCTTCATGGCATCATTTTTTAGCATCACCTTTTGCATGTTTTGGTGAAATCTGATAAAGATGATTTTATTTAGTTATTGGTTCATGAATATAATTGGTATAGGCTATTGTTTGATGGTTAATTAATTAGTTCATAAAAAACTCTTATTCCATCCCAACCCCACCTTTTATATTGACGTGAAATAACAACCACCAATTAGTGGCCATTGATGTAGAATTTGTCATTGCTATGCATTTTTATTCTTTCTTAAAGTAATTATATTTTAATTGAAGCAGAAAACAGAGATTAGTTGAAAACAGTTTTATTTCAATTAAGATGGTAAACTCAATAATACCGATTACCCGATTTCAACCTTCAAAAATTTTAATAAAATTTGAACTTCCGTACTACTAATGTGAAGTGACAAAATTATTTTTAAATAATAACGGTGAAGATAAAAATAAATTTCATAGTTTATTTTTCAAAATATGTTTTCAGATTTAATTTTCTGAAACACTTTTCTAGTTTTCGGAATTATTTATCTTAAATAAATTTCGGAAATTTATCTTTTAAATTATTTTTTTCATAATGTATTTTTTGTATTTTTAAATTGGAGTGAGATTTTTAATTTTCAATTATATTCTTCAATTTCATTTTGAGAATATAAAAATCTATTCTAAATTTTCTTTTTCAAATTATATTTTTTTAATTCTGAATTTTCAATTTCATACATAATAAAGGACAATTTTGGAAAATATTAATTGGATTGGGTGCAGGTTAAAAATGTTAGGTATAGAAAGAATTTGTCGCTCATTGGGCCAATCAGCCCGTTAACATGTTACCAATAAGTTAGCTTGAATTGGACCAATGAGCCCGTTCAAATGTTACCAATAAGTTTTTGGATGTTTCTACATGCACCCCTATATTTTTCTTCCTGCAGCACCTGTTAATGTCCTATTTATTTTATTTTCCTAAGGTAGTACAAGTTTTTGTTTGTAACAGGCACTTCTCCAAGAATTTATTCTTATTTGCAATAGATTATTAATCACAATAATTGAACTTCAGGAACAGTTCATTTCAACGTCCATAATATTCGAAGCTTAGCAATGATTTTTATTTTTTAATTCTAGTGGTTTCATTTAGTAAGCAAAAATACATTTGATATTAAGATTAAAACATTACATGTTTAATGTACACATGACCATCATCAAATTTTCCAAGACATTATAACTCTGAAGGGACTTTCATACGTTTCATTTTTCCTTTTTCTTATTTTCATTTTCTAAATTAAAAAATATCACAATTTTATTTTTTATTTTTTAAATATTTATATAAGAAACATTGGAAAATGCATTTTCTATATTTTTATAAAAAAAAATATTTGACATAAAAATTATGTTTTTTATTTTCTTGTAAAAATTTGAAAACAAAAAACAAATTCAAAATATAAGTGAATAATTATTGGTTGATTGTAAATTTATAAATGTGTAAATTACACACATGTGATCTTTACCATTATTTTGTATGATTTAAGCATTAAATTAATATTTATTTATGACAAAAAAACATAGACTTTTTACTTTATTGGCCTTGGCATTTAGTGTGTCCCAAAAGTAAGTATAAAGAATATATTTAAATAAAAATAAGGGTTTCAGTTTGCAAAGGCTTTAACCTACACTTTCGCTAAAATATACATGGGCTTCTAAGTAAGAAATGGGTAACTTAATGCTTTTGCTTCCTGAACGCAAAAAATTTCAACTTGCACCTATCATTAACGCGAAATGACTACAATATCCTTTTTAGTTTTTAAATAGGGATAGAATGCATATGTCAAAATGTATGTCGGATTTGATATTCATAATATATTTTTAAATCTTAGTTTCCATAATATTTTTTTCATTGGGCATTCTGAAATAGCCTTTTAAGAATATGTTTTTGAATTTTGTTTACTGTTATCTTTTTTTTCAAAAAGTATTATTTGTATTTCCGATTTACCTTTCTGGAATAGATTTTGATTTTTCAATTCTAATATAAAATTTCATCTTCAGAACGAGAAAAATTTATTCCTAATTTATTTTTTAAAATTTTATTTTTTAAGAATTTATAATTCCATAATCAAAGGCAATTCTGAAATTTTAAATTTTATGGGTGCAGAAAGTAAATTTATTAGGTGCAGGAAGCAAAAGCCGTAACTTAAATATGATAGAGGAGAAATAAAATTGGATAATGAGGCCCAAATTGAGTGGGCTATTCTATTTCAACTTTTTTTTTATATTTTTATCTCATATTTAGTTTCATGTGTTTTTTTTCTTTCAAAATTATATTTTATTGTTTTCTTTGTATAATGGAAACATATCTATACTCAATGAAAATACGTTTTCTTTAACAAAAACGTTTCTCCATTACGATAAAGGATGTCAAACTTATTTAAGTTTACATTTACAAACGTTCAATTGTGTTTTTAACTAAAATGTTATCATCACATCCTCGTATATTTATTTATTGATAATTTAATTATTCAAAACTCAATATTATATTCAAAATAAAAACTACTAGTGAAGGGTATTACAAACAAATCCTCTATAACTTATAACTATAAATATTATAAAAATCAATTAATCTCGCATATCAAAATAGCTTCTTTTACTAGAAAATTATTTGTTCTTCAACCAAAAGCAAAATCTTAGAGTATGAAGGAAGTTGAAAATATACCTATAAATTTTAGTAACCTATGAAAACATTCAAATCACCAAAACACAAATTAGAAGTTGAACCACTTAAGATACTATCTTTCTCATCTTATTAATCCTATAGAATTTCAAAACTTCCAGAAGAAAAGTAAAAAATAAAAAAAACAAAAATTTAAAGAGATTTACAACGATTTAGTTTTAAAATATTTTAGATCGAATAAATTTATTTTTGACTTAACACTAAAAAAAATCAATTTTAAAGATAAAAAAATTAGTCACTAAATTAAATATTATTTTAAAAATAAAAAAAAATATTTGTATATAAAGTAATTTTATTATTAATAAAATTTATAAACTAATTTTTAGATTAATATATAATTCGGTACTAAGATTTTAGCGATCAATTACTTTATCCTAATTAGATATTAATCTACAAATAAGTTTATAAATTTTATTAATAATAAAAATGTATATAAATAATATTTTTAGTATGTAATTTAGTTAATATAGTTATTAATTATTTTTTACTTTTAAAATTAATTTTTATTTAATTTAACATCATCATTTATCTCTCTTATGTAATTGGTGCATCTTGTTCCAAGTAGAATATTAAAAGAAGACACTCTTATGCAATGTTGTCAAATTTGTCATCACATTTGGTTCCCGGAACAATAGTCCTTTGTGGTAAAGGAATTTTGATAATTAGGTATGTTTATCTATTTAATTTTACATTTTAATTTATTTATTTCGACAAGGGATAATAAACAAAAAGAGGAATAAACCTCATGTAAATAAATTAAATAATTAACAGAATCTATATAAATATGTATGTGTGTATATAATAGGTATATAAACAAATTACAAATCACAATTTTTTTCTTTTTCTCCATGGAAGGACTTTATTTATTTGTATAGTCGTATGAATGAGTGTTATCATATTTTAAAAAATCAAGATTAATTTATCTTTATTGATATTTATTCATTTAAATTATCAAGTTCATACCTTCAACTACCAATTAGTTCAATTTTTTTATATGGATATATTAAAAAAATACTATCATAGTACATTATTGATTACAATAAATGTCGAATGCCTATTTTTTTAATATATATATATACCATGACTAGTTTCAGTTTATTTTAAAAGGCTATATTATTAAATAAAGAAATGGAGATACTTAAATAAATAATATAAAAATAAACGTCTAATGGAATGCTATCTTCAACCAAATGCCAAGAAATAATTAGTAAAATAAATTTAAAAACATCTTACTCAGTAATTATAGATATAAATATTATAAAATAACTAAACAAAATTGAGTTAAAAATAACCGTATAAATCACTACAGTTACAAATTATATAAAATAAATGAAAAAATATAATGCATAAAAAAATAATAAATATATTATCTCCTTGTCTTATTATTTGGAGTAATACACTACAATTTAGGTCAAAAATATTTTTAAAGTAAAAGCGAAATTGAAGAATTTTTTAGTAATTTTTTTTAGCTATTTTTGTATCAATTGAAAATTATTGGATGGTGTTTCATCTAAATAATATATTTTAAAAATTTAAAATGATAAAATATTTATATTATCTAATATTAGTAATAATAATAATATGGTTACAATATTGTACTAAAAATATTATATTAGAAATTTATATCATTAGCCGTATTTTGACTTATATATATATATATGGTGTAAGTATTTAGACACATTTTATGTAAGTAATTATTTATTTAAATAGCATGATATGTATCGTGGAATGTCTACATTTATTAAGTCATAATATACATTATATCTTATTTTAAAAATATAGATTATATTCCACAATTCTTAAAAGTTACAAACTAAAAACTCAAAAAAAAAAACTAAAAAAGAAAAACTTAAATGAATAAACTAAAAAGTGTACTTATAAACACTAAAAACATATTTGACATTTTTAATCAAAATAGTATAATGAAGATTATAAGTTTATTTAATCCGACTAAATTTGAGCCAGTGTGACACGAATGTCTTAAATTTGACATATTACAAAGGCCAGTTTTTAATTTAGAAAAAAATAAAAATAAGGTTCAAATTGACTTAGTATCACTTAAATATTTTAAATTTATATGAATAGAAATAATATTAATGAATCTATCATCAACGTGATATAAAGGCAGAACAGATATGAAGGACAAAAAGAATTTTTTTTTTCTATAAGAGATTTTATTCATAGGAAATACTTTATTCTATCCCCATTTCCAATTCCCATATAAAGAGAAACAACTATTTTTTTACCATTAGTATTTAAAAAATATTTCTTACTTCTAAATTAGCACATTTTATAATAAGATGATATATATATATATATTTTAGGGATACAATTATTTAAAATATATATGATACAATATTTGTTAATGGAGATGGATTAACTTCCCCTACAAGTAAGTTGTATATACATAGTTTATTTCATAGCCTTTTATAAAATATAAAATTAATAAATTTAAGCGTGAGATATCATCTTAATATTTATATATTTTTTCTTACATGTATATCTACATATGTTAAACTTTAGATAAATTGAATTTTCATATATGTATCTATTTATCTGTCCATATATCCAACATTTATTATTATTTTCCTTCAATCGCAGCAAAATTTATAATTTCTCTTGAAAAGTCTAACTTTTTCCATTAACAG
The DNA here is from genome assembly GCF_051622355.1 of Phaseolus vulgaris. NCBI lineage: Eukaryota > Viridiplantae > Streptophyta > Magnoliopsida > Fabales > Fabaceae > Phaseolus > Phaseolus vulgaris. The sequence goes on from NC_143505.1 coordinate 3,326,188, forward strand.
ATAGAAAAAAAAACACTAAAATGAGTCATTAATAATAATAAATGTATAAAAATGAAATTAATTTTTTTGAATGATATTTAAGCTTATACTTTTACAACAAATATTATGTACAGAAGTTGAATGCAGCAACCACATAATAGTTTTTACAATGAATTGATTAAATATTGTATTACATAAATGAATGTTGATGTTAGGTTTAAACTTTGATATGTTGTAATAATTAAGATATATGAATAAATATGATTTAGATATTGTATTTGTTAGATATTTAACACATAGGAGTGATATGATATTGACATGTGTCATGCATGGGCAGTGATCATTTAATAGGATCATTAAAAGTAGACTGGACCATATCACAATGCTAGAGCTGGCAGTGATGAAGGAAAATTTAAGGGTGTGTCCCCATTGTCCCTTATATGGCCAATGTAGGACTTGGGTCCTTCAAACCTTTCCTCACACACCACAAACCCTCATTTAAGTTTTCTATTTTAGCCCCTTTTTTTTCATCACGGGGCCCCTTTTTGGTCTTTTCACCACCACATCATTCAATTAGCCCTACCCCAACCCTAAAGTCCCACTCCCCTAAATTGCCCCTACACCTCCCAAATTACCGAAAACCCCTCCCTCTTCAATTGTTCATTGGGAAAGTTCTTCAATGAACCTCAATGGTACCCCTTTTTTCGGTTCAACACTTCTAAGAACAAACATGGCTCTTGTGATGCCAATTTGGTTTAGCTAGGTCATGTGCTTTTTCCTCCTAATGATATGACAATCACTTTGATGAATTCATTTCAACAAAAGGCTTCATCTTCATGCCCTAATATTTATTCTAGTTACATTATTTAAATTTTAAGAGAATTTTTTATAAATATATAGTTTCATATTCGAATTGACATGTTTCGACTAAATCCTAAACCCTAAATCCTAAATCACAAACTTTAAATTCTAAATCATGAATTCTAAACCCTAAACCTTAAATCAAATTTAGAATTTAAATAATGGGTAGTTAAAACTTTAGTAGCTAATTAGATACCAATTTAGAAACTATTTATCAATAATAGAAACCAATTTAAAAATCAAAAATATTTTTAGCATTTAAATTGGTATATAATTTAGTCACTATAGTAACTAATTATTATTTTTTTTCTAAAATTGGTTTCTATTTAATGATTTTATTGTAGTGTTCATTATATAAATTGTAAAAAAAAAATTATAAATATATTATTGTAGGTATTATTTTCGATCTTTTAATATTTATAGGTAATTATTTTTTACACTAAGTTCATCGGATTCAAACTCTTCCCACTTATTTAATTGACCGAGTTCATCATCATTCAATTTAATCGCGTGTCAATAATACCAATAGAAATTCTCATACATAACAATAACTTTAAAAATATTAACATAATTTGACTCATTAGATTAAAAAAAGTAAATGCTCTATATTTTTAATAAATTAAATGCATTTATTTTTTTGAGGTAATTCTTTAAAAGTACTATAAAAATAATAATAATAAATAATTGTATAGCATAGCTTGTACGGGATCTCGAGCTACAATCCTTGTGCTATGTATCAAACGTTGGTCATTTAATAAAAAGATACTTTAGGATTGGGACCATTTTTATATGATATTGGAAAATTAATGAACATAAATTAATGCAATAACAAAAGAGATTATGAAAAGGTGTATGCCTCCACTTTTTAGCAACATGAGATCTTCAATTAGTAATTGCAAAGACCTAAAAATAATAATACACCATCGTGTGCATTCAATACCATCATGTGATGTACCATTTATCTCAATTAATTTTCTATTAATCCATTCTTCACTCACCCATTCAATGTTTTCTTTTGGAGTTTAATGGTTATCTAGCAAAGTAAGTGTAATCTAGTTCTCACTTCTTGGCTACAAAAACCATTATGCATAATTTATCTGATTATAAAATATTATTAATATACTTAACACGGTAATTTGTAATCGAATAATAATAGAAAATTATTTTACAATATTAGTTTTATGTCTTCTTCTATTTCTTTTGATACATGGATACTATATATATTACATAATGTATAATACTTAAACTAGCTTGTTACTAAAGTTGTCATGTAATAATTTTATAAAATTATTTCAAACAAGTTCTTAGTATTTTTCATGTTCATACAATTTTAAGTTTAAACCTATTAATATTTATTTTCTTAATTATTTTTAAAAATTAAAGCTGCATTATTTTTAAGTTATCATTTATTTATCACTTATTCTTTCACGTCTAACTTTTGAATTCTTCCTTTAGTTTTTTAATGTTATAAGATTTATAGGTTTGAAAATTAAAAATAAAGGTTGGGATCATGAAAGCTAAGAAAGATATTTATGAGATGGATGAAAAGTATATAACTTCATATATATATATATATATATATATATATATATATATATTAAGAATTCATTAAATAAAAAAACATTCGATGGATGCTCCAATCCACATATAAAAATAAATAGTATACATTATTAAAAAATTAAATTATTTATTATTATTATTATATATAATGCTATACTAATTATTAAATTATTTTCAATTTTCAATGACAAATAGAATACTTTAGTTATTAAAAATTTAAATAGTCAAATTTTGGTCTCTAATGTTTTGTAAAATATGAAATATATATATATATATATATATGATCAAACTATTTTGAAAATATATCCTGATAAAAAAATTCAGCAATATTTATTTGTACATAAATACATGTCGTTGATCTAACTATTAAATTAACTTTTTATTCAATTGATGAAATATATCAATTTTATAAAATTTTAACACTATTCAATACTTACAAGATTAAGTTATAAATACACTTTCTTGTATATATCAATTACGTTCTCACTAAAAATTTCCGTTGAAAAAGCTTTTTTCTATCATTTTTGCAATCTATTAACTTTCCTTCCTTTTCTTTTTAAATTTATTTTTCCTTACTAGTTAGAATTGTTTTCTACATTTGTTTATATAACTAAATATAGATATTGTTAATGTAGAACTAAAGGGATTTAAATTGTACATATGTGAAAATTCTTACATATAACATTGATTATATCAAGAACTGATGTTATATGCCTTCTGCATGGTCAATTACAAAGGAAGCATGCAAACATTTTCGAAAACATTTTCCACATCAATCTATGTCATAATCAATGTCATTCCCAATAATTTTACAACTATTTTACTTATATGCCTATATTTTATCATAAATATCAATTGCAATTACAATGTACCCTTTCATCAAATAATAACAATGAATATAGAGTTGTAGTGTAATTACATAACTCATTTTTTTATGTTAATTAGCAAATAAAACGCAAGGAAAACGAATGTTTGGATTAATAAAAACGTATATTCCAAAAAAAAACGTTTAGTCCTAGATAAAAGTAAATAGGTAAATACCTCATCCCTAAGGACAATAAGAATGTTTGTCATTATAACTGAAGTTTTCTGGTGTGCATTAAGAATATCTTCTGCATATAGTCAGATACTACTGAACTAAAATGTAGAAATTACTGAACTAGGTTTTAATTTTCCCCTACAAAGTCTTCTTAATACATATAATTAGCAATGGAATTTTTACGTGGGAACCACTACAAATAAGAATATTACATGTATTTTTAAGATTAAGTTAGACAGTTAAATATAATTTTTTTATAATTAAATGTTAAAAATTAACTTATATAAAAATAAGAAAATTAAATATCATATTTTTTTATGAGTTTATTAACTTGCAAGTATAATATTTTATATAAGTTGATTAATTTTTTGGTATGATCTTTTATATGACTATATATATGTTCATAACTTATTAAACTTTCTACAAGAAATCCAATACTGTTAATATCCAATTACTTATATAAATTATATGTTTCTACTTTTGAATTAGGAAAAATAAAGAATATATTGTTGTTATAATTAGCATATTGAGACACAGCATTACCTCACCATTTTGTCCTAAAATTTCTGATTAAAGTAATAGGAAAACTAAAAACCAGAACTGAAAGGAACCATTCTTTGATCTCTGATTAGGTTGTAGTCAACCTGGTGTCGCTGGCAGAAATGATCGCTTTCATGACTCCATTGATCTAGCATCTTGGAACAGACAAGTCGACAATTTTTTAATCAACTTTAATTTTGTTTCAAATTTCCAAAAAGAGAATTGATGTTAACAAAACATGACTCCATTAAAGACAAGTTTGGGTGCTCATCTTTTAACATTTGCTTATTAAATTAATTAGCTTTCTTGTGCTGTATATATGATCACGCTAATTATTAACCTTCGGAAAAAATGTTATGACATTCTAAATTGGATATACACCTTTTGGACCCAAGAGATAAAAAACAAGTCAAAATAATGAATGTAATGAAGAAAATATAGGGAGAAAAATATTAAAAAAAATGTGTTTATAAATTAAAAATGTCATCTGTTGCCTTTATATAACATCATATACAGGTAGCCAACAATTATCCTTATCTTGTAAGACAGAAATATCTGTGTATACTTGGAACTGAGTCACGTCAACCTTCATATACATTCTTTCTAGAGAAACGAATAATTGTAGTTTTCTGTGTACACACATTAAAAAAAGTAAGGTAATTCTAAATATGTGGTACATTAATTATGTTAGTAGTAATCTTTTTTCGGGATCCCAAAAATACATATATAAGTGAAAGTTGTTATTATCTTATCTTACCGCTAGAAAATTATTAAATTAGATACTAGTTTAAAAATTAAAAAATTTATTTATATTTAAATTAATTTATATTAATAATTAATATCTGTCTTGGATGTACTTTTGTCTTGTTTATGCTGTGTTTAGTGCTAAGACTAATGTTTTGTGAATGATTCGTAATCGATGAAATACTTGTTTTAATTATTTTGAAAAAATTAGGTTTAAAGTTACTCAAATTTTTCGTAAAAGGAATGTGTATGTTGATAAGTTAACTAATTTATGATTTATTCATAGAGAATCATTTCATTGGTATAATAGGTTTACATCTATATGTTCTTAGAATTATTTATGAATAAGTATAGTCTAACTATGTATCATTTTGCTGATAAAAAAAAAAAAACTATGTATCATTTTTGTTAACATATGAGTTTTGGTTTAGTGGTTTAGTCCCTCATATTTTTGTATTTTTTTTAATAATATTTTTTTGATGTGATAACAGATTATTGTTGTTACTTGAGATGTCAGCCTAACTGAGATGTCAAGTTGCATAATGAACGCTTGACATGAAAACATTTTTATATAAAAAAAAACAGTTTCTAAGTTGATATCTAATTAGTTACCTAAGTTTTAAGAACCAATTATTTAGATTCTTGGTATCTAAAACCTTGATATCTAATTAGATACCAATTTAGAAATTATTTATCAATAATAACAATTAATTTAGATACCAATAATTTTTTTATTTTTCAAAACAGTATATAATTTTGTCAATATAACAACTAGTTATTTTTGTCTCTAAAATTAGTTTTTATTGGATGATTTTCTTGTAGTATGTGATAATATCTTATCTATTTTTTAATGAATTTATTGTTAGAAGAAAAAATATATTAAACAAAAGCATATGACAGGATTAACTATAAAGCAGTTAGATGATAATAATTGAAGAAGTTCTTAAAAACTTACATAAGCTGATATGATATAGATGAGATGTATGGTGTTATTAGTGCATTTTGGCGTTGGTCCCCATGAAAGGCTTCATCCTCAAACGTTTCACAGCAACAGAAGAAAGATTTGAGAAAAATGAATTGACAAAGAAGTGATGGATGAAAATTGTGAAGAAGGTCCACAAATGCAAAGTCTCCACCCGTGTAAATAATTAAAACTCGTCCTTAGCAACGCCATAAATTCTGAGTAACGTGTCTCTAAAAGAAAAGTGGTGTGGCAATAACTCAGTAGCTCAAAGCTGTCAATAGGTTTAAAATTCTACCCCATACACTATGAAAAGACAACGGAACCACTCAATTTTCATTACTCACTCCATAAAGACTCACAAATGATGCATCCTACAGCATTCAATTGTAGGTAATGTGAAGGGCATTATCGTCGTCATCACAATATACATGCACACTCTGCGTCATCATCAACTTAGTTTCTTATCTCATATATTTATGCCGCTGACCTTTCTTCTTTCTCCATTATCTCTTTTACAACTCCAATTCGTTATCCTTCTCTCTCCCTCTCTCTCTCTCTCTCTCTCTCTCACACACACACACACACACACACTCTTTTCCTTAGTCTTCTTCTTCTCTATCAAAAACTGTTGTAAAAAAATGGGACGATCACCATGCTGTGACAAGGTGGGTCTGAAGAAAGGACCATGGACGCCAGAGGAAGATCAGAAGCTCTTGGCATATATTGAAGAACATGGTCATGGAAGCTGGCGTGCTTTGCCAGCAAAAGCTGGTAATCTTGTATATATGTTGATGTGTGTGTGTATATATGAATTAGAATAAAAAGTTTGAAGAGTGGTTCACTGTATTGGGATATGGATACTGTGTTCAGGACTTGAGAGGTGTGGCAAGAGCTGCAGATTGAGATGGACTAATTATCTAAGGCCTGATATTAAGAGGGGAAAGTTCAGTATGCAAGAAGAGCAAACCATCATTCAACTCCATGCACTCTTAGGGAACAGGTTTTGTATCTCTATAAAAACTTTTTTCTATATCTGAGACTTGCTATGGGGTTTTGTAGTTGTTTTCTTAGCCAATAGCCTTCTGAAAGAGAAAGAGAGTAGAGAGATTCTCAATAGCAGTATCATCATAACCCCTAAAATTTCCAATTTCTCAGTATTTTACATGTATGTAGGCTATAATAATTCTTCAACATGTGACAAGTCTTCAGGTGTTTTTGCTGGATGTTTTACTGGGGTTTTCATTGATGATTTTCACTATTTTAGTTGTATAATTCTTCTATGAGTACTGGATTTATGAAAATTGGTGAGGAGAAACAGTGATATCTGTGGCCACTCCTCACAGATATTTTAATTTTTGAAAATCAGTGGAATTTGATACTATTGTTTGAGTTCTTCTATCTTCCATGATAAAAACTTAGTATGTGTTTCAACCATTTTTCAAGTAGGAGCTATAATTTCTTTGCTTTTCCAACTCCTCCTTGTTGTGCAGAATGTCTTAAATGTGAGGGTATCTCAATTTCCCTAACAACATATCCTATCCCACATTTGCAACACAAGTAACTTTAATTGTGCCCTCTGTCATGTTCATACCCTGACACCCAATAATTTATTCAAGATGGTCCTTAAACGCAACAAAAGGATTTTCTTCCTCATCAAGCTAAATCAATGATCCATGAAATGCCATTTCTAAATTCAACATGCCACACACCTTATCTCAATGTCGCATTTTACATATATAATTATATAATATTAATTAAACAGAAACTGCAAGTATTTTGTATTCCTTTGTAACAAAAAAAACAACTAAAATAAAATATTAAAATGATTTTAGTATAGTTTTTTTTAATGAATTTATTATATATTCACAGAAACTATCCATGGAAACCTGGTGCTCATTTATACCTAGATCCTCTAGAGCACACAATCTTCTCCTATTTCACTATATATAGCCTCTCCATGTATCTATTTCTCTATTTATGTTTGGCTTCCTCACATGCTTCTCCTTCTACATTTTCGTTTTTGCATCATTGAATAAAATCCAATTTTATAGAAAAATAATAATTAATTGTTATAGTAACTAAATTGAAAACTATTTTAGATACTAAAAAAATTATTGATTTCTAAATTAATTTATATTATTGATAAATGGTTTCTAAATTGGTATATAATGTTTTTTTTACCAAATTTAGAATCTAAATAATTAATAATTAAAACTTTGATAGATAATTAGACACCAATTTAGAGACTATTTATCAATAATAGAAATTAATTTAAAAGTTAATAGTTTTTTTAATCTCTGTATCTGATTTATTTTCTATAACAACTAATTATTTTTTGTTTTTAAATTTCTAGAGGTATAGAAAAGAACAAAATATCCAATAGAATGTTTCCACTGATTAAAAATATATGTTCGATATATGTATGTATCATGATTATATTAAGTAGTAGTTTATGGATTATTGTAGGGCTTTCATTTATTTGTATGACATATTAGTATTATGTTTTGTTGTGTGTCTCAGGTGGTCGGCGATAGCAACACATTTGCCAAAGAGAACAGATAATGAGATAAAAAACTACTGGAACACGCATCTGAAGAAAAGGTTAGACAAAATGGGAATTGATCCGGTGACTCACAAGCCCAAGAACGATGCCATTCTCTCCACCGAGGGCCATTCCAAGAGTGCTTCCAACCTAAGCCACATGGCTCAGTGGGAGAGTGCCAGACTCGAAGCAGAAGCAAGATTGGTGAGAGAATCAAAACTACGTACCTCACATTCATCATCACCCTCCCTGCACCATTCTCTAATTGGCACTTGTGCTTCATCATCATCTTCTTCAGCTCCAGTATTACCCTCCTCAACACGTTTTCTTGATCATGCTTATGGTAGCAGTACTAACACGGTTGCAACTAGGATGAGTGACCTTGAGTCCCCCACTTCTACCTTGTCTGAGAACAATGCGCCACCAATTATGACTAGCGTGATTGAGTTTGTTGGTTCTTCGGAGAGAGGGATGGTGAAGGAAGAAGGAGAGCGAGAGTGGAACAAAGGTTTTCATGAATACAAAGATGGCATGGAGAATTCAATGCCTTTCACGTCTAGTCTGCATGAGATGACAGTGACCATGGCAACCACGTGGGGGTCTAGCACTACCACTGCACATGCACATGGACAAGGACATGTTTCTGAAGAGGGATTCACCAACCTTTTGCTCAATTCTAACTCCGATCACCGGAGTTTGTCGTCGGAGGGTGGTGGCGACTCTAATAATAACTGTCATGGTAATAGTAGTGATGGTGTTAACGGTAACGGAAACGAGTTATACGAAGATAACAAGATCTATTGGAACAACATTCTTAATTTGATGAACTGTTCTTCACCTTCGGATTCACCCATGTTCTGATCGAGTTGCATTGAAATGGGAAGGTAAATAAATCCTCAGTTGAATTTGATCAAAACATGTGTTAAATTTTTGAACCATCTTTCTGATATCAAAATGTGGGGTGGTTCAAAATTTACATAGAGAGAACTTAATACAAAATTTCAACACCAGAAGAACTAGAAGGAGGGTCCATTGTTGTGTTGGAAGTGTTTGAATATTGCTGCATCCATCAAACGAAGGGCTATTTGATTTTCTTGAGTGTTGGCATTAGAAGGGAACATAAACACAGGGAAATGTTATAGTTTCCAACAGTATGGTTGTGTTTGTTGTGAATGCTTTCACATAGAAAATTAAGTGTGTGTGTCGCTTCCCTGCATCATTAAATGTTCATATTATTAAATTGTTTTGGGATATTTGACTTGATTTTACGTTTGTTTAATTGCTGGTTGAGGATATATATGTTTGATGATAATGGAAGATAGATTAGTGTGGTTGAATGACTTTGACTCCTTGGTAATTTCCTTTGCTTCAAATTGTATACAACAAATATCCAATAATAGAAGTATTTAGTATGCACTTTATTGGTGTTGGTTTTATGTCGCAATCTAACTATGCAAAAAATTTCATTCATTGCATTTATTAGGGTTCCTCTCTCTTCATTTGCTTGGCTGTCATCTGCTATATCAAGGTGAAAACCACAATATCACGCTTCAATTGTTTTACTTCATTTAGATTTTTTATGATAACTTAATTTTGATTTGAACTGCTCCAGAAGAAAACAAATTTTAAATTGGGATCCATTATTTGTCTTAGTTAAAAACGTCTTCATCAACTCATGAGTAACATTACCAACTTTTTCACTTCTGTTTAACATTTTTTTCACAAGTCACATAAATGAATACTTGCACACTTCTTAACTTGATAAATAAATTATTATTTTACTAGTATCAATAATTAAATAAAATATATATAGTAATATTATCATAGTAGTCAAAATATTCAATGGTAATAATAACGAATATTTTAAGGAGTCAAAAGGAGTCATGGTTTTCTCAAACTTTATACTCTAAATATTTTTAAAGTAAATATATATATATATATATATATATATATATATTTATTGTCTTGCCAAAATTTTATTTCAAGTTCGTGGTTTCTCAAAATTAATTTAAATTTTTTTATTCTTATCTTAATTGAAACCAAACAAACTTTCAATAATGTGAGATGGGCTTTGGCCTACGTTGTAAGATGGGTTTCTTCTCTAAATGAGTAAACGAGGCTTGCTGAGATTAAATTGGGCCTATGTTGACACGGGCTTCTTCTATGAAATTACTTTCTGCACCCTATCACTGACGCAAAAATATCAAAATGTCTAGTTTTTAAATAGGAATAAGGAATGCAAGTAAAAATGTATTATAGGTTTGATATTTTGAAATTCATTTTCAGAATACTTTTCAGATTTCAGAATCTTTTTTTTCGGTTAAATTTTGTTTTCAAAATATATTTTTTGTATTACAGAATTACTTTTGCATAATGAAAAATTGATTTTTCAATTTTACTCTAGAATTTCATCTCTTGTAACACAAAATACCTGTTCCGAATTTCTTTTTCTAAAATGTATTTTTTTTCATTTCAATTTCTTTTAGAGAGAGATTGTCCTTCTTCTGGTAAGTTTGATAATATTTCTTCCAGCATTTCCATTAATTTCTTGCACCACCTTCTTATTCCAGAATGGACTACAGGAAGTGTAAAATATAAACTCCAGAAGTCCATTCCTTCGAATGTTGAGCCTTTTTATTCAAAATCTTCTCAGCTCCACAGACTCGGTTCATAAATGTTTGTAGGCTTCACAATCTTCTCGCAACTCTTTTTGAATTATACTATTTAAACTGAATCTCTTTATAAAGTAGCTTGATTCAATTTTTTCAAGCGAATTCCATTTTCCAAATTCCTTAACACTCATAATTTGGTAGATTAAACCACTTCGTAAAAATGTTAACTGAACCGAACTGTTTCTATAAAATCTTGTTAATGTTTCTTTTTATCAGAAAGGTTCAGTGTTCACAGACCCAATAATAACATCTGCACATTTAGATTAGACATCCAATGATGTAATTGTCACAGCCTCGTGGAAGTGCAATACAAATTGAAGAAATATGTTAAAACAAATGCAACTAAGTTGGATTGAAAAAGTTATGCTGTGATGGATAGATTACATAGCAAATGTGTAAGGGAACTTGAGGCAATGAAACACATAATCACTCAAACTGCTAAAACAGAATCTCAAAATTCCCAATGTTTTTTATGCACCTTCAGATTAGGATTCGTAGGAGAGTAAAATTGACATTAAACACATGCTAAGCCACCCATCTTGTGGATTTCATGTCCATTCAACTGAAAAACCCTTCGAGTAAAGAAAGCAGAGAAACACAACCATAAGCTAAAGCCCAAATTTCTATTAAACTTTAAAACAGAACAATTTGTTTCCCAGTAATGGTTAAGAAAAAAACAATCAATTTACAAACAAAAAGGTTCAAGAAGAACCCCCAATGATTCAATTGGGACCATGCAACACAGGCACTGAACAAATAAAATAGTAAAAGCAGTACAGAACATATTTGGTCTAACTTCAATCCACCTATGTTGCATATGTATGGGTGATACAGGCAGTCCAAACATGTGAAGTTAGTTCTGCAAAGCGGTACCCAAAATTCATTGTTGCACATTAAAAATAGGCAACTCGTGATATTAAGCAATCACAGAGCCTTAGTACCAGTGCAGTGAAGATCATAGGAAATAGAACCACACAAAATCACAAATTCGCTAACATTCAAATCACGTCAAAATATACAAAATTAATGAAAAGAAAAAAAAAGAGTCCCAATACAACATATGCACACAGTAGAATAGATGGTTGAAATCAGACACTATCCTCAACAATAAGAAAATAGTATCAGATCTGCATAATCTCCATACTCCAGAAGTGAAACTACAAAATGTAGGTTATTTACCGCAAAAGGAGCGGCTATGGAGCAGATAAACAAGTTCGTGTGGCAGAACGACATGGTGTTGGGAAAAAGGGTTTCAATTTATAGGAACAAGGAAAATTAAATTAGGGCATCGCATGGAACCCACCCAGAATGTATTTGGCTCCGCCAAGAAGATCGACGGTTGATAAGCTTGTGATGATGGCAATTCACTTATACACTGAGGACACGTGCTTTTATAATTTTGGAGATGAAATCAGCGGCTCAGATTACACGCAGGGAAAATTACAGTAGAAGTTGTTTTCTTATTTGTTAATCTATCAATTTTTATATGATCTATGTTGAGAAAAATAATTTGATATTTTTGTTTGCATTAAAATTAATTTCTTAATATGATATTTATTATTTAAATACAAAAATAAAAATGAATTATAGTTTGTGTTTTAAAAATATTAAAAACAACATTAAATAATACTAGCATAAACAAATGTGTGAGAAAGTATGTATAACTTATTTTTTATTTTTATCATTTATATATAATTATATTTAATATTAAAATTTGAATAAATAATGTTATTATTTATATATTTATATTATTAATATAAATTTATAGTTATTTTAATAAATACGAATAATACACATGAGAAAACACATAAATTTTGTTCTAAGTATATACATGGTAATCGAAACATAATTAACGGAGTTTTAATTTATTCATTCTAATAAAATCATTAAATAAAAAATAAATTTTAAAATAAAAAATAATTAGTTACTATATTAATTAAATTAATATTATTTTAGAATTAATTGTATATAAATTAGTTTCTATCATTGAAAAATAGTCAGTTACCAAATATTTTTAGTTTGTAGTTAAAATCTTCATAGTTAATTAAATAATAATTTATAAATTATTTTTAATAATAAAAATTAATTTAAATACTAATATTTCTTTTAAAAAAATTAAAATAATATATAATTTAATAAATATAATTATTATTTATTATTTATTTTTAAAATTAATTTCTATTTAATTATTTTTAAGTAAGCGTTTACTCTAAATATTGGTCATGCTAGATTTGTGCTCATAGAGAGAATCTAACAAAATAATCAAATTAAATAAATAATTTTAAAGTTATGTATTTAAATATAATTTTACTAAGTATTTAAAAATGATAAAGAGAGTATTTGAAAGCATAACTTCAATATTAAAAAACCCATCTAAGACAAAATCGTATTTGAAAACATTATTTTTTCACTTTAAAATCATTTTTTCAAACATGATTTACCTATTTTCATACAAGTTTCAAAATTTATCTTTTTGGTAAATTTTAAAAAAATCCATCACCTTAATAAATTAACTTTAAATCACAGGACATCATTTAGCATCACTTTGATAATTGTTTATTGGCACTGAGGATGCTTTTTTTGTAAGAATTGTTTTTTGCATTTAAAGTTTTATGTTGACGAGAGAAAAAAAATAAAATAAGAAAGATGCGTTGGGTGAGCCATGACATGATTGATTATGGTCCCCTTGTGTGTTATTGCTTAATAGTGAATGATGAGTGCGACATAACCAAATTCATTGTCCCATGAAAAGTTGGCAGAAACCACATACATTCGCATATCCTCTTGTTGTCCTCTGTCTTTGTGTCCACACTGGTGCGGTGCATGCTCTGTCCATACTCCATGCATGTTATGGTGGTCCTCCTCATCCATCATTAACATTCCTTATTTTGGAAGATGTTAAAACTATAAATCACAATTTTTTTAACTCCTAAACCCTAAATTCTAAATCTTCCACATAATCAGATCAGATTTATTAAGTTCAATAGAAGAGCATGATTAATTATTAGGTAATACGCTTTTAGTTATGATCCAAAATTATAATATGATCTAATAATAAATGGTTCATAATAATCATATAAATAGTCACAAGTTTTGAGAAAAAATGTAAGTCTTCATCATGCATTAATTACACCGAACATCGAATACAATACCAAATACTGATATCTCACTTAAACCTTGAGCGTCAGAGTGTCTTTTGCAGGTACCATTCAAATTGGAAAAACTTATGTGATATTTTAGTATATATTATTTTAAAAATAATAAATATTAAATGTATTGTTTTTCTTTTCTTTTTTCACTTTTTACTTTTTTTAATTCTCTACGAACTATTATCGTAGTTTTCTCAATTAGACAGTATTTATTAATAAAATGATGGCGAAGTAAAAATCAAGGTCAACCGAGATGTTATCCTTGTAAGTTTTTTTTTTCTCTTTAATGTTTTTATTTTATCTTAATTTTTTAAAAATATTTGATGTTTGACATGTTTGATCATATAATAAAAGTGACATCTCTTTTTATTTAATTTTTTACCTATCTTTTGATTGATTTGGGTGTCTTTTTTAAGCTACTGTTTTGACCTTAGTACTTTAAGATTTTGTTTCTGTTTGGATAACAAACAAACAAAATCAGATAAGAAAGGCTTAGTTATATTATAAAAGTAATTAATTCTGACCTATATAATTATTATTTTTGTTGAGAAAAATAGTTATTTAGTTGCTTTTGGAATAGGTTGTAAATCTCACTATATATAAGTGTTATGTTAACTTACGGTAGTGTTGGAAAGGGGTATATTTTGTATGAATTGGTAAATGCGTAATTGGACATAAAAAATATTTTTCATTCAACATTTGAAATGAGTTGAAAGCATATAATTGATTGATTTGGATATTTGTATTATAATATAATGTTATTTTTTAAGTGTTTTACAATTATGGTGATGTTATTTTTAATAAATTTGAGTGTTGAATATGCATATATACTTTATTTGATGATATGGTTGATGAAAGAAGTAGCATGTGAAGTATAAATTTGTTTAGAATTGATAGTTTGAGTTTGAATTTTGTTTTGAGTAAGTTAATTACGTAGGATTATGATTTTGCCTAATTTGCTTTAACACAAGAGAATACACCCAATGAAAGATAAACCTCAAACTTAATTAGCAAAGTATTATTCATCTAACAAATTCTATGAATTTGTCTAGTAGATGAGATTTCATCATGTGAATCTTAATCTGTGAACAAACTGAAAATTTATAATGGATTGAATTTGCTTATTTAATTTTAATATGCTTATGAAAATCTTCCTGAATGTTAAATTATTTAATATTGAGTGAATATATGTTATTTTTGGTGATGTAAATTGAATTAAAAATATGTTATAATGATAATGTATGTATGTACCTATCAATCTTTGAGTGTGATTGATAAATTGATATATTACGTATGATTTAAGTAATTACAAACTTAACATTTGTGTAATGATTTATATGACATTACTTATTAAGAAAGTATTAATAAGATATTAATATAATTTGTGAAGTATTAAGTTATGAGATTTGGTGATATTTTAATCTTGTGATGAAAAATTAATAGAGTTTTAATACACTAAATTGAGGATAAGAATCACCTATACTTAATTAAAAAGAGTATAAAAATTACTATGTTATAAGAATTGTTTCACCATATCTATATTCAAATTATTATATTGTTGATGTTGACTTAGAAACAAATATTAGTTTCTTTTAACTTAATACTAATATTTTAATATTTTAGAAGCACTCAATTGCTATACTTATATACCATTTGTGATATGTTATACTAGGTCGATAATATGATTATGAATTTTATTATAAAATATATATTTAAATAAACTATTTCATATAACTTAAATGAAATAACATGCTAATTTTAGAATAGGTATAAATTTTTATTTTTATTTTAGTTTCTTCGAAGAATAAACGTTGGTAGAGGAATAATATATTTGTTTATAAATTTTTTACTCATTATTATTTTAATATATTGTTCTGGTATAATTAATATAGTTCTATATCATTCAGGAGTCGAGACCAATGACAGTTTATATACTCCTTCCTCTTTCGATCCACTGAAATGTCTTTAAAGAACAAAATCGTGACAGAACACCAATTTTCAAACGATGATTGATCTAACCATATTATCTATTGGACTTATGGTTGAAACAATTTTGTATTAAAACTTAAATTTTATATTGTTAGTATTATTTTAAATGAACATAATTTTTTTTATCTCATAAATAGTTTATTTTTGTTTCCTTACACTTTATATTTTTGTAATACTACTTCTTTTATATTCACAATAAAACAAAGTCTATAACAAGTAGCATTTATGATACATAAAATAAAATGGCTAACTATAATTTGTACACATGTTAAAACAGTCTCTAAATAATAATTGAAGCACGCAATGAATCATTCCTTAATCACTTTTACAACATGTTAATTGAATTGAACGTTTTAGAACTTACACACCAGATAAATAATGTCAATTTTCTTTCACTTTCCCTCCATCTTCTAAGCCAACTCAACAAAATAGAGTTTGCAATAGTGTTGTCAAGAAGAATGTTTAATTCTAAGTTGTTCGAAGAAGCCTATGTTCGCTTTCAAATTCAAAAGATCCCATAAGAGTGGAGGACACTGAAACCAAGTGCTAAACAAGTCACTATATTTTAATATAGTAATATATATTAAAATTTGAAATTAAAAAATTAAAAAATATTATTAAAATATTATTATTTTGAGTTGTCAAAAATAAATGTTTGTCGGCTTTTAATAATATAAAAAATTTACCATTTTTACTGAAAAAAACAATAATACTATTTTCAGACTTCAACATCTGAGATACAACAATGAAATTTTTTGACACTCTTACTCCACTCTACACCTCAATAAATATTAATTTATTATTATTATTTTTTTAATTTTTTCTAATTTTGAAAATTATTTTAACATTTTATATTTTGCTTATATTTTCATTAAAGAGTTTTTTTTAATTTTTTTTATTACAAATATTAATATTTTGTTATCGGTGTAAGGTGAAGTAGGTTGTCAAAATAACATCACCCTTCAGCAACAAGAAAAACAAAACACTCGCTTATATCGCGGGACTTCTCTCTGTTAGAATTTAGCTTATGTTACGTATTTTTAGACAAACAGTATTTAATTCAATAATATCTAAATAATGACAAATAAAAATGGTGTGTAATGTACATAATAATTAGATTCTAACCTTATAAATAATACAAATGAGTTAATAATATTTTTTTCTACACAATTTTCACTTTTATTTTTATTTTTCTATTTAGCATCATCTTTTACTTTTTTTCTCAAATAACACTATTTTCACTTTTAAATATTTATAAAGGAGAATGAAATAAAATATTTTATAAAGTATTTTGATGTAGAAAATAAATGTAAACCCTAAATTTTGAACCCTGAATCTTAAAACATAAACCATAAACCATAAACCGTGAACTATAAACCCTAAATGATAAACCATAAATCATAAACATTAACCCATAAACACTAAACCTAAACCCTAAAAAATTATAAGAAATATTATATAATCATATTTATTATTATAATTTATGACATATATTCATATATAACTCATTATTTACATAATCTCTAATTTAAATATATTTTTTTAAAATTATAATTTATACATTTATTTTTTTATTAAACCTAATAATAACTTATTTTTTTATTATTATTACACACGTATCATGAATAACTTAATTTTTATTTATAATTTTTTAAATCATTCAGTTAATTCTTTTATAAAATATCTAAACAATTTTATTTAATTTGTACTATTACTTATTTTGATATCCTTTTAATTTTTCGTTTGTTTTAATTTTATAAATATTTAAATTTATTATAATTTTATAGATATTTAAAAGTGAAAATAATGCTATTTGAGAAAAAAAGTCACGGAGATAAATAGAAAAATAAAAATAAAAGTATGCTGGATGGAGAAATAAAAGTGAAAATAGTGTTATTTGAGGAAAAAATTTATTAATAATTTATTTTGCTACTATTTGTAAGATAATTATTATGAAAATAAATAAGAGATAAAATAAAACTTGCATAATAAAAACAGAAGATCGTCTTTGTACTGAAAAGCATATGAGTTAAATTCTTTGTACTATGAGGGCATATAGTATTATTTATTCTTATCTTCCTTTCGGTTAAATTTTTGATGATGAAAAAGACCGATAAACGTACTAAGAGACATGCACTCTAGTTCAATTCAAGAGGATAAAATTTATTAGCTAATAGTGATAATAATGACGTGTTTACCTATTTACGTATTGGTATTGAAAACTAAAAAAAAGTAAACATTCTGAGAAGAAGCAATGACTTTGAACACTTGATCGAATCAGGAAAACGGGAGCCATGGGATTGAAGTTGAACGCTCCACATCGAATCACGCTTGAGTTGTAAGTGGAAATGGCGAACGAAGTCGTTAGATGAAAATCCAACGGCTAGTTTTGAAGAGTTCAGGAAGTGTAGTTGTTTGGTGGGTGTAGGAAATGCAAAATCCCTGGAGTGATATATATGATGAGTAGTAGTAATAATAAGGGAGAAAAGAAGAGGACAAATGAGTGACGCGTAGATACTGTGTTATGGTTAGAGTGGAGTATTATATAAGGGCGCGAGGGTTCCATTTGCAAATGGAAGAGTAGAGAAAGTGGTTTTAGTAGGTATAGATAGAGAGGGGAGAAAGAGGGGAAGTAGGTGAAGGAGAACAAACCGAAACCGATCGCACGAACAAAACCCTTGAAACGACGACGAACATGGCCGTTTCGAGTTCGCACATGCGTTTCACCTTCGAGTGCCGCTCCGATCCCGATTTCTCGCCACCGCCGTCTTTCGACAACCTCCGCCGCCGCAACTTCCGCTCGGTCGGATCCGGCGCTTCTTTCCACGGCGTCTCCTCCCTCATCCTCCGCTTTCCTCCCAACTTCCAGCGCCAGCTCAGCACCAAGGCGCGACGCAACTGTAGCAACATCGGCGTCGCACAAATCGTCGCCGCTTCGTGGTCCAACAACAGCACCAATAATCCCTCTGCCGGGGCTCCGGCACCGCCCGCGGTTTCCGCCGCGGACGCTGCCACGGCGCCTCTCCTCGTCAACATCAGCGCCGACGAGGACATCGTCGTTTCCACAAACGACGCCGTCGCCTCCGCGGCCGACAATAACGGGGTTGTACAGTTAAATCGTAGTTCTTATTCTTCGTTTTTGAAATCGGATGCAAGCAAAACGATTCATGCCGGTACGTGAGAAATGAAAACTTGTCGTTTTCTTTTTTATGTCATAAATTTTCATTTATTTTTATTTTCTTAGATTCGTTTACTTTTCAATTATATAATTAAATTTAGATGTGGTTTGCTCGGATATCTATTCTTTAATTGTTCCTTTTCAATTCTTTTGTACAGTTTTTAGATTTTTCCTTCACATCGGATGTGATTTGATTCAGAAAGAGGCCTTCTCTTTCTTTTTGTTCGTATCGTACATACTTATTCCGTTGTTTACTGTATGCTTACTGTGATTTGGTATTTTTATTAGTTTATGTGACGTTTGATTTAGGATTTAAATTATTTGTATTGTTTAAGATTAGACTAGTTTTAATTTCCTTGGATGTTATTATTGTTGATTCTTGGCTATGTTGTTTACGAAGCTGATTGGTTTTTGCATTTGAGTAATGCAGCTGAAAGACTGGGTAGAGGTATTGTGACTGATGGAATTACCACTCCTGTGGTGAACACTTCTGCTTACTTCTTTAAGAAAACCGCTGATCTCATTGATTTCAAGGTACTATTCTTTGAACTGTTATGTAGTTTTTATTCGCCTATTTAAACAATGAACAGATGAACGTCCATTATTGGTGTGGCTGAGCTTTCAATAATTTTGCAGGAGAATCGTCAAGTTAGTTTTGAGTACGGGCGCTATGGAAATCCAACAACAGTGGTTTTAGAGGAGAAGATAAGGTATGTGTGCTTGGACTTTACGATGATCTTGTAATGTGTCGAGTTTTGGGGTCATTTAATGAGGCTTGTTGTCATTATGAACCAGTGAACTGGAGGGGGCCGAATCAACTGTGATAATGGCATCTGGGATGTGTGCTAGCGTAGTCCTATTTATGGCACTGATTCCAGCTGGTGGACATCTTGTGACCACTACAGATTGTTATAGGAAGACTAGAATATTCATAGAGACATTTCTTCCAAAGATGGGGATCACGGTATATTTTCTGCTCATTTGGTGGTTTAATTGTATTTAGTTGTGTGGTGTGCGAACAGCTTCTTATGTTTGTCATGTTTCTTTTGCTTAAATATTATTGTGTGGATTGAAATAATGCTCATTTTCATTCCTGTTGTTCAAAAGATTATATATATGCATTCATAATTTTACTCAAATATTAAAAGAAATCTCATGGGGAATTATACTTCTGTGAGTTTGGTTTTCGCGAGTTTAATGCTGTTGTGTGATCTATAGGGTTAACTCATCTAGTGGAATAAAGGTTTTGTTGATGTTGCTGTTTCCTATCTTTTTTTTTCAGAATTGAATGATTAATAGTGGCATGTAGCATAGATGTCTGGCTAAAAGTTTGATAGGTTTTTAACGGAAAAATTTAAATAGATATCTTAATGTGAATCTTATTGTCTCTTAGTTGGTAAGGTGGACATTTGATGTTTGCAATGGGTTACTTCTGGTAGATTTTACCTTTGTCCCAGGCATGCATAACCATGATCATTATAGATTTGTTTTAGATACGTAACAAAGTTTCTTTTTTGATGAGCAGACGACTGTAATTGATCCAGCAGATGTTGGTGCCTTAGAAACTGCTTTGGAGCAGCACAATGTTAGTGTTGGAGAGAGTTGTTGGTTTCATTTTATGGATTTCTATGATATTTCTGGAATTAAAAGATGGTCTAGAGTTAATATAGTATTATATAATTGTGCAGGTGTCTCTGTTCTTCACTGAGTCTCCTACCAATCCATTCCTCAGATGTGTTGACATTAAGCTGGTTTCAGAGCTTTGCCACAAGAAGGGGGCTTTACTCTGCATTGATGGTACATTTGCAACACCTTTGAACCAGAAGGCCCTTGCCCTTGGTGCTGATCTGATTATGCACTCCTTGACAAAATACATGAGTGGACATCATGATGTAAGTCAGTCTTTTCTTCAAAACTTAGTTTATTGGAAACAACTCAAATATTTAAATTTCAGTTATTCATAATTAATCATCAAAGAGCCTTTTCCTCCCTTCAGGTCCTTGGTGGTTGCATAAGTGGTTCAACTAAGGTGGTTTCACAAATTCGGACTTTCCACCATATTTTGGGCGGTACTCTTAACCCGGTAGGTCATTTCTATAGAGTTGACCCTCCATAGAAAGGTAGCCTAGTTGGTTTTTGTGTCTAAAATAATGCTTTTTCCACAGAATGCTGCGTACCTATTAATCAGAGGCATGAAAACGCTGCATCTTCGTGTACAGCAGCAGAATTCAACAGGAATGGGGATGGCCAAAATTTTAGAGGCACATCCCAAGGTACCGTGGAATTGACATGCACGCTGTCTTGCTCTCTGTTCATGTCATTTTATATTATTAATTTTTTAGTTGAAGTTTTATAAATTGTCGAATGAGCTTGTATGATGATGATTTGTATTTTATTTAATCTTGCATTTCCTCCCTGATTACATTCGTTTCGTTTAGAAGTGTGGTTGAATTGTTTTTCATTTCATGTAAAAATGAAGTGTATGCTTTATGTATTTCCTTAAGGGATGAATGAGTACTAAACTGTGCCATGTGTGAAGAGGTTGGTTTCTTTTGAATTTTTTATGTTGTGATACACTTAAACTTGAATCCTTGTTCTGCAGTTATCTTGTTTATTAATGATAAGTAGTTTAGTATTATTTTTTTTTAGTAGCCGTTGGAATGGATGCCATAGCTCTTCTGGTGCATAATTTCTTGGGAATGAAACTGTATACATATATAGGTTCTGCCTTCTTTTTTTCCTCTTTGAATCGTCAAATGCATCTCTACATTTGTTGCATTGTCATATGCATAGTGTATTTTGTACCATTACCATTTGCAATTTCACTTTATAAATATTTTAACGATTTTCGTGTGCATCTTATGTGAACTGGTTATAATGACATACTTCTATTGGCAGGTGAAGCGGGTCTATTATCCAGGCTTGCCGAGTCATCCCGAACATGAACTTGCGAAGAGGCAGATGACTGGTTTCGGTGGTGTTGTCAGTTTTGAGGTGGGAATTTGCTGAGTCGGTATTCAAATATGTGGTTTGCTAATAAAATCCATTATTTGTTTTGCTTATATAAAGAATGATGTATTTGAGGCCACCATATGAAAATGTTTTTTTAGAATTAAATTGGCAATAATGCAGATTGATGGAGATATACATACCACAATAAAATTTGTTGATTCCCTGAAAATCCCATATATTGCGGCCTCGTTTGGTGGCTGTGAGAGCATTGTTGATCAACCTGCTATTTTGTCTTACTGGTACGCCTTACGATTCCTTCTTTAAGTTGTCTTGTTAAGGATTTGACACTACACGGGGCATCGGTCCTCTTTTTGGATGTGACCTGCAGTGAAAACATGTTTACCTGGTCCTTTTGTGCTTTATAGTATAAAAATTATATTTTTTGGTTTATTTGTTTAGAGATTGTATATTTATTTTTTATGTATTGGGCAACAGGGATCTTCCTCAGTCAGAAAGGGCGAAGTATAAGATTCATGACAACTTGGTTCGCTTCAGCTTTGGAGTTGAAGATTTTGAGGATTTGAAGGCTGATGTCCTGCAAGCTCTGGAGGCTATATAGTTCACTTTTCCTGATTCACCCTACTTCTTTTATAATCCTGCTATTCTGTTCCTTTTTCTCATCATGTCTTGTCTCTGATTTGGATGTTATGAAACTTGTGCATTGCTTAAATTATAACTCTATTTCATATTAGCTCCCGTTTCCCCTGCAAATGTTGAGCCGGTTTTTTTAATATAAAAAAAAAAACTGATTTTGATATAAAATAGTTTAGGTAAGAAAGGTACCAGTTAATTATTATGTTTTTCAAAAGAAATATTTGTTTTTGACGCCAGTTTATCAGACTTCTTATTTACACATAAATGCATAATATGATCTAATACCAGCAAAATGAATTCCTTGGAGGCAGAATATGTAAGTGAATTGTATGGAACATAAATGTGTAATCGAATTTCTGTTTCTTAAAAGTGCACATTGTCCTGTTTAATTTGTTGTATAATTTCGTTTCAGTAGCAAATTGAGTTTATTGTTTATGATGTTTATGAGTGGCAGAGTGAAATGACGTGCTTGAGGATTACATGGTATGATGTTGTAGATGAGGGTGCGCTTGGCTACATTAGAGATATTCTCATTGCTTAAAAACCACATCAGTTACTTCATTTTATTCAATTAGATTCAAGAATTTTAAGATCTAAGGACTCAATTATTTTATTCCACACTCCTTCAATTCTAACCAACCTCAAGTTAATACATGCTTCCAAATACCAACATCTCAAACTCCATACTTTAAATTAATGAACAGGACAACAACACTATTTTGAAAATCTACTGATCCAATTGCAATCTAATACTATAATTTGAAAAGGCTTAAATATGATTTTAAAATCAGTGAATTTCGATTCATTTAATATGTTTCTCGCTCTAAAATTAAAAATTCTCACTATTGTGTGATGAATAAAAGATTAAATGACATTTATAAAGAGTTAATTGTTGGTGGTGTTAACAACATTTAGAAATAGTTCATGGCTTGAAATTATTGATTAGCAATAATTTCGCAAGCACTTTGAAAGGCATATTTTTTCAAATGGATTTCCAAGACAGATAAGACTTAAGTTTTGATGAACATATACATATCTATAATGCTTAAAAAAATTAAATTAAATCCTTAAGAGTTCATATCAAGATTATTAAAACACAATAATAATAGTAATAAATATTCACAGATAAGTTATGACAAGTTTATTTAAAACTTTCATATTTTAGTTCTAGTTCCCTTAAATTTGTCCGAATATCATTTTTCTAATTTTGAAATACACTACCTTTTTTATCTTTAGGTTCTGTTAAACCATTTTTTTCCCTCCAGAGTTACTTTTGTCTGAAAACATTGGAGAAAAGAATATTCATACTATTTTGCTATCTCAAATAAAATGTTATGCATAAATAAATAAAAATAAAATGTTATGCATAAATAAATAAAAAAAGTCTTTATCTTTAGACTTTAGAATAAGAAAAGGATTCAATCTTCAAGAGGGACACGACAAGACTTGGGAATAAGAAAAGCCCAAACCACAGGCCACGGCCCAATTTAAAGAGTGAAAAACATCAACGCTACTTAGTGTCATGTACTTAAAAAGTTTAAGACTTTGCTGATGCATATAATGGTTGATTTCATATTATATGTAATTAAATCATGATAAGAAAAATTTGCTATATGCATTTGAATATTACAACTTTAGACTCACCTCATGATCTTTCAAGGTTGTTTCTCTTTATACAAAAAGTAATGTTGTTTTTAACATTAGGATAAATTGTATATATAATTTTAATTATGATAAAATTAGATATAGAAGAAAATGCATTCATAATGTGATTCTACATTTTAATTTCATCTCCTTAGCTCAAAACAGTTGGTATCATCTCAATATATTTAATAAATACATTTTCTTTTTATCCAAGTCTGTACATCTAGTTTGTTTATGTTATTCGGATACTAATTTTAATTTTATTATTTTAAATATTTATTTTAATTAATAATATGTAGTTACATTGGATCTATTTATTCCAAATTTTTCGATTATTGTTGGAGATCTCACATCGACTAGAGATGAGGACAATTCATGGTATATAAATGGGGGTAAACTTCAACCTCATGAGCCGGTTTTATGGGGTTGAGTTAGGCTTAAAATTTACTTCAAATGAACTTAAACTTTTAAGGTTTTAAAAAATTAAACTTTCTTTACTTTGTTTCCAATGCAAGAAACTATATAATTTTTTTTACACTCACACACTTGATATAATTATTCACCAAATCTATTGATTACAATAACATTTTACAAAAAAAAAAATGTTGAAAATGTAATCTAACTAACTTTACATTTAATATAAACTTATCATAATTTAATGCAAACACATTATGTAAATCTATACTTAGCAAATGGACACATGTAAATAAGTTTACAATAATTTATGCATTTTGTTTATCTAAAAGAACTAGACTTTTTAACATCCTGAATCTAATCTAAATAAAACATAAGGAGATTGGTAAATTGTTTCTTAATTTTTTTTCATAAAAACAAGTGAGATGTGACATTTGCAGTTTTTTCAAAGCCTAAACAACCGTTTTGCACTGGCTAAGTTTCAAAAGATGGTTAAAGCACCTGAAATTTAAAATGTTTTAGAAAAATAAGCTTTCTGAAATTACATTACAATTTCAATTAAACTAGTAAAATAGTAGAAAAAGAATACAAGAATGATGTTTAATAAACCCTTAAATTTTATAATTACTCCACAATTGAGCTACCTATACCATATACAATGAAGAAATTCCACCCAGATATAGTCATAGAATGATTTTGTAAAAAAATCAGATTTAAAACTTGACTAAATGTCTTCAAACTTTACTGAACTTGTGCTTATGAACAAGAAACACAAATTTTACTCCCACAACATATTCTTATTAAAAACAATGATATTTGACTTAGTTTGAACACCTGCATTTAAAGTAAAATAAATGAAAGTGCTTTAGTATTGTAGAATATATGAAAATAAGAATTATAATAGAAATTAAAATATATTAATATTAAACCACCTTTAATAGTATAGTAGATGTAAACACAAGTGAAATATGATATATTCTTTATCATGTTTGCATCATGTTCCAGTAGCTGGAAACATGTTTCTTGATAATGTTGAGTTGGGGCCATCAATGAGTCTATTAATTACTCTTTGCAAAAATGATCACTTTATAAGGAAAAAATAAAATAAAATATTGTAGCATTTTAAATATTAGATACTTAGTCAAGTAAGAAATAAATTCTATTTGATTTGGTAGCTTTTAGTTTTATAAATTTTTAATTAGTAAATTTTGGTTTGATGGACTTTATTTTAACAAGTAAAATGAAAAATAAATAAATTTTCTCACCTTTATTTTTTCACGAGGGAGGAGATATTTTTTTAGGGTGGGGAGTAAATGGGGAGAGGGTGAATGACATTTTTCACTCTTCACAAAATGAAGATATTTGTGGAGATTATATAGGATTATTGTATTTTACTTAAATATTATTGTGCATGCATTTTATACTATATGCAAAATTAAATATTACATAAATTTATTTATTATTTATAATTTCAAAAATATTTAATTATACTATTAATAACAACATATAATTATAAAAAAAAATTTATAATATCAACAATATATATAGTTATATAAAATAACAAATGAATATAATAATAAATATTATTTTCATAAATTTTTATGTATTTAATAAATTTATTTCAATTTAACACAAAAATATTTTATAATATATTTTAATTTTTATTAAAAAATATAAATAATTATAGATATAATATATTAAAAATATTTAATTAATTTAAATCTACAAAAAAAATTATAATTCATTATTAAGATATATTTTAATAATAAGGATAAATTTGTAAACTTATAATAAATCATTATCACAAATTCACTTTATCTTCACTCAATTCAAACAACCTCATATATCTTCACACATCCTCTCAAATTCTCACAAATCCACTTTCTCTCTTTGTCACAAATCCTCTCCTCAATCCAAACAGAGTCTTAGTGGTAGGTAAGTACATTTCTTCATTAATTTTGGCAAACCTATTTTTTTCATCTAAAATGATTTTACCTACAGACATAGCGGACGATAAATTAAATTTCCATACGCAAAAAAGTTGGTGGGTAATTATCCATAAATAATTCAATTTTTTCTTACAGTGCATCCGTTTGTTATTTCTTCAATAAAAATTACAATATTATAGAATATTATAGATTATTATGTACCTGAAATTAATTAACCAATTATTAGCAATACTAATTATCTACCTTTCATTAGAAAATATATGTTTTTGTGAAAGTATGTGCATTTATGTACATGGTAATTATACATTTTTATAAATATTTAATTAAGTAATTTAATAGATATATTTTTTTATAAAATATATTTATCTTATGCTATACTTATTATTTTATCATTTTTAATATGAGATTTATGTATATATATAATAATAATTTTTTTATTAAATATAGAAAATATAAAGAAGGATTACTAACTATTAAACATATAATATTAAAATTAATAATTTTTTTATTAAATATAGAAAATATAAAGAAAGATTACTAACTATTAAACATATAATATTAAAATATTAAGAATAAATAATTGTTCAAATATATAAACATGTATTTATGTAAACACATAAATTTATGTATATAAATAATTAAAACGTACGTGAATGTGCATTGTATATACACTTATATATATTATTTATAAAAATTTAACAATATATTTTCATAAATAAATAAATAAATAAATATTTTTATAAATAAGTTCTTGCATAATATTTAATTTATTTATACTTATTTTTAGTATTTTAAGTTATACTTACTACTTCATTATTAAAATTGTTACATATAAAGGTATATATAATAATAATAATAATAATAATAAATTATTAAATATAAAATAATATAAAAAAACTTACTAACTAATAAATATAGAATAATAAAATATAAAATTAAAATATTAAAAATAAATAATTATTCAATTATTATAGACATGATTACGTGTGCAAACACATATGTGTAAATATTTATATAATGAACGTGAGTGTAACCAAACACACGTATGTCCATAATAATTGAACAATTATTTATTTTTAATATTTTAATTTTATATTTTAGTATTATATGTTTAATAGTTAGTAAGTCTTTTTAATATTATTTTATATTTAATAATTTATTATTATTATTATATATACTTTTACTTGTAACAACTTTAATGATGAAGTGGTAACTATAACATAAAATGCAAAAAATAAGTATATTTTAAATTAAATTATACAATAACTTATTTATTAGAATATATATATATTTATTTATTTATTAAAATGTATTGTTAAATTTTTGTAAATATAATATATATATATATATATATATATATATATATATATATATATATAAAAGTGTATATATATGTCAATGCACACTCACACACGTTTTAATTATTTATATACATATTTATGTGTTTACACAAACAAACACATATTATAATAATTGAACAATTATTTATTTGTAGTATTTTAATTTTATATTTCAGTATTATATATTTAATAATTAGTAATCTTTTTTATATTGTTCTATATTTAATAATTTATTATTATACATACATAAATCTAATATTAAGAATGATAAAATAGTAAGTATAGTATAAGATAAGTATATTTTATAAGAATAAAAAGAATATCTATTAATTTATTTAATTAAATATTTATAAAAGTGTATGTACATAAATGCACATACTTATCTAGACATATATTTTCTAACCAAAGGTAGATAATTAGTATTGTAAATAATTGGTTAATTAATTTTTAGGTACATAATAATCAATTCTATTGTAATTTTTATTGAAGAAATAATTAACGGAATGTATTCTAAATAGGTGGTTTTGTTAATATGCATATAATGTAATATTTTTGTATTAAACTTAAAATTGTGTATCTCATAATATAATATGTGTTAACTAATGTAATAATCCATGTCTTGCATAGATGTTAGTTTATTATATTCTAAATTTTGTATTGCTAAATGTTGATATGTTTTTAAATTTTATAAAACAATGTTACTAGAGATTGTTACAATTTAAATAACCATATTAGTTTTAGACATGGTTGGAATTGGTGGTTTTGAGAAGCATTAACTATATGATATTTACTTTATTATTAAATTGTTAGATAAATGTGTCTCAATAATATATTAAGGGGATAAAAAATATGTTACTTATCGACATAATTATGTAATATTTAACTTTTTATAATTTTTTGTTTTATAATTTATTTCCAGATTTATAATAATAGATGTCAACAGGTATACAATTTTAAAAGAGAAATATGTAATGGTATGTAAACTGATAGATTGGTGGTTTTGACACTAAACATGACTTAATGTGTTTTTTCATCAACTTGTTATTAGAAGGGGGTATGAACTAATGATTTTGTTAAGAGTTTAGGATTTAGGATTTATATATTTAAATTTTGTTAAAAGTTCTTATCTAATTACTAGTGTTTTAATATATATATATATATATATATATTTTTTTTTTTTTTTGTTACGCATAAATGTTAATATATTGTTACTTTTATATTATTTTATAATATTTTAATTTATAAAAATAATGTTACTATGTACTGTTTGTATTTTATTAGAGAAATTGGAATTCTAAATTGTTGATATTGATAATAAGAAAGACATAAGACATTTTTCTCATTAAAACTTGTATGTTTAGGGTTTAGGGTTTAGGGTTTAGAGTTATTAGTTTATGAAAGTCAATTTTTTAAATATATTAATTATTAGTACATGTACATAAATACATACATTCATATATAAATATATACATATATACATGTACATGTGTCTGAATTCATCTACACGTGTTATATATATATATATATATATATATGTGTGTGTGTGCACGTACATGCACATAAATACATACATTCATATATAAATATATACATATATACATGCACATGTGTCTGAGTTCATATACTCAGGTTATATATATTATGATTGAAATTTAAACCATTCCAAACACTTTTGTTTTAAACCTCAAGTTCATGATGTTTATTGTAGTTTTTTGCACAAAATCTATAATCATAATAGTGTAAGAATCTCCATCAACTTCTTACCACTTTAGGCTATCAGTGGATCAATGAAGTCTCTTTTTCTTAATAAATTCTTATACTCATTACTACAACCATTAGATCATGATAGCATCTTAGGTACCCTTCCACTATACACAACCACACTAGGCCACTATATCCTATAAGTGCATGCATCTTATTATTTTAATCAAATCACACAAAAAATCACATTCATCACATCCACGCACACACATACAAAAAACACATGTATGGTAGTATACGAACGCACTTAGCATTAAGTGCATGTCGATTAAGCAAGTTTCAAATTCAAACTGAACAAAGATAAACTCTAGTCTATCTAACAATTTTCTTAGGATCTGTTTTAAGCAATAAAGTGTTTTTCTAGCTTTACAAACAAGAGTTTTGAATTCAACTTCAAATCTTGATGGATTTCTTGATGTGGATTGTTAACTTGAAACACCTATTTACACCCTATTGTTTTTTGTCATAGGTCAAGGATTTGAATCTCATGTATTATGTTATATTAAGGTAGTATGTTCCTATTGCATAATAGAAAGTCAATTTGGATCAACTAGAGCTTGCTTAACACCTTTAAGTTCATTACGAGCCAAGAATAAAGAATGGTGAAGTATGTGATTGTGAAATCGAAGTTCAGACCCATTCGCATGGGACGATTATTAACATTTTGAGAAATAATATTTGTGTGTATAAGAGACTTAGAAATGGATAAAGTGTTAGAGTTAATTTGTAATAGAATATGTGATAGATGGGAATGGATACTCTGAGCACCATGAACATTATTGAAAGAATTGACATTATGCATTATTGACATTATGAGTATTAGTAAAACATATAGAAGAGATTATGAGTTATTAATAAATATTTTAATCTTATATTAATTAATTAATTAATTAGGTGTTTGATTTATTGTTACAGTGAAAATAATTTACATAATTGAGTCTTTTAACATTAGAATTTGTGAACTATTGAAATGTGGAAAATTTTATATTCAAATTTATCATGCAAGTAAACAAAAAAGTACCAACAAAAATAAGAGTTTATCCAGTGAGGGTAATTTACTCTAAGTATCATCTTAATAAAATTAAAGAAAATAAATTAAATTAGGAATAAAATATAGCTTCTTATTTTAATTTTTTTATAAAAAGAGTATTTACAGGAAAGTTGCGTAAGAAACTATTGAAGTGAAAAAAAAACCCTAAAAAATAATCTATTTTATAGCTAAGTGAATTATAATGGAATAAAAAATGTAATATATAGAACAGGCCATGTGCTATGCAAAAAATGAAAATGAAAGTACGGAAGAAAATACTGATAAAACAGTGACAGTTGTCACTATGGGAGGTATGGAAATGAAACATCAAAGTTTTTACAATAAAAGTGAAGTTGAAGTCTGAAGAAAAGGCCAAAATCAGATTTAGTTGTATTTTGCGGTCTCATTTCATCCACGTAGCATCATGAATCCTACGACGTGGATCGCGCGCGGTCGCAAACTTCATTTTCTGGAACTTTTCTTATCAGATTACGTGGACATGCAATTCCACACACACTGATTCTATGCTTCTTTTATTTTTAATAAAGAAAATAAATAAAAATAAAGTGTTTTGGAATATACTCATATTGATCATATGTATATACTGATTTGACCCTTCCTTTTAATTATATTTTTTTGTTTATTTCTCATAATTGTTAGTGCCGATCCCAATACAATTTTCCTTATTTTCATATTTTATGTTATAATATTTAAAATTTAAAATTTAAAATTAGTGTCTGTTTGGAATTAATTGAAATTATTTGAAGTGGATATTCAAAATGTAGAAATTGATTAACCTTTTTGTAAAAGTATTACTAAATTTTAATGATGAAATCGAATACTGATTTAATTGTAGAAGATTTTTTTTATTTATGTTCAAAGTCATTAAAAACTTAAAATATTATCAGAGGTTTTAGAGATAAAAAAAAAAAAAAATTAGTGAATATAGTTACTAAATTATAAATTAGATATTATTTTATTTTAGAGAAAAAAAATATTAAAACAAATTTAGAAACTATTTAACAATAATAAAAATTAATTTAAAAAATAAATATTTTAATCTCTAAAATATCACTATAATCACTAATTATTTTTTATTTTTAAAATTAGTTTTTATTCAATAATTTTTTTAAGTGATAATCATTAATAAAATGAATAATAAAGATTAAGTTGACATGAATATCTAATTAAATAATATTTATTATTAGATATCAAATCGATTTATACGTATATCAATTTAAAAAATATATTTAAGTTATGTTATATGTAATTATTGTAAAAAAGTATTTTTCAATTCAATAATAATATACAATTCATTATTTATTTTGTTGGAAGAGAGTACTTAACTTTTAGTAAAAGAGAATTTATAATAATTTAGACATATATAATTATTAATTATTATTTGAGTTAGACTCTCTTGATATTGAAATGACATTACATACCATAATTAATTTAGCTACATAAATATAGTTTTAGGTCTTTCTCATATAACTTGGAAATTGTTTTACTCGTGATTTATATTTTATCCATTATCCATCTTGTATAAAATCAAAAATATAAATTTATAAAATCAAATTATAAACAATTATTTATTTTATTTTTTAATGTAAAAATAATATTCAAATAAGAACTAATCATTGTGTAATTAAAATATTAGCATATATTAAAAATATTAGTCGGAGATTTTATATGTAAAAAAAAATATTATCGTTTATACCTATTGATATCTATTAAAAGTATGTAGGAGATTTTATGTATAAATATATATATAAATAGGAATTTCTTTTTCAATCCTTAATGAGTAGTACTGTACAGAAACTGTACATTGACTTTTGAAGACAGCCAACTTTTTGTTAGAATAATTACGAATCAAAGTCTTTTTTATATAACAATTATTGAAGGACCCCACAAATTTGTCTTACAATTCTTTTTAGCTTTAATACTTTTTATCATTTTTTTAACGCTTTAGATTGTTATTTTTGTTGAAATATTTGATAAGTAAAAGAAAGAGTTTAGGTGTGTGAGATGAAAACCTAAAAAAGAAAAATAATATAAGGAATATAATTTGATATGTCATACATAATCCTTTTTTAAGGAATATATATATATATATATATATATATATATAAATATTTAATTTATCCAAAATAAAAGTTATTAAAAAGAGTAAGCGTGAAAGATTCAGTCCAATTAATATTTTTTTCAGGGATTAAATTTCATTAATGAACCGATTTTTAATTTCCATTATATAAATTAAATAAACAAATTTCATATAAATTAAAATTTATTTGATATTTCATCCAGAATTTTAGTCCCGACATTGTGAAAAAAAGTTCATAATTTTAGTTAAATTTCAACTTCTATATTTTTAACTTTTTGTATTTTAATCAATTAAATTATTTCTTAATGTATTTTAAATGAATATGTAAAGTGTAAGTTCAATTAAAATAAAATAAAATAAAATAAGATAGGTAAACATAATTAATACTCAACTCAACGTGAATTTCACTTTGGCCAATCCTATTTTAGCTTGAATTAATTAGTATGTTCTTATTTGAATTTTGTTGGAGATGGGTTTGACACAACTCGGTCTACAGTGGATCTGATTAGATTAGGGTTGATATTGTTTGATTTAATCTAACTTGATGTTGTTTCCCTCAACTTATTAGAAGTGAGATCGACTCGACTCGACTTAATGTGGAACTGACACGACTTGGCACACAATGAGTATTACTCGATTCAACCTGACGTGGGTTTGACTTGACTCATCTTGACTCGGCTCGATGTGGGCCTAACATGACTCAACCTAGTGTGGGTCTTACTCAAACTCAACTTAAGATGGGCTTGATCGACTCAGACCGGGGTGAGTACAACCAGACTCGACTCGAGGTTGACCCGACTCTAGTCGATCCGAGGTTGATCCAACTTCATTTGACCTCAGGTGGGCCTAACCCAACTCGACCCGAGGTTGACTCGACTTCACTCAGTTCAAGGTTGACCCAACTTGACATGACTCGACTTGATCCAACGTGGACTCAACTATACTCGGCCTAACATGGACATAAATCTATTCAGTTATCAATATGATTTCCACTCCACTAGATGTGAAACTCACATGACTTAGTCTAACGTTGGTTTGACTTGGTAAGGCTCGAGTCGACCTAACGTGGACCTTACTTAACTCAACCAAAGGTAGGTCTGACTCAACTCAGTTTGAGGTGGACTCAACTTGATTGAATTCGAGGTAGGCTTTACTTGATTGAGTTGGAGGTAGGCATGACTCGATTGAGCTTGAGGTGTGCCTAAAATAACTCAGGTTGAGGTGGGCTTAAAATGACTCAATCCAAGGTGGACCCAACTTGACTCGACCTGATGTGGGTCCAAATTGACTTGCCTTAATTTGGACTCGAATTAACTTGGCCTAATATGATCCTAAATTGATTCAACCTGACTTTGACTCAAATTGACTCTGATCAGGGTAAGACCTGACCTAAACTTGATTTGTCTTAATTTAACCTAGATTTGACTTGAATTGGACTTGACGATGATCTCATGTCGACCAACTTAAGATGATGTTAGCCTAACCTAACGTGACTTAAATCCAATTGTCTTTACTTATATTAAGTTTGAATTTTGTTTGATATTTTCATGTGTATAAAGCTTTTTTATTTTATTTTTAAATAACTTTTTTTTTTACTTTAAAAAATGACCCTCCTATTATAATATTTTTGGTATTTTGATCTTATGAGTTTTTTTTATGTGAGTTTTTTTGTTCCTGTATACTTTTTTTGTTCCTGTATACTTTTTTTGTTCCTTAAACTTCCTAATCCAAATAGACCAAAACTCACTAATCCAAATAGATTCTAAGTGCTATGACTTGAGCCGAATTGACAATGACAAGTCTACGTGGCTGGAACAAATTAAATATTCTATTTAAAGGCTGTTTTGATTGCTTAGCTTAACTTTTGTTTAAAATCTGTATTAACTTATAACTAGAAAATGATTAAGTGGCATTTATTACAACGAATATCAATAAGCTATTTAGTACATTCACAAAAACAAAAACAATGATACAAAATAATAATTTGTTGACACATATATGTTTTATATAAGTGTATGTTTGATACATCCGAATGTCATTTAATATGATTATTCAAATATCATAATCAGTAAGTTTATTTTTAAAATATATTTTATATATTATTTTTAGAGGAAGTAATTATGCATTCAAACTTCTATCTAAAAATATTGAAAAATTTATTCATTATTTTGTCAAATATAAAATTGTTTTGAAAACCAAAATTATATATGTTTTGAAAATTCGCACGATTTTTTTTTAGATGTTTTTCATAAATTAAATCAGCATGAAGCAAAATGCGAAATAAACTTCGGGATTTGATTAAAAATTAGAAAAAAAAAACTTGCTTGCGAATTTATATTTCTCATGAAACTATACAAGAGTTACCAATATCCCGTATTCTATGATATTTTGCATTCTATGAGATAAGCAATAAACCGGAACCTTCTTCTCTTTGAAGACGAATTTAAATTTCTTTTCTTATTAAGATAAAAAAATTAAAGTGATATTATTTAAATTTTGAAAAAAAAACTGAGAAGTAAATTTTTTATTTTATTTTTAAAGATGGTGAATGATTTAATTTATATAATAATTTTTTTATAAATAGTATATTTATAAAATGACCAAATTATCTTATTTTTATAAAATAAATTTAATTAAATATAATTTAATTTTTTAATAATAATAATAATATTTATTATTTAATAATATTATAAAATAATATTAAATAAAAATCAATTTTAAAAATAAAAAATAATTAATGAGTGATTATTTAGATTTTGAAGTTGGTAATTAAAATTTTGATAACAAATTAAATATCAATTTAAAAATTATCTATTAATAATAGAAACTACTTTAAATATCGATAAATTTTTGTAATCTTTAAAATTATATATAATTTAGTTAATATAATGACTAAATATTTTTATCTTCAAAATTGATTTATATTTAATGATTTTTTTATAATATAATTTTATTATTATTATTATTATTTATATTATATTTTATTCATAATTAAATGTATCTAACATAATCCATTATTACGTTATAGCGTAATATATAATCTGTTATAGACATAATATATAATTAATTATACTATGTAATATATTAAGAATTTAAATTTAATATTAATATAGAAATAAAATAAAAATAAGAGTAAAAGATGTAAATGATTTCTCAACTAGTTTTCATCTTGGTTTTTCATATAATTGAGTTTGCGTAAATAAATTTATTCTAACAAATTTGTTTTTTTTATTAATCATCAAATACAAACATATATAGTTCCTTTCTATCAGCTGAGACAGTACAATCTCGAAAGGCAAAAAAACAATAGAGATAATTTTATCAGTGCATTTTTGTGCCTGAGAATAAACTTCTTGGTGGGTCTCTAAGATATATTTCTTATTTTTCTCATGGAAATTAGCCACATATTTCTGTCGGTTATTTCCATGAGATAACTGACTTTTTCCATAGAAATTGAGAACTTGCCTTTTCTGTATCTTGGGACCTCAAAGGTCAGAAATAAACAATGTACGAAAAAAGAGAGGAAAAGTTATAGTAACCTTATCTATTTTGAGTATTGTGTGATATTTTAAAAAATGAAATATTTAATTAGTTATTAAAAATAGTTTTTATTTGGTTACTGTAAAATGTTTTTTTATTGAAGATGATTATTTTTATTCTTAATCTTATGTAATATTAATAAATTACTTATATTGTGAACAAAATGCTAAATAAGTATGTGTCACTTAAGAACTGTAAATATCTATAAAATAAATCTTGTTTATTTATCTTAAAATAAATATAAAAAACTAAAAATAACTATTTAATTTTTTTCAGAAATGAAAGTAATAGAATTTTTTTTCTCTAAGAACTAAAGCTAAAATTTGCACATTTTTTTACACATGTAAATAATTATAAAAATTAATATAAATACACATGCAATATCTAAAAATAGATTTTGTCCTATATGTTATCGAGACACTCTCGATCCAAATGATTGACTACTCGACATCCTGGACGAGTTAAGATTAATCGAGAGATTATACTTAATGAAAAACTAATATAAAAATTAATCACGGTAATTAAAAATATACACTTCTTCTCATTAATTTGAATTGTAACACATAGTTAATTGTGTCATCAATTAAATTGTTCAAATCATGTTTGGTGGTTTCATAAAAAATATACTTAAATAATTTAACTAAATAATCATTTTAACTATTGTAAATATGCGTTATTATAATAAAAAATAATTCAGAAGCATTTTGACTTGAAAATAGTATATAAGATGTTTTTATGTTACATCGATGTTTGTGATAAAACTTTATTTTATAATATATAATAGATAGTATATATTATAAACCTAATTTACCATTTTAATTTAATAATCATGTGCTCATAAAATAAAGCATGTATTCTTAAACATTAAAATAATCCTGAATAAAGTATCATTACATTTAGTATTATATTGTTAAATATCAATAGAATTATAAACCATATATATGTCATCAAATATCAATAAAATGTGAATAGATTATGTTTTTGGGAGACCAACTGCTGGTACGAAAATTCAAAATAAATAAAGATTCCCTCTACAGA
This sequence comes from Phaseolus vulgaris, assembly GCF_051622355.1. Classification (NCBI taxonomy): domain Eukaryota; kingdom Viridiplantae; phylum Streptophyta; class Magnoliopsida; order Fabales; family Fabaceae; genus Phaseolus; species Phaseolus vulgaris. The sequence continues at coordinate 3,363,828 of NC_143505.1, forward strand.
GAATATCCACAACAAATAGGCACTGGTTAAAGAATTAAAAGTGAAATTCTGGTTGGATGCATAAAAATGCATCGTTTTTCAAGAAGTTCTTTTTTAATTTCTTAACCAGTGCGTTTAGCAAGAACTTATTTTCTAAAGTAAATAAAATCTTCAGTTTGAACTTATTATAAGTTGAAACTGTGGAAGGTTAATTAAGAAGAAAATCACTCCATGTTTGAGCTTCTTCAAGAAAGTCAGAAGCAATAGAACCAACACTACACCATTTTTTACTTTAGGCAACGCTGACATATCAACGGGTAGAAAAGTGTTGCCTAAAGTGAGTATAAGCAACACTTTTTTATTGTTGTCCACTTAGTAAGATTTATTTACCTTTATCTCAAAGTATTTAGAAAAAGTGTTGCCTATTTATTTTAAGCAACATTTTATAAAATGTGGACCAGATTGTGAGTACTTCAAAGAATGCTTTTAAAATTGTAGACATGTTAAATAGTATTTTAGGCAACATTTTTTAAAATGTGGTGTTTAACTAATATTTTAGATAACATTTTTAAAGTGATTAAATAACATATAGGCTTAGTTTTTAAATTGTGATAATTAAGTTTTTAAATTGTAATGATTAAATTGTGATTAATTAAGTTTTTAAATTGTGATAATTAAGTTTTTAAATTGTGATTAATTAAGTTTTTAAATTGTGATAATTAAGTTTTTAAATTGTGATAATTAAGATTCAGCTTCGTCACGAACTTACCTTGTTATTGAGTTGGCATTGAGTGGTCGTCATTGAGCTGGCATTGAGTGAGTGAACCTTGTGCCATCACGAACGAAGACTCTAAGTCGAAGCCGAAACCTTGTGCCAACAGAAACCCTAAGCTGTTCGCTACGAAGCAGGAGTGGCATTGTGCGAGTAGTAATGTAAGCTGTTCGTTCTTCAAATTCAACCACAATGACGTTGTCGGAGGCAAAATGATGTGAAGAGACAGGTTTAAGTTTTCTTCCTTCCATTTTCGCATCTGTTCGTTCTTCATTGTGCTCTGTTTTGCTTCTCTGTTGAATTTCTTGCATTTTAGGTTCTCTGTTGGATTTCCTGCATTTTAGGTTATCTGTTGGATATTTTCTGTATTGTTGGTTCTCTGTTGGATTTCCTGGCTTTTAGGTTCTCTGGTGGATTTCCTGCATTTAGGTTCAAATTTGATGAGAGTGTTAATAGGGGCACTAAAAGAGGAAAGTGGGTGAAGGCCAAAACCCAAAGTCGAGAATTTAGTGAATGGTTCAAAACTCGAGCCTTGAAAGATGACGTGTCTTTTCAAATTAAAGAGTTTTCTAGAGGGCCAAATAATGTTGCAAAGAGGTTTTCAGGTTACCTCATTAATGGATATAGATTTCATACTATGAAGCGGGATGCCAAACACAAAACTCAAAATTCTGGTGTAACATTGGTTTCATTGACTTCAAGTTTTGCAAGCACAAAGGATGACAATCCAAAAATTGAACCCATAACATATTATGGTGCAATCAAAGATATATTTGAGTTAGATTATTATGGTAGTTTCAAGTTTGTGATGTTCAAATGTGATTGGTTTGAGGTCGAAGAAGATAAATATGGACTTACTTGTGTATATTTCAACAAAAAGCTTTACCAAAATGATCCTTTTGTGCTAGCTTCTCAAGTCCATCAATGCTTTTATATCGAAGACCCTTTAGATGCAAATAGGCATTATGTTTTGAAAAAGGTTCCAAGAGATTTATTTAACATGGGTGACCAATCAAATGGTGTTGAACTAAATGTTGCAAACAATGATGGTGAACTAAATTGGGTTAGGGAAGACATGCCTGTCACAATATTTGAAAAATCTTCTAGTGTAGGGCAGAGAAATGTTTTTAATGAAGATGATATTGATGAAACTTTATTTGACTTCATGGACTAGATACTTAAAATAGGTAATAATTTTGTTACCTTTAACTACTTACTACTACTACTATTGTCTTATATATTTGTTTTTCCAATACTAAATGTGGACACATCATTACACTTTTGCATACATTTTAGAATTCTTGCTATCTAGTGTTATCTAGCCATTTTTCTATTTGCAACAAACTTATAGTATTATTTCTTGGCAGGCTTGTATCAATTCTTTGCTTAATCATCTGTTGGCTTCAGTTATTCAAACAACAAGGGAGAATATCTCATATTCACTATTCAGAGGTGAACTTCTGCTTTAACATATCTTTGAGTTATGAGTTATTTATGATACACAAGTTACAATGAAGGTTATATTTGTCACTTTCAGTATCTATCATTGACCCATCACTCACAATTTTGTGTTCTTGTTTTAGTCAATGGGAAAGGAAGTAGATTCAAGTAAGGAATTGCTTAGGAGGTTCCATGTCAAACGTGAAAAAGGAAGCATTGTTGAGACAACTAGGGAACCTATGATTGTTTCTAATGGACAATTTAATTTGTCCAATTATCAAGTGGGATGCCAAAATAATAAGACCCCAATACAAGCCATTAATGATTCAAGAGCCAAGATACAAGCCATTGCACGATCTTTTATTCAAGTTCGTGCCAAAAATCAAGGAAAAAAAAAGGTGACAACAAAAGAAGAAACAAGTAAATCAAGGCTTGAAAACATTGAAGTTGCCTTACTTGAACTTGCCAATTCAAATGCCAAACAACTATCCAAAGAGAGGATACAAAGAGAGATTAGTTATAAGAGGATTGATAATGTTATGGGAGAAGGATCAAATACAATTGATAAATCCAAGGACAAATCAAAATCTATAAAGAGGGCAAGAGGGGAACATGATAGCTCAAGGGTAAATCAAAAGAAGAAAAAGGTATTAATAGAAGATTATCACTCAATGATTGAGATGGAAATTGCTCCTAAGAAGAAACAACCAACCAAAGTATGTGGATCAATGTTGATTGGTGAGTTTCTTGATCAAAATGGAGAAACAGTTAATCAAGTGGTTCAAGAAGAAAAGGACCACCAAGATGCAGAATTTCAAAAAGAAATAGAAGATGAAGGACATGAAGAAGAAAACTTGAATGAAGGAGAAGACCATGAAATAATTGTTGAAGAAGGTAATAATACTTTATTTGGCAAGTTTAATGCTTGTTATTTTTGCATTCCATCACTTATATATATAAATTACAACTTAAACAATTTTCATGTTCAATTAGCCACTAGCAAGAAAAAAACTCGAGGATCGACTCAATGCTTGAAAATATATGCAAGAAATATTGAAGAGCGTCCAGAAGTTATCTTGGACGAACATGGAGAGCCTGTTGGTCCCAATGACAAAGTGGTGTCTGATTTAAGTTACTTTCTTGGGACCATAGCTAGGAATTCAGACTTTTGTCCATTGATTTATACAAACTTCAAGGCTTTGCTTAAGGATTACAAGGATCGCATATGGAAATACGTCATGGTATTTGAATCATTTTTTTTGTGTGTAATGATATAATATGTATGAGATATTAATGACATGTGTTTATATTCAGGAAAAATTTATTATTTCTAAGAATGGAGAGAAAACAATATTTTGTCGCATAAATGATGCATGGAGATGGTACAAATGTCATATCAAGAGACAATATTTTATAAAATATCCCACCATGAAGGAACGACTGAAACATCGACCACAATCCGTTCCTGAACATCATTTCAAGAATTTGATTGCATATTGGAAAAATGTTGTTATCCAGGTGTGTTAATGTTGTTATCACATAAATGTTTTGTTTTCTATTTTCTTTATTTAGTTTTTGTTTATGTTTTTGGTACTGTTTTTGTTTTCTATTTATGTTTTCGTTTGTTTCTGTTTCTGTTTTCTTCTATTTTTATTTCTGTTGCTTTTTCTATTTCTGTTTTTGTTTGTTGTTTGTTGTTTGCTGTTTACTGTTTCTGTTTGGTTGCTGGTTGTTGTTGGTTGCTGGTTGTTGGTTGCTGGTTGTTGTTGCTGTTGCTGTTTGCTGTTTGCTGTTTGCTGTTTGCTGGTTGCTGGTTGCTGGTTGCTGTTGTTGTTGCTGTTGTTGCTGCTGTTGTTGCTGTTGTTGCTGTTGTTGCTGTTGTTGTTGCTGCTGTTGTTGCTGTTGCTGCTGTTGTTGTTGCTGCTGTTTTTGTTGTTGTTGCTATAGCTGTTTCTGTTTTTGTTTCTATTTTCTTTTTTCAATTTTTGTTTTTGTTTCTGTTTAGAACTATTGTTTAGTATACTGATAATTTTTTTTGTCCCAAAATATAGAGCATTAGTGAAAGAAATGCAAGCAATAGGAAAACACAAAAGTATATGCACCGAATGGGACCAATAAACTTTGCTAGAGTTCGAGCTCAATTGGTATTATTTTAATTGTTTCTCTCTCATCGTATAAATCTAGTTGTATCATTATTTCTTGCAGCTTAAAATTTCAAATACTGACTATTAACTTTTCATTCTTAAAGAGTGCTACAAAAAAGGATGGTGAAGAGGTCACTAGAGCTGAAATGTTTATAAAAACACGTCAAGGTCGTCCTACTCGGAAAGGAAAAGAAGTGGATGAAGAAACACTAGATGCCATTGTAAGTTTATTTTAATTTACAAAACGTGTCTATATGCTTCTTTTTTTTAATCATTAACTACGATATATGTACATATATTTCAGTCTATGCTTGAGGGTTCTATGGAAAACGCATCAAGTGAAACTATGGAAAAAACATTTGAATCAATGTTTGGAAAAGAAAGGCCTGGTCGAGTTCGTTGCTATGGAAGGACTGTGACACCATCAGTATTAAAAAGGAATCAAGAAATTGCCGCTATCCATAAAGGGTATGCTATTGAAGTGAACTCCCTAACTCAAAAGGTTGAAGGTTTAGAAGCAATTGTGAAATTTGTGCTTAAGCAACAAAACCCATATTTGAATGAGGGGGATATAGAACATATGATGTCACGGGTTTTAAGGAAAGAAAATAGTGTAGTTGCTCCAGGTTCATCTACTTCCACTCATGATCCTTATTTGGACCAGGTATAGACATATAATTTGCATTCAATTTGTATTTATCTTTTTTTATTTATAAACTTGATAATATTTTAAAAAGTTTGTACATTTTGTTTAATTGTTTCAGGATGAACGTCAAGATAATACTAATACTGGACATGAGAAAGATTTTTGATGATTGAAGAAATGTAGAAATTTTGAGAGATTTCCTAACTCTAATTAGTTGTAATGATTACAACTTCTACTATTTTGGTATACCATGGAAAATACAACTTGCACATTTGAAATATTTTGGTATACAATGAAATTACATTTTAAAGTAGTTTGAAAATGTTTCATATTGCGTCATTTTATAAATTACATGCTACTCTACCATATCTTATGCACAATCAACCATTGTATGTCTCTATGGAGGAATTTTTGTGAATTATATCACTTGTTCAGACTAAATGTTTTTACGTATTTCTGGTTTCTCGAATGTGAGTATATGTGTAGATGTGAAAGACGAAACAGTTATATAGAATTCTGGAGGTTATTTCAGAAGGAGAGGATAATGTGTAGGTGTGCTTTTAACTAGTTATGTTTGTGGTGTAGTTTTAGCCTAATGATACTGAAGATAGAAGAAAGCACCCTATAAAGTCTTCCCATCCAATCCTTATTTATAGAACAGAACGCGTATTTTGACTATCATGTCAAGGAGTGATTTAATATTTTTTCTTGCAGTAAAAAGTTCTGTGTTTGAGTAAACAAATTTATGTGAGTTTATTCATGTAGAGGTTGGACGCATTGGCATAGGCATCTGTTATGACATTCGGTTTCCAGAACTAGCAATGGTATATGCTGCTAGAGGTTTGTCTTTTCCGTATTTAATATATTTGGAAACAATTAATCTCTCTCTAGTTTTGATTGGTTGCCTATGATTTGATTTCTCCAAATTGTTTTTATCTATGCCTCCTAAGTGTCATGCTATTAGCATCATATAGTACCAATTTTGATATTTTTGGGGATGGATAGGAGAGATTGGTTCACATGCATTAGGCAACACTACAGGTGTATTTCTTATTTCAAGGATATACTAAAAGAAATTTCAAATCCATAGTTCTTGGTATGGAATTTCATTCCCTTTATTATGTTATCTGTCAATTTTTCCTTTTTTTTTATACACTTTCAAGGATCAATTGAGATTAATTGTCAAGTTGTGTTGATTTGATAACAGATGAACAAAACTATTGTTATTATTTTCTTGTTCTAAGATTTGGCAAACTTACAGTATCAGTTAGCTTTTGACTTCAGGTGCTCACTTACTCTGCTATCCCAAGGCATTTAACATGATAACTGGACCATTACATTGGGAGTTATTACAGAGGGCAAGGTAATGGATACAACAAAGTGAAACATTTAGCAACCTGGAACACTTGTTTTAGTTGTGTTTCAGTTAAAATTTATAACCCTACCTAGTCTTGTAAGTTTCCCTTAATTTGTTCGTGTCCCCTAATATATTTTTATCTGTAAACATGACAATATTTTAAATTAATACCTTTTGATTTTTATTCATTTTTAGTCGTTGAAAATTATAAAACCACATGCCTTTTTGTCTCAAGTGAGGAATTAAAGACACACTCTTTTTTGTTAAATTTAGGACTAATCATTAATTAAATTTAACTAGGGACTAAATTGAAAAACGTCAACTTTCAAATATAGAAAACACACTGAAGCCAATAACGTGTTACTGTCTGTAAACAAACTCAATAAACTTGAAACTTAACTGGGGTTTTTAACTAATTATTACATCCACTAAATTGGAGGATAGTTTTCTGAACCATATTTATAATTAATAATAGGCATTTGTAGACAAATATAATATTGTTTGTAGAAAACAAGAAACTGCTGATCATAATTAAAGTTAGAATATATATTTGGGTTACCTTTTTCTGTGTTCTACTCTTTTTTTTCTTTTCATTTTTTTCTTTTGATTCGTATCTTTGGCATGGAAAACCATTTTTTATTTTAACTTTTATTTTAGTATGATTGTGTACATTGGAGATATAAGATGATTATTTTTTCTTAATTAAAGCAAAGATGGAGCATAAGCAGTAGTCACACCAATTCAATAGTGGATTTCCACTTGTACTATTTTTTTTTACATTTTTTTATTCCCTTCTTCATTGTTTCACTTCCTTTGACAACTAAGTTATTTTTAATTTGAAGCAAATGCTTCTTGTAATTTCTTGGGCATATTTTAGAAAAAGGCCTTTGGTCAGTAGTTTAATAAGTTTAATGTAGTGATTATTTTGTTTTTTTGTCTACTTGATATTTTTTTCTTGTTTCTTTATTCAGGATGAAGTTGAAGATCATACGGAGAAGAGAATTCACAAAATGTAGAAATAAATCAAACACTTTTGTTTGATATAAGTTGTAATTTCTTTTAATTTTAAAAGTGTACTAGACGACGTTAAATCATATTTTTTAATGTTTTCATCTATTTAATTATGTTTTCAGATATACATTATATGTTAGTTGCATATTTAATCATATTTCTAAATATTATAAATTTTATTTGTTATCAATTGTCTTCAATAGATTAATTAATTTATTTTGTAAAAATTAAATAAATAGTTTGACTTATTATATTTTTACTTTAAAATAATAAATACATTAGTGACTTTATATTATAGTTTGACTTATTATATTTTTACTTATTATATGTTAATGCATTCACAGTTTATTCAGAAATATTTTAAATAATTTTACCATAATTATTTAAACGCAATTGTTCCATTCAAATAAATATTCATTCAAATAAATATTGTTTAAACAAAATTGCAACATTTAAAAAAGTGTTGTCTAAACATTATCAAGAAAAACGTTGCCTAAATATTCTCTCCAAAAAACATATAGTACATTTAAATAAGTGTTGTCTTTACGAATGACAACATTTTACAAAACGTTGCCTAAACAATAGGCAACATTGAAAATGTGTTGCCTAAACATTATGAGAAAAAACGTTGCCTAAAAGTTATCCCAAAAAACGTTGCCTATTCTACCAATATAAGGCAACGGCTGCAAAAAAGTGTTGCCTAAACCTAAGCCCACGGCTGCATATTCCACGATTGGAAAAGCGTTGTCAAAGCGTTGCCTAAAGTTAAGACAACGCTTTTCCTACTTTAGGCAAAGCTTTTTAGGTGTTGTCTAAGGTAAAAAATGGTGTAGTGCAAGTTCTTCATCCCAAAGCTCAAACTCTCCATCTTTGGCACCAGGGAACCACATCATGTTGTCAACTGCAGTGTTATCTTCCTTCTCATCTAACAGAGTTTCCCACCAATTCTCACACCCTAATGAAACTCCTTCACTAACACCAACTTTCGAACTACTCATCACTTTTCCCTGCACCAAGGGCGATGCTTTTCGCAAAGTTCGAGGCACAGGCTTTATCACTTGGTGGGGTTTCCAACATGTTTCGGATTCTTTTACGTTGTTCTTGTTCTTGTCATCTTTGTTGTGAGAGTGTACCTTGCGGCGCATGTTGGTGTTCCAGTAATTCTTCACATCGTTTGAAGTTCTCCCCGGAAGTCTTCCAGCAATGAGAGACCATCTGCATCCACAAAGTTTTGACTGATATATAATATAAAACTATTTTCTTATTTTGGTGTCTCTAAATAAATCTTACAAAACCTGTTTCCCAAAAGCTTATGCAATCTGATCATCAAATCAATTTCATCTTCACCAAAATCTCCTCGCTTGATATTTGGTTTCAAATAGTTCAACCATCTCAATCTGCAACTCTTCCGGCATCTGTTCAACCCTACGTGTACAAAACACAACACATGACTCATAAATTATGTTTACTATTTATCATATTATACATCACAACACAACTTTTGAGGATGTCTAAGTTATTATATAGAGAAATGAAGAAAAGGAAAAGGATAATATAAAGAAAGAGGTGAATGAAACCTGCTCTTCCAGGAACAAGGTGCCATTTTCCTTCCCCGTAGAGTTGAACGCACTCTCTCAGAAGGTCATCTTCAGTTTGACTCCATGCTCCTTTCCTCACACCTGATAATGCTCCTTCCATGGTGAGGCAAGGTGCTTGCACACCAGTGATACCTTGAGAACGTAATATAGGTGGAGAGAAGAAGTTTTTCTCAAAAAGTAGATGAATCTTAAATATAAAGTTATTCTCAGAATACATAACCCTGTAAAATATATACAGAGAGAGAGGTAGGTGGTGTATACACACGTATCTAATAATTTGTGGTGAGAATGGATACAGGCTTGTTATCAAAACCACCGATTCCAATTTCTCTATCATAACGCTACATTACATCTAATGGTACAGTAAATTTATTTTGCAAATTATAAAGTTACATCTAATGATCATTTTGATGCCAATTAACCAATCTTCAATTTTTTGAGTAACTTTCATGGGATATTGGATGTAGTGGAATATGGGATAAAAATAAACAAGATGGAAAAAATATAAGTAAAAATCTCGTAACCTTATTATTTTAAGGTTGGTTAAAAAATAATATTTTGATATTTTAGAGAATTTTTTTTTATTGACATTGGTATCTCTGTTGGATATCTTTAAAAAACATGCAAGTAGTATTAAAATTGATGATACTCAATTTTCTACTATTCATATCTTTTGTGGAAATAGAAGAGAGTTTGGTTGGATAAACACTTAACATTTTTGAAATTTTCGCTGTGACTAATTATGCATTTTCACTTTAACAAATCTTTAAATAAAAACTATTTTTAAATATTAAAATAATTATTTATTATTTGACTAAATTAAAAATTATTTTATAAACTAAAAAAAATTAGATCTAAAATAGTTTCTATTATTAATAAAAATTTATAAAATAGTTTCTAACTTGATATTTAATAAATCAATAAAAGTGGCCCACTGAAAATCTAAAATATTATATGAGATCATATTTATCATTTAATAGCACCCCCACAAGCTGAAACATATATATCTTTCATGTTCAACTTAGATAAATTGTCATGAAATAGTCGAGGATGCAAATGTTTGGTCAACATATCAACCACTTGATTAGAGGAAGAAACTGAGATTAAATGAATGAGACCTTCTTGAAATTTAGTATGAACAAAATGACAATTAATTTAATTGAGTTTCGTCCTCTCATGAAACCTGTGATTCTTTGCTATGCATATAGCAGGTTTATTGTCATAATAGACAACAAAATATTCAGAAATATTAGTATGTAAATCCTGACATGAATATTATAACCATTGATGTTCATAAACAAGTCGAGTTAGTGCTCTATATTCTGCCTCTGAAAAAGATTTGGACAATGTAGAAGATCTGGACACTGTAGACTGCTTTTTAGACTTCCATAAAATTAAAGAGTTTCCCATAAGCACATAATAACTAGTGATAAACCTTCTAGAATCAATGCAAGTTCCCCAATCTGAATCAGAAAAAACTTTGATAATAATTTGATTATTACTGAAAAAGAATAGACCAAGACCAGGACATCCTTTCAAATATCGTAATACACAAAGAACTATTATCATATGAGGTTCTCGTGGATTTGAAATAAAGTGATTGAGTTTATGAACTGCAAAACTGATATCGGGCCTAGTGTGAGTAAGGTATAACAAACACCCAATCAATCTTCTATATTCATCTGGATTCAAAAGTAATGAACCTTCACTTTCAAAGAGAGGATAAGATGGTTCCATGAGAGAAGAGGCGAATTTGCAAGCCAATAAACCACTATGAGAAAGAAGATCTAATAAACAATATTTTTGTTGATTAAGAACAATACCAAAAGGTGAACGATTTATCTCAAATCCCAAGAAATAGCGAAGAGTACTAAGGTCTTTTATACTAAATGAGTTGTGAAGATGGGTTTTAACATGCTGGATTTCCTGAAGATTATTGTCAACAACAGAGCAGTGAAAGAATGATTGTCGACTCACCTACTTTAGTCCATATAAAGATTTTCTAAGTTTACAAACTTGTGTGGGATGAGAAAGAGTATGACCTGCGGGAGGAGTCATGTAAATTTCTTCATTAAGATAACCATGAAGAAAAACATTATTCACATCTAGTTGATAAAGAATCCATCTCTTAGCACTGGCTAAAGAAAAAATAAATTGAACAATAGTAATTTTAACTACAAGAGATAAAGTCTCAAAATACTCAATACCTTTGGTTTGAGTATATCCTTTGGCAACCAAACGAGTCTTGTAGCTATCAATGGTGTCGTCTGGTTTATGCTTGGCTTTGAAAATCCATTTACACCCAATAAGACGCTTTCCAGGAGGCAAATCCATAAAAGACCATGTTTCATTAGACTCAAGAGCATCAAGTTCATGTTGCATAGCTTCTTTCCAAAAATCATGTTGTGTCGCCTCTTTAAATGATTTATGTTCTTGGATAGAAGAAATATTATGACAAAAGAAGAATATGTAGGAGAACAATTATGATAAGAGAGATACTTTTGTATAGGATATTTAATACCTGAAGAATGATTAGTAACATCTTTTGAAGAGAAGAAAGTAGTGTGATAGTCCTTCAAGTATCCATGTGGTTGTTTGAGACGAGTAGAAACTCGAACAGATGAAGGTTGTGGATCAAAATGTTGGTGTTGCAAGACATCAATATCAATTAAATGTAATGGTGTAGAAGAATCAGAAGCAGGAAGACTGGATGGTAATACAGTTTCAGAAATTAAAGGAACAATATCACTAACAGATGTAGGCACAACAATATCATTACAAAAAATAGAAGGAACAATATCACTAACAGATGTAGTCACAACAATATCATTATCAGAAATAGAAGGAAGTAAATGCTTAAACATATCATGTGTATTCAAATTGGTATATGTTGTCCTTATAAAAAGGAAAATGATTTTCATAAAAATAACATCACGTGTCACAAAAATTTATAATTTCTATTGAATTATTGTGTAATAGACAACCGAGAGGCTGAGTGTGGTTCTTACGCTATGCGATGAATGGTTACCATTGTAATACTAGACATTAAAAGTGATTGGGAGCAGGTAATAATATTAAATTATTCTTTGTAATTCTTTAAAGTATATGTATCTTAGCACTAATGTAAACCTTATTTTGTAATGCAGTTCTTTATAGATGAGCAATTAGTCGACATAGATTATGTGAGACATGTTTGAGCTACATATTTCCTTAATTTCTATAACTCTAGGATAGATAATAATTAGTATAGGAATTAGATAGATAGATAAGAATATGAATTAGTGTTTGTAATACATTTTTATCAATATATATAATTTGATTATCTGAATTTGTGTATTTGACTGGCTGGATTTTCTTATTAAGTTAATTTAGATGGGAAAATGTTTAAAACATAATGAACTAAACAAAATTCCCATAATACCTCTCGGAGAAGGGTATAAATGACAATTATGGTGATAATCACCGTTTATACCTCCATCTGTGTTGAGCCTTGGAAAGTGTATAAAATGACGGTTATGGTAATAACTGTCGTTTTATATATACCTCTTTCATGTATTGTATTTTTGCAGTGTAGGGGAGGGTCTAAAACCATAACCGCCGTTTATGTATGTCATTAACATGGCAGTCAAATAGCCATCGTCTATGCATCAAGAGAGTAAACTATGTGTTTAAACACATCGATTTAAGATTCATCATTTTATTAGTAATATAACCGTCGTTTTTCACCTTTTCTGCACTTGTGGTTGTTCCCTTTTTTATAGGGTTTTATAAAAAGTTAAAACTAAAATAACAAATTGTGTATATAATTGTATATGTGCAGATATGTGATTTACTCAGTCAATAGTTAATGAAATAAGACAAATGTCATGTTCTTTTGTGTTTATTAAAAGTTTTTTTTAATTTATGATATGAGTGACATTGATTTAGAAATCTACTGTACCAAAAAGAGGAATCTTTCTTTCATGTTTCAACTACTCATACGGATATTCTTTATTACTCTTTACACTATAATCTAACAAGTTTCCATATACATGAAACTCATTAATAATATAAATAACATTGCATGCCTATATATGGAAAGATTCATTATGTTAACTCATTGTTTTCAACACGATTATGCATAAATTCAATGATTAATATAATGATTCAACTACTTATACCGATATCCTTTATTACTCTTTACACTATAGTCAAACAAGTTTCCATATAGATGAAACTGATTGATAATACAAATTAACATTGCATGCATATACATGGAAAGATCCATTATGTTAACTCATTGTTTTCAATATACTTATGTATAAATTAAATGATTAAGATAATAATTTAACATATTCTTTATTACTCTTTACACTATAATCTAACAAGTTTTCATATGCACAAAACTCATTCATAATGCCATATAACATTGCATGAATATATACATAAAGATCTATTATGTTAAAAATAATGATATATTATCACCCACTAAATAAAAAACATACACATGAAATTTCTAAATAATAATATTTTAATAATATTTGTTTTATTTCTTAATTTTAAATTCTAATATGTACTATTATATTATTAAAATGGTTTGTAAAGTTAATGTTATTTTTTGGAAGAATGTGATCAAGAGAACTTTTTCCATATGTTAACTCATTGTTTTCAGTGTATAAATTAAATTATTAATATAATGGTATTGAAGTTGTACCACCATGAGTCTCAGTAGGTTATTATCTTTTGGGTTCCTTTTCTATCAACATTGCTTATTTTTCTCACATTTATTGATTCAATCCATAGATAACAAGGAAATCCGAAATGCAAACATTAACCTCAAAGTTGGGAAGACGTGCCGTTTAGAATGATTTAGGCGACCTTTACTACACCATTTGTTTTGATTTTATAAAGCTCAATTAATCAAGTAGGGTCATAACTTACTAGGTCAAACGACAAAAATTAAATCACATGCTTGAGTTACATTGATGGCAGTTTTCACCCCTCATCTACATCAGAACCAAAATCTGAAGATGCATTGAAAGGACCTGCAGAATTCCAGAAAATGAACTGCAGAAGATGCATTGAAAATGACACTTCAGGATGATGAATGAGCGCAAAATCTAATTTGAAGATGAAACTAACATTGTAAACATTATCATCACAGATGTTCCATTTTTCGTTTGGTTTTTTTATTTTTCTCTGGTTTCGGAGCTTGGGCTTCTTAAAGGACACATGGCTCAGCCATGCAATGCATGCAACTTATGCATAACACGAACGACAATGACGTTATATTTTAATGTGCAAATTACTAATTAAAGTTTTGTTTCAAATGATAGGTTTATTAACTCTAATTATTATTGATAGGTTTCAACAACCAATGATAAGTATAATTCAATAATTGTACTCTCACTATTAGTTATTTGTTACTGATATAGCGTTATATCAATCACTATTTCCTTTTCATTTGATTAAATGTTTATGACGATTTTATTGAATAGAATAATGTGGAGTTTATAAATAAGGTGAAAATCAGTTAAAACTCAGTTTAAAATGGGAAATAGGAAAATGAAGAAAAAATAATAATTTTAGGAACATTATTTCTACTTGAGACTCGATTTTATTATTGGAAAGCATATAATTTTTTTTTATTACATTCATGTTTTTTTTTTACTTATTAAGTTCATATAATTAAGGAGGATTGTTTCATATCAAGTTTAAGTCTTTGTTTGTTTTTATGGTAGATAAATAATTAAAAATATATGCCTATATATAATTGTAAAATATTCAAATAGATGACTTTACAAAATCATTATATATATATATATATATATTTTAAAAATTAAAACTACAACTTCCATTATATAAATATAAGTTGGTTCATGCGACTGTTAAGAACCTGCACGATTTCTTACTCATAGTGTTTTATAAATTCATGGAATTGAAGGTAGAAGGATTGGAGTAATTGGTGAGTGAATCCTTGGGAGTAAGTCCTCGCTATCCAATTTCTGGGAACGAAGCAGTATTTAGCTTCACCTCAGATTTTGATGCAGCAACAATTCTGCGTAAACTCATGCACATGTGTGGTATAAATGATGCAGATCAGCTTCTCAATTCGGTACAACGGAGAAGCATAGACTTTGATATTTAATGTTAGAGCAGTTGCTGATATGTGAAACAGAACCGGGTTGTAGTGTCTATGTGTGCCTTATTTATGAATGCTGGAAACTGCAATTTATATTCACCTAATAGGCTATTTTTTAGATTCAAGCAGAACTGTTCTGCAGTGATATGTGTGCCTATATGTGAGTTATGGCCAATTGTGTTGTCTTTTATATGTTGGTGAAAGGGTTCTCAACGTAAGAATGAATTTTATCTTATATGTTCACCCTGTCCATATATTTATCTAACACATGCAGTCATTTAAATAACAAAATTCAGTCCCAAAACATCCAAAAAAACATATAAAACATTACAAAATTAGTATTGTAAAAAAGTAGAATATTGACAATAATTAATCACAAAAATTAATAAAATTTGGGAAGTATAAATAAGAACTGGAGATGAGATGAAATAGAATCCATCATAATAGGTCATATATTCTCTTTCTTTCATTCTAAAGTTAAATATATATATATATATATATATATATAAGAAATCAATATTTTATAAATATTCTTTTTTTTATTAATTAAAATTTCTTATTAAAAAATATTTCTTAGAAGATATTTTAAAATAATTTATAAATAATTAAAAATGAGTGATTTTCAATCTCATGCATCTATATTTATAGTTCTAATATATTTTCTTTTTCTTCGAAACATTGTTTGTAATTAATCACGGAAAAAATACATTATTAATTAAAAAATTACAATTAATAAAAAGTAATTAATAATTTTATAATTTTTTTTTAGATACCATAGTCTCTCACTTATCCTTTATGAAAATTATAGTAAAACCTTGGTATAAAAATTATTATACGAGAGTCTTATCAAATAGTATTGATATTCATTTGAGATTAACACCAAACCTATAGTGAAGATATGTATGTGTATGAAAATTACAAAGAAAAATAAAAAAAAATATTAATTGACGGTCGAAATATTTTCTTACTTGATTAGCTATGATTGTAACTTGTGAAACGTAAGTCAAAAAGAAGACTAGCAATTGAAGTTTATAATAAATAATAATAATAATAATAATAATAATAATAATAAAGCTTTAATATAATTTAGATTCATAATATAAATTTACTTTTCTCTATTAATTTTTTCTTAAAATTAAAATTTAATTAAAGATAGAGACAAAAGAGATTGAATTGAAAGAGATAAGTTATTAAGAAGATTCTCTTATACAAATAATGGTAGAAATATATATATATATATATATATATATATATATATATATATATATATATATATATATATATATATATATAGGTTGACATGTTTGAAAGAATTTTTTTTTGGCTACAGTTATATTTAAAATTTATTAAACATAACTTCAAATAAGAGAAAAAAATATTGAAAGTGTCTAATTATGAGAGGGGAATTTTTTATTTTATTTCTAATCATGCATATTTTAATACATATATTATAAAAAAATGTTTTTGTCTGCGTGTACAATTTAGAGAGGGGTTTGTAACGTGTGACATTAGTTGTGAACACGTTAACACATGTGATCCTTGAAACATATGCATCTAATCCTTTTAAGAACAGAACGAATAATCTTATTTATATATAATTGCAGAAACCATGAATCTAAATAAATATATTTTATCTAACCTAATATCGTATACCTTAAATTAAGGAATCAAAATTAAAATCAGAATTCAAAATTACACATAATTAAAAAATTAAAATTACAGAAACAAAATTTAAAAATCAAAACTATAAATTTTATAAAATATAACATCAAAGTTACAACTAAATGTAATAATTTGATCCATATCTTAGTTGGAGAAAGTTTGGGCATAATATAATCTTTGAATGTTTGTTGATGACTTCTTTCTCCATGATTAGATGTTATAGACATAATTCTATTGGCTGGAAATAATGTTATGTTGATTGTGTAAAAATAGTCAAAGATTCATAAAATGACTAATAATAGAGCAAGATGTAAGATGTTATCGAAATTATTTAAAATTTATCAGTATTGAGATAGGAGCATGAATTGTGATTGAGATATGCACTTATTTGATGTGTTTTTATTTAGAGGGAACTTGAATCTATCTCCTTGATTTCAATTTTTTTTGATATAATATTGTAGAGAGATAATAAAAGGGAATAAAAAATGCTCTTGACAATTATGATAGAAATGATAAATGAATAAATTGAAGGAAAACTGTGATGTTTTTTTGTTGTTGTAAGATTTGTTAAAATTGTTTTATTCATTTAATATAATAGGACACATCTCTGTTAATAAAATTACATGAATATTTTATATAATATATGTTTATATTTTGTCTACTATTATGTTTATACATGAATATTTTATAACTTCCTCTGCAGAAAATGTGCACACTGGTCAAAATTGATAATGTATTAACCCAACATTCGTATTTTGAATGGACCAAGCCAAAATTGGGAGTTATAAAAGTGATTTGTGTTTTACAAAGGTGAAACCAAATCTTGACACTGTCATGATTCGCTCTCTTCATCTTCATAATTAAAAGGCAGAGGTACTGATTTGAATGCTCGGTAGTTCCCAACATTGTTCAAGTGTTCATTCTCCAACCTGTTCAGTGTTCACATTAAAACAATCATCTTATTAGCTAAGTAACAATAACTACATGATTAATGAGTTTATAGTACAATGGATTGTAAAACATATTCATAATTTCACAATAAGCTGCCAAATTAAAAGGTGCCAATTCTCTGCTAACAAGAGAAATTGTTTCCTTTGCTAACAAATTCCATATGCTAATGCATGAATTTCAGCTATTGAGCATTATGAAGTTCTGCTTTTTGCAGATACTATATTGGAAATTTCAGGTCACCAAGAAATCAAAGCAACAATTTATAATTTACCTAGTGAGGGTAAATTTCACTTTATAATTTATAAGTCGATTTTATAAGTCAGTTTGAATCTCTTCTTCTTAGATATATCAGGTTTCATGCATAAATCCCATGTTTTGTTAGTGAAAATGCAATCATGACCAATACCAGCATGCACTTCCATACAAATTCACATTCTGCTACATTGCTAGTAATGCTTTTGAATTGAACACAACAGAGTATACCTGAAAAAATTCCAAATACCACGGCGAAGGATCTCCAAGCATGCTACAAGAGCAGTCAAAGCTGTTTTATGCAGAAAAGGAGCTTCCGTAATGCCTAAAACAGATTGCATCCATACAAGTCGCAATACAACATTCAACACCTGAAAAGTTATTCATATTTGCAAAAGTCAACAATAACCAACACAACAGAGAAGAGTATATGATGTATACATAGTTGAAACTTAATAATAACTTACCATAGCAGCAAAATATACACTTTTGTTTGGTACAGAGAGTTTTTCTCTCAACCATGGATTTTTTGAATTTCTTCTAAGCAAACCCCAGTCTATGACAACATCCCAATATGTATTAAAAATCGTTGCAATGCTTGAAGAAATTGCAGCCAGAATTTTCCAAACGATTCCTTTATGGAACTCATTAGTAGTCCTCATCACAAGTGCTACTATTGTTGAGATGTACTTTAGCCCATTCAGACCGTGCATCGTATTTCTTTCTTCAAGTAAGCGTCGAAAGCACTTCAAATAATAACTATAATATTAGATTCAATACAATTACAATACAACCCAATGATTCAAAATGGAAACTTTCTAACACATATTTCACACACCCCTCAATGTGATATGAGATCTAAAACAAACTTAAAAACATGGTAGAAGAGTTTAGCAGAAAAGAAACTCCTGGTAAAAATATCCTTCATGAGGGGAAACTTTTGTATCACATTTTTTTGTAGAGGATAATCAAATTACATATTTTATAATCCATATTTTCATCACAGTTAACATTTTTTAACTTTCTCAAAATGAAAATAAAGTGTATATAATTTGGTCCCTGTTTTTATCTGTGCAAATTAGTCTTTCCAAGGATGAAATTGTTTGAGTCGACAAACTTGGTAGGGTACATTTGTTAGCAAGTTGACACTTCTAGGTACTAATTTGTATAAGCAACATAACTTGCCACTTTAGGGATCAAATTGTATGTAAACTAAAACATGAAAGATGCTTTTTTAAGTCTATCAAGTTCATACCTGGAGACAGCGGATCCAGAACGGAATAATAGCTACAATTAAATAAAATGCCCTGTAGACATCACTTTTAAGGCACTTGTTTGACCTGGTCTTGATGTTTCCCCAGAAATAGTAGCAGACATAGAATTCCAAACTTCTAAAGGCTTGCACCTGAGACCAAAAAGAAGAGAAGCATTATTTTAATAGAAAATCTATAACAAATTAACCACTTGATATCTATTAGTGGAGGATCAAAATATGATGAAGCACAACAAAAAGATCTTGTGGTTATTCCACCTCAAACAAAAGAGATTATACATAAGAGTAAAAGTAGTGTATTAAGAAGTAAGTTGATGTGAAATTTCCAACACCCCTTGTTTCAAGGCATATACATATTGAACATGAGATTGGATATTTATGGATGGTCCGATAGCGGGTAACTTTGATTCCATAATAAGAAGTGAATTTAAGTCTAATTCAACCTCACAAAACCATGTTGTAAAGAGAGCTTTGTACGGACTTATATACTATAAATTGACCTTATCTTTCATATCCAACAAGTGATCAATGTTAAGCTTTAGTATGAGATATATTTATAGACCTGACTGGTAAGCTGGTCTGCCAAGAAATTTTCTGGGAGATTGACCTGAAAGCATAGATAAAATCAATATTACTCAGTAAGATTTTGACCAACAAGAAAAAGTGCTTTCTTGAAATTCTCTTTCTTTACCTTGTAAAGAGGAGCACAAACGCAATGAAATGCACATCGAATAAGGAAGAAGCGACTGGATTTATATATAAGGTTGAAGGGACAAAATGTGATGAGAAGCAGAACCTGTAATACAAATTCACTAGCTTATAGTCATATGCGTCCATGATCCAACAAAAAAAGACCATGAAATACAAACATGAATATCATCTGTTTAGGGAGAGTATTGTGTTTCAAATCACATAGACAATAAGATAATTAAGTTCACAAATGCTTTTCTTTAACTTACAATGACAAGGCCTAAAGGGACTAATTCTGTAAATGCTGAGAAACTTTTTGTTCTCTGTTCTATCTCCATGTCCAAGTTTGAGAGGACTGCAGCCAATGAGAGTACTGCAAGGCCAGAGCTAAGAAGAAAGACTTCTCTATATCCCAATTCTGTTCCTTCCTTGAAGCCAAATATAAAGGGGTAGTTGATTGTATAACGCCTCCAGAAGTATACATTTGCAGAGTACATGATCATATGCAAGACTAGGTATCCAAAGAGGCTGCAAAAGAACTGATGTTCATTAATCATGTTTCTTGACATCATTCTGCCAAAAGGGGCATACAACAAAGTAGTGGAACACCATCTAAGAACTTGAAATCATTAGTGGAATACCAGACGCTCACAGAAATATACATACACAGAACGATGCAACTGCATAATTCAAATTCAAATGAACTTACCTATAAAGAGGAAATATGTTGTCCATATATTTAGTACGTCCCGCGCTGTATAGAATATTTCTTACATGTATGAGTATAACAAGAGCCACAATGAGGGCAATTGAGCAGCCAGTAAATAACCCTGACATGTGATAAAGTAAGTGTCAGTGTGAAGTTAAACTGAAAAACGGTTTATTATCTCTAAACATAGTAACGAGGCATATTGCACGAATAGAAATTCTGTTGAGCATAATTAAATCAAGGGTTGTGTACATGAGAATCTCTGCGTTTAAACTTGTTACATGAACAAAACTAATAAATATCACCTTGATTATTTTTCAATGTTAACCATAACACAAATGCACCTCAAGATTTGCAACAATAATTTAAAATTCAACCACTTGCCCTTACCCAGTAAGAATGTGATTCTATGGCGCTCCTTCTTAGCAGTTGGTCTCAATGTGTTCATTCCTTTCCTGTGATTCCCATTTGCGAAGTGCTTAATGAAGGCGTGTTCAACCTTTACCATGAGCCTATTAACCTGTACAAAGCAGGATTTTGGGTTTAAAAGACAACTTTTGATTAATGGAAAGAATACAAAAGAATATGATTTTAGGATAGAACCTCATCTGAGCTTCCAACATATGAACTGTCCACCATCTTTAAGTAATCCTTTGATACATTCCTTGAACTGACCTGCAATGGTTTTAATTGGTAGTCAGATAAATGGCAAATATAAAACAATACAACCAATGATCCTCACTCAAATAATATAGCAGACCTTGTCATATTTCTTCATGATTTTTGAGAATGCCAACAAGTTTAAGAAACTGCATACCAATCAAGCATAAAGTTTAGCATTGTAAAACATGATCAAGCTCTCTTCAGTGTTCACTACTAAGTTAACAAAGGAAGGGGAAAACTATGTCACCTATAGCTTTTTAGAAGTCGAAGCCTACGATAGAATTCCTTTAAGGCTGTGCTCATTTGTTCCTCCGCTTTCGTGAGCTCTTTCCTGCTAAATGTTTGGTCAGGTTTTGAACTCGAAAGAAGCCCTTTTATGGTTGATATATGAGACTCTAGTGTGGTCATGGTCATCTTAACATGATCAAGGATCTCCACTGAAGCTGGTCTAAAGCCTTCCTCAGAAGTCTTAGAAGTGGTTTGTTTGTCGTAGTTTCCAGTTTCATTTTCCAAATGACTTTCATTGCTCAACTCAATTTCATGAATCACATCCATGTGCGCACGTGAGTGACCTTCAAAATGATTTTAAATCCGTTAGAATGTGACTCCTCAACATAAAAATTGTATGTTCATTGTATAAATCAGAAGAACATTTTAATCATTATCTTATTTCTTCATCTAGTGTTGTGGAGAAACGAAAATACAAAACAAAGAACATGTTCTGATTTACCAGGCCTGGCATCATTTATATGATCATTCATGGAAATTGAAATTGATCTGTCATTGCTAGCAACATTTCTGAACCCCACCTTATCCACCTTTATTCTTAAAGCAATCAAAGCATTCATTTGCTTAGTTAACTCCTCTGCCTCCTCAACCATTTCCTTCACCATTTTCTTGTAGAAATTATTGACCTTGTTAAACTCGCGATCAAGATTCTTGAAAAACACAAGATCTTGCTCTGCCCCTTCTTCAGAAGGCTTGAGGAACATGGTCTGGTACAAACCTTCTGAACCTTCACCCTCCTCAGCACGAACAAGTATAACTTCATCCTCACTCTTCTTTGGAGACCCTCTTTGTCTACCTGTAAGACCACTAAAGGCTCTATAGAGGGTTAACCTTCTCTTCAGTGATCCTTTTGGAGTGGATGCCATTGCTACCGACTCGTTCAACTCCATAAACCTTGATTTGTGTTTCAGAATGGTTTTGAGAGAGTTGTAATCCATGTATGCTTCTTCCCATTCTGCCACCATCTGTGAGAGAAATTCTTTCCCAAACTTCATCCTTTTTCCTGAGAAACTTCTCGTTCTTCCAAATCAACAAAAAGTAAAGAAGCTCAGAGAAACATCAATTCAGAGCTGCAATGAAGATAAGGTAGGATAAAAATTCAACTTGTATTGTTTCCATGTAATGGGTCATACTCATACAGCTTCAGAAATGAAACAAAAACCAAAGTTGGAAAGAAATGTGATAGAGAGATACCCACTAGTAACGCTTAAATTAATTAGTGTATTCAAATCTTAAATATATAGTTATTTGGAAGTAGAATTTCATCATCTCTAATAATTTTATTTGTTTCAAAAATAATTATGTCCCATAAAAAGTATTTATGTTCTTGTACATAAATAAATAAATAAATTAGATATTGAATTTTTTGTGTGCCTTGTTATATCACTTACCTACTTAAATCTTTTTGTCAATATCGTGATTACCATATACTTCCAACCTTCCTAACTAATTCATCATTCCATTTCAAATCTTGAACAAAAATTTGGTTTGTCGGTGTGAATATATAGGTTACTGTGAACAAAAAGAATCTGCATGTCCTACAATCACGGCGTGTACTGGTTTAACGTATATACCTCATGAAAATACGTCAAAGTGAAAATCTAATTATACTCTTCCTATGATGTTGGATTCATCTTTAAATTTACTACGTGACCATAATTGTTTTACACAACACTATATAAAATATAAGTTGTTTATGTGAGTTATGAGAAAAGCATGTTGTGATTGTTCACTAAGAAACAAAGTTTTGGCTGTTGACAACCTAAAGAGGAAATGGCTGTGGTTGTTTCAGTACTGGCACAAGCATAAAATGTTTCTGAAAGTGTGTTGTGGACCAACAACACCATCAACATCATCTTCCGCGTTTACTTTTCAGAAGGGTTTGATAAAGACATGTACACTAGTTGTGAAAACGTGTTTACTATTCAAACATGCTTCGGAAACTTTAATATTAAAATAATCATTGTAATGTTCACACTGCTGTTGATTTATATATAGAAGATATGAATCAGATGTAGTTTCTCCAATTTAAAGGATATTGGAAGATTGCATCCATTACAAAATATTCCAAATTTACACCAAATAATTACAGAAGGTGAAGAATTAATAGATCCAAGACCCTACCTCACCACACTAACGTATTTATATAGAATTAAATTCCAACTGTTATTATAAATTTCAATATTAAAAAAATTCAAAGTTTATGCAATTTTTATTTTCTATTAAATAAATAAAGTATTCAGGTATTATTGATTGATGGGTTCTTTTTTATTTACCGCCTAGCCTATCAAACTTCTTCATTTGTATTTTTCTATTTAAACGTACAAGGAACTATAAATTTATTAATTAGATGAATGGAATTTTTTCAATTTATTTTGTTCTAAGAATAAAAAATAAATATATTTTATAAGTTTTATCTTTCAATAAAAAATCGAATAAAATAAACAAAAATAAGAAAAAAAAATCTCACTCATAAATTATAACAAATTAAAATCACTCTTCTAGAAATATTAAATTTTTAATATTTTAAAGGAGAAAGTAATCCGAAGGGGACAAATATTGTTTGATTGACCTAATAAAGTTTCATTAGTTTTTTTTTTTGCATTTGCACGTGTTTGACATAGATGTTGATAGGAGGTTAATGCGTAGTTAGAGAAGAGTTTAAGTGATTTTTTATTTATTTTGTATAAGGATAGCATTACGATAAAAATCATATTTATTTATTCTTTCTTATCGATAATTTTTTTTATAAAATATAATTAAAATAAGATATTTTTTTTACATTTTATAAACTGATTTGTATACATTAACAAACAAAAGAATGAGTATGAGAAGAAGAATCCAAGGTTTCCTTCTTGTGCCAACACCACACACGTACATAAATATACAATATCTACATTTATACTAATTAACTCCTAGGTCAAGAAACATATCGCTCCAAGTTTCTGCTTCTGTAAGAAAGTGAGAATCAATTGAAGTAAGTTCTTGATTCCATAGTTCAAACACTCCATCTTTCTCTCCAGAGAAGCATGTATTGTTCACTGTAATATTATTCTCTCCCTTTTCATCTAAAAGAGTTTCCCACCAATTTGACGAAGAAGTTACACCTTGTTCACTAACACCAACTTTCGAACTATTTATAACGTTGCCTTGCAGTAACTTGGGGCAAGTTTTTGACAAAGCTTTTGGTACAGGCTTTATAACTTCATGGGGTTTCAATGTTGATTGCTTTACTTTGTTGTGAGTGTGTAATTTGCGTCGTGTGTAGGTGTTCCAGTAATTCTTCACATCATTTGAAGTTCTTCCTGGAAGTCTTCCTGCAATCAGAGACCACCTGCGCTCACCAATTATGTAAGCCTCCTCATATTCATAAATAAAATAACTTAGTCTTTTTCACAAAACAAAATAATTATATTTCTTTTACTTTTTAATTTGAAACTTGTTGGAGACACCGACTAGATATAATAACATTTAAGAGTATATAACTGAGTGTAAACCTCACTTTATAATCTGGTTTTTAAAGTTAAGTTAGACTTAAAATTTACTTTTTAATATGATATCAAAAGTATGTTTATTATGGATAAAGTTGTTGATCCTTCACAACATCTTTATTAGAGTTTATCCTAGAATTTATTGGACTTATCGTGTCACCCAATATTGAATCACTGTCGAATTATAAATATGTAGTTTCACGCAAGAGTTGAGGTCTCAACGTGAAAGGAGTGGGTTAGAATTTTATATCAACTCACTACAAGAAAATCATTAAATAGAAATCAATCTTAAAGACAAAAAAATAATTAGTTGTTATATTTACTAAATTAGATATCATATATCATTTTAAAAACTAAAAAAATTATTAATTTTTCAATTAATTTCTATTATTGATAAATAGTTTCTAAATTAGTATCTAATTAGCTACTAAGGTTTTTGCTACCAAATATATAATCTAAATAATTGGTAGTAAACCCTTGTTAGCTAATTAGATATCAATTTAAAAACTATTTATCAATAATATAAATCAATTTAAAAATCAATCATTTTTTTAGTCTCTAAAATAATATCTAATTTAGTTACTATAACAACTAATTATTTTTTAACTCTAAAATTAGTTTTTATCTATTAATTTTCTTGTAATGACTAAAAATAAAAATATTTAATAATATATAAGTGAGTACAAATCTCATTCTTTTATAAGATTTAGTTAGATTTAAAGTTATCTTTTTAATAAAATTAAAATAATGAGTAATTTTTTTACTTCACATTATATTTCGGTTAAATAATGTTGTGATTTTAATTTTTTAATTTTTATTTATCAATAAATAATAAAGTAAATAAAAAAAACATTTAAAAGATGAGTAATAATACACTGTTCTGTCAGGCATTACACCTTTCCCCAAAAATTGCCTACCACTAACATGATAGCAGTAGGCCTGAAAGTTCCTAACCATTCCCAAAATTCAGAATGCTATTCGTACTCTATCGTTTAAAATACATATTTTAAAGTAATTCCTACGTACCTCTAAATTTATTAAAATCTCAAAAAATTATAAGAGATATTTATAAAATAAGTGTGTTTAGAAAGAAAGAAAAAAAGTGTTTGAGAATGAATATCTGGAAAAAAGTATTCGTTTATTTGGTGGTCTCTGAATATCTGAATAACTCCTTTACAACATCGTCTGCAAATCAACTCACTTTTCTAATACACTTGAAATAGAAACTTGCTTTTCGAATAAACAGTTTAGTGAGTAGAATATAATCAAATCTAATACACTTCATAGTTCGATTCAAATTTCTTAAAATCTCAAAAATGATAAGAGATGGTTATAAAACAAGTGTGTTTAGAAAGATGTGTTTGAGAATATCTCGAAAAAATTATTCGTTTATTTGGTCGTCTCTGAATATCTGAATAACTCCTTTACAGCAAAAGAAACTTCCTTTTGGAATAAACAGTTATGCATATTTCAAATATCAATTATACGTCATATTTCTCATGAGGTATCACTACATACTACAATGAGTGTGAATATAACACATACAAACCTGTTTCCCAAAAGTTTATGCAATCTGATCATCAAATCAATTTCATCTTCACTAAAATCTCCTCGCTTTATATTTGGTTTTAAATAGTTCAACCATCTCAATCTACAACTCTTCCTGCATCTGTTCAACCCTACATACCAAACACAGCAACATTGGACTCATGTTTATTAACTTTTACGAGGATGTCTCAGTTATGTAATTGGATCATTGTGCAATGAACGAGAAATAATAAAACATTGGACTCATGTTTTGAAAAGCTCATCTTCAAATTTACTCCATGCCTCTTTTCTCATACCAGAGGATCCTTCCATGAGATCAGGTGCTTAGTTTTGCTAGATTTTTCAGTTGTATATATCTCCATTTCTTCATCCCTTTGAAGAAAGTATGATTAGATTACTTATAAACTGAGACACACGTATCTAACAATTTAAGGACAAAACGTATATCAGTTTATTGTCAAAACCACCAATTCAGACCCTGTCCAAACTCTGTTTAGAGAGTTCTTTGTCTAATAGAATGGTAATTAATGGTACATTACATTTAATGCTCCACGGCTATGGTAAATCTACTTAGCTAATTAATGATCGAGATGTTACTACAGATTAATTAAGGTTTTGGGACCAATATCTGTTCATTTTGACCAATTTTTATCCAATTAACCAGTCTTCAAAAAATGTTAGATTACTGATTAATGGACCAATCGTCATGGACCATTAGATGTAGTATATATATATATATATATATATATAGCTGCAAAGAGACGTAGCTGAAGCATCCATATTACAATTATATAAGATGTTATACTGTCTTGTCGGGAACTAACTCTTCTTTTTTAGAGAGTGTTTTCTTTTGTCTGTATTATGTTGTAGGTGTAAAACTTTGTTTCAATATGTATATTGTACTTAATATAAACTGATGTATGAAGAGGAAAATGAATATTTGGCACTACTTAACATCATCACAATGTGCTTCAGTTTGCTTTTCTTTTCATTTTTTGATAAAGTTAACTGTGATACTTTTTTATGATCAGCAAACTGTAGTGGCGTAGATCACAAGAAGTGTGAAATGCCAATGCCAATAGCTAACTGTGCTATGATACCTATAGTCTTGCATAGCATATGGTTGTCTCACTTTTTCATACACATGTCCTAGCAAATTTCCTGGCTGAGTCTTTGCATCAGTTTTTGTGCCCTTCAATTGAAAGCTCTTTGTTTCTGTTTTTATGTTAGAGAAAATAAATATATAAAAAATAGTAATTCTATTTTTCCCTTTAGATAGAGAGAAAGGGGAAAATAATAATATGTATATATTAAAATTATCAAAAAGTAACATTTTTCAAAGAAATACTTTTAAAACTAAAGTTTCAAAATTTTATATTTTGCATATTCTCTTTACCTTGATTTTCTTTTCTTTTACAGTAACATATTCATGTTGGCGTTTTTAAAAGTTCATTTCCAAGAATAACTTTTGTTAGCAAGTAATAGTGAGTACATGTTTGAATTGAAAAAAAATCATTCTTTTATAGCTCTTGCATCATGTTGCAAAACACATACTAAAATTAAGTATGCTAATCGAATACGCAAATATTGATTGATCAGTAAATGTGCAATAAAATATAATTAAAGATATTGTTTAACAATCTATATAAGTGAAGAGATTAGTATACATTCAGAATTAATAGAAAGTAAAGAAATGGCTATCATCTGCAGGTAGGTTAATTAAGAAGAAAATCGCTCCTAGCATCACCTTCTGCAAGAAAGTCTCACAAGCAATTGAACCAAACTCTGCAAAATTGTCTTCCTTCTCGTCTAAAAGAGTTTCACGCCAATTCCAGACATTGATGAAGAAGTTGCACCTTGTTCACTAACACCAACTTTGGAACTATTTATAAATTTCCCTTGTAACTTGGGACATGTTTTTGGTAAAGCTAGAGGTACAGGCTTTATAACTTGGTGGGGTTTCAGTGTTGATTCGGTCTCTTCATGCTGTTTTACGTTGTTATATGTGTTATCAGAGTATAATTTAAGATTTTTTTTGTAAGAAAATAAATAAATTTTAGAGATTGCAACCCATTAGCCTTAATCAAGGAATTAGCAGTGTTGCTGACATTAAAGCAGAACATATGGTGGCAGAGGAAAGCAAGTGGCAAGTGTAACTAACAGCAGGATTATACATAATATCGTGAAACAGCTTAACCACACATCTTTTAGTTTTAGTATTTGATTGTTTTAAGACTTTAAGACATTTACGTCTGTGTATAAGTGTTCCAGTAATTCTTCCTGGGAAGTCTTCTGGAAATCAGGGACCACTTAAATTTTTTTTTATCAATAATAAATAAAATAAATAAAGTGAGATATTTACAGGTATTCCAATCCTTGTAAAAAATTCAAAAGTTACAAAACCTTTTAGACTTAGAAGAGAGGCAAACATTCTAAGACTTCTAACACAATATCTGCACCTTATCAGACCCAAAACTGTAGCAGAAAAAGCCTAAACCAAACTGCCCCGTAACCACATAAACCTACATCCATCCCTGTGCTTGAAACAGCTAAAGAGTTCAATTCCAACAGAACAAAAACGCACCAGAGCTGATCATTACTGCCAATACCATTGGACAAAATATCTATTTCATACAAGTATAAACCCCGCTTACAAAAGCATACATCAAAGCAGAATTTCCCTGCATCCAGACAAAACACATCACAACACAAGACAAATCACATCACAACACAAGACAAATCACAGCATTGGTCCTCCCCTGCATCAGCACCAGTAAACAGATATTTTTGCTCCCTCGCCTATTCCACAAGTTAAGTTTCATAGTTCCGAGAGGGCTAAACTTCCCAGCAGAATACACCATTTTGTGGTATGGAAGTTGGTGACCCAAGCACTCACAGACACCTGCATAAAACCAAGGTTATACTGTTCCCTACTATTTTAACATAGCTAATCCTTGCATAAAACACATTTCCTCTTATACTATCTGTAGACTACCACCTATTTCATCCCTCATTCTTCCAATAAATCAAAACTTGCACTAGTCCGTAGCCATACCACGTAATCCAGTAGAAAACAGTTCACACCCAGCAAAGAATCCCCCTCAAATCAGGCTAGCCAATATAGCTGATATTGGAAGAAAACCCAATAACTGATTACCAGTACCTACTGGGCCTAAAACTTCTCCCCCTTCACCCAAACAGTCTTACTCAGCGAATACAGACAAGGCACTGATTAGGATTCAAGTGCCAATCCGAGTAAGAATAAAAAAAAAAACTCTCTCTATGTTTCAACCATAACCAAGAGAGATGTTGAGTTTATTGGAAAATATCTTCACAGTACCCCTTGTTTAAAGACCAAATTATTCCTGTCCTCCCAAATACAAGTATTTTCGCCGTCCACACACATCTTTCCACACTTAATTCTACTTTTCAGAGATGTAAACTAAATGAAAGTTCTCAAAGTGAACTCAAATCCTTGTTTTGGACTCTCAATGCCTATCCAAAGCAGAGAGACCAAACACTTTATGCATATACACAATTAAGAAAAGAGTGTTGAGTGGATTCTTCTGACTTATTAGAGAATATACTTAAAGAGGAGTTCACTACCACTCCTCCCTTGATATGGTTATAACTAGTTGGTATTCTGTCTATCTAGAAAAATTCAGTGATTAAAACTTTAGGTAAAACTTTTGCCTTAGAAGACTAAAAACTCCATTCTTTGAGCCATTGACTCAACTAGCCAGTAGAGCAGAAGCTGATTTCACATAAAATATCTCTTTAGAATCCCCTCCCCATACAATATGATCCTTGAATTCCTTGTAAAAAACACCTACTAGCGAAGAAGTTTTGCTATTTGCTACTCACAGTTGGCTGCTTCTTCCTGCACCTCCATACCTTTTTGTGCCCACTCCATAAATTTTTCATATTCCAAAAATACCCTTCTTAATATTTCAGATTACATAATTCGAAAGTCTTTTTCTAGATCCAGAATTAGTTTCCGGATTATGTAATCCGGAAGTCTTTTTGTGATTAGCTTCCGATTTTCTATACATAAGATTAGCTTCTGGATTATGTAATCCGAAAGCTTTTTTTTCATATGTGTTATTAGCTTCCGGATTACATAATCCAGAAGTCTTTTCTAAATATGAAATTGACTTCCAGATTATGTAATCCGGAATATATCTAGATTACATAATCCATAGGCTTATTATTTCAAATTCAAGGAGTGAAAAAAAAGGATAAAATGGTATTTTCACATTTAGTATGGGGTGGCACAAGAAGGTATGGAGGTGTAGG
The DNA here is from genome assembly GCF_051622355.1 of Phaseolus vulgaris. Lineage (NCBI taxonomy): Eukaryota > Viridiplantae > Streptophyta > Magnoliopsida > Fabales > Fabaceae > Phaseolus > Phaseolus vulgaris. The sequence continues at coordinate 3,394,719 of NC_143505.1, forward strand.
AAGAAAGAGTCCTCACAGTTTCTATACCACACCGGATTCTCACAAAAGCCTGAACCCATTTTGTTAGTCCAGTAGTTTTGCTATCTGCCACTTGCCTTTTTGTATTCACACTATCCAGTTTACAAAACCCTAGCCATTCAGCTGGCCTATTATTTTTATTATTTACCATGTCTCCTTTTATTTATACACCCACCAGTATTTATTTTAATTAAACAGGTTTGGGCTGGTTTGTTCAACCCATCCCTTACGCTATTTGCACGGTTTTTTCACATGTACACTCACTAACAGTATTTTTATAAAAGGTAAAAATATAATATTTTTGGCACAACGTTTATACACTTAAATAAAATTTAGATATCTTTATGACCACACACGTCATTTGATATCTAATAAATATAACCACATCCGAGTATTAATATAATCGTTCACATTATTTTATACTTAATATTTCTTTTTTATAATAAAGTTTACATAAATAGTCAACAATAATCTATACTCCATTCGTAAGAATGATAAAAGATATAAAATTCTAAAAAGTATTAAAATTTCAAAAGTTAAATATATTAGCACAGATCAATCTTATTGACATTTATAACTATTTAGATCCTAATTTTTCATTTTGAATAGAAAATTCCAAAAATATTTTTCTTATTTTCACATGCATCTGTGTTTTTTTTTTTTGGAAAATAAACATTATAAAAATCTCATTTGACATATTTAATTAAAGGTGTTCTCTTAGGATGAACGTAGGTGTTTGCATGTCTTTCTTTTCAATAATTTTTTATAATAAACTATGGTGACGACTTTTCTATTATTGATAATGGAATTTGTAATATACATAGTTATGGATTAAAGTTGGATGAATGTATGTCGTGTTAATAATGAGTATAAAAAAGGAGATGATAAGTTCTTGCAATTTGCTTGATAAAATAGAAAACCTATCATGAGAATATATTAAATGAATTAGATGTGCCAGGAGCTTGACGATATATTCAATCACATGTTTATCATTGGTATTGTCAAGATCTATACAATATGGATATGATACAGAGAAATATTAAACATTCGAACTATTAAACATTCGAACTATGTCAAAAATAGAAAATTTTGAATATGAGATGAATGGTCATCTAGAGGAGATGATACTTGATGTTGAATTTTTATTTTTTTTTTGGAAAAGCACATGTGTACAAGTTCTATGAAATCTTATTTGGAGCAAGAATTGTATCTAGAACACAATAGTTTTACAAGATTGTTAGCTACTTTAAAGTTACTTAGATTAAAAGCACGAAATTAATGGACAAACAAAAGTTTTACAAATATATTGGAGTTGTTGAAGGAGATGGTCCCAAAAAGTAACACATTACATAATTATAACTTTAAGGTGAAAAAGACGTAGTGGCTGATGGATATAAAGTATAAAAAGATACATATATACCATAATGATGATGTATTATATAGAAATGAGTTTACTACATTGAAGATGTGTCTAAAATTTGGGTTGTCACGGTTCAAAAAGAACCTAATGTAAGTAGTGATGAAAAAGAAACAAAAGATCCTCATACTAACGTGTTATGGTACTTGTCAATAAGACCTAATTTTTAAAAGATTGTTTGCCATTAAAGAGGATACAAAAAACTACACATGACATGCAAATGGTAGAAAATGTGACTAACTTCTTCGACTTCTAGTTGATTCTCCACAATGGAAGATGATTGATGAAACATTTGTAGAATTTGGCACCGAGTCAAGAAACTCAAAAATTAACTATGGATGGAAGGAATCTTTATGGAAAATTAAGTACTAGATACAATTTGTGTCCAATTTTGTTGGTCATTCATAATATGAATCCTTGCTTATGCATGGAGAGAAAGTATATTATGTTATCTATGATGATTTTAGAACCTTGATAACCAGGAAATGACATAAATGCGTATCTCAATCTCTTGATTGATGATGTGAAGATGTTGAGGGATTTGGGAATGAATGTCTTTGATGCATACTGTGAAAATAACTTTAGGTTGCATGCAATGTTATTTTGCACAATAAATTATCTTCCACTATATGGTAACTTGAACAATTATTGTGTGAAGGGTTATTATTCGTGTCCTATATGTGAAAAAAAAAACACTAGTTATACCAGTTGAAACATAGACAAAATACCATGTTTACTAGGAATCAAAAGTTCTTTGTCCACAATTGTCCATCCTGTAGATTGAAAGAAAACATTTAATGGATGTCAAGAGGATGAAATTACATAAACACCTCAATGTTGACCAAGTATATGAGCAGATGAAGAACATTTGGAAGAAATGATGTGGTGCAAACTAGAAATTTGACATTGTAGGTCTGATACATGGAAGAATTTTTTTTTGTAATGGTGTAATTGAGACACTACTCAACATAAAAGAAAAAACAATATATGAAATGAATACACGTCAAGATTTTGTTGAAATAAATGTACGTCTTCAGTTACATCCACATTTTGTTGGAAAACACACTTACTTGCCCATAATTTGTCATACTTTATATAAAAAAAATATGAATGAAAAGCTTTTGTTAGTTTTTACATGGTGTGAATGCCACAAGAATACTCTTCAAATGTAATTTGAAGTTAGTTAACTAAAAGTGTAAGATCATCCCTTGTTGATACCATGCACAAAATCTTAAAAGGATTGCATGCATTTATAGAAAATTACTACTTATAATTATAAAAATCTTGTTAATTGAATTTTTAGCATATTTTAAGAATATTATTATACACAATTGAAGTGAACAAATTAATCTTTTAGAAACTAATTAAGAATAAAAAATATTAGTAGTGAAAACCATTTTATAAATTTGTATTAATAATAGAAATCACTATAACTAATTTTTTAATCTCTAAAATAGTATCTAATTTAATTAATATATTGATTAATTATATTTTGTCTCTAATTTTATTATTATTTAATAATTTTTTTGAAATGATATTATTTTATTACATACATCTAACCAATATATTGTTTTATTAAATAAATATTATAATTAACTTCTCTTACTCGTAATAAATATCTTATCAAATCTTACACCAACAATATTTTTTTCTTAAACAATAACTCAAAGTAAATAAAAAAAGAATTGAATCTGAAATATGAAATAAACTATTTATTTAGATCAAGTTTAGTTTAACTAAATCTTCATTATGAATATTTTATTATCTCGGTCTACCAATGTCATAATTATACTTTACTCTTTAAGAAAATTTACAGAAAATAAAATTTTTAACAAATAAAATAAAATAATATATATATAAATAAATTATTTAATAAATTTATACCATTTATCTAAAATTTTAGTTATTATACTTATTATTAAAAATATCCATCTACACCCACTGGAATATTTCTCTCTAATAAAGATATCATTATTAAGTTAAACAAATTATACAATACATTAACTAATATCAATAAAAGACCTCCACATTATATATATTACACATTTATCTAATAATTATAGTGTGTCTTTTCTAATAAATCATTACTGTAATAATTAATACGTTTAAAAAATTGACTTTCATAAACTAATATCCATGTAAAGAATATTACACTATTTAACACACCATTTTAATTGAAAAAAAAGTCATTTCTTGTCTTTCTTATTATCAAAATCAACAATTTAGAACTCAAATTTCTCTAATAAAATATAAACGTATATACAACATATATTTTTAAATTAAAATAATTATATTAACAATATAATAGTAAAAAAAACAATATATTAACATTTTGTGTATGATAGATTTTCATTGGTTAGCATATATACAATAAATTAGAAGTGATAAAGCGGAATGAGTGATATTCGTGGGATGAGTGATATTCGTGGCTCGTGCGGGCCACAGTGGGGCGGCTAGTAATTACTATGGTTATACATAAATTAATATCATATAATATTTAGCATATATAGGAAGACACTAGTATTTACCAATTTGAAAAAAAAAAACTCATAATAGGTCATGTTTAGTGCGAAAACAACATCTAAATTCCATTAAATATTTCTCTATTAAAATCGTATATCTGTTTACAACTATTTTGTATAGAAGTAAAAATAAATTAAAAAACAAAAAGTTATAAAAATTGTATATTATATAGTCATGTTATAAGTCACAGATTTTTCATCCTTAACCTATTATTGAGACACATCTATCTAACAATTTAATAATAAAACAAACATCACACATTTAATACTTCTTCTTAAAACCACTAACCATGTATAACAATAGTAATTATGTACCTTTGGAAATATGTAGAGAAATATGTGCATTTATGTACTTTGGTATATATATATATATATATATATATATATATATATATATATATATTTTGTAAGTATTAATGCATGTGTGTAAGTATTACAAATGTGTTAAATATATATATATATATATATATATATATATATATATAATTATATGTGTGCATGTTGGTGCGTGTATATATTTAATGATATTTGCGTGTGTATATATAAATATATAATTTGATAACTATTTATTTTTATAATTCATTTAATTAGTACATATGCATTATGTGCATTATGTATATTAATGTGTATGCATACACCCATAACACAAGAATGTAGAGATGTACATATATACATCCAATAAACTTAAACTATTTTTATCCTATATAACAAGAATCTTAACGATGCAGAGTAATTTATCACATTAGACATCATCCGAAAGACTCGAAGATGTTCCAAAAAAAAACTAACAACTAACTTATTTCAAACATTTTTAGTTTATAAACCTCAACTTCATGACGACATTATAGTTTTTTGCACAAACTTTATCATTAAAATAAGAATCTCCACCAACTTCTTACCACTTTAGGCTACCAGCGAAACAATAATATCTTATTTTCTTAATAAATTTTTATACTTATTATTACAACTAATAGGATCACGATAGCATCTTAAATACCCCTTACTACACACTTATAAAAGGGTTACATCATAAACAAAATGAATGATGTTCATATGATATTTAACATATATATTAAGACACTAATATCTAAATATTTAACAAAAAAAAAATAATAGATCGTTTGGTATCACAACAATCTAGATCCTATTATATATTTTTATATTAAAATTAGATATCTATTGGTATATATTTTTAAAACTAAAAATAAATTACAAAATAATCTTATATTATATAGTCATGTTGATAAGTGGTATCTTGCCCATAATTTTGTTTATAAGTGATATATTACTGAGACACATCTATCTAACAATTTAAATAAATAACACACATTTAATATTTAATATATTTTAGAAAAGTATACATTTATGTATTGTTTTTTTAATTAATAAATAATAAATATAATATAATATAATATGTGAAAATATCTCAACTCTTATAAAAAAAAACCATTTTACACTAATATTTTCTTTACATATTTTACAATAAACCCATACCCTTTTATTATATGCATTCAAGGCTTACAGGTTTGGCATCATAATAAATTTGTTTCTTATTATATATATATATATATTAATTATTTATGTATGGTAAGTATTACAAATGTGTTTAGATACATGTATATATTTATATATAATTATATATTTAGTGATATTCGTGCGTGTATACATAGACATATAATATAATATGATAACTATTTATTTTTATAATTCATTTAATTAGTACATATGCATTAATGTATATGCATCATGTACATTAATGTGTATGCATACATCCATAACACAATAAATATATATATATATATATATATCCAATTCACTTAAACTATTTTTATCCAACATTACAAGAATCTTAATGATGTAGAGAAATTTGTCACATTAGACATCATCCGAACATGACTCGTATCGAAGATGTTCCAAAAAAAACTAACAACTAACCCATATCAAACATTTTTATTTTATAAACCTCAACTTCATGACGACATTATAGGTTTTTTGCACAAACTCTATCATTATAATAAGAAATCTCCACCAACTTCTCACCAGTTTAGGCTACCAGCGAAGCAATGATATCTCATTTCCTTAATGAATTATCATACTTATTATTACAATTAATAGGATCACGATGCAGGTTTTAGTTGCAGGAAGGTACAAATCTTCCAGTCTGTTATGATTCACTACTTGAACTTTTTTCTGTATATTCTAGATTTTTAGTGCATGTAACATTCTTTGGTTTATAACCTTCCTTCAAAACAATGCTTAGCAATGGAGATTTGTCTCCATCAAACAGGAAGAGATTGTTAAAGATGGATGAAGCTTCTTCTCAACAAGTCTTAGCGTGTGTGTTTGATGTAGAAAATTGTATTTTTTTGCTTTGAAGTGCTTAGTGATGATGTTATTAGTGGTCATAGTAGGTTAGAGTGAGTTTAAGGTGGCCTTTTGCTTCGTGACCTACTTCATATCCTTAACCAAGGTGGTAAGATCAAGCACAAAAAGTTTTTCAAAACTCTTCTATCAACTACCTTAAGTTTTCTCAAAATCAGGTTACTGCACAAAAATAAATTTGTTGATTTGTAAAACAATAGATTTATTTCTGAACTGGTTAATGTTTTCCAAAATTCTGTTAGGGCACAAAACAGTTTGTTGCAACCTTTATTTCTGTTAAGATTAGCTAAAAGTGGTTTTAAAATCATCTTGTGCATTTCAGAAAAACAATCCATTTATTTTAACTTCAATATGTTCTTTTTATAACAACTTTCAACGGTTTTTTGCAAAATTGTTATAAACTATTTTCTATATAAGAGAGACACATCTCATATGAAGAAGACTGAGTGATCACATTTTTTAAGACAGATGTAAGAGTTTTCTTTGAGAGATAAAAACTTTGAATGTTTTCTTAAAAGGTTCTCTTAAAGGAATTTAAGTGTGCTTGTTCATCGTGTGCATTGGTCAAGGTTGAGGTGTTATCACTGTTGTGCTGCAAAGAGTGGTTGTTGTTTTTCAGTTTCTTGTACAGTCTTTTCAGGTGTTTTCTTTTCTCATTAATTCTTGTGTAAAGGTGGTTGTATAGACACTTCTTGATATGGTTTCTTGGAGTGTTCTTGCTACTGAAATAGAGTTTTTTAGCATTATGTGTGTCTTGTTCTTAAAGGGTTCAAGAACCACAAGGTTTTGTAATTTGGTTTGAATTGTTTAGTGGATTTCACCTTGGTGTAAGGTGAGACGGGATTGGATGTAGCTCTTGATGAGTGAACCAGTATAAATTGTGTGTTCATCTTTCTTCTCTATCCCTTCACTTATTTTTGCAAAGTTTGTTAATCTGCCAGAAAATAAATCTGCTGAATCAAAATTGAATCTGTTTTTTCTGAGCTTGTTCATAATGTTCTTCAAAATTTCTGAATAAGTTCTTTGGTGTTTGTGTATATATGAATTTGTGTGTTGGCTGTTTAAAAAGAGTAATAAAACTTTAAACCAACTCAATTCAAGATTCATATTCTCTTCAAGATTGATTGTTAAAGATTCAAAGTTTATTTTCTGGGTGTAAATCTTGTTGCAGTAAAAGAGCCTACACTGTTATGTAAAAACTATCTTTTAATCTCAAGCTAATCTGATTAAGGTTTTGTTATTTTTTTCTCATGATTACTGAAAACCGTTCTATTTGAGAAAATTTTTTATAAGCTCAACTCACTCCCCCTCTTTAACTTAGACACTAATAGACCCAATACTTTTCAAATAAGAATAAAATCTCTCTAAATAGTCTCAAAATATACTTCTCAATCTACATTCTTTTTTCATAAAAACTATACTATAAATTACATTTAAAATCATAGTATAAATGACATTCAAAACTATAATTAAAGCTAATAATTATTGACCATTCAAATTTTCAAGTAAAATTGATGACAACTTTGAGTTTAATGCTAAGAGTGTCACTTACTTTAACCTCAAACTGTTTACACTCTATTGTTTTTTTTTGTAGGGAAAGAAATTGAATATGTGTATTATGTTATATTAAGGAAGTATATTCTTATTAAATAATAGAAATCCAATCTAGATGAACTAGCATATTTATAACACCTTTAGGTTCATTACAAGTCTAAGAATAGAGAAGAGAGAATGGTGAAGTATAAGATTGTTAAATCAAAATTTTGACCCAATTTACCAATTTGCATGCGATGATTATAAAACATTTTTGAGGAATAATATTTCAACTTACATAAAATTCTGAAGTGGATAAAGTGCTAGAGTTAGTTTGTAAAAGAGTAGATGACCATAAAAATGAATATTCTAAACACCATAAACATTAAACATTATTGGAGGAATAAATATTATGTAGGATTTGTAAGACATTGTTAACATTTGATCATGAATTTCTCACATTATTAGTCTTAGTAAGACTCAAAGGATAGATCCATAAATTAATAATGAACCTCTTAATCTTATGCAATTTCATTAAGTATTTGATTTATTATTTTATAATCAAGCTAATTTAAATAATTAAGTCTTTCACTATTAAAATGTAAAAAGATTTGATATTCAAATTTATCATGAAAGAAGGAAAAAAAAAATATATATATATAAAAAGAGTTTAATGTGAGAATAATTTACTCTAAATATCATCTTAAGAAAATTTATAAAAGACAAATTAATTTAGAAATAAAATATATAGAGAGAGAGCATTTACAGTAGTTTCATAGTTGATACAGCTGCAGAAACTATTGAAGTGGAAAAAAAAAACTAAAGAATAATATATTTTATAACTGAAAGGGAATAAAAAATGTAATGTATTTCTTATTATAGTAATCAACTTCACACATATGAAACTAGAACATGCCATGTGCTATGCAGGTGGATAACTTAGTTTTAACAAAAATGAAAATGAAAGTACAGAAGAAAACCTTTTCCTGTCAGATTACGTCACACACTAATTTTATGTCTTCTCTTCTTTTCTATAAAGAAAATAAATAAAAATAAAGTTCTTTCGAATATACTCCTCATTGGCCATGTATATACTGATTTGACCCTTCCTTTTTATTATATTTTGGATTCAATTATACTATATATACCTCTATCAATCAATTCATTATACTTTTTTTTGTTTATTTCTCATAATTGTTACTTCCCTTCCCAATATAATTTTCCTTATTTTTATATTCTATGTCATAATATATAAGATTTTAAAAATTAAATTATTGCCTATTTAGAATTGTCGAAACTTCTACTCATTAGACATGAATTGGAATTATTAAAAAAATGTTCCAGATGTACTAAGTGATTAATTTTTTTTAAAGGATTACTAAACTTTGATGATGATATCGATTAGTAATTTAACTGTAAAAGAATTCTTTTATGTTAAAGTCAGTAAAAACTTAAAGATAAGTGAATCAATTTTTTTATTAATTAATATTTATTATTAGATATCAAGTCAATATATATTTATAATTAATCGAAGTCAGTTGTTAAGATATTTTCAAGTTGTGTGATTTGTAACTGATTAATGTGTACTATTGTAAATGCTTATTATTTATTTAATATCTTTTAGTACAAAGTAGTAAAAAATCCATTATTTATTTTATTGGAAAAGAGAACTTTAATTCTTAATAAAAAAATAATTTAGACATATATAATTATTAATTAGTATTTGAGTTAGACTATCTTGATATTGAAATGACATTACATACCATAACTAATTTAGCTACATAAATATAGTTTTAGGCCTTTCTCATATAACATGAAAATTGTTTTACTCGTGATTTATATTTTATCAATCTTGTTTTTCTCATTCTTCGCCATCAATTTGTTTTGTTTTTTTTTTCATTGTCATAGCCTCATCGGTCATCCACATAGCATTTAATTCTTAGAAAGAACATAGCATTTGTTTCGGTATCTAGAGTGGTCATTGCATTTAATTCTTATAAATTCAAATATGAATTTGAGTTTTACACGTAACAAATAACTCAACTTTTAAATGAAAATAATAAAAAAGAAATATCCATACATTTTGAATTTAAATGGTGCGATAATAAACTTTTATACGAATTTATTCATAACTCGTATCATTTATTGGGTAACTGCATAAAACTATTTATTTGCATTTATGGATACCATATATTTTTAACAAAAAATTAAACAAACTTCTTAAAATCTAAATTCAAACAAAAATGTGATTTTAAAATATAATATAAAAAAGTTGTATAATAACATACTATAGTACTCCTAAATTTATTTTTTTAAAAGATAAATTTAAATAGATTATTAAATGTCTCCCAATTCATTTATAAGTTCGGAAACTCCTCTTAAATGGTATGTTCGTGTCAAATACAAGTATCAGATATGACACTTGTACGACACTCGTAGACCACTTATCAGTTAAGTGTCAAATTCAAAAAATATTTGTTGGATTTCTAACAATTCTAACACAATTTTAAAAAGAAAAAATACATTAGTTTTCTAAAAACTAAAACTTATTGTATAAACTTTTATTATGATTATAAAAATAAAGAACAAATTCTTTCAAATCATCTATACAAAACATCTTTCTGCTAAAAATATGAAACATACTTAATGCACATAAATCTTTATTGTCAATTTATATAATTCATAATTATATAATATATAGATTCGTGTTCCTGTATCCTACATTTTATAGATTATACATATCTCCGTGTTTGCATTTGTATCCTATCAGTATATTAGTGTTAGTGCTACATAGCTTATAACGATAACGATGATTTTCAGCAACCCTCTCGTTTTTATAACTTATAGCTCTAATATAAAATGGTAATTATCTTTTTCTTTCATCTAACGTATAATGATGACTATTTAAAGAATTATGGTTAAAAAAATTACAAATTTTTTATTGTATTATTTATTTTATGATTCTTTCTTAACGTGGGTATTTGTTGTTTTTGGTTTCTTATTTTGTATACCTATAAAGTATAATTTTTTTTTATATAAAAAGTTTTTATGTTATGCATCACTGTACTACTTGACATCTCAGCTAGACTAACACTTCAAGTAACAACAATCATTTGTCATCACATGAAAAATTACTATTAAAAAAAAGAAAAAGAAAAGAAAAAACAAAAATATGGGGAACTAGACCAAAACCATATGTTAACAAAAACGATACATAGGTAGACTATACCTATTAATAAAGAAGTCTAAGAACAGACTAGATGGAAGTTTATTATACCAAGGAAAGGATTCTCTATGAATAAATCATAAATTAGCCAACTTATCAGCACACGTATTCCCTTCACGAAAAATATGAGTAACCCTAAACCTGATTTTTCTACAGTAATTAAGACAAGTATTTCATCGATTACGAAACATCCAAGGAACATTTGTCATAATGCAGCACAAACCAAGGCTCAGATATTAGTAAAACCCAACTTTTGAGTTTTCTCCATAATAAACTTAAAAAATAATCTCTTTAAAACACTTTAAAATTTTAAATAAAAAATAGAAAATTATAAAATCAAACTATAAAAAATTATTTATTTACTAATAATTTAATCACTAATTATTTTATTTTACTTTTTAATATAAAAAATAAAAGCTTTTCCTTGTGTAATTAAAATATTAGCATATGTTATCTATTAAAAGTACGTATCTAATATTAGTCGGTGATTTTATATGTAAATGAAATATTATCATTTATACCTATTGATATCTACTAAAAGTATGTATTTAATATTCGTCGGAGATTTTATGTATACATATATACATAAATACGAATTTATTTTTCAATTCTTAATTAGTAGTGCTGTACAGAGACTGTACATTCACTCTTGAAGGGAGCCAACATTTGTTAGAATCAATACCTACCAAGTCTTTTTTATAACAACAATTATTGAAGGACCCCCACAAATTTTGTCTTCCAATTCTTTTTAGCTTACTACTTTTTTTCATTCTGTTTAACACTTTAAATTGTTATTTTTGTTGAAAATATTTGAGGTTTGTCATATATTCTTAGAATATGAAAGAATTTAAAATTATATATATATATATATATATATATGAAAGTTAGTGAAATTTTGATAAGTAAAAAAAGAGTTTATTGTGTGTGAGGTGAAATTATTAATATTTTAATTATATACCAATTTAAAAATTTATTTATAAAAATTTATTATTAATAGAAAAACTAATTTAAATATTAATAATTTTTTAATCTATAAAATAATATATAATTTAATCAATAATTAATTATTTTTTATTTTTAAAATTAATTTTTATATGTAATTAATTAACTTATAATATCCAAAATAACGTGTAAAAAGATTATATTGCAGTCATGAACATATATTAGAATACTATGGTAGAGTTACACACTCACAATATCACACGTTCCAACACATTGGTACTAACAAAGTCACTCAACTGACTTGACTTAAATATATTAATAGTTTTGTCTCTAAATATATATGGTAATATAACATAAAGTTTCGTTTATGTGAAATACTGGGAGAGTACAACGACCAAATCATTTAAAAAAATCATTGACTCTCCACATCTAATTTAATGTCGGTGGAATACCATAATTAGTCATGATTTCGGTTTTTTTCGTTTTTTTTCTAAAAATGGTATAATTTTTTTTTGAATTTTCTAAAATAAGAAATTTTTTTCTTTTTTTTCAGAAATAGATAGATCGCCAACGGATAATACGATTTTACCATTTTCATGTTGGAGATTTAAAAAAAAAATTGCATGTGATATACGATTTCTAACTAATATTATACTATTTTTATGCGTTTATAATATTTTAATATACGTTTTTCTAATATTTAAATTTAAAAAAAAAATAAAAAAATTAGATAAATTTAATTTATTATTTATAATTTTTTATATATATAATTAAAGAAATTTAGTTTTTTATAACATATTTTTTAACTAAATAAGTTTTTATAAAATCTTTTTTATTATATATAAGTAAAAAATTAAATACATTAAACTTTTTTTAAATTCTTAATAAAATTAATGATGTAATACTTTAATAATCTAAAATAATATAAGTTAATTATTTTTATAAAATGATTAAAGTAAATTTAATTCATGATAAAAATTAAGTTGGTAAAATTCTAAATTTGAAAAGCTAAAAATAAATTAAAAATTTTAACCAGAAACTAAATTTCAAGGTTTTTGTTACCGAATTTAGAATCTAAATAATTGGTAGTTAAAATTTTGATAGCTAATTAGATACCAATTTATAAACTATCTCTAGAAAAAATAACCCATAATTTTACTTCATCTTACTCATTTCCTATTGTAAAAACCTATCACTATAATAAAATTATTAAATAGAAATTAATTTTAAAAATAAAAATAATTTATTGTTATATAAACCAAATTAAATAAAATTATAGAGATTAGAAAAATTTTTGGTATCTAAATTAATTTTTATTATTAATAAACAATTTTTAAATTAATATCTAATTAGTTACCATATATTTATATATCAATTAGAATTTAAATAATTGATAGCTAAAACCTCTGTAACTAATTAAATATAAATGTAAAAACTATTTATCAATAATAAAAATTAATTTAGATACCAATAATTTTTTAATTTTTATAATAATAATATCAAATTTAAGAAATATAACCATCAACTACTTTTTATCTATCAACTATTTTTTTTATCCCTAAAATTGATTTTTATTTAACCGTGGATAAAGATATGTTTTATATAGAAAAAGTCTTCTTTGACATTGCAAACAGTAACACACTTTCATTTTGACAACTATTTATAATAATATTTTTAATTAAAAAAATAAAATATATATTATTAAAATATTAATTTATTAGTTGTTCTTTTTGTATAAATTTGCATCTACAAATGAATAAGGAAAGGAACATTATCATGGAAGGAACATTATCAGGTGTGAGGAAAGGAGCATGGAGTCAAACTGAAGATGACCTTCTGAGAGAGTGCGTTCAACTCTACGGGGAAGGAAAATGGCACCTTGTTCCTGGAAGAGCAGGTTTCATTCACCTCTTTCTTTATATTATCCTTTTCCTTTTCTTCATTTCTCTATATAATAACTTAGACATCCTCAAACGTTGTGTTGTGATGTATAATATAATAAATAATAAACATATTTATGAGTCACATGTTGTGTTTTGTACACGTAGGGTTGAACAGATGCCGGAAGAGTTGCAGATTGAGATGGTTGAACTATTTGAAACCAAAATATCAAGCGAGGAGATTTTAGTGAAGATGAAATTGATTTGATGATCAGATTGCATAAGCTTTTGGGGAACAGGTTCTGTAAGATTTATTTAGAGACACCAAAATAAGAAAATAGTTTTATATTATATATCAGTCAACTGAATTATGCCATGCATGACGATTAATCATTACAAAATAATAGCAATGATGAAAGAAAAACTTTGTGGATGCAGATGGTCTCTCATTGCTGGAAGACTTCCGGGGAGAACTTCAAACGATGTGAAGAATTACTGGAACACCAACATGCGCCGCAAGGTACACTCTCACAACAAAGATGACAAGAACAAGAACAACGTAAAAGAATCCGAAACATGTTGGAAACCCCACCAAGTGATAAAGCCTGTACCTCGAGCTTTGCGAAAAGCATCGCCCTTGGTGCAGGGAAAAGTGATGAGTAGTTCGAAAGTTGGTGTTAGTGAAGGAGTTTCATTAGGGTGTGAGAATTGGTGGGAAACTCTGTTAGATGAGAAGGAAGAGAACACTGCAGTTGACAACATGATCTGGTTCCCTGGTGCCAAAGATGGAGCCTTTGAAGTTTGGGATGAAGAACTTGGTTCTATTGCTTCTGACTTTCTTGCAGAAGCTCAAACATTGACCGATTTTCTTCTTAGTCAACCTTCTACATTTGTCATCTCTGTTGCCTTTGATTCCATGGGAAGGGACTTCAACTTATCATAAGTTCAAACTTAAGATTTTATTTACTTTAGAAAATAAGTTCCTGCTAAAGGCACTGGTTAAGAAATTAAAAAAGAACTTCTTCAAAAATGATGCATAAATGCATTTTTATGCATACATACAGAATTTTAATTTTATTTCTTTAACCAGTGCCCATTTGCAGTGGATATTGAATGTAGATGGAATGTTTATTTATTTTAAGGATGATATGTTAACACCGTAAACAAACAGTAAAAAACATACCTTTTATAAACTATTAAAATAATATTTTTATTATATTATATTTAATTTATTTTTTATTTTTAAATATTATAATATGATGTTAATTGTATATTTTACTTATATGATGATGTCAAAAGAAATCTTTTCTTTATTTTAAATTTGAGTCCTCTTAAGTTGATAACCAAGAGTAAATTATTTCAAATTATAAGTTAAAAGTAAAATAAAAAATAATTTTTTATTAAAAATAATATGTGAATATAGATAGATAAATTGATGTCTTTTTCTATATATATATATATATATATATTTCTTTAAATATTTCTGTCACTTTTGGTAGCTCTAAAACTTTTATTAAGGGGTTTTTTTTCTCTGTATTTTCCACTTTTACTTAATTTTTATGATGATAGAAATTTAATATACATACACAAATAATTTTGGATAGATCGAAAAAGAAAAATGATGAATTGATTAAATAATATTTTTTCTTCTCCGGTTTGAGTCTCTCTTCTTCTTTACTTCTTTTTTTCTTCTTCCATTTGTAATTTTGAGATAGGAGAGTGTGATGATGAGAGTAGTTATAAAAATAATACACTAATATTAAATTAAAAATAATTTATTTTTTAAATAATTTATATGAAATAACAAAATATTTCATTGTACTAACAAAATGAGATATATTAAATAAGGGTAGAATAAAAAAATTTATATACTAAACGATTAAAATGAAGAATCTCGTTTATATATAGAATTATATATCGATATAAATACATTTTTCTTTTACAAAACTTAACTATTTTTCAGGGTGTTTCTTGTGTTTTTAAATACTTACGTAGGAAATACAAGAATTAATGTTTTCTATACTTTCTGCACAAATATTTAATAATTAAAAAGATAACATTTAATAACTTTTTATAAAATGTGAAAATTACAAATCCAATATTGAACAATTTTTTTATTCAATGAAAAAAAAAAACCTTTAGTGAAGACTACCTTTTTAAAGAAACAATAAAGGTGTGGAGTTGGAGGACGATGACGTTATATGTGAACCTGATATTTTACATAAATTGAACATCCATAAGTATGTCATCTTTATTGAACATTTATTTATATTTAAAGAAAATATATAATAGCCTAAATTGTAACTTTATTATCCCATTGATTTCTTTTATGTGATTTTAGTTTAAGATTTTACTCCATGGTGTTAGTCTTTAGATTTTAGAAAATTTACAATTTTGATTAAATACTTATGTTTACCTATCTTAATTTTGTTTTATTTTGTTTCAATTGAACTTACAATTAACATATAAATTTAAAATACTATTAAGAAATAGTTTAATTGATTAAAATAAATATATATATATATATATATATATATAAATTGAAATTTAACTAAAATTATGAACTTTTTTTCAAAATGTTTGGATTACAATGTGGAAGAAATATTAAACTAAGGAGACCATATATTAAAATAAAAGTTGTGGATGAAATATCAAATAAATTTTAGTTTATATGAAACTTTTTTATTTAAGTTATGTAATGGAAATTCTAAAATCGGTTCATTAATGAAATTTAATCACTGAAAAAATATTAATTGGACTGAGTCTTTCACGCTCTACTCTTTTTAGTAACTTTTATTTTGGATAAATTAAATATTTATTTGTAGTGAATGAATCATTGTATTTGTTACGAATGTCGAAAATGAGAGAATGTTTCCATATCAATTAATTGTTAATATAAAGTGAGTTTCTGCATGACTTATATAATGTAATCAAATGCAAGTTGGCACGATAGTTCATCTCACAATATAACATCATAGAATCAAGATGAGTGGAAAATATACTTCCCTAGGATCATTAATCCTTATAAAAATAAGACATTTTTAATATATCTCTTATGTAAATATATATTAGAACTTTTATGGCTGGTGTGTGATAATTACAAACAAAACCTTGATCAAGCTGACAACATACAAGAGGAATTGTCATATTGTTTAATGTCTTACTAGTTACAAATAATTAAATAAGCAAAAAAACTTAGTTGACATAATAGATCTTGAATTACTTAGTAATGATGTTATTGAACCAGTACTTGATTATAGTGGTGGATATCTGCATTGAACCAGTTTTGAATTAAAATAAAAGATATTGTTATTTTTTCACATTTTATTTTACGGAAAAGTTACTTATAATTTGTTATATCAGAAGAAGAAATAATAATAATAATAATATTTAATAATCAATAAGATAGGATGTAAATAGATTAATGAAGTTAAATGTTTCGTTCTTCACTTGTTCAACTATGTAAATTAAAATTAACGGTACAAAATAAGATATCATCCTATTCTCCCAATATGAGGAAAGAAATTATGAAAAATATTATTGGTATGTTTCTCCACAATTAATTTATTCCATATGTACCATAAAATAAATAGTTATCTAACCAAATAAGTGGTAGGTACAAAATAAAATATAATCTTATTATTAACCATTTAATATGTACTACAACAAATCTTATGATTTCAATCCGTTTCTATTTTAATTGGTTGTGAGCCGCACACAACTTTGCCTTTTTCTCTTGTGTGAGTTAGTGGGTCAGCCTACCCGGTTGTTGGCCCGCGCGGACTGCGAGTTATGGATTATGTTAGATGGACTTAAACGAAACGGGTTGAATTACTGAGTCCGTCCCGCATTTTTTACTAGCGGGCTTCAGGTCGGCCTGCATGGCTCACCTTGTATTACCATCCTTAAGTGTCTTAGAATTTATTACGCAAAACCATGACATTGTAAATTAAATTAGTGCTTTCTTCTTTAGAATATATATATATATATATATATATATATATATATATATTAAGTTTATATTTTATTACTAAATTTTTTAAAACACCAAATTCATGGTAAGTATTATGTTGGCTAGGTAAATTGCATGATATTTTGTAAATTTACCTTTATAATTATTATGTTGACTATATTTTTCATAATATATTAGTAGATGCACCTAGATAATTTATGTACTTTCTCATTCCTGTATTCATAATTATTTAATTAAATTTTTCAATATTAAATATAAATATATAAATGATAAAAGAATAAAATAAAAAATATAGAGATTTAAAAAATGTAAATACAGCTATGCGAGACTAGTTGTTATAAATGTAATTTTAACACAAAAAAAGTTAGGGGCACTGTCATATATTTAAAATTGAAACTAAAAAATATGGAATGATATTTTGAATTTTTCCATTGCTTTATTTAAATTATTAAATTTATTCTTATTTTAATCTGTAAACACATTAATATTATTACATAATCGGACATTGTATGTAATAATTGAATTAATTTGAGGACCAAAATGTTCTTTTACAAAAAAAAAAAGGAGAATTCTGATATTGGTGGTAGTTAAGTTAGTTGTGCATTTCCCAGTTTTGAGTTGGGCGCTCTCGTGGATTATCTCTTTGATTGCTTCTTCATTCCCATAGAAAAACAAATCGTATTTTCATTATCCTCAAATCTGAAATTGAGAAGATTCGATGGCCATAATGTCCAATCTTCATCATGTTCTTATTGTTTTTCTTCTGGCCCCTGCATTGATGTGTAGCATTGTGGATTCAATGCTGTTCGAGGTGAGATCCTCTCATCCCAAGTGCATTTCCGAGGATATGAAGGCCAACGTCATCTCCGCCGGCAATTACCACGTCGTTAATCACAACAATGTCGGCACCGTTCCTGATGATCACAAGATCTCTGTTAGGGTACGCCCCTCATCGCGATTCAATCTACTCTTTCGGTTTTATTATAATTCATGAATTTTGATTTTAGTCATAAAGAAAACGTTTGAGAAAAATGACTCGCATTGAGTTTTTTGAATTTAAAATATCTTGCATTTTTTGGGCACATATTGGCTTTGCATAACGTGGTTTGTTGCCAGGTGCGTTCGCCTCATGGACACGGTTATCACTATGGGGATAATGTGCTTTTTGGTGATTTTGCATTTACTGCAGCTGAGTCTGGTGATTACACCGCTTGTTTTTCGGTGCAAGCGCAGACCATGGATCCTGTTACCATTGATTTTGTTTGGAAAACTGGGGTTGCTGCCAAGGACTGGAACAATGTTGCCAAGAAAGGCCAGATTGATGTAAGTCTTACCATCTTCCTTCTCATAGAATTCGTGGGTATGATTGGTACTGTTGGAAGACTAGTTTGGAGTCTTATCAATTCGTCATGCCTTGTTGTCTGTCATATTTATGATTCATTATGCTAAACACATTTTATACTGAACTTTTCTATCTATTAGATTCTTCTATCAGAAATGCATATACAAATAATTGCTTCATCTTAGTTTGAAGATGTGGAGAGACTTATTATGAACTATTAATAAACTAATATTTCCTAAGCATGGAGTTGGCAAGAATTTTGAATTAACATTTTGCATTGTAAGTGTGAAGGGATATATATAATATCTTACTAGCGTTAATTTGGATAAACTTATTCACGAACACTTACAGAAGAAATAAACTCATAATCAATGAGCTAAAATTGCACTTTATAGCTTTTTTTGAGACAAAAGTTGATAAAAGCTATGGGAGAACCACACCAATAAACTAGCTATTATAGATGGAGAGGCAAGGCTTTATGAATCTCTCGCAACTTGCAATTGTGTCAGAAATTCCATCATACTTTGTAACCTAGTTGCTCAAGTGGATTGGTTATAAGGATGACAATATGGATTAATTCATAAGCTCGTTCCCACATTGAACATGGACTAATTTCTCTTTTTGGTTAGTCCATGGGTATCTGAGTTAGCCCGTGTATAATTTTTTTTTTAAGAAATTTAATAAAAATATTTATTTATAAAAAATTAAAATTAAAGGAATTCAATCAAAATATTTACTATTTTTTATTACTACTTAAAAATTGAATAATTATAAAAAAAATAATATAAATTGATTATAATTAAATAAAAAATTAAATATAGATTTACAAATTAAGATATGTCAAAACAATATAAAATAAATATATAATTAAACTCATGGTTCAATTAATATCAATTGATAATAATATTGAGAGAATCACATCACATAAATTAGTTATTGTAGTAGGGGAATTCAAGACCATATAAGTCTCACACTTGAACCCCATACTTCAACATAGGACTCACAAGTCCTTGAATCTCACACCTTCCAATTGGAGCCTTATAGAAGTTTGATTTTGTTTCACCTTTTTGAAGTGATTGTTGAGAAGTTTATTTAAATTGGCTTTAGGTAGCTTTTGAATTTTTATTTCTTGTTTCAATAGAGCACCTTTTATTTGTTTATTTTTCAAATAGCTTTCCGTTTTTTTTAGTGTTAGCTTTACTTTATATTTGTGTATTGAATGTTTGTGCATCTCAATATTAAATAATCAAATGTTTACTTCTCAGATACATGTCATGTATTTCTGTTCATTTAATTAAGCCAAAGTCAAAGCATATTATGCATTGTTTGAGCTTGAACATAGGTAGATTCTATTGAGCCACCACCTGCACTATAATTATCAGCTCTAATTTCTTTTAGAACCCGTCAGCTATATTTTGCAGTGCTCATTAATCTGCTACTAAATTTTTCTCTACCAAATGGGATTGGCAACTTGTAAGTGTAGATTGTGTTCAATCAATCAGTAGCAGATAGGCTAATATCAGTGTTCTTCATTTAACTTGTTCTTCTTTGAAATTTAATGTTGTTTACTTTTTCTATGATAAAATTGCATATTTATATTTGTGTAAAGGGCCAAGTCCATGGAAATTCTGAAATAAGTTAGGTTGAACGAATAACGGAAACATACAGCAAGCAGAACCTGTAAGAGTATAGGGATTTACGAACAGTTAACATGTATTTTAGTGTGATTATTCATTTCAGTCTATCATTGTTATATTTCCTGTCTAACACCTGAAGGGTTTTTCATGAATGAAGTTAATAAACATGAATAAGCTAATTCTAAACCTCAACCTATCTTTGTCGGGTAAAGGGATGTGGGATTTATGATCTTGTGTGTTTTCTTGACATCTTAGGAAATGGAATTGGAGTTAAGGAAGTTGAATGAGGCCGTCACATCTATCCACGACGAGATGTTTTATCTTCGTGAAAGGTACAAATTCATAGTTTCTGCCATCAAGTTTCAGAGATGGATCTCTCTCTGTATGTATGCCTTGTATTAACTATATATTACCAAGTGTTTATACTATTCAAGAGTATAAATGTGACAACAAACCAAGGAAGGAAGGGTGTGATGAAACTGATAAATGATATCCAATCTGGTGTTTCAATATGATCACAATCACACACTCTAAATTTAAAATTCTAAGTATTACGTAATTATTGTATGCAATATTGTACCAATTATATATAATTAATTTAATAATAATAAAATCTTATGATTAGTAGATCCTTACATTGTAATTTGGAGAAAGAAAATCTCTATACACTAATATATATATCTCTTATAAGTGATGTAAATACATACATAAGAGAATAAAAACATCTTCTTACTTCTTACCTACCATTTTCTTATAGAGTTTTTGGTGAATTTTGATGGCATTTATTTGATACAGGGAGATAGAGATGCAAGAGCTTACCGACGAGACTAACACCAAGATGTTCAACTACAGTTTCATTTCAATTTTAGTTTGCTTGTCTGTGGCTGGTTTGCAACTGTGGCATTTGAAGACATTCTTTGAGAGGAAGAAGCTCCTCTAGGATGGCTTTTATTCAAAAACTTAGCTTGGTTCTTTTTGGCACTTGACAGTCTTGACTGATTGTTTGATATATACAGTATTTAGATTGCGTTTTTCCTTTTAATAATTTTATCTACCTGCGATCATGTTAATAACACTTCATGTGATAATTAAATCATATAAATAGAATTTTTATACTAGCTTATGTTATATTTTCGTAATCTCTATTTCTAATCTTTCGGTTTGAATAAGAAAAATCGAAAAAATAATAAAAAACTGAAAATAATGGTAAAAAACTACTATATATATGTGTGAATGAAAAATATTCAATCGATGTTATTTTGATAGTTTTATTTAATAAATAGAATTTTTTTTTTAATTTTAGATAAAATCTTGTGATTGTTAATATAAATTATTATTTTGAAATTGAGACGTAATATTGCAATATATTTAATTTAGATTTTTATGTGTATCTTAAATTTTGAGAATACATAAATTTTTTAGTGTTAAATAACCATTATATCATGTTTTTAATATTATTTAATTATTTTACCAACACAGATTTAACCATAGTTTAATCACATTAAACCTTAAAACAATGATGTTATATATTGTTTTATCTGTTGTAATTTAAAAAAATGTGCGAAATCTTTCTTACTCCTGATTTTTGCCACTATCCTGTTAATACAAGGTAAGGTAATTAACACCTATCTATAAACAAGTAACTATTTGATAATTATATAAATACTCATTTTTATTTAATTTGTAATATATCTTTTTCATAAAAGATATGACAGTTAATCTCGTGTTGATGTATAAAAAAACACAAGTATATGGTTGCATATATATAATTTCAGATTGCTTTATCTCTCGTTATAATTGAAAAAAAAAATGGTCCAAAATATTGAACAGAAAGTTTTTAATTTTATTTTTAAATTACATAATTATCACATCACATACATGCATGTTCGTTTAAGCGTTGTGCTGCTACCATGAGACTCTCTTCCTTCTAAGGGAACAGAAAACAAAGGTAACTGTAATATCCTCGTTTCGTTCCCAACGTTTGGTATCTGCGGAACGTGCGTTTTGCATTGCAGCAACAATGGGAAGCGCCACTGTTGCTACAACCCTTGCCCACATGGCCCAGAGGTGCACGTGCATGCCCGACCTCAAGATCCTCCACGCGCACGCGTTCCGCATGCACCTCCATGACCACGTGGTGGTCCTCGGCAAGCTCTTTCGCTTCGCTGCGGTGTCTCCGATGGGCGACTTGCGCTACGCTCACCACATGTTCGACATAATGCCCCACCGAACCACCTTCTTCTACAACACCCTCATACGCGCCCACTCCCATTCCGCCTCCCCTTCTGTCTCTTCCCTCTTCTTCAACGTCATGAGGCAAAACGACATCGCCCCGGATCAGTTCTCCTTCACCTTCTTGCTCAAGTCCCGCTCAAGAACCACCCCTTTGACCCACCACAACGACATACATGGCGCCGTTTTGAAGTTCGGGTTTTGCTGCCACTTGCACGTCCAGAACGGGCTGATACACTTGTATGCCCATAGGGGGATGACCCTTTTGGCAAGAAGGGTATTTGAGGATGTTTTGCACCTGGGTTTGGAGGTTGATGTTGTGTCCTGGTCAGGGTTGCTTGTGGCGCACGTAAAGGCTGGTGAGTTGGACGTTGCGAGGAGGGTGTTTGATGAAATGCCCCACAGGGATGTGGTCACGTGGACTGCCATGTTGTCGGGGTATTCTCGGGCGAGTCGACCCAGGGATGCTCTGGAGTTGTTCAGGGAGATGAGGCATGCCGGGGTGTGGCCAGACGAGGTTACCATGGTGAGCGTGATCTCAGCTTGTGCTACTTTGGGAGATGTAGAGACAGGGAGAATGGTTCACCATTTCGTGAACGAGAATGGGTTTGGGTGGATGGTTGCGCTTTGCAATGCGCTCATTGATATGTATGGGAAGTGTGGATGCTTGGATGAGGCGTGGTACGTGTTTCATGGGATGACGAGAAGGAGCTTGATCACATGGAACTCGATGATCACCGTATGTGCGAACCATGGGAATGCTGATGATGCTTTCAGGTTGTTTGAATGGATGGTTTGTTCCGGGGTTGTCCCTGATTCAGTGACACTTCTGGCGCTTCTGGTTGCCTTTGCTCATAAGGGGTTGGTGGATGATGGAATTAGATTGTTTGAGAGAATGGAAAGGGACTATGGAATTGAACCTAGGATCGAGCATTATGGAGCCGTGGTAGATATGTTGGGGCGTGCAGGGCGATTACAGGAGGCTTATGATCTACTTACAAATATTTCGATTCCATGCAATGACGTTGTTTGGGGAGCTCTGCTTGGAGCTTGCAGGATTCATGGTGATGTTGACATGGGGGAAAAGATTATAAAGAAGTTGTTGGAGTTGAAACCAGATGAAGGAGGATACTATATTCTCCTGCGTGATATCTATGTTGCAGCAGGCCGGCCTGTTGAAGCCAATGAGATGAGACAAGCCTTGTTATCTAGTGGAGCAAGGAAAAACCCTGGTTGTAGTTGGGTGGAAGGATGAAGGTTAGGTGTGCATGCAAAGCAATCATCATGCAAGGCAATGGTGATACCCTCTGTGCAGCGCAGGCGTAGAGCTGTTTGCACGGAATCTCCATAAGCCAGTACGCTGTTGATACAAGACAGCAAATCGGCAAGTAGAATGGTTGAAAGTATTGTTAGATGACCTAATAACGGTTTCCCTGCACTGTTCTACTTCAAATTTGGATCACCCGATGATTTCTTGAAGTCTCGCTTCAATTTTCAGTTGAGGCATTGGTACTGATGAAGATTTTCAGGAACCTACTGTTTCTGTATATATCTCATGAAGCAGCAAGTTTGGTGTTATTCTTGCAAATAAAAGTTGATGATTTTGTTCTATGATGGATTAAACAAGCAGAAGCTGGATCTGACTCTAAAATAATGCTCATCTACAATCACTCGATGTTTGCTTGAAAGTTTGGGTCATTACAGTGTGGATGTATTTTCTTTCGTGGAACAGGGCTAACCATACTATAACTAGTTGAAATAATGATCAAATGACAGTATCGTGCGGCTGATTGTTGAAGGATTGTCAACCCTAGTGCAGAAGAGCTATCAATAAAAGGTTCTAATCTTATAGCATACAGGCATGTATATGATTGATCAGATTTGTTATTTAACTTGAAGATTTTCTACTGAGGGAATTATGATCTAAGGCTCACCAGATGATACACTATAGTAACACTTCTTTAATCTATTACTTTGTAAACTACCTTTACTACAACCTATATGATCTGGCAGAGAAGTTGAGGCCCAAGGCTCCGTAATTCCAAGAACATTGAAACCGCCGGGAGTGGCCGGGAGTGGTAGTTCTGTTGTCCCGTTTGATTCCGGTAAATATTAAATAATTTTTTACCTTGTATTCCAGCAATCACAACTTTTTTTGGGGAAACCCTTTTATGGACCTCCTTAATGGTTCTGTATTATAGATTTTGTCTAGTTTTGTTTATGGTTTTTAAATTTCTGTTGTATAATTATTGTTTTTTATATCTGATTGTACACTTCGACGTACAAGAGATCTTTTAAAATATTTAGAGGCATGGATGAGCCGTTCCTAAGTAATTTTAACTATAGCTGTTATAAAGTGACTAACAAAAGGAGATTACTCGAATCTTAATAAAACTAGAGAACGACAGGTATCATACTTGTTTTTTTTTTTTTTTTAATTCAATCTTATAAAACTAATTTATAAATAAATTTTAAATCTAACTCAATCCTATAAAATCGATTTAAAATTTATTTCTTAATAATATATACTCGCATCCAAACACACCGATCAACATTAATATTGCAAGTCAACAAATATTATTTTTATTCAATCTTGAAATCATACAATGTTGTAGAAATGAGGCTTCGTCAGGCCAATGGAAACAATGATTTAGTAAACCGTAATCTAACCGAGTAATTGGCAAGCAATTATTATAACATCATTAATTCCCACTTTCATGTGACAGCCAAAGCTAGGCACACAGGATAGGTTTATAGTGGATCAATATTTGAGTGTGTTGTTTCTTTTCATCTCCACTTCCCTCTTTCATCACATCCAAAATTGTACTCACGGGATTTAGCTAGACATGGAACACGAAAAAGTCCATATAAACCTGCACGTATATATTTATCATTTTGTAAGAAAAATCAATCACGGGACACAAGATCATATTCATGCGGTTAGTTAGATGTCACAAGAGGACTAATTTCATCAAAATTAATGAACTAAATACTTACAACACCACAGATGAGGTAGCTAAATTGCTAGACCTACACCAGTACCTTGTTTTCATGTGCTTAAAAGAGACATAAGGAAAACTATAATTGAAATAAAAGTTGGCTTACCAAAGAATTGTATTCGGATAG
Organism: Phaseolus vulgaris; assembly: GCF_051622355.1. Lineage (NCBI taxonomy): Eukaryota > Viridiplantae > Streptophyta > Magnoliopsida > Fabales > Fabaceae > Phaseolus > Phaseolus vulgaris. The sequence goes on from NC_143505.1 coordinate 3,420,949, forward strand.
CAGTATAATATCATGGTTGTGTTCTTCCACCAACGGATACTTTACAGAGTTAGTCTTTATCTGATTTCACTGTTAACAGCAGATCTTCTAGTATATTCGTTGAGGGAAAATACATGGATAGAGGCATCGCAAAAATAATAATGCCCAAAAGAAGCTGCAAAGAGGTGGAAACTGGAGATCAATATTGAATCTCAACTAAACAAAAAGACGAGAAGGATTATATGTTTTCATATCAGTACCGAACTTGAACATGAGTCTGGTAAAGAGGTATATAACGAGGCCAACAGTGTTTTAGAAAGAAATGCCACATACCATATATAAAGTTAAAAGGCATTTGAAAATCACATGAAATCAGAATAACTTCTCATGAGAATAATTAAACTAAGCATTACCCAACTATTAAGGTCAATAAACTTAACTAGCAAAAATAGCAAAACATCTTTCTATATTCTATAAAACATGACATGACGATGCAATGTGAGTGTCCAAAATTACACAACAGATTGATTACTCTTAAAAGCTTGCTATGAGGGACCAAGGAACGTTAGGGTACAAGAGAGGAAATGCAAGGGGAAATTTGCCAGAAATGTAAGCTTAAAGTTTAACATAAATTTGGATAATATGTCAGCAGCTTCTATAATCAATATAGAATAAACCTAAAGAAAGCAGACACTGCTAACAATTAGGGGAACATGAAAGGCATCATAAAGGATCTGATAGTTCCATCCAGATTTCAGTGTCACATTACAATTATTTCCCTCCTTAATAAATCCGAGTATTCCTAAAAAACCTGTTAGGACTATCTCCAAACAAAAATCTATAGTTGGAAAGGGTCAAAGCATGATAGTAAGTATAGTGAGACAGGATATAAACCGTACAATTCGAATTCTCTCTGGAAATACTCTTGTATTGTTTTCATGAGGATTAATTGATTGCATAGTTTTAGATAACTAAAGTAATAGACCATTGCAATTAATAAATGGAAGTGTGAATATCATAGATGGGAAAACAAACATTTTATGTTTAGCTGTCCACTTGCTAGAACTGTCACATGGTTGAGTCTGCAGGACTGTGCTCCTAAAGGTCAGAGGTTCTTCAGGACCCTAACAGGTTCATGAAAAGATGATCTTCTATTCAGCTTATTTACTAGGCATTTTGACAATTTTATAAAAAAAATAGTCCTCATTGTAGATTTATAATTAAATTTCGTCAGTGGTTAGCTTCTGTTTCTTTTTGGCGGAAGGCTTATTTATTCAATTTTGTAGGAGAAGGGCTTCCTCCCTCTTTTTTTATCTTCCAATTTTCTTTAACTCTCCTCTTTCAGTTACAAAATAACAAAAGCATCCAAAGGCAAATCATCTCATTTTATTGGAAATCACCAAATAATTGTGTCTATTGACTGCAACCAACCAAGTATGTAGATACAATGCAGAGAATACTACAAGGATATCGAACCTACAATAAAAAAAAATTATCAAAATTTTAATGTGTAACATTCACTAAATATTGAAATATTTACAATAGTTTAATTCAAAATATATTGTTATTGTTTGAATAAAGTTTATATGTAAATTAAATAAAAATAGAGTAGAATATATTATAAAAATTTAATTAATAAAATTGAGATTAAAGTTAATCTTTCTTACTCACATGTATTTTAAATAAATAAAAACATACAATATTTTAACATAATTGATATTAATGCAACAAAAAGAGTTATTCACATTGATTCCTCAAACATCTCCTAATCATTGATTCATCAGCTATTAAACAAATTTATTATCATTAAGAAAAGATAAAGCATTTGATATATTAAAATTTATTCCTAGCATAAAAAATATAAAGTATCTTCATTTAGGTCAGATCATCAAAAATACTTCCCAATCAAATCCAAGGATTTAATTCAATAATAAAAAATCAAGCTTTTATGCATTAAATGAAAATAACAATATCCAATAAGAACAAAATATCATATATAAATATTATCATAATTTTACATTCAATCTCAAAAGAAAAGAAGATTAGCTACTCATAGTAGCCATTATATGCACCAAAAGATGATGGAAAACAAGAGATGAAGATCGAGGGTTTTTCTCCTTAATGGTTGTCTTCTAGGGTTTCTTCCAATCCCCCCATCTCTGCCCTACATTCATATTTAAACAATTTGGGCTTGGATTTGTGATATCTTGTTCAAACGGACCATATTTCGCTTGAGCGAAATCTTTTATCAAAAACCCCCATTCTCTAGAACACTCTCGCTCAAGTGAGCCCCGGGCAAGACTTAGGCGAGACCATAGCGATCCCGAGTGAGCTTGGCACTTGGTCTCTGGAGCATTCTTGCTTGGGCGAGCCTTGAGCGAGTTATGGGTGATTTCTTAGCGCTTGGGCGAGCATTAGTACTGGAACTAGGTTTGCCTTTGGACCATTCTCGCCTAAGCGAGACATGTTCGCCTGAGCAAGAATCCTGGGTGTCCAACTCCTTGTTTTCTATCTTCTAATACCTTTCTATTCGTCCTTTAGCCCTCTGCTCCATCTTTCCTTAATTTCCTGAGATTACTACAAATTTGGGATCAAATGGCTTCATTAATCTTATGATTCAAAAATATATAATTCAAGTCTAAACTTCTCAAATTAGGATTGAGTCATAGATTAATCAACAATTAAGATTCATAAGTGCCTAACTTTTTTTACATGATATTTCACTGAATTGTGACACTTGTCACTTTATTAAACTCAATGTTAATGGCAATGCTTTAATTAATGCAAGAGATGTAGTGGAGGTTTAAGATGTGTGGACCATCATTGGATTGTCGGTTTGTCAAGGTTTATTTTCATCACCGTAGAGTAATATTAATCACATTCACTAAACTACAATTTGTTACTTTTACTGGAAAACAAACTGTGATCAAGGGCAATATAAATCAGATTCAACAAATCTTTATTTCATTCAGTGTAGGGAGGGTTATCATAATAGAGCACAGTTACTTGATATTCACAGGATAGTTGATATGGGTTGGGTTACAAACCTTTGGCATACTCTGAAAGAAGGGAAATCGATGTTTAGATCACATGGTAAAGACTGGGTCACTCCAGGACAAAAAAGCCAATTCAGGAAGATGCCATCGGTACAGTAAGGAATGTCGAGCCTCACTACTGTGTGTAGAATATACTTTTCTGTTTCTTTACAATGCAGAAGAAATTCCTCATTAGATATAGAAGAAAGACCTCAATCCAAATTTAAATTGCAACAAACTCAAATTACTCCATTTCAAACACAATATGCACGTTATATTAAGCTAAATAAGTAGAAACAAGAAAAACTTTCTTAAACTCTACTTAACTACACTCCTTATAGTGTCATAATTAAGTATCATTTTAATTTTGTATAAATTACAGCCATACGTACCTACATGCAATGACATGGTAACCAATATGCAATTTCAGCATAGTTCTTCTCTTTTCAACCTGTAGAAAGAAACACAATCCTTCAGCTCAGTAATTAAAGAACTATGTTTCAGTCATAAGTCTTAGCAAACAAGCCAATAGCATATGTCAGTTTGCTCTACCTTTAGGTTTTGACTGGATAAACTTTAGAAATCAGAATAAATCCAACTGCAAACCGTATAACTGACTGACTAATTATGAAATTTCACCCTTCTAGCTTTTATAATACCACGTTTTAAAGCTGAGATGATATGAACATCTGGTGTCATTCCCTTGGAAGACATTTCATTAAGCAATATAACGGCTTTTTCCACGTGCCCTTTATTGCATAAGCCAGAGACCAGAGCAGTGTATGTTACAGTATTTGGTTCTAGTCCACTGTCAATCATTTTATCAAATAGGCTTATTGCTTCTTGAAAGTCATTTGTCTTCATGTGTCCATCAATCAACACAGTGTAACAAACAACATCCGGATTTATTTCCATTTGCTCCATATCTCTCAAGGTGGAGGAAACACTCGATGTTCTCTTTCCTTTCCCACGAGGAGAGACACACCTTCTTAAATTTGCTTTCAAGTTCCCATCAAGTAAAACTGTGTAGGTAATGACATCAGGTTTGATCCCTCTTCTTTTCATATCCTGCAAGAGGTCATAAGCCACTTGCAAGCAATTCATCCTACAATAACCATTTATCATAATTGTGTACATTATAACATCAGGAGTGAATCCTCTAAGTACAAAACTATTAAACAAAGAGAGAGCACTCTCCATATCCCCAGCCTGGCACAGTGCAGACAAAACTTTTGAAAACATTTTTATGCTAGGTTTGACATTTGACAACAACATTCTCTCCAGCAACATAACAGCTTTCTCAGTGTCACCTGTCAAACAGAGTTTAGTAAGTAGCTTAAAACAGGAAGCATCGTTAGCCAAATTTCCTTGGTTTGACAGCTTAAGGAAAATTTCGTAGGATTTTTTTACAAGGTTCGCTTCACAATAGCCATTAACCATGGCAGAATAGATTTCAACACTCTTATCTTCCAGACTGTTAAAATGCGCCCGGGCTTCCAAAACCTTTCCCGCTGAACACAAACCTTCAATGATTAACTTATGTGTAGTAGTGTTTGGCTTCACACCTTGACTCTCCATATAATCCAAAAGCTTTAATGCCTCACAAGCATGACCATTTCTAGACAACCCAGTCGCCAGTACATTATATGTTACAATATCAGGTTTGAAACCCTTATCACTCATTTCCTTAAACACCCTAAACCCATTAACGAGATCACCCTGAAGGCAGTATCCATTGATAAGCGTTGTATAGTGCTTAACATCTAAAGCCACACCCTTGCTCTTCATGTCTTCCGACATCACTATCGCATCCTCCACCTTCCCCAACTTACACAAAGCATCAAAAACAATGTTGTAAACAACCCCATCAAGAAACATCCCGGACTCCTTTAGTTCCTTAAACTGATCCACCACTTCCAAAGGCATGCCTATCTTCCCCAAACAACGCAGAATGTAGCTAACAATAACACAATTCGACTTCAAACCCCTCGAAATCATCTCATCGTGCAAATCCAATGCCTTGAGAAGATTATGACCCTTACAATACCCATGAATCAACGCAGAATAAACAAACACATCAGGAACCACCCCCTGCCTCTCCATGTCATCAAAAACACCCCGAGCCTCATCCAACTTCATCTCATTACAAAATCCGCGAACAACCGCAACGTATGCATAAACCTCCAAAGGGGCATTCCCCTTTCTAAATGCCTGCAGCACCTCATACCCCAAATCAGACCTATGGTTATTACAAAGCCCTTCAATGTAAGCAGCATAGCAATACGAATTAGGGGTAATCCCAACTCTCTCCATTTCCTCAAACACACAAACAGGTTGCATCAAGTCACCCTTTTTACACAACGCCTTGATGACAATTGTATAAGTATAACAATTGGGTCTGAAACCAAACCTCTTGAGTTGCTCATAAATAGCCAGTGCTTTATCCACCTCGCCATGTTCCACCAACCTGTTGAAGAGGAAGTTGCAAGTGAGAACATCCGGGACAATTCCGCGGCGCCGAGTTTGGAACAGGAAATCAATGGCCTCATCAAACATGTTGAGGCCGACACAGGTTTTGACAAAGCCATCAAAAGCTCTGAGCAAGTAAAGGTTGTGGTGGTCCATGTCCTGGAAGAGTGTTTCGAAGAGTTGAAGGGGGTGAAAGGGAAGACGGTGGTGTTTTGAGAGCGTAATGAGGTCGTGGAAGAGGGAGTCTAGTTTTCTGGGGAGGTTCCAGAAAGCGAGTATTTTGGTGATGGCGGCATAGGTTGAGAGAGTGTGCGGGAAGCCGGTGCGGTGGAGGTGGTTGAGAAAGGAGAGGGCGAGCACGGGGAGGTGGTGGAGACGGTGGAGGGTTTGGAGAACGTGGAGGGTGGACGGGTGTGAAAGGGGCGTGGAAGGGGTGGCGTCGGAGAAAGAGGGCGGGGTGGAGTGGGCGAGTGCAGTGGATGCAAATGGGTGTGAAAAGGGTGTTAGGTTGGGTTTGTGAATGGTCTTGAAAAAAAGGTTGAAAGCACGAAGCCGCATGGACATGGAAAGGAGAACACATGCGGCGGTGGTGGTGGTGGTGATGATGGTGGTGGCGGCGACTTCACCCTACCAACAACCTTTGATTTTGCTTTCAACCAGGTTATTTTATATTTGCAGTTTGAAAACATTAAAACTTCAGTTTCATCCCACTCAACCCAAACACTCTGTTCGCCGCCGCATTTTTCTTTTTCTTTTCAAAATGTTTTACCTATTTTCAAATCAAAACCAATTTTTTTTTGTCTAAAAAATACATCAATATTTTCCATCTATTTAACTTGTACGCATTAATCTAAAATAATATAATTTGATTAATAGATTAAATGATAATTCAATAATATTATTCGAGTTGGGTAAGAGTAAAATCAATGTAGAAGTAAACTTTTCTTTTTCATATTTAATGGAAATATATATATACCTATACACAAAGAAGAGTTTATCATTATAACTATTTTTTTGACAAATTTATTTATATATATATTTTTTTAATATTTTATGTTATTATTTTATTTTGGATATTTCAGTAATTTTTTTTATCTTTATTAATATTTTATTTTAGATATTTCAGTATTTTTTATTCTTTAAATATGTATTAAATAATTCATTATTCTTATCATTAATTGAAAATTTTATTTTATTTTATTTTTAATGTTAATATATTATCATTCCGTAAAAAGTAGATTTTAAATTTTAAATATGAAATATGAAATAGTTTGTTAAATATGTGAATCAGTTGAAACAAATTTTTTTTTTTTTCATATCTTCGTTTCTTTTAAAAATTATGGTTTTTTATCTCTTATTATCATCTATACTTATATAAAAGTGATTTTTCATTATAACTATTTTTTTATATACAAATTTGTTTCTATTTTATTCTTAATAATATTTTATTTTTTTATTTTGGATATTTTAATCATTTTCTATTTTTTAAGTATTTACTAAATAACTAATTATTTTTATAATTAATTGAAATCTTTTTATTTTATTTTATTTTTAATACTAAATATTTTAAATTTTAAATATGAAATAGTTTGTCAAATGTAGAATTAGAACCATTCTCTTTATGAAGTGTACTAAAATAATTCCATCAGAAAAACATTTTTGTCATTTCATCAGAAAAAAAAACTGAAATTTTAGAGTGAAAAATGAGGTGATAGGTTGATGCAAGTTGTGAATATATTAGTCATCTTGAATTAGCCGCCAGATGAAATAGATTACTTCATGCAGTGGTTTCTCATTATGGTTTGACATAATACAAAGAGATGTTGTGACGATACCTTCCGTGCGTTTTCTTTGTCACCAAAATCTCTCTTCTCTCTCTCGCTTTACAGAATGGCAGCGTTCGTAATCAGGGTTTCACTGGACGGAACCGCTGATTTCCTAACGGTGCAGGAGGCGATCGACGCCGTGCCACTTGGCAACATTCGCCGGACGGTGATTCGGGTCTCGCCGGGAATCTACCCACAGCCGGTGTACATCCCCAAAACCAAGAATTTCATCACTCTCGCTGCTCTGTCCCCTGAGGAAACTGTGCTTACCTGGAACAACACTGCCGCCGGAATCAATCACCATCAAGTACGCACCAGTTCTTCTCTTCGACTTTTTCCTCAGATGGGTCTGTGGGCATGTGTCAAAACTGTTCATTTTTTTTATGCTATCGTCGTTTGGGTTACTGGTTGTTTGTCAAAATTGTTAATTTGTTTTGATCATTTCTTCATTTGAATAGAGGGTTAATGGGTGTGTGTCGAAATTGTTCATTTGAATTAGTGGGTATGTGTGAAAAAACAAACATTTTTGTTTGTTGGCTTTTTTTTCAGCCTGCGAGGATGATAGGGACTGGGACCTTCGGTTGTGGAAGTACCATTGTGGAAGGGGAGGACTTTATTGCTGAGAATATTACTTTTGAGAATTCTGCCCCTCAGGTAATGCATTGCTTGTGTTGTAAAATTTCACTGTTTTCAAGGTTTTTCTTTGTACTACCCTCCCCTTTGTCAGTGGTTGACATGTTGATACATGTAAATGGCCTGTCATTGTCTTACTTACAATTAGTTTATTTAATAGAAAGAATACCGGTAATTAGACGCTTTTCATTTTTGGATCTACTTATTGTTGTAGATAGAGCATTCAGATCCTTTGGCATTTATTCTTTTGATTGGCAATTATCCGGTTGTAAATTCTTTAGATGATTTGGTATTGCTGCTTTAAACACCAATAACCCAATTTGTTTCTGCATTAAGTTTAATGGAGACAAAACATATTTTTACAGGTAGGAACTATGTTAGACCTTATATAGTGATCCTTCCTTTTCCTTCTCTTTTGACAGGGTTCGGGGCAAGCAGTTGCAATTAGAGTAACAGCAGATCGATGTGCCTTCTACAATTGTAGGTTCCTTGGATGGCAGGTAGCTCCAATGTCTCGATGTCATTTTATATAGCTTTGGGTCTTCATGGCATGATTGTGTGTCGGTGATATACGTATGTTGAATTGCTGAAAATAATTTGAAGTGCGTTAGTGATGATTTGTTTGATGGATGTGTTCCTGTGCAAGTTATGATTGTTACTTTTCTGGCTCATTCTCTTGAAAAGAGTGGTATATTAAATTAACTTGGGACCATGATCAGTAGACTATCTGGTTTTACGTTCAATCCCCCTATTCTGTTTCATTAAGGATATTTTATCAAAGCTACAATGGATAAATTTCTTCAATGACTGCGGTGCAGGACACATTGTACTTGCATTACGGTAAACAATATTTGAAAGATTGTTACATTGAAGGAAGTGTGGACTTCATCTTTGGTAATAGCACTGCACTTTTGGAGAATTGTCATATCCATTGCAAGTCTGAGGGCTTCATAACTGCACAGAGCAGAAAATCATCACAGGAAACAACTGGTTATGTATTCTTAAGGTGTGTAACTGATCACTTTCCAGTGTTAAGGCTTTTAGGAGTTAGAGCCTTTTGTAAATTTAATTTAAATTATTTCTTCGTGATTTGTTTTTCGACTATAAAGTCAGTGAAAGAGTACAAAATATCAGTGTAGTATCTATCACATAAAATAATACTTACATTTGTTCGGAGTCTCATGGCTCCTTTTATGGCACTCGCCGTAGATCCTTCTGCATGAAATTGTAAGAACATTTTAAACTGTCGGTATATCCCCAATATTCAGGAGTGATGATGTACCTCTGGTTATGTTTTTGCTAATTTTGTGCTGAAAAAAAACCATAATTAACTGATATAGACGTATCAAATATTAAGACTTCCTTTGGACTTTTGGGAACTCGACCCGACTTACCATACCCAATCCAACTGGTCCAAAAGCCTGTTTAAACCGAACAGTGCAGTTATATTCGTAGTTTATGTTTTTTCGTTATTAAATCCGCGTAACATTCAAAGTACCCATTATCTGCCAAACCCAACCTTATTGTGTCTATTGGTCCCGACTCATTGGACCGAAAAGACCCGATCCACACGATCGGTTTCGACCCGATCGTGACCGAAAGGCACAGGTGATTAACAAGATACCCTGTCTTTCACAAGGGTCTATCTCCCTAGGCTTATGATTGATTAATAGGAATGGTTTAACTCATAAGGGTGAAGTTGTCTTTTTAAGCAATTTAATTCATGAATCAGTATCATTTCTGCCTTGTTGTTTCTATAAATCTACATAACTGCATTTTACTGTTCCAGGCTTGGAAGTCCTTTGAGACTTGGAACTTACTCTATGAATACTTGTTATGAACTATGATATTAATATATTTTATGTTCCCATATTTCTTTTTCAATTGGTTTACAAGTAAAATCATGTATGGCCAGTACTTTCTGTAATTCATTGGCTGCAGATCTCCCTATTCAAGAAATCTTTAAATATATAAATATTCTGGACCATTTGGTTCCTCATAAGTATTTTACCCGAGTGGTCTTTGGTGCCATTGCAGATGCGTTATCACAGGTAATGGAGGAAATTCTTATGCATATCTTGGGCGACCGTGGGGCCCTTTCGGAAGGGTGGTCTTTGCATACACTTACATGGATCAGTGTATAAAACATGTTGGCTGGGATAACTGGGGGAAAATGGAGAATGAGAGAAGTGCTTGCTTTTATGAATACAGGTAGTTCATGTCACATTCCGTTTTACATTGTTTATGCTTTGCAGGGTATCAAACAGTTGTAGAATACTGCAACAATTATAATGTATAAATGTAGATCATATTGAGATAGTGAACTGCTTCATGTTGGCCGAAGATTCAAAATTAAGGAGTTTGATTTGAATAAAGAATGTAATGTGTTGTGCTGACACCATGAATATGCTGATGGAAACACTTTTTACTTGCCTTAAATGCAAAATTTGTTTGCTGAGTTAAATAAGTTTGAAGTAATTTTATCATAACTATAGGTGTTTTGGACCTGGTTGCTCTCCACCGAAGCGAGTAACATGGTGTAGAGAATTGTTGGATGAAGAAGCTTTGCAGTTCCTCACACATCCTTTCATCGATCCAGAACCAGAGAAACCTTGGCTTGCTCAAAAGATGGCCCTCAGAATTCCATACTCTGCATGAAAATTAGTAAGGACCCTTGATGAGAATGTTCCAAACAGCCATACACAGTTTGCACGCATAAAATATTTTGTTTGTTTGCTTAAGAAAATATGCCTTGTTTGCATCCGTCTGACGTGATGCGTTTCTCCCAAGAGGTTATATTTCCTTCATTAAAAAGTTGTGTGAATGTGTAATAAATAGAAAAGTCTTTCACATGCAAAATATAGATGTGCTTTAGTGGTTGCCATTGTAGGAATTCGTTCTTGAGACTCTAGTTTCAGACTCAGATTGAGTTGTTTTAAAATATTTTCCAAAATCGATTCAGGCCAGAAAATGGGCATCAGATCAGAACCAATTCAACATAAGCACACATCGGTTATTTGAGTTCGGATGATTATCTGGTCAGTACTTTGGGTGAACCAAGTACTATTTGAGTTAGCATGGTTTAACTTGGTTTGCAGTTAGTTTTAATCAGTTCATACATGATAGTTTTTTTAATTTATTCGATCTTATTTTACTTATTCGGCTCAAATTAAACAGCACAAAGTATTAATATCTAGGTGTATTATTAAGCTGTAAAATAGGACAATTGGTGGAAATAACTTCATAATTTTTCACAATTCTGTTGGTAACAAACAAATAGCTAGAGTAGAACAGATTTATTAATTTAGGAAACAAAGGGAAACACCTTTCTTGGAGTTTCTCATTTCCTAAATGTGTCATTCTACCACTAATGTTAGGTTGATTATGTTACCGCTGTCAATAAACTTGTAATAGTAGAAATTTGAGAATGGACTGTCTATGATTAAAAGAGTAATGGTCTGGTATTGGCTATTAAGAAAGCTTGAAGTACAGAATCAAGGTGATAACAACTATCAGGACCACAACAACGGTGCTGATAATACACTTGTTCTTGTTCATCCTTGTTGATATGTTAGACAAAATTTTCTTGCTCTTGCCTATGTTATCATCCACTCCATGAAGCTGCATGAGGGTATACAGCCATCAGTGGTTGAAGTGCGAATATAAAACCTATGTGCAGAAAGTTAATAAAAGACAAACACAATCACATATTAGAGTTGGCAAGAACATAAATTCTGACAAGCGATTTCTCGCAATACTAAAAAGTCTAAAGGGTACAATCCAGATAAATGCTGCATATCAAAGTTTGTAATTTACCACTATATGAAAGTAAATTTTGAAAAGCATCTTGTTGCTAAAAGAAAACACAAAAAGGGTTAAAGCAAGAGGGAGAGTTACCGTGTGATGTGCATGCAGCAGAGATTGTCTCTGGGAATGCAGATCTTGAAGAATCATGACGCCCACATCTTCTGTTTCCAACATTGTTCTTCTACTGTCCTTAATTCCGTCACTAGACCTGTTCAACCTTTCTGTTGATGTCATTAATCTTTCTCTGTGATCAGTTGATGCCTATTGCATTCATAGTAGCAATAAGTATCAGATTGGTGGTGTCGTTCCAAGAAACATGAGTGTTCAGATTGAATCCCCCTAATCAATCTCAAAATCTACTATCACTTATCAACCAGTTAAAATGTTATTTTCCACTCTAGGACTGAAATTATCACCATTTTTTTGTAAAGATGACAATTTTAATTTAACCTAAATCTCCCTTTCCATCCATAACTACCATAGTGGATGAAGTTATCTCTGTGATTTAATTATGCTTGGTAGCAAAATGGTATATTTACCATCAGTCATCATATGATAACTTCATAATCCTTAATGTTTTCTAATTAAGTTTTACCAATCATAATAGAATATCTGATACATCTCTGTGCTAATCTAATTTAATTTAACATACATCAATATGCATCCAAAGTTTTATTCTTTACTTAAAATTTTCAATACAATCCACAAAATTAGCAAAATCAATCCGTGACAACTGTTCTTAAATGTTTAATAATCTTTCCGGACAGTAAATTTTATACTTGCCCTTAAAATAAGTTTGTATTTTTTTGTTGTTGTTTTACTTGAATATGCTTCACTAGAAGATGGGGAAAACACAACTTGTTCTTTTCACAGGAAACACATTAGCAACAGTAGCCACTACTTAACCAATTAGTGCATAAACATAACCATTAAGGAAAAGGAGGACCAAATTGTTGCCTCATTGTGGTTAAACAAGACAGTGGATTAACCTTTAACATCTGTAACAGATGTTAACTCAAAAATATACCTGCATAACATTTGTCATGTTCGATTCTAACAACTCATCCCGTGCAGAAGGGTTTAACACACCAGATACAATTTTCTTCACTTCTCCTTTAATGTGGTTCAGATCTGCTTTGTACTCCCTCACCTTAGCAAGAAGCACAGCCTTAAAATCTGACTGGAAACTTCTTGCCACAAGGTCCATTTTTCGAATCTACAAATTCACAAGCACCAACATATCAGAAAGCCAGAATAGAGAGGAAATAAAGGAAGCTTTTCTAACCAAAATAATACAAAGTGATGAGGATACCAAAGCTTCTGCCTCCTCAATTCCCTCCTTTATTTCTGAAACTTTTTGTTTCTTTAGCTCTGCAGATTGAACAGGAATATACAAATTTAAAAAATATATATGCATATATAGTGCATATACACATATATAAAAAGGTATATGTGTGTGCATATATATATATATATATATATGTATGTATGTATATATGTATGTGTATATATATGTGTGTATATATATGTGTGTGTATATATATGTGTGTGTGTATATATATATATGTGTGTGTGTATATATGTATATAACACGCACACATTGCTATACAATGAAATCATAAGTTTCAATTATTTGTTTCTTCTTGATAAATTTTGTTGTCATTTTGAAGTTAAGAGAGCAGTAAGATAAATCAAGGATAAAGAAAGATTAGTTTGAAAGAACTATAATACTTATTAGCAAGAAGAAGATTAATTAGCTGTTTAGATTGGGTCATTTAAACTTAATTTTAAAGTATGTAACATTAATATTAAAATTGTATTACCCGTTAGAATTTAAACAAAAACAGTATTTTAATTAAATAGAAGCTAAATTGAAGTTAAAAGTGGTAATTATCTTATTTCAAGTATAACTTAAGTCGAAAAAAATGGTTATTTAAGTAAGACAAATTAAAACTTTGTTGAATTAGTGGCTTTCAAACTTTTAAAAGCTCATGTTGCCATTTTTCTAGGAATAAAGATCCTTACTATTTTATTTTTTTTACAAAATATCTTAGTAAGGACATGTTTATTTATTTATTTTTATTCAAAGAGACACCAAACCTTGTTCATTATTTAACACATTGATTTAGCCAAATAAATATCTAATTCATTTGTAAGTCGCACGAAACTATAATTCCATGACATAATCTATGTTATTTCCTTATCTAAAACAAAAGATATGAATTGATATCCTTCTGAACAAAAAGTGTTTTTTTCTTTAAAATATGTTAATTATTTGTAAATTCACCCTTCCACAATGTCATAATTGTTTTTATAAAAAATAAACTTTGATATTATGAGAACACAATCCTCTTCATTATACTTAGATTAAGCAAATTAGAAAATCGTGAGTTCATCCAATTATGATAATTGAAAAAGACCAGGTCAAACTTCTCCGAAAAAAATATCTAAAAAAACACTCCTAAATTTCATAATAGTTAAACATAAACTAATAGAAATCTTTACCAAAATAAGATCCATAAAGTAAATATATTTTCTCTAAATTCAATTACTTAAATTTGAGTTGAATTTGAAAACACCATGCCTATAGACACAAAGATTGTGCTTTGATTTAATTCAATTATCTCTATGAACTATTTAATTAAAACATTGCAATACTTACTAATTATAACTATAAATATTTTCACACAAAAAAAACAAAAACCAATGTATATAACAATATATGTAATCAAAATAGCAAAGATGAAAATGAATCTTAAGTACCTCCATGAGTAGCAGCAGCTTCAATGCATGCTTTTGATAGTTTTGCTGAAAGCTGACAGTATTTACGCTCATACCCCTCCAACTCGTTACTCATTCTCTTCAACCTCCTTTGAACAATAAAATTTCAATGTCATTAAAAAATTACCCAATTTAGAAAACAAGAAGAGAATCCAGAACCTTCTGATAGGAACAAGAAGATTTACTTAACTAGACTGAAAGACAGATTGATGAAATTAAGGATTGATGCAGAGGTTACCTGAAATTTGAGTGGAAAACGTGAGAAAGTTAGGAGCAGAGTGTGTTGGTTTATTGGTTTCTGAGGAAAGGAGAAGGATATGAAGAGAAGGAGAACGATGATGATGTGGCAGCTTTGCATGTTTTTTTTATGGGACTGACGTGGATTGTGTACGTGGACACTTGCGTAGATAACACCTGTTATGGAATAATATTTGTGGCTCCACTATATTTTTTAGTATTATTATTATTATTATTATTATATTGTTTAATTTTTAAGTACTATTAAAGGAATATTGGAACCATTGTCTATTTTTTACATTTTTTTAGTATTTAATATTATGTATGGTTAATTTAAAATGAACATTATTAAATAACATATTTCAGAAAAAAATTCAAAATTAAAATGATTAATTCTTTATATTTAATTAATTAAGTATTATATTGACTATTTAATATAAATAAGATAATTTTAAATATTATTTTTAACATTTTAATAAAAAAAATTTAAGATTTTATTTATATTTAATATGATTCTATTTTACTTGGACATCATAATTTGTTTTGTGTATTAATTTTGATATATAAATCCCTCACATTATAGAATAAATAATTTCGAACAAGTTAAATTCAAATAGTGTTTTAGAGTTGAAATTAATTACTATTTTATAATAATCATTGA
Organism: Phaseolus vulgaris; assembly: GCF_051622355.1. NCBI lineage: Eukaryota > Viridiplantae > Streptophyta > Magnoliopsida > Fabales > Fabaceae > Phaseolus > Phaseolus vulgaris. The sequence continues at coordinate 3,436,377 of NC_143505.1, forward strand.
CCTGAATTCAAAAGATAAATAATCAAAGTAAGTTATTTTTTAAGATACAAAATCAAAATAAATCTTAAAATAAAATAAATATAATTTAACCATCTTTAGACTCCCACTGTTGCATGAATATTAAACTTATCCCAAAAACACTATTGTCCACGAACGAATATGGCTTTAAGGAACTTTCGCATGTCCTCTGGAACACGTAGTCTCAAAAGCCTTGAAGCAATGTTCATTTGGGTTCAAGAAAAATATAAGATTCCAACGCAAAACAAACCAGGCATTGACAAGTGGATGTTTCTGTGGGGTTTCATCATCGCCACCAAAAAAGGCGGGAGAGCAAACTTGATCGGTAGTTTATTTTGTTTTTTTTTTGTCGGGTACCATGTTGTTCATATTCACATATACACAAATTCCTTCCTTGCATTTGTATCATGAATCTTTCCCGCAACTGTACTCAGTGATGCTTTCATAGCCAGGTTTCTCTCTTTCCACAAACTCTTCAATTTCTATCATTTGGTCCATACTTCATACATATATCATTTTGTTTTAATATGAAATCTACCCAATTGGTTGTTATCATAACATAACTAACAAAAGTTTGCAAAGCAACATATCCTTGCATGATGTATGGTTACAGGAAGTTTTGTTAGAAATTGTATAAAGAAATCTTTTGATGTAGATCTGTTTTGTGATATGTGAATATATCTGGCAGACCTTTTGAAATCTGGAGCCGCTATCTTGTATCGACCTTGTACAGTTCTATCTTCATGTTGAATTAATGGATGTAAATTAATGGAAAGTTTTTAAGATTGCTTTTGACGAAGATTTGTACCCTTAATGGAGTTCTTGGGGTTTGTGAAATGATAAACTTTCTTCTGGGTGTAAGGTAACCTGTAATGCTCACTGAGTCACAATTATATAGTGTTTTCCTATAGACTTAGAATGTCTCAAAGTTTTTGTTTCTAGATTTTCAATTTAATAATTGAACGATTGTTTGCAAGATACCAGTAAAGTTTAATAATTAATCAGTCCATTGCATTGGCTGTATACATGTGTATAGACTCAAAAATGTTGGTGATGGCTGATGCAATATAAGAACATTATTGGAATTTGAATTTGACTATAGGTGGAGGCTACCCTCCACTTATAAACTCGATTTTGAACTTGTATAATTAGCATCAGACATTAGTATAAACGTTAAGGCTATATAATACTTATAACTTTTGAAAGTCCAAAACTTCATCTATACCATCATAATGTTCTCTACTATCTAAGTTTTAACAGCAGAAGGACAATGGGGTTTGTAGTCCTCGTATGCATGTTATGCACTTCGTTTATTGTGTGGAAAGCTCAATATCCTTTAGCTCATAGTGCATTTCAATGGCCAATTTTCTTAAATTTTTTCTAAGTCACAGTTTTTTTCGTCCTTATTTTTTGAGGTGATTTTGTTCAAAGAGACAATCTTGTTACGATTCAACTATTGACAGTTCCATTTATTTGATTTCAGGAGTCACGACTGCTGTTGTGTTGTGAGTTACACAGAGTTGATCTGCTGGTTTTGAAGCAGATTTCAATAATGATTCTTGCTGCTCTTCTAACTTCAGTTGGAATTAACCTTGGGCTATGTTTTATATTTTTCACCCTCTACTCTATATTGAGGAAACAACCTTGTAATCTTAGTGTCTATGCTCCACGCTTAGTTTTTGAAAGAAAACGTCAAGAGGGTGGTCAATCTAACTTGGAACGTTTATTAGCTACTACTGATTGGGCCAGAGAAGCATGGGAGACCACTGAAGAAGAATTTTTATCAACTGCTGGCTTAGACGCTTTTGTCTTTATGCGCATATTTGTCTTCAGGTGTTTTAAATTATTCAAATGGCTAGATTTAAAGAACTTTCATGTCATTTTTTTAAAACTCATTGCATTGGCTAACCAAGCCTCTTTTACTAATTTTGATGGACATTCCAACATCATGAGTGGAACTTATCTATGTTTATGCAAGTTCATACATAAAGGTAAACATGTATATGTGGTTTCTGCATCAGAACTGGATTCCCTTTGTTGTAGTAAATTTAATTCAAATGTGTATTCATTAGTTAACTCAGACTAAATTTTATCAGTGATCACTGTCTCTCTGACTACTTTTATATCAACATTTCTTCAAAATATATACTGGTCTTTCAATTTTCTGTCACCATGTTGTATGTTTTTGAAGGGATACTTCTTTCGTTTTTTTATTGGTAAGAAATGAAAGAATTAATTGAAACATTTAAAGATGTTCCAACCCTGTTAAAAAAAATAATTGTGCTAAGAAACATGAACACAGTCCAAAAGAGTATAAAACGTCCTGCTGTCAAAACATGATCACTTCTTTTGCTTACTAATGTTTTTCCTCTTTGTACATTGTGCAGTTTAAAAATATTTACTTTTGGTGGAATTGTGGGGCTACTCATTCTTCTTCCAATTAATTGTATGGGGAGTCAGCTTCGTGATGAATCTGATTTTCAAAACAAATCTTTGGATTCCTTCAGTATTTCAAATGTCAACAATGGTTCAAACAGGTGAATATTATTGATCAAGATGGTCTTAACTCTTTAGGTATTATTATTTCTTATAAATATCAGCCCTATATGAATTATTAACTTAATATTTTTGTTTCAACATCAAATTTAAGAAGTCTCGTTTCTTTGATTGATGAATCTCATATATGTAAAGTTTATTCTACGTTTATATGAAATATTGGGATGTGTTTTGTGATGAGTAGAATTGAAGCAACAACATATGCTATTTTTTTCATCGTGCTTACGTGAATTAGACCAAAGTATACTCTTCTTTTACTTTTTCACTTGCATGGTGGGATTGAAGTGCTTAAAAGGTATAAAACCAGCTATGGATGTGTTATGAAGACAATCTTATGGATTATGTTCTTTTAACTTGCTGCTGGTTGTATACAATGCTTCGATCTATGTTTGAGACTTAGAAAAATCCTTCTCACTCGGCATAAATAGATAATCTTGCTTTTAGTTACCTAGTTATGAATTGAAGGATATCAACATTTTAACTATTTCAAAGACTCGTCACATCTATTGTGTACAGTCTGCTAACTTTATGGAAGACTGTCCAATAGGGTGAAGACTGGTCCAGAAAGAAACCTACTTGATGTTTTAGAGTTCCAGCACCATGAAAGTCCACTACAAAATATTTTAAAAATTTGTTTTAGCTAAAGTGTTAGAAAGAAATCTTTATGAGAAAATAGGATTGATCCATTCATCTTATCACTAAACGCTGGAAGGGGAAAACTTCTAGGTATGTCAAGAGAATTCGGTTTATGTAATCTCATACCATTATGTGTTGATTTTATCATGTAGTATTATAACATATTACTAGATGGTTCACCTCTCCATCAGGTTGCTGGCTGCATTCAATAGTTAGCCTCTCATTCCCTTTTTCATTTCTCCATTAAAGGTATACCATTGTGGTTTCAACTCTTCATCTGATCACTCTGTTCCCTGTATGAATGGAAGAGGAAGTTCTGATTTACCACTGTCATGCATTTATATTGGGTAGTCCTTGTTTTTAGTTACTATTTTTCTTCCCCAAAATATGCAAGTTCATCCCAGCACTTGTGACAAAAATATATTTGTTTGTTGTAATTACACCATTTGTGAGAATGAAAAGATTTCCTCATGAGTGCTAATGATTTTTATCTATATCATAACATGGTAACTCTGATCGCTAGATTTGGCCTTTCGCAAGGTTATGGATTCACTTTTGTGCCGCATATGTCTTCACTGGAGTTGTCTGCATTCTTCTTTATTATGTAAGTAGTTTTTGTTCAAATTGCTTTCTACATGCACATGATTTTTCCAGCTTTGCTAAATGACAAAAATACAGTGATTGAATTTCATGCTTGATGTTTATTGCCATATGCAGGAGTATGAGTATATTTCATCAAAAAGAATTGCTTGTTTCTATTCATCCAAGCCTGAGCCTCATCACTTTAGTATATTAGTAAGAGGTATTCCTGTTCCAGTTGGAAGCAATTGTAGCGATATTGTTGAGCACTTCTTCCAGGAGTATCACCCTTCTACTTATCATTCACATGCGGTTGTTCGTCGAAGCAGTAAACTTCAAATTCTAGTTGTAAGCAGTTTCATGGAGCTTTAATTGGTTTAAATAGTTTCTCTTGACATTTGCTTAATTTTGTTTTTTAAGTTGTCTATTGTTAACTCAAATTCTTGATCTGGAAATCTTATATGGACTAGAAATTAGAATATTTCATAGTATATAAGTAGGTGCAAACCTCACCTTATAAGCTGGTTTTATGAGGTCGAGTTAGGTTTAAAGTTCACTTCTTAATATAGTATCAGAGCCATTTCGATTTGATCCTATGAATTGTTTGTTGGACTTATCATGCCACCGATTTTATGAGTTTCAATTAGACTTAAAGTCCACTTCTTAATACTTAAATACTTAAAGTATATATGTCTTCTCAATATCTACAATCCATTAAGAGAAAAAGAAATATGGTCGGAAATCAGGAACATTCCTAAAATTAAAAGCAAACACGAGAACAGAAAAACCGAATAAAATAACAGCTAGTGAGTTCATACCATTCTAAACTTCCTGTGAACACCAATGAGCTGAAAGCCAGAGAGGCCAAGAATTCTCTCTTTTTGGAGGCAGAGGGATGATGGTGGGTCTGGATTTAAATATTTTTTACTGTAAAGTTTTGAACTTCTTAGAGATCTCCAATGGGAATAAGAAACCAAAGTGTGGATGCTCTTAGAAATGTATAGTTGTATTGTATCTAACTTCAGTTATTTTTTTCAATATTGCCTGTAGGTCTATATTATACTCGTTTCTTATTAAACTATATTCCTCACAGACAGATGCAGAGAGACTGTACAAAAGGCTTACCCAACTGAATAAAGACAATACTCCTCAACGGCAAAGGCGTGATGGATGTTTGGGACTTTTTGGGCATAAAGTTGATATGTTAGATCATTATGAAAAGACATTGGGAGACATTGCAGACAATGTGAGAATAGAACAGTGTTCAGTGGCAGGAAAGGTAATTTATCTATCATATCTATTAATTTTTTAGGGTTGTTTAATATGTAGTGTGGTTTACACCCTATATGAGAATAAAGCAAATAATTGGTGATAATTTTCATTAAATAATCAATTTACATAAAATCATCAGTAAGTGAAAATATTACCCAAATTGTGTTGTTCATAATTGATTCTGTTCATTCTTACATATCTTTTTAACACCAACACAACATCTGTACAACTCCAATTGAAGATCTATATTAAATTAGATTGGAGAAATAAAATATGAATAAGGAAAAAAGGAAATACAAGAATGAAGGTGTCTAAACCGACTTTTCTATGGATTGATGTTACACATTTTGCTTGGTCTTGTTGACCAATAAATAGACACTTGATTTATTGTATGCTTACACCACAGGAATTATGATTCTACCTTAAGATTTAGTCTCTCTTAAATAGTAAAACCTCAATGTGGACAGAAAGAAAATCAAAGGAGTGGAAAAAACTTGCATCATATAGGGAGAAGTAGAGTCAACTGTATAAATAAATCATTTGGCACAAATTTGTCTAGAAGAAAATAAAAACAAAAAGAAGCATTAAAGATGCATTTGGTTTGAGCGTGGAACAATGAATTCCAATACTGTCAACCACATGCCAAACTGAAATTTTCTTTGTTTTATTGGAAATAAGACTTGATGTACCCATTTATTACTCAATGTCAAACTCAGACCAATAAAAATAAATCAGTCTTGTGACTCATGTAATCAGGCTTGGTTTTGATCAACCTTTGTTTTCTCCTTAACCTATCGGTTGAATAGTAGATATCCGTTATAAAAAGCTTTTGTATCTAAATATTCTATCCTGCAGTAGATATAAATTTTCATGGTTAAATTGAATATCTAATATATATGCACTTTTTAACAACTCTTTCAATTTAAAAGGAAGTTCCTGCTGCCTTTGTCTCATTTAAGTCACGATTTGGTGCTGCAATAGCTCTAAACATTCAAGGAAGTGTCAACCCTACACACTGGATTACTGAGCAAGCTCCAGAGCCTCAAGATGTTTATTGGCCTTTCTTTTCTGTCACATTCATTAGAAGATGGATCAGCAAGCTGGTGGCTTATGTTGCCTGCAATGTTCTTACAATTCTATTTTTAATCCCAGTTGCTCTAGTACAAGGTCTTAGCCATCTTGAGCAGTTGGAAACCATGTTCCCTGCTCTGAAATGCATATTGAGAACGTAAGTAGGAAATGTAATCTTACAATTTAGAATTATACAATCTAATCTTGTTTTAGACTATGTAATCTATAAAGGACCATGTAATCTGAATATTCTAAATTATATAATCGAAAATATATTCTAAATATATTATGATGATATTTTTTACATTATAAGAGTAGTAAAAGAAAGTATAAAGGTGAGGAAGAAATAAACTTATCTGAGAGGACGGTGTAAAAGGTTTATTGGATTAGATAGGTGGATTTTGTGAACTAGTATCAGTGCGCGTACCTAGTTGCACAATTGGATGTATAATGAAATTTTAAGGATTTTGATTCCACTTTGACGGCTTGTAAGTTGCAAGAATGGTTTGTCTTTTTTTATGAGAAACAGTAACTGTTTGGAATGGCAACTAAAGTAGAGCTTCCTCTGTCTGCTTGTTGCAGGGCAATTGTCACCCAAGTTATAACAGGATACCTTCCTATTCTGATTCTTCAGATGTTTCTGTCCTTTGTGCCACCTATTATGATTATGCTTTCATCCTTGCAAGGATGCATATCATGGAGTCAGATACAAAAAAGTGCATGCACTAAAGTATTATGGTTCACTATATGGAACATTTTCTTTACAAATGTATTATCAGGGTCAGTTTTCTATCGATTGACTGTCTTTCTCGAGCCCAAAGAGTTTCCCAGAGTACTAGCTGAAGCTGTACCAGCACAGGTGAGAACAATTACTTGTTTCACAAACTAAACAAACTTCTGCAATATTTTCTATAGATCTCACCATATTGAGGGAATACTTTTCCTTGAAATGAAAATTTAGGCTTATTTGTTGATGCTGTGAGGAAAATGCTTCATATGTTGTGCTTTAAGATGTTCATAATTTTGTACTACATATCTGGTGCAGGCATCATTCTTCATAGCATATGTTGTGACATTCGGATGGACTAACATAGCATCAGAACTCTTTCAATTGATTCCCCTTCTTTACAACTATATGTTGGGAAAAACGGGTAATTTTCCCACTAAAACAAAACCCTAACAGAGCTACCCGACAAATAATATTGAATAAATAAAGCGGAATAATAAAAGAGATAAAGAGGAAAAACACACCCGAAAATTGTTAACGGAGTTCGGCCTGTTTAGCCTAATCTCCGAGCACAGCAAAAACAACTCCCTTTTATTACTATGAGAGAAGATATTACAAATTGGGATATATAACAGTGAAGGAGAAGAGTTTAATTTATAACCCTCAAACCTCCTTCCCAAACAATGAACCCACCGATGTGGGACTTGGGATTAAGCCAAAATCAACAAATCTCCACCTTGGCTTAATTTCAAGTCCCACCTAAAACAAATCTTCTCACAACATAACAAAAAACAAACTTTACAGTGCTTCAAATTTGCGCCTCCGGGCGCCAACTTCAAATGTGCAAAATATTAACCAAGTCTAAACAATATTCAAACTTGGCCCTTGTAACCACCTTGCCTTGTAGCAAACATCTTCTTTATTAGAAAATTCTTCTTTCTTTGCAAATACCCATTTGCACCCAATTGCCTTCTTACCTTTTGGTAATTGTGCCAACTTCCACGTCTTGTTCTTCTTCAAAGACTGCATCTCCTCTTCCATCGCACCCGCCCAATTACCACTTTCTGAACTCAGAATGGCTTTTGGGTAAGTGGATGGAATGTCATCAACAACTGGAAGTGCATAGGCAACCATATCCATGAAACGAGCAGGCTTCTGAATATCTCGTCTTTGTCTTCTAACTGCAATTGGCGCTGATTGTTGTTGAGATTCTTGGGTAGGAACCTCTTCCTCATCTGACTCTTCTTCTGCCATAGGAGAGTCACTTGTGGTATTTCGTGTTGGGATCACCACTGTCGGCTCAAACTCCACCTGCTTCCGAACACACTCCACCTGTTGTGGAGTACTATCAGCTCCTTCTGGATTTACCTTCTTTAACATGGCAGATTCATCAAAGGTAACATCCCTGCTGATAATCGTCTTCTTTGCCTCTAGACACCACAAACGGTATCCCTTCACTCCAGGACTAAAGCCCATGAAAAGAGCCTTCTTTGCCCGTGGATCCAACTTTGATTCAATCACATGATAATATGCAATAGAACCAAAAACATGCAAAGAATCATAATCAGTTGCAGGTTTTCCAGACCATACCTCTAACGGGGTTTTGCCATCTATAGCAGATGATGGCAAACGATTGACGAGATGTTGAGCGTATGTCACAGCCTCAGCCCAAAACTCTCTGCCTAACTCAGCATTAGACAACATACAACGAACTTTCTCCACAAGTGTCTTGTTCATACGCTCCGAAACCCCATTCTGCTGTGGTGTTTTTCTAACAGTGAAGTGCCGAACTATGCCACAATCTTGGCATACCTTCAGGAACGGATCACTCTTGTATTCTCCTCCATTATCTGTTCGGAGAACCTTAATCTTCCTTCCTGTCTGGTTTTCAACTTGAGCTTTCCACTTAAGGAAAATTCCAAGCACATCATTTTTGTTCTTCATAGTAAACACCCAAACTCTCCTGGAAAAATCATCAACAAAAGTGACAAAATAATGCCTACCTCCGATTGACGGAGTCTTGGCAGGTCCCCACACATCTGAATGCACATAATCCAGAATACCCTTGGTATTGTGAATTGCAGTGCCAAACTTCACTCTTCGTTGTTTTCCCAGAACACAATGCTCACAAAATTCAAGTTTGCAAGCCTTCGTACCTTTCAACAATCCTTGCTTGGTAAGAATTTGCAAGGATTTCTCTCCAGCATGTCCCAACCTCATATGCCACAACTTCGTTGCCTCAGCATCCTTCTTAGTGCTAGAAGTTGTTGCCGCTACTGTCCCCACCACTGTACTACCTTGGTAGTAATACAAATTGTTCTTCCTCACGCCTTTCAACATCACCAGTGCTCCTGAAGTTGCTTTAAGAATTCCATCTCGCATCGTCACAACTAGGCCTTTAGATTCTAAAGCCCCCAATGAGATGAGATTCTTCTTCAACTTTGGCACGTACCGTACATCCCGCAAAATTCTGGTGGATCCATCGTGATTCCGCAACTTGATTGAACCTATCCCGACTGTCTTACATGGATTATCATTACCCATGTAAACAACCCCGCCATCGAGTTCTTGAAAATCAAAGAACCATTCCCGAATGGGACACATATGATAGGTACAACCTGAATCCAATATCCACTCATCTGGATGCAATGATGCTGAAAGCGAGACAATCAACACATCACTTTTGCTTTCTGCAACATTTGCATCTTGCAGAGCCTTCCCTTCTTGATCCGAATTTGCCATTACAGACTCACAATATAATATTCAATATTACAAATAATTTCAAACAACCCAAGGCGAACCTTCGGCTCTTGATACCACTTGTTGGGAAAAACGGGTAATTTTCCCACTAAAACAAAACCCTAACAGAGCTACCCGACAAATAATATTGAATAAATAAAGCGGAATAATAAAAGAGATAAAGAGGAAAAACACACCCGAAAATTGTTAACGGAGTTCGGCCTGTTTAGCCTAATCTCCGAGCACAGCAAAAACAACTCCCTTTTATTACTATGAGAGAAGATATTACAAATTGGGATATATAACAGTGAAGGAGAAGAGTTTAATTTATAACCCTCAAACCTCCTTCCCAAACAATGAACCCACCGATGTGGGACTTGGGATTAAGCCAAAATCAACACTATATTAATATAATTTTTGTTGGAGATAGTGACACTGATGATTTTGAGGCACCATCAATTCCTTACCACAGGGAAATTCCCAGGATTCTTTTCTTTGATCTTCTTGGTGTTACATACTTCGTCCTTGCTCCTCTAATACTTCCATTTCTCTTAGTCTACTTTTGCTTGGGATACATCATTTATCGAAACCAGGTTTGCAAATTGTTTTTTGTTTTCCTCTTTCCATATACACTTTTATCTTCCTGATTTCTCGTATAATATATATTTAAAAGTGAGCACTTTGCAAACTTAAGACGATTTGAGATGCAAATATAAGTGTTATCAAATTATCACAATTTTTTTGTCACATATGGTCTAACTCTATGGCAACTCTGAACACCATTTTTTGAACTTGTAATTGTTAGAGGGTTTCTGTGACTTTGAAAAAATGTCAATCATTTGTTTCCCATGTGATTACTAAAGCTCTTATAATATCTTAAATTTTTGTTTCTGTGACAGCTCTTAAATGTTTATGTGGCAAAGTACCACACTGGAGGAGAGTTTTGGCCTACAGTGCACAACTGCACAATTTTTTCATTGATACTGATGCACATTATAGTAATTGGGATATTCGGGCAGAAGAAGCTTCCACTGGCATCTGCCTTGATTCTGCCTCTTCCTATTCTCACACTTCTATTCAATGAGTATTGCAGGAAACGGTTCTTTCCTATTTTCAAGGCTTTTCCTACCGAAGTATGGTGGTTGTTGACAACTCATTCTATTTCATTTTACTTTTTCTTTTGTTGATTACTATCTCTGTATGTTGTTCATTTCCTTTAGTTGTGAAGTTATGATTATTACTAATGCATTTTTTGCATGCCCTGCTAAGGATTTAATTTTCCATTCTTAACATTGTTACAGATGATTATTCTTTTTTAATTGTGAGTTGTGTTCCCTTTTTTACAATCTGATGAAGCTAAGTCTCCTGCATGCAGTGTTTGATCAAGAAGGACAGAGAAGACCAAAATGAGCCTAACATGTCTGAATTTTATGATAAGTTAGCCATTGCATATAATGATCCAGCTTTGATGCCAATCAAATATTCAGGAAGGGGTGGTAATAGCCACAGGCTTCCTCTACTTAATAACTCAGAAGTTTAAGTTCATAATTAGCTTCCTATGGCTTCACTTTAAGTAACAATGTAGAGTTTAACAGATGGTTTGTGATGCTGGTATAAGACAATGTACCTTCAACTTCTGACTTTCTTTCAGTTTATATTTCATTATCCTGTGTAAGTAATTGCATGTCCTCTTCATATTTGCATGAAATATTGTTGCCACTCATTTGGGAAAAACTTGTCTATACACAATACTAATGAAACAAAAAAGTTGTTCATTAACTAAAATTAATTTTTTGCATAATTTTTTTCATACCTTTTTTATTGTATAGTTAAATATTAACTTTTGTAAAAACTAAGAGTTTTTTGAAAATTAATTTATGCATAAAATAAATATAGATCCAATATTTGACAAAAAATGCTAAAACGATACTATTATACATTCACATTGATTCTCAAATGTCACATCAACATTTAAAAAAACTATTAGATGTCAAATTAATAGATTAATTAAAGTTACACGCCACAGACCAAATCGCAAGCAAATAATTAAATAGATTGAATTCGAAAAACAATGGATAATAGAAATATCAAAGGTGTAATCTCTGAAAAAAATTTAGAAAAAAAAATTGAAAAGATACTCCTAACAAGTTAAATTTGTTTATTCAAAAATTAAAATTTGAATAATATAAGAGAGTTTTTTTTTAATTTTTTTTTTCTATTTGAAAAGCGTTTATGAAATATTTTTTCAATCTATTATAACTTATGCATCATAGGAAGATGAAATAAAATTCGTTTCTTTATTTGCTAAAATTAGACTTTTTACGTTAATTATTAGATACTATTTTAGTGTTATTGACACCATCTCATATCTTATTGTGAAAAGTTCGCTTTAAAACATGAGAAGAATGATATAAATATATCAGCACAAATATCGTGATTTTTTATTTTTATAAAAATATGACAATGACAACTTTCTTTGTTATGTGGGTAGAACAATACCCTCCAAATGTGCTTCAAACTTTATCATTTGCATTCATTTTGTGTGTTTGTTTTATTGTCAACTTTCATATTTGTTTCAGTTTATATTAAGTTAAGACCATTTTTATTTTTGCTGAGTCAAGACAAATAAAATAAGTCCAAATGGACCAAAATTTATCCTGAAAAAGTTTTACTCTGTTCCTTACAAGTGTTTAAGGTAAACAAACCATGAATACTTTCTATTGATCAATCAAAGTTTGATGACACAACATTGTAAAATCATTTGAATAGACTTACTTACTATTAGTTTATATAGTTGTGTCTCAAATCTCCTTGATCCCTAGAAAAATTTGCAAGAAAGAGCAAATCATGGACAGAGTGAAAATCATAATCTTAAAACAAATACTAAATCAAGTATTGTTTTAATATGTAGCACTGACCAATTCAAGCTAGCACTGTAGCACAAAACATATTTAAATTCTTAGATATGTTCACAGAAAGTGAAATCCAAATACCCTTTATCCAGATCCAACCAGCTTGCACCAATTACAAAGTCTGAGCACCTGCCAAATGTTCAGTATAATGCCTAAATTTTACAGAAACAAACAAATGGAGCCAATATCAGTGTGACCTGTTCCCCTCTAGAAACTGAACTATTCCAAGGTTTCACTCACTACACTTCCCCTCCTTATAAAAGCCTAAACAAGCACTAAAAAATCACAGCAAAACCAAGCTCGTTTACCTTGAAAGAACAACTTAGAACCGTAAGAAAACCAAGGAGTGTAACTTGTGAGAGGAAAATGGCAAGGAAGAGAAAGGTTTCTGAAGAAGTTGAAGAGAGAAATCCATCAGAGGAAACCATGGCCTGGGATGAGGTGATGAAGGAAGCTGCTGCACTAGGAAGTGGCAGGAGATTGAGGAAGAGATTTGTTGGGGTGAGACAAAGGCCTTCAGGAAGATGGGTAGCTGAGATAAAGGATACGATTCAGAAGATAAGAGTGTGGTTAGGCACCTTTGATACAGCTGAGGAAGCTGCAAGAGCCTATGATGAGGCTGCTTGCCTTCTTCGAGGTGCCAACACTAGAACAAACTTCTGGCCTACTTCTCAATCTTCCTCAACTCCTGCTCTTCCCTCAAAGATTACCAATCTCCTCCTTCAAAGGCTCAAAGCAAGGAATAATAACACTAGAACAAACCCTTGCACTCTTTCTTCATCTTCCTCCTCCACATCTCTTTCAATCAACCAGCAACAAAGCCAACAAGAAGATGTACGTGGAGCTGAGTCAACATATTTCACATTGGATCAATTCTCAGATTTCCTTAATGACTCTGAAGATTACAGCACAAACAACAATGAGTTTAGTAATGATAGTGCACAGATTGATTGCATCACAAGTAGTCTTGAATCATGTTTGAATGAAAATGATGATTGCAGGGAAAAAGAAAAAGAAATGGAAATGGAATTTGACTTCAACAGTGTGACACAAACATCAAGTGCTGATATAAAGGAAGACAATGAAGAAGGAACTGATTTGAGTACTCAGGATTTTCAGTTCCTGGACAATGTTGTTCCATCCAGTTACCATTATTCACTTTTTGAGATTACTGAAGAGATTGAGGAGCAGTTGGAGCCTGAGAACTATGGTGATGAGCCTTCAATCCTTAGAGAAGTCATGAAGAGAATGAAATATGAGAGGAAGTCTTCAGCTTCCCTCTATGCCTTCAATGGAATACCTGAATGTTTGAAGTTGAAACTTGAATCAGGAAACAAAAATAGAGGTGGAGTTTGTATTTCTAATCAACTAACCAACCTCAAGATGGCTTGTAGCAAGAACAAAATTGAGGGTATTGAGAAGAATGAAGAATACATAGAAGCAATGGATATGAAAGAGCCACAAACATCAGTTGGCATGGATTGCTCTTTCCCCTCTTTTTCATCCAGTATTGATGATGAACTGTTACTATGGAATTCACTTGATCTTCCTACTATTTTTTGTGTTAACTAGCTACCATTCAATTGCTTTCATTCATATATGTAACTTTGATGTATGTTATGTACATCAGATTTATGAAATCAAAAATATTTTATAGTAAATACTGTGTAGTTATTTCCTAAGTTCATATGTTATTTATTTCATTAGCCATTCACTATGTATAAAAAAATGTCCTGCTAATGAAGCTGCATCTTTAATTTTTTTAATTTTTAATATAATCATCATCACTTATCATCTTTTCTTCCTTGTTTGTTCAGTTTATATAAGCTCCAAAACTATATTTCAAGAAAATTCTTAGACGATTGAAAGAGTAATTAGTAATTGTTTCATTGTCTACTATTAAAAGAGTAATTACTAATTACTACTAATTGAATAATTGATTCATTGTCTTCGTACTTTTTTTTTAAACTAACTGTAAGTATTTGTTATTTGAATATACATCTTAATTAATAGGTTTAAAACTATGTTGTTCGATCAATATCATAGACCTGTTGCATATTGGGTTTGAATCCACTTCATGTCCATGATTGTTCTATTCTTTCTCTCAGCAACTCCGTTGTGTTGAGGTGTGTAGGGGCAAGTTATGTTATGTTGCAACCCAAGTAATTCATCCTCCTTTTCAAAACCTGACTTCTGTAGTGACAACGATGACATTGAGAAGCTAGATTTTGAAAAGGAGGATGAATTACTTGGGTTTAGGGTTTAGCAACAAGACCGACATGTTCAGGATGTTCTGATATTGTTTATCATATTTTAAAATTGTTCTCGCTCTTGGTGATACAAAGATCATTTATTAAAAAAAAAAACTTAATAGTATAAAAATCATTTATTAACAAAAAAAACATTTTGTGCAGTTGATTCATAAACATAGTCATTCTCTAATTAAGGTTAAGCGTAGATTATGATTTATGACTTTTACATTAATCACTTTAAAAATCATATATAGGATAATCAAATTAAACTATTTATTGAAAATAAAAAGAAGAAAAAGGTATACATGGTAATCACAAAATCATTGCCACAAAAGAGGAGAGTAGTATACTATTTTAAATATATGTCTAAAAAGAAATATTACTTACACTTTCTTTATAAAAGTTAAATATAGTTTTTCTAAATGATTGTTAATTTTTCTCAAAGATTATTAATTTTTTTTTCAAGATTTATTGTTGTTTTTATTGTGAAATATTTTCAAATTGAATCAATTTCACATATAAAAGAATGATATATTCTAATAATTTTCATATTACATATATTTGAATGATTTAAAGTTTAAAATAAAATAAAAATTAATTAAAGTTTAAAATAAAATAAAAATTAATTAAGTAAGGACTAAAAACATATTTAACTTTCCTAACATATAAACCATAAAATCTGAATGATAAGAATTAAAAAATAATTATTTTGTCTAAAACATTATTTTTGTCATAAAAGCGTTTAGCCTCCTCACAATAGTACTTTTTTCGTTGCTTTTTATATCTTTAATTTAACCTTATTTTATAATATCCTTTCACTTTTTTTTATTTGTTGGTTAATTATAACGATATGGGAAGATATTTTATGTGTCCTAATGAAGATAAATTAGAGTTTGATTTGATATTTGGATGGATATATTCATCTTACCAGGCAAGTTTATGAAATTAAATATAGCTAAAGTTCCAAGATCCAGAATCCATTTTTGAATTATTAACAAATCTAAATTGCTTAACTTTAATGAAAATAAATAATTATGAATTACATAACTAAGAAGTCTTTGCTTAGTTACCTGGTTAAAAAATATTCTGAATTAAATTATTTCACTCTCAGATCTAATGATCTACAATATTATTCTAAATTATAAAATCTAAATATTATGAATCAGTAAATCCATAATATCTCGGACCCCATAGACAATGTAAAGCTTTCCGCATGGGTGCAAGTACTAAAGTCCTTCAAAATGCTAGCGTGCAAGTAGTAAAGTCCTTTAAAATGCTAGCGCAAAGTGATCCTGGAAAATTGAAATTCTTAGTATGCAGTCTGCAATGGCGCGACAGATGAACACAATCGTCACAGTATTCATACATGAGTTATGTGAAATTAGATTTATAGGATAACAAGAGATAATCTGCAAAAGTTAGAGGCAGCCTAGGCATCCTTCCAAATAGGAACAGTCATTTACAGCACTTGGTTGAAAATCATACATATCACTGTCAGTTGGGACTAATTTTTTTAAATGACCAAGAGATAGGAACAACTAGTTGAACACCATTGTTAATGAAGCAAATCCCATATTTAGGATTGGCTCATTATAATGTTTACCCAAAGAAAAACGGGTACCGGAGGATTCGCTCGGACAGAAAATATACTTGTATGTACAATGAAAGCTTATTCACATAAAACACAAGGCATATTCAAGTCTCTTGTGATCCTAAGCTCTTTGCTCTAGAGGACACGAAGCTGTGCAAGGAAAGCAGCACACAGATCCAAGAAAAGAAACTGTGGGCCCTGCACCCTTTGAAGATCAAGCAGATACTTTTCTTCCCGAGTTTTGTAAAGCTGAGAAAGTGAATGTGAGAATTAGAGAATATTCTGAAAAATAAATACAGAAACCCAATAACAACAGAAGAATTAGTTTATTAAGAAGACAATCTCCGTCCCCCAATGGATGGATATAACACTGCCAAAAAACAGCAATGATTTAAACATAGCGTGAGGAAAGGAAAATAGTAAGACTCTTTAGCTACAGTTTTTCTATTTTTGCGATTCAGCTGTGGCTTTAATTTAGCAAGTGAGACTAATCCGACCATCAGAGCAAAACCGTTACTATTAATGCCATAATAGAAATTTTCTTTTTTTTTATATCACATGATGTAAAACATTATGGTTCTAAAGGTAAATTACCTGCACTTCAAATTTGACCACGTTTGAAGTAGTAGAAACAGCTTCGTTCTCAATAATGTTGGAATCATCTGCAAAGTAATGGTTACTATGCACATTATTGTTAACCATTCCTTCGTGATGACCGGGAATGGCAGCAACCCACCTGCACTTCATGTTGTAGTGTCCTATTTTCTTCCAACAAACATTTAACTCTTGCAAAGCTTTAAGGACCTCTGTCATTATTTCTCTAGGATGGGCTCGAGACTGTCACAAGATAATGAACAAAAGTAACTACCAACACGACATCAAACGACACTTTTTAAGATGATAACTACTACAAAAAATCAGACAGCCGTTAGATATAAATTATAAACACTTGTTAGTTATTCACAACTTCAATATCTTGCGTACACATATCCAGAGAGGAAATAAATTGTATAAAATTCAATAGCCCGGATACAACACATAACAAATTAAACAGTGACATCCAACAAATTCCTCTCAAACAGCAACATCAGCATGAGTGATACTGTCGTACCTGAAGACCAAGGGCCCATTTCCTTTCAACAGGGAACTGTGGCCTCGATCCTACTCCTGGATAATCCATATAGCCTGGAAAGCGTTGTCCAACAACTGAAGAAGCAACTTCACTGGAGTGCATTTGGTTAAAACTGGAATCCTAGCAATCACAATATAAACCAAAAATTAATGAGTTTTGCATAGGATTCAGTTTTAAAAGAAAACAACTGAAGAAATATAATATCAAGTAACCTACGGTTCCATTGTTATAAATCCACAAATAACCAAATTCAGGCTAGAAAGGCGTATTTAATGTCATGGTTAAATGATAGAAACCTCACTTAAATTACAGAAAATACTGAGATTAGTGTGATGAAACTCATATTACAGGAACCAAACCCAGGACCCCAGTAGCTCATTGAGGAGCTAGTTTCCCACCCCAAGTTGACCCTGCCCCTCCCCTTCCCCTACTCTTCCCTCCCCCTTTCCCACTTTGTTAAAAAGTTCTTACAAAGCTCTATCCCTCCACCCCTTTTCTCACATTTCAGCGACCTTCAGTTGGAGTATCCATTACCCAAATTTCCGCTGTCCCTTCCCATAATCCTCGCTTGCACCAACATAACACAGAGGTGCCAAACATATACTCATTCATATCACAAGCATTTATACAGCCCAGTTTGCATAGGCATACAATATACACAAATATCAGAAAAATGTCTTATTTCTGAATCATTAGCGGAGCTAAATGACTTAATTAGAAAATAGAGACAGACTACTAAGGAAATATTAAAATAGAAGGAGGTGGAGCGCTTAAAGAAACCCACCATGGACTCCTGAAACTCAGCCCCAAGATAACCACTGGAAACACGGAATCGATTGTCCAATAACAAATAGTATGCTACAGTACCCTGAAATATATGAATGGTAGTAAGAGATAATCCGGCAGATGTAGAAGGAGAAAGCATGGAAGAGATAATCTGGCAGATGTAGAAGGAGAAAGCCATTGGCACAAACCTCATTTTGTATCCTGTTCCGAAGAGATTCAACCAATTGATTCCTGTCAAATCCCATCTTCACCACTTCCTGAAGGATCTCCTCATCAATCTACCAAATCATGATATCATTTGAACTGATTATAATATATCAAGTAATATATACATAAGAATTTCCAATGTGTATGAATGTGAAGTGCAAAAGTTTGAAAACAGAAAGTAGCTGAAAAGATACCAGAACCCTTAAGACTTGTGAAGTCAATCAAGGTTTGCAACCAGGCTTTTCAAAATAGTGTTTTCAACTATATTTCTCTTGAACCATTGATAATATACAGAAGAGGGAAAATGGAGGGGAAAAGAGAATGAAAAATAAAGATATAAAAATAAACCTTTTTGGCCTGTTGCAATGTATCTGGTGGGGGCACAGCTAAATAACGTGGAAGACGAGCTTGGAACCATGGGTGTTGACGGATCTCAGGTATGGTCATTCTCCTCATAGGATCAACCACAAGCATCCCTGGTATCAAATCCCTAGCACCAGGTGATAGATGACTGGGAAGGGTGTATATCCCACCCTACATGAATTATATTAATATGAATCAACCGATGTTTAATTTAAACAATCCTATGGCATTAATATAAAGAACTCAAAACTGCAACCTGTGCATTTGCAAAGTTTCAGAAGATTAAAATGATTAAAAAATGGGCAAAGGAAAAAGAAAATGCACAAAGCAGAAATAAACATAAAAAGCAGGAACTGAACGCGTGGAAAATTAGCCACATATCCAAGGCCTGAGCAGTTTTGACACTCAAAATATAAAGAAGCAGGAAACACCTATTTATGTAATATTAATTAAATAATAAAATTAACATCAATAATACCTTTATCTTCTTGAAGAGATTGGGAATGTTTTCATCATCAAAGGGAAGAGTACCACAAAGAAGAGCATATAAAATTACACCACAGCTCCAGACATCCACTTCAGGTCCAGCATACAATTTCCCGGAGATAACCTGTGAAAAATCACAAAGTATAGCCAAGAAATACAAATCACAAGAGACAATATAAACACACAGACACATGTCCTCGACAATAATAAAACAATAGTCACCATTGTGTATTTCATTACAAACCAAAGAATTTCAAACCTCGGGAGCTGCATAATTAGGGCTTCCACAACTGGTTTTGAGAAAGTGACCATCACGCATGATGTTGCTCAAGCCAAAATCAGCAATCTTGACATTACATTTGGAGTCCAAAAGTAAATTCTCAGGCTTCAAATCTCTATGAACCACCATATTTCTGTGACAGTACTCCACACCAGAGATTATCTGCTTCCAAAATCAGAAATTAGCTTGAATAATGCGTGACAAAGTTTTCTTCTCAGCTAAACAAAATAGTAAACAATCCTACCTGTTGAAAAAAATTACGGGCTTCATCTTCCTGCAACCTACCCTTCTCTACTATGTAATCAAAGAGCTCTCCAGATTTCACATACTCCATAACAACATATATGTCAGATGGAGTTTCTATGACTTCATAAAGTCGTATAATGTGAGGATGCATGAATAATCTTAAGATTTTGATTTCTCTTCTCACTGCAACAGTTTTTGAAAAATAAAGGGGGAAAAGAAATGATAAGTATATTTAATTAATAATTGATTGAGAAGGAGAAAACATAAATTTCGTATACTCTATATCAGGAAAACAGTAATATTTGTCCTCAAACTCCACACCACTAGAATATAAGGATAACAGGGTTAGAAAATACAAAAGTTCTTGAACCTTACAGATCAATATTCACAAAACAAAGCAAAATGCTGCAAATATTGGAAATCTAATACCAAAACCACAATTAGATGATTATTGAAATTTATTGATAAGAAATAACACAAACCTTTTTCTTCCATTTCCATGCTCTTTATCTTGCGCCGATTAAGGATCTTGATTGCAACCTTATGACCAGTCAATACATGTTCTGCAATTTTCACCTTGCCAAAAGATCCAATCCCAAGAGTTTTTCCCAATTTATAATTTGGTAGAAACATGTCCAGGCCAGCACCACCTCGGCCAGCTGGTCCGTCCATTTCTAATCTAGAGGTAAATTTGAAAACAACACAAAAATCAGGCCTGTAAAAGTATATCCAAGCATAAAATGCAAAGTATATTGAAATCTACTTCAGATGAAAGACATCAAAAGAAGAATACTAGAATGAATGGAGGAATAAGAAAAATCATCCATGAGCAATCACAAGGGTTTACAGCACCAGTACAAATCCAATTGTCACCCCAACTGCACTTTTCTTTGAGGACAAGGATTGATAATCCAATCCAAACCAAACTTTAAAATGAAGGAAGGATTCAGAGAATAAACAGGGATAACTCCCATTGTGCAAGCTACACTAGGAGACTGAATAAAATCAACTAGGAGACTGAAGAAAAATCAACAACTCCGCAATATAAAGTCTCAGCAATTAAAACTTTTAAGTACTATTAACTAAAATACCAGCAATTGGGTACACCAAGACTGATATACTTCACATGAAAGCAACATGGCTTGGCAAAAAAGGATCCGGATCATAGTAATTGAGAACAACTTCAATAATTGTTGCAATCAGAATATAAGATCCTGATTAATCTTATTATTATATGAAAAGATTTGACAGCTTTCTTTTATAACATAGTTACTGATCCCATATAGCAGCATGGAGCAACTATCCCCAAAACTGCTGTGGCAGGATAGCAGAAAGCAGGATGACTGATATTTTGAAGATTATAAATACAATGTTAAAAAATTTATCTTTCATGTATATATAAACAAAAAAACAACAACAAAAGCCTCATCCACGAGGAGAGGTGAATCCCTTATATCCACACATAAATGCCCAAAAAAGTATCAGAACTTGAGGACATACTAATAACCAATAGTCAAAACACAAGCCCTCACAATCCACACTGTTTCTGCCACAAAAGCAGCACAATAGCTGCAATATTTAAGAAGGCAACGAAAGCACTGTTGTGCAGTATTAATAACCATTAATTATAAAATCAATTTTATTCTTATATAGGAAAAGAATGAGCTGCCCAATAATTTCTAAAACCTGTCAAATACTTTCATTGGTAGTCCAAAGATGGACAACTAGTCACTCCACCATTTCAAATAATTGGCATCAAAGGTTTTACACAATAGGGACATGTGTGAAATGTGATTCATGTAGGATTCGTATGATTCATCAACATTTCAAGAACAAAAAATCAACACAATTAATATAGCCAAGGTGTTGAATCATATCGTATCATTATTGTATTGTAGATCGTACTATGAAGCACAAACATAGACATGGAAACTGCGACACTTAAAATCTCGAAAAATGTAAGACACGACAACACGGAATATATATATATATATATATATTGAACATCATTATGAATGATTTAAATAGGCAATCAAGATAGTACTTCATGGGGATCGTACTACACAAGTAATAGCGTCACTAAATATCCTTAATTTAGGGAATATACCTAAATTTCTCTAAACTAACATTTGCTTTAATAAAACTCTCGTTCCACTTATTGGAGATACAAAGAGATAGTAATAAAATCCAGAGTAACAAAAAATAACGCTAAACAATTTGAGACAAACTAAACTTCTGAACTGACAATTATTTTGAAACTGAGGAATTATTTTATACATTCATACTATTTTATCCTGCTTAAGTATTTCTTTAAGTTAGCAACTTGTATCAGCGGCCTCCTACGGTATTCTACAATTACCCAAACTAGCATCAGAGACACAGCATAAAAGGCACCCTTTGTGCCTCATTGATCCATTCTGCTGCCTTATCTTAGGTGAACCTTTGACTAGACTGTTTTTCAATCTTTGCAACCATGAATAAGCTACTACAAGCTTAAGAACAAAAGATTTTTTTCAAAACATTGACATCTACCATTACCAGCTAATGTTCCACTTTATTGGAAGTATACAAGGCATCTACTGCACCAAAAGTAATGGATGTACATATCATAATAGTAATAGTAATCACAGAAAATAGAAGGTAAAAATTGATAGACGTACAACAATAATAATAATACAACATAAAGAAAACAATAATATACAAATCCATGCAAATATAAAAAAAAATAAGGCAAGCAACATAAAATTAAAACCAAAATTTAAATAAAAATAATAATAATAATAATCCTAGAACAATTCAACAGGAAGAAAAATCTAAGCAATGGTAGCCATTTGTTATCCACACGCAACGCAATCCAGAATCTCAAATCTGGAAATTGACAAACTTCCGATCGAAAGCGCTTGCTTATGTTCCCAAAAGTAAAGAGAAGAATAATCTTAGCACAAAAAGAGAAGCGAAATTAACGGATAGAGCAAGAGAGAGAGAGAATTGTTTGAGGATTGAGAAGGGAGAAGGCTCACCGGAGTGTTGTTGGAGTGAACGGAGCTTGAGATTGAGGAGGAACGTTGAGATTAAAAGAACCCTAAAGTTGAAATTTAGAAAGAGGAAGAACAAAAGAGGAACAAAGCATCGCGTTCTCCTTCGATGTTTGCTTCTGCGTCAGCGATGCTATTACGCGACAAAAGACGGTGCGTTTCAATCTCAGATGCTTTGGCTAATCGTTGGATTCTAATTCTAAACCATCTATTTTTAATGCGTTATTACCATATTACCCATGCTAACTAAGAAATAAGTGAGCATCATAATTACAATATTACCTCTTCCTTGATTTTTTTTCCTACAAGAGAATCTTTCCCAATTAAAGTTACATCTTATCAAAGTGTTGCTATAAATTGATTCAAGATATAAGTACTTGGACATATATAAACATGAAAAGTTTTAGTGATTAAAATTGTATTTTTGTATTAGTGTTTTGTGATACACTACAAAAGTATTTGGAAGCTCCAAAAATAGGCACTTACACAAGATTGTTCCTATTCAAATAATGATGTTATAGCAAGTTCTTTATGTTTTGGATAATGATACATTGATAATCCATGTTTTTTATACAACTACATTACAATTTCTAATACTATTATTTTAATATTTTTTTGTATTATTTAATTTCAAACTTAAGTTTTATTATTTCTAAACGCATCACATCACATCAAGAGTTGTATACAACTCTAAAGTTGTCAAACTATTGTTGTGAAACTATTGTTTTCCTTATGTTTTATTGTTTTTCTTTGAGTATTGAAAAACCATAAATACTCAATTTTTTTAGGATAAGGTCGGTAGGAACTATTTATTGTGGAATAAGAAAATAAAAGAAAATGTAGTCAATAAATTGTTGTGAAACTATTGTTGTGAAATCGTTGTTGTTAAACTATTGTTTTCCTTATGTTTTATTGTTTTTCTTTGAGTATTGGAAAACCATAAATACTCAAATTTTTTAGGATAAGGTCGGTAGGAACTATTTATTGAAATAAAAAAATAAAAAAAAATGTAGTCAATAAAAATAATAACATATAGTATTTTATATGAAATCTAGAATATTATAATTACATTTTTTAATTCGTCTAAAAACTTTAAACATAGGACAAAGAGGGTATGTACAGTTGTAATTAATAATGGTGTATAACTTTTTGTTCTTTAATGTTAATAATAACAATAAATAAATGCATGATTTTTGTCCACATCCAATTCAAATATGGTATTATGATTTATTTGTATAAAAGATCTTACTTTAAGTTAAGACTATTTACTATAACATAATCTACCATTTGTAGAGAAGGGCTACAATTTGGCTTGGCTCATTATTACATTGTATCTTGTGTTAATTAGGTTAAAGATGAACTTGCAACCATGGGTGTTCTTGGATCTCAGATATTGTCATCCTTTTCATAGGTTCCACATTAAGCATCTTTGCTATCAAATCTCTAGCTTCAGCAGATAGGTAACATGGAAGACTGAAAACCCCTCCCTGTAGAAAAAAAAAGGCAATTAAATCTTCTTTAATCTATAATCATTCAAAGAATAATGTTTTTTTTCATAAAATATTAACTCAGCAAATAAGTTTTTTTTTCATATTTGAAAGGTTATATCAATCAATAACTCATGCCATAAAATTAGAATAAAAATACCTTTATTTTGTCGAAGAGATTTGGAATGGTTTCATCGTCAAAAGGTAGAGCTCCACAAAGAATAAAATATAGAACTACACCACAACTCCATACATCAACTTCAGGTCCAGAATCTAATTTTCCACATATAACCTTTAAAAAAGCAACAAAAAGTAACCAATAAATAACGTATATATGTTACCAGCATCCCATTTTTAAACTACACATTTTCTATTATTTACTAAATTTATCTTACTTCTTACTTTTTTTTTTTTTTTAATCAACAAACAATAAATAAATATAAATATAAAAATGGATGTTTCAACCCTTATGCGTAAAGGAATTTAAACTATATTTCTAAGTATCATTTGGTAAAAGCAAATCTGTTAAAGCAAAACACAAAAATCTTTTACATCACAAAATAGCGTCATGCAAAACAAAAAGGTTAAACAACTACACATCAAAGAAGAATTGTGCCTCTCAAACAAGAAAGGCTAAAGCAAAAGCAAAAAACAGGACACTCACACACCTATCTGGCCGAGCAAAAGGAATAGAAGACCAACCTCTTAATCCACACGACTATCTTACTTCTTACTTAATTTACAAGTCTTATTAACAATATGATTTAGATCACAAGATTTCAAACCTCAGGAGCTACATAGTTAGGGCTTCCACAACTTGTCTTAAGAAAGTGACCACCATTCATGATGTTGCTCCAGCCAAATCCAGTTATCTTGACATCACCATTGAAGTCCAAATGTATGTTTTCAGGTCTCAAATCTCTATGAACCACCATATTATTGTGACAATACTCCACTCCAGAGATTATCTACTTACAAAACATGTATATAGTGAATAATAAATAATTTTAAGGACAAATTTCTCAAGTTCAAAGAATAAAGAAGACTTAAAATTAGTTTAACATAGAAGTTTGACATAAAGATTCAGAATCTCTTACCTGTTGAAAAATATTACGAGCTTCATCTTCTTCTAACCTACCCTTTTCTATTACGTAATCAAAAAGCTCTTTAGAAGTATACTCCATAACAACACATATGTGACTTGGAGTTTCTATGACCTCATAAAGTTCTATAATGCGAGGATGCTTGAGCAATCTTAAAATTTCAAGTTCTAATTTCACTGCAACACAATTTGAAGAAAGGAAAGGAAGGGAAAAATATGGTAAGTGTACTTAATAAGAAGCTAAACCATATCAAACATGCAGGTTTTATAAACAAAATCATAAGAAAATCAGTAATATTCTCCCCCAAGTACATTTAAATTAGTTCATGCTATGCTTAAACTTGTTAAGAGAAGAAAGGTTTGATCAACATATTAGATAGGTTTATTCTGTAACATCTCACAAGAAATTCATCTTAACTGTCGCAAAATTAAATCAAGCCTGGTTAAAAATTGCTTATGATAATTAAGTTTTAGTTATTAAGTAAATAGGTGCAACAAAAAAGATTGAAATTTACTAAACATGAGTTAGAAGCATCCAGAGAATTTTCATTTTGTTTTTAAAAGAAATATAGAGAGTTGATATATTTTTAAAAGAACATTATATGGTTTGATCTCAAAGTAGATATAGCAAATTAGATTTTAATTATTGGAAGACTTTGATATATAGCTATGTGAGTACTCGCAATATTTGAAGCTTTGTTAGATATTGGTTCACAGTGAGAAATCAATCAGTATTATTGAAAATTTACTAGTGGGTAGTTACTCAATAATTTTAATTGCAAATGTTAAACCAAAAGAATCATGTGACGTACCATCTTATAAGGGAGTAGAAAATGTCCAACAAATCAAAGTTGTTATCTATGAAAAAAAGAATATAAAAGGTACAAAATTTCTAGTTGTAGTGGAACAATATTTTTCAAGTATTACAAATTTAGTAAATAAAATAGAGTTGTATAAGAATGACATTGAAGTCCTCGAGAAAATGATTTGGGCAATGCTTATGAAATTTAATCATGTGCGGTCAGTACAATAATTGAGTCTCATAACATAAACATCATAACCATAGTAAAGTTGCAAAGAAACATGGAATGTCATGTTAGTAGAATTTTTTAAAAGATGGAAAAAAAATGAAAAACCTTGATAAGTCATGTGAATCTCAACATTGTAGCAAAAACTACTCAAATTCATAAGGAAGCCTAAAGAATCATTTCCAACTAATGTATTGGAGAATGAAAATTTTGTTAGAAATAATTCATTCAAAGAGTATAGTTAAACATTTTAGCTTTCAAAATTTACACATTAATTCAATTCTATTATCTATAAACGAGCTTTCACTTCAAAATTTACATATTCAATTCTACTATCTCCCTTTCACAATATTATTCATTATGTTTGTCATACCATTTAGCAAAATTTTGAGCTACAAACACTAATAAGTCCTATCTCCTTAGCTTATAATCAATACCAATATTATCAAATATAAAGTGGAATGCTTATCTTATAATCAATACCATTATTATCAAATATAAGCTAAAATGTTAAAGTAGCACCACATAATCAACTTAGACTTTTTTTCATATATAAAAACTACAACTTTTAATATATTTAGATATATAAAGTAAGTATGCACTTTTTTTCTTCCAAATTTTTACTACAAGAAAATCATTAAATAAATTTTTTTATAAAAAAAAATAATAATTAGTTACTATATTAACTAAATTATATTATATTTTATAAACTACATAATTATCACTATCTAAAACCGTTTATATTATTAATAAAAAATTATAAACTAATTTTTAATTTGATATCTAATTAATTACCAATTATTTTATATTCTAAAGTGTGTTATATTGTACATATAGTTATTCACCAATATACACTATACTATGAGAAAATCATTTAACAATAACTAATGTAGAGACAAAAATAATTAGTCATTGTAATGACTAAGTTGAATACCATTTTACAAACTAGTGTCATTATAGTCTTTGTAACCGTTATTAATGAGCTGATTAGTACCAGTGATTGTTGTTACTTAAGGTGTCAAGCTAACTGATATGTCAAAATAATAAGTATCAATGTTTTAGCTGCTAATTACTTTACTTTATAAATTAATTTTTAATTTTAAATTAAAGACTAATTTAAAATATAAAATAGTTAATAACTAAAATTTTGATAACCAATGTTAGTTACTGAAATAAAAACTATTTATAAATTTGTAATAAGATACAAACTAGTATAAATACCAATAAATTTTGAGTTTATAAAATAATATCTAATTTATTCACTATACTTATTTTTTATCTCTAAAATTAGTTGTTATTAAATAATTTTTTTATAAAAATATTTATAAAACAAAATTGCAAGAAAAAAAAGAAAAGTAAAAAAAAAAAAAACTAAGACGAAAAACAGTATAAACCTTGTTCTTCCATTTCCATGCTCTTTATCTTGCGACGATTAAAGATCTCGATGATAACCTTCTGCCCAGTCAATACATGTTTTGCAACTTTCTTCTTGCCCAACATGGATATGCTAACTGTTTTCCCCAATTTATAATTTGTTAAAAACAAGAACATGCCTGCACCACTACCTTCTCCTGCACCACTACCTTCTCCTGCTCCACCATCCATTTTTTAAATCTAGAAGCACAAATATTGATGAAACAAAGCAAAAATTAGGTACCTAGACATAATATATTTTCACATGCATAAATTAGAAAGTCTTTAAACATCCCCTGAAAAAAAAAAAAAAAATTTGAAAAAAAATGCTTTATTTGTAATCTATACTGAAAAAAATAAAAAAAGATGGCTTAAAGTACCTAGTTTGGTGGTTACTAATAACAATCATAAAAAGAGAAAGGTGAAAGAGAATTGTGTTTGGAATTGAAAATGGAAAAGAAACTCTCACCAGTTATGGGGGTGTTGGTAGAGTCAATGGAGTTTGGAACTTCGGAAGTGACGAAGATAAGATTAAGGTCTATCGTTATAGTTATACGGATTAGGACTGAAAATAATTATTGAAAAATAACGTGTTCAAACAAATCTTCGTTTGAAAGTTACGTATTTTTTTTATCAACTATTTAATAATTTATTTTTGGTTTTGAATTAATGTGTAAACGATTGTTTAAACCAATCCAAACACATCATGACACTTTCCTACAATGTTTATCTAACATTACAATATACTAACAACAGTTCCAACGGTGTAATTAAGGTGAAATTGTTTACTTAATTGTTTGACTTAATTTTAATTAGCATAAGATTTAAGAATTTAAGTATTGTTTGGGTTATATAATGATTTAAAAGTTTAAAACAAGTTTCACGTATCTCGCTTCGCATTTCTTATATTTATTTATTTTTCAACTTAAAATAATAACTCATATTTTTTTCTGATTAATAATTAAGTAAATAAAATAAAATATAGAAAAATACAGGAAAATGATTTTAAATTTCTTATAAAAAAATTAAAATTATAAGTAACATGTAACATTATATAATTAAGACAAAATTTAGCTTCCGTTATATTTATGCTTAAAAACATGTTTTACTAGGTCTAATTGAAAACTAGGAGAAGAACGAAGTGATGTTCAGGAGATCAAATTCCACTCTTGCTGATCTTAAACCCTATAAAACAATGGAAATGTAGGGTGGTGATGGAACCATGAAAGCAAGGGATTTGCAATTTTTACTAGTAACAAGGTAGCCAACTCTGAGAAAAAAATTAGAATGTGGTGAGAAATAAAATTTGGATCAATATATATGTATGTATATATGTGAAGTATTGATTTATGAGTTTTTTTAGCTGTCTAAAATTTTATAATTGACAATACACTAAAAAATTATTACACAAAAATCAATTTTAAAGATAATAAATAAATAAATGATATATTAATTAAATTATATATTATTTTAAAAATTACAAAATATTAATGTATAAAATATTTTTTATTATTAATAAAATTTATAAATTAGTATCTAATTAACTATGGAGATTTTAATTATCAATAACATTATACTAAAGTTACATACAAACTTTTAATAAGTTACCTATAATGCATATTATGTATGATGTTGCAAGCTAAAATATTATTGAATTATTGTTTGTCGGTAATTTTTTTACGGACAAATAACAATTATGCAAAAATTTGCAAAATAAAAATAAAAATTAAATATAAATCAATATCAGTTGATAATAACTTGATAATAAAAAATTACTAAAAAACATAAACTCGTCCGTAAATTTTTGTTAGTAATATAATATTTTTTTTAGTGTTAAGTTTGATAAAAACATAATTATCAAAAGGTTGAGATAAATATGGCAAGGCTGATTTGTAATCTAGAAACATATTAAAAAAAAAAATATTCAAAAAGAGGTGAAGGGTTATAAATAATGAACCCTATAAAAATCTCATTTCCATTTATAATAATTTTAGTATTTATTCTAAAATTAAATCAATAAGGCTATCATTTTCTTTAACACAATACAATCTTATTATCTATTTAATTTATTGCAGTATGATATTTACACTACACAAATAAAGACTAATATTTATACTACACAAATGTATAAATGAAGAGTTATTAAAGGTCACATTGCGAGAAAATTGATATATCTCACGCTTCCCAAAGTCAATATATAACGGCTGCACGGAAACTAGATGTTACACTTAGAGTCCTAAAGTACATCAAAGATCATCAGGACAAGATTATTATTGTCATCCGAAAACATTGACGACTTATTGCGACTGAGGAGGTTGCCAGTAGGGGTGGCAAAGCGGGCTAGCCTGCCCCGCCCTTTGCCCGCAAAGTTATTGCGGGCTAGAATTCCCAACCTGTCTCGCATAAGAGTTAGCCCGCGAGTTTGCGAGCCAACTCGTGTTCTTTTTTTAAAAAAATTAAATATATATTTTTTACATTTTGTTCTTAAAAAATTGTCAAATTAAACATATATATTTGTTACTATCAAACCTAAATATTTTTTTTCTTTCCTTTCAAACATAGTCAAACATCAAAACATTAAGATAAATATCAAATATCATTATTCTTCCACTTCTAAAACATTAAAAATACCTAATTTCAAAAACATTATTTAAACATTATTGACATTCTTTCATTTCAATAACATTGGATGTCGCCTTAGAAGAACTTTCATACATTTTTTCAAACATAAACCTAATTAAGTTGCCCTGTTGCTACTAAGTGCCAATTTTTTTCTCTTGCGGGTTAGCGGGTCAGCCCTCCTCGCCCCGCTGCTAGCCCGCGCGGGCTAATGCGGTTGAAAAGGTCGTCCGCCCCACGTTTTTTACCAACAGGCCGCGGGTCGGCCCGCACGACCCGCCCCACTTTGTCATCCCTAGTTGCCAGACAACTCAAAGATCAGTATCTGGCTATTGCATTTTTCTTAGTTCTTTTATTATCTCATGAAAGTCAAAAAAACATCAAGATCATTTGCGGAAGCAGAATACTGCACTATGGTCAATACTTGTTTGGAGATAGTTTGGTTACGATATGGTGTCATGTAACTTGTCAGCTCGACTTTTCTGTGACAATCAAGAGGCCTTGCATATAGTAGCAAACCAAAATTTCATGAACACGCTGAGATAGACTGTCACATTGTGCGAGAAAATTACAAACCGGGATAATCAGTCATTCGTATGTATCACACATTACAACTCACAGATATTCTTACTAATGCACTGGTAAGGAAGATTTTTTGACGTTGCCGACGCAAGTTAGGGTTCATGATCTTCAAATTATATGCAAATTTAATTTGATAATGATAAAATTTCATGATTAGTGGATGCAGAGAAAGTCTTCATACACATGTATATATCTCCTATACATGAAGTAATTACCATTTTTCTTACCATCTTCTTATATATCATTTTCTTAGTTGACTCACTCTTGTATAAACCAGTATATATCATTTTCTTAGTTGAGTCACTTTTGTATAAACTAGTAAATGTGACTAGATTTACTTAATCTAAGGGTTTACAGTGGATTATCAACCTTTTTTAATTTTTAATTTGTAAATTTACTTTTTCTCCTTTTTTAATTTGCTAATTAGATATACATTTTCTTTATATTTTAATTAAATTTAATATTCTTATTCTTTGATTTCGTTATTAGGAATTACTATGTTTTAAAAATTAAATGAACAAGGATGATTAGAGTGACTTGCACCAAAAATGGAAATTACTTATCTTACCAAAATGATGAAAAAGACGAAGAATCTCCTTCACCACGAGGTCCTTATTCATTTTCTTTAAAATAGTTTATAGTAATTAATGCTGATAAAATGTAAGAGACTGTGATTATTATATTTTGATAATGGATTGCATGTTTAAAAAGTATAAATGACGGGAAATGATGATAGCCACTTAATATATGTAAAAAATGAAGAGATATTGGAATAGGAAAACTTATGAAAAAGGATAACAATAAATATAAAACATACTTGTAATCTTTCATTTCTTTCTTCTTTTTCATCTTTTCTTTTACCATTTTTCTTTTTCCCCTCGTTATATAACCTCTCCATATTTTACCATTTTATTATCTTTCATTATTGTCATCTAATTTTTTTCCTTTCTGTTTATGTCTTTCACTTAATTTAGAACTTATACCGTTCGACCCGATCGTGTGATCAGATTTTATGGCTGAATAGATCGGATCCAATAGTTATAAGTTGGTCGGATTTGATCGCTAATGAGATTAAATTATTTTATTTTTTCTGTTTATTACACGGTAAAAGGAGCACATGTTTAGTAAAAAAAAACATCATATAAAAAGTATATTTTTTTTTAGCAATTGATTACAATTAATAAAGTTAATTGATTACAATTAATAAAGTTGTTATGATTTTCTAAAAAAATCTAAGAATGTTATATGAGAATCACGAGTCTTATACAAATATAAATATTATTTTATTTAATACATATTATACTTCATCATTAACTTGATCATCGATAAAAATTCCCTTACAACTCATAACTACAATGACAAAGAATCACCTCAAAAATCATCTCCAAGCATCTAACCCAAGTTTTTGGTGAGAACAGAACTAATACCATATTCTTATAACTGATACCATATTCTTATAATACTATCCTATTTTCTTACAACTAAAAGCAAAATTACTTAATTAAAAGTGTGTATGTGGATGACGTGATCTATATTATTCAATGATATAAACTGGAATACAACGTTAACTAACTAGAAATTTTCCCTTCATTTTTTACAATAATCGTACAAGAATTATTATAATCTATATGCTACTCAAATCTTCAGCCAAGCCTTATTCCCATAGTTTTGTCTATTATGAAACCTCTGAGAGCATCTTCTTCTTTTATTTATAATAAAATAAGAATAAGGAGAATAATAGAATATGATGATATTATTGGAAGAAACATCATTGATGGATCTTAAATAATAAATAAATGCATCCAAAAGATTGGTATCGGAGCACTGATTGAAAAGTCCACACAGAAGTTATTACCTGTAGTCAAAAGATACAGAGAATCTCTGAATAGAAATAAGACGACAAGTACAATAATTGAGGGTGTTCAAGGTGAATTGTTACCTGAGAATTTTCTACTTTTCTCTCTATTAATTGTTGACATGTGCAGTGGTGATGTGATGCAGAGAGCGTGTGCACGGTGGCTAGGGCTGTTGCATTGATCCAAATAAATTCTCTTTCATGTACGTACGTGGTGGTGCACGTGCATAACTGCACTTGCATGTGAAGACAGATCCTTCTTCCATCACATATTTATGATGCCCTTGAAAGTATAACAAAGCTACCCTATTCTATGCACTAATTTATTATCTCCTGTGCCTTTGCCTCGTTCTTTGCTTTCATCTTCAACGGGTATATGCATTCTTTTCGGTATAGCTGCCATTGGTAATGCAGAACCATAAAATAATGCAACACACAAGTTTTCAGAAAGCTTCAAATTAAACAAGTAGTGTTACCTGATTCAATATGCAAAATGATGACAGTTTCTAATTAATGTCTTTGTTTCATCTCTAAAAGCTTAACTGTGAAATCTCATCCAATCAATGAACTAGGAGAACATATATATAACAGGAAAAAGAATAATATACATTAATTTCTGAGATTATCAAATTTATGGTGAATTAAAATAGTTTTCACTTAACTTAGTGTCAATTTTGTCCACATTATGCATGTTAATTTAGTTTGTCTCAGTTTCTAAATTTGGTCAACTTCATCTTAAAAGGAAAAAGTGGTCACCTGAAATAAAACATCGAAGTTTTACTTAATAAGTAAAAGGATAATATCCAAATTTGAGAGAGGGAAAATAGAATAATTAAGATGAGAAGAGATCGTGCGTAGTACAACATGGCTGCTAACATAGGAACTTTTGTTGTTGTTTATGTTTCATTGGATAAATATCCAGCTAAATCTCGTGCATGAAGAGCTAAACTCAAGGGGAATACCACGACCGAACAAACATCAACACCATTCCCACTTCTCATTATTATTATCATCTCACGGAACCTTCCACTTTTGTGAATATATATATATATAGCTATTATCATCCGCACTAAAGTTTGTTCAAACCCCTTCATCTGTGCTTTTAATTCTTTCTTCAACATTATCAATGATTGATAATTAGGTGGTTTGTAACACAGCAATTATTGCACAGGAAGACACATAGAAGGTGTTGTCTTTTTGCAACGTTCTGGATCCGACATAGCCTTTGTCGGACCCACCTCCACATGTTCTTCCCTCTCCCTCTCTTTTGAGTTCTTCATATTTTTTTCCTTGTTGCATGGAGAGGAAGATCATATCCCACCCAACATATCTCTCATAGAACAGGTAATTCTTTGTTGTTATTATCGAACTATGAATATTCAACATCAACTTTTAGGTTGGTCTGAATAAAATTAGGTATAGATCTGTTAATCAAAGTTTTAAGTTCAAGCCTGATGGAAAACATAATGGAGAAAGGAAATACGTCACTAAAAATTATTAACCAGATTTTTTGACATAGAGTAGTTATAAGCAAAGATGAATACTTTATTCATATAACACGAAGCAAAAGAACATCAACGACTCACCCCAATTCTTACATAGGCCGGTGTCAGTCGACTTACAAGTTTGTTGGCACCATTCATGTTGTTTTTTTTAAATTTTTCGTTTCTTATGTTGAATTGGCCGGTCACTTATCTTGTCTGCTACAGTTTATATAACTTTTCTGCTATGAGCGTCAGCCATGATGACATTTCTTTTGGCTTTATAGACTCTCTTTTTTTTATATTTCTTCCTTCACAAGTGATTAAAAAAGGAATTCCAGAAATCTTTTGGTGTGTGTATTTTTTAATCAGATAACATTTGAAGGAAGGAATTTCAGTATGCTTTAGATTTCCATGCGTTGTTGTCTTCTTCTTTGTTGTTTGTGAAATCTGCGTGTTCTTTTGCCTGAGCCATTATCTTGTGTTCCACTTTTTTATCATACCTTTTTTCTTTTCACATAATATTTCACGTTATACGAACAACCTTTTATGTGTACAACAATAAACGTTTATTTTTTAAATCTATACCATATCATATTATTATTTTTTTCTGTATAGATGCATTGTACACAAAAATAATTATAACTCTTTTGAAGGTTGTTATTATGTCATTTCTCTTTACCATTCTTTGCATGCTTTTTGTTTGTCTGAGGTCTCACATGAAGATCTTTTTGCTTTTCTTCAGCCTTTTCCATATATCTATGTATGTGTATTTTGCTCTCCCTTTAAGGAGACAGTAGCTTCCTTGAAACATCCTCAAAAGGAAAACCTCTCTGCATCCATGACTGTATATGTACTATAAGTTTGTTTTGGTTGTGGCTATCTTCATTTATCAACCTTCCTTTTTCAAAGTGTTGAATTCCATCTTTTCCTTCATTTCCTCCACACCTAGCCCAAGGTAAAAAAGCAACCTTCATTTCTTTCCTTGTGATGAAAGCTTGTAATGTATTGTGTGATATTACCGTATATACTATCTCATGAAAATTCTTACTTAAAATGTTTTCAGGGGAAAATTAGTTTTAGAATATCACTACATTTCAAAATGTTATGTACCTTTTTTAATGGTTCCCTTGTTCAATACTGTTTTCGTGAAAGCTGTAATTTTAGTTGATCTTCATTCGTTCATTGTTGGTATTAATTATATGGTACTAGTGAAAGATAGAGGGTAGTATCTGTTTGTCTGCATTTCTTGGGGTGTGACACAAAAGAAGAAGTCATTGAGGCAGCCATGAGTGGGGAAATTAAAAGAAGAGGAAGAGAGAGGAGGCTGAATAGAAAATGGGAAAAAAAGGATGAGTTATTTTGTGCAGTTTAAGGGTAAAATGTATACACCAAATTGCCTTCATATACGTGAAAGATTATAGATATAGATGATCTTATTTGTCCACATGTTGTTTTCCAACATTGCTTTCTATAGAATTTCCTTTCATATATTCGGCAGCTTTTGAGGTTTGTCATTCTTTGAAAGACAGTGCTGAGGCTTTGAAACTGGTATTCCTAACAAATACAATGGGGGGTTGCGTGTCAGTACCTTCTAATGCAATAAAAGCACCAAGGAATCTCCGTAGACGGATAACAAGACGGCGTCAAAAGATCTCAAGTTCTATTCCTATTCCTATTCCAGATGATATCATCCTGAATAGGAGTAGCAGCGCAGGGGGGCGTGTGACAGATTATTCTGTAAGTGAATTTGTTCATATGGACTTTGAAAATGGTGCAACTACTACTTGCAGGCGCTCAGAAGTTTCTAATTCAGTATTCCATCTTACTCAGCTTCAATGGCAACTCAGTCAATATGACAATGATGCAAACTGTATATTCTTTTGACTTTACTATTTTCAATTTTTATCTTTTTGGAATTGTAATGAATTTGTTATGTCACTGCTTGCAGTAGTGAGTCAAGAAGAAACATATTTTGATTCCCTCAGCATTCTGGAATCTGATTCAGATGAAGACTTCAATAGTGTTCATGGAGGTAATGTGTTACCTGTTAACATATATAAACAATTATTGAACCATGTGCACACAAATTCTAGCCTCTAAGAATGGCTATTATGTTGGGGCACTAGGCCACTGATGATTTTTACACTTTATATCATTGTATATTCACTGAGACTAGAGTGTGTAGTTATGCCAATGACCTACCAGTGTTGTGATAAAGATTAGCCTTAGTGTGTGGATTATAGATTAATTTGTCTTTGTATTCATTATTATTGTTGTTGTTCTGCACCATATAGATTGTTGTTTCTTTCTTGGGTTGCAGATTTATATGCAGATGGTTTTCCACTTGGAAACATCCCATGTGGTCAAGTGCTCCAGTATGGAAGATCATCATGTTTTTCAGAAAGCAAATGTCAGTATGAAGAATATCATAAAAGCTATCTTAAAGTTGATGGAGGAAATCAAGACAACTTAAAGGGAAGAGATGAAAGTAGTTTTGGCCTTGTCAGTACACCAGGTTGTGGAGTGTCTCGCTTAAGCAAGACTCAGGGAAGCTTCAAAGGTATAAAGGAATATAAACATGGTCTGGAAGAGAAAACTCCAGAGAGTGCACGGAAATCAGGCCTTCATCGGTTGGCACCCTCTGTTAGTTTCAATGACAAAACATTGAATCGGCAAAGCAAACGGCTGTCACAGATCTTCAAGCTTTCTTTCAAACGAAGGTCCAGTGATGTAGAGGATGCAAATGAACTTAGTAAGTGATGAAATACTCAAATTTTCATTGCATGAAAATAATTTTAACAGAATAATGGTCATTTTCTAACACTGCATTGGTTCCTTTGGGGCTGCACTTTAAACTTCCAACTATAAAGTTGAATACTGGTAAGTGTTTAACTCGAGTACTTTTTCAAATATTCTAAGTAATGCCTCGTGTTGCTTGAATCTGTTGCATGTAAGTATGCTACATTAATATATACTATTATGCTAATTAAGCTCCTTAATATTGTATTCGTATGTAAGGTCGTTCAAAAAGATATTTGTTGCGACCCAGAGCAGGGTATACAATTCCATGCCAGAATGGAGAAAAGCCATTTCGTGGATGTTGGTCTGAAATTCCACCCTCAACATTTCAACTTCGAAGTGAACACTATTTCAAGTATGCTGTTGACCTTCCTTGCTTGATGTTTTCATTATATAAGATCTCATCGACAAGAGATAAAAACGTTTAATAATATATAATTAATGCAACTCTCATCTTATAAACTGTTATAAACTTTTTAAAGGTTGAGTTACCTTGAAATAGATTTCTTAATAAGTTATATGAAAATATAATTGTCTAACCATTCTCTTTGTAGGGATAAGCGCAAGTGCCCTGCACCGAATCACAGTCCTTACACTCCCATTGGTGTTGATCTATTTTTCTGTCGAAGAAAAATACATCATATTGCTAGACATCTAGAGCTTCCCAATGTGAAGACCGATGGAAAAATTCCCCAACTTCTTATTGTGAATATCCAGGTATAGCTTTTTGGTATTTAATTCAACAACATTCATTAAAAAAATTCAGTACTAGTGTTGGCATATGTATCATTAATTCATTGTCAAATTATTAGACTGTGTACTGTTGATTGGTTTCACATACATCATATTATTTATGTGCTTTGTGGCAGCTGCCCATATATCCAGCTGCAATGTTCCTTGGTGATAGTGATGGAGAAGGGATGAGTCTTGTACTGTATTTCAAAGTTTCTGAGACTCTTGATGAACAAATTTCTTCCCAGTTTCAGGAAAGCATTATGGTAAATATATTGTCCATTGCTATTATCCCATTGTAAACTATTTTCATTTTAGTCAACTTATGTCACCAAGTTACCTTAGTCTATATTAAGTAAATAGTTTAGTGTTCTCCATTTCACGTCTTTAGTCGCAGTTGGATTTACAATATTGTGTTCACATTGTAGGTTATTGTTCTAAGATCTCTATATTTAAGTCATTTAATTGATCAAATAAGAAAGTCTTGGAGAATGTAGATTCTAGAATTTGAGTGTTTATTTTAACTCCTATAGGTCAACATTGAACTGCTTGAGTCATTGTGATGCGATTACACCAGTTTTTTTAAGGCTTCTCTGCAGTTGTTCCATTTTTAACCCAGTTTGAAGCATTCATGCTAATTGCTGCACATACTTTGTGCCAGCAGTTCTTCATGGCTCTGTTAGGAAGTGCTGTTAGAATATTTTTTCTCTCTCTGTTCATTTAGGGTAACATATTTAAACTGAGTCAGACACAACATATTATATTTTAATACGTAACAATCAATATTATTAACATGGTTCATGTTTCTTGTTTATGCTACAGAAATTAGTTGAGGATGAAACAGAAAAGGTCAAAGGATTTGCAAAAGAATCTACTGTTGCTTTTAGAGAAAGGCTAAAGATCATGGTAGGACTCGTCAATCCAGAGGATATGAACGTGAGTGCTGCTGAAATGAAACTAGTAAATGCTTATAATGGAAAACCTGTACTCTCACGCCCACAGCACAACTTTTACAAGGTACATAGAAGTTTAAAAATAATCATATTTCTACCATATTATACAAAACAATATATCAAAACATATAACTTTAACTAATGTGATTCCTTTTTCCAAAGTTTTTGTTCTTTTTTTGTCATGACTTAGGCTGTTTGAGTACCCTTTACTCAATTTTTTTCTCTTTGTATTGCAACATTTATCCTCTATAGGTTATCCAAACATTTGTTGTTGCACCTTACATGGAATTGAATTATGTTTATTCCACTCCTAACAGGGTTCTAATTACTTTGAGATTGATCTGGACATTCATCGATTTAGCTACATATCAAGGAAAGGACTCGATGCATTTCGGGATCGTTTGAAAGAGGGCATTCTTGATTTAGGCTTAACCATTCAGGTATTGTATCATGTTTTCCTATGCTTACCATATATGTTGTTTCTCATCCATTCTCAGCAGAATAATTTCAATAACCAAATCAGGCATTTAATAACACAAAATGCATGAAGATCAAGTCTTAAATGAATTTGAATATGACTCTTGCAACCCTTTTTCCAGTATTGTTAGCTTTCTACTAAGATTGACAATCTATAAATTTGTAATACAGGCACAGAAACAAGAAGAACTTCCAGAGAAAGTATTGTGCTGCCTGAGATTGAACAAGATTGATCTTAATGACAATGGTCAAATACCCATGCTAATGACTCTTGATGGTGAATGCTAAGGGTTTTCAGTTGATTGGAGGGAATAGCATTCAACAGTATAAATAAACATATGTATGTATTAGTTACTTTGTATAATTCCTCGGTCTAGGAAAAGTGGGAGTGTTTAAGTTGGATATGCAACTCCTGCAGTTATGTTTTCTGTTCATATGTACATTCAAGGAAAAGAAATTTAGAGCATGATTAACATGTTTTGCCAAATGAGTTAAAGGTAGAAGTGTTTCTTCATTAACCATTGTAATGTAACCCTGTAAACAAGTGAAACACATTTTGCATTATTGAAACAACAAATGTTGTCAATAGATGTTTCTCCCATGTGGGTGCATGAGTTAGTTCAGCAATATTCTCCTCCTATATTCTACAATATCTATAGTACGAGGATGGTGAACAGAGCTCTACCATTGGTTTTTGTGTTGACATAGATTTAAAATAAAATGTATACGGAAATAAATATAACAGTGATTTGACAAAAAGAAATTGAAAATGTTAGATACATGCAGTCTAACAATAGGTGTGAACAGAATATTAGTAATAGTTTAATCTCTTTTCTCAAACACTGTTCTTCTTTCAGTTTCACTGAGTTGACAGCAATGCACATAATAAGGTACATTTGGATACTCTTATAACATCAAATTATATAGTGTTTACACCTAGTAAAATAGAATCGTTTTTGCATAGTATTATAAAGCAATCACGCAACGTGTCAGTTCTAATAGCCTTGCCATTCTAAAGTGAAAACTTGTATTTTAGGATCAAAACTTTTTAGCAGAATTCCTCCAAATTTAGACACTAAGAACAATTGTAAGCCATCAACTAGGATTTTGGATAGCACAACCAAATTCTGACAGCACACAGATTAAAATTATTTATTTTATTAATTAAATTATTTTGAGTGATCACTAAAAACAAATATTTTATTTTAACGGTTATTAATAAATATGTAGTTTGACTTTATGTCACTTGATTCTTCCCACTGTGACGTCCCAATGAAGATTTGTATTTCAGATTATTCCGGTCTTAAATCCACTCTGATAACAGAATACTGATAAGATTCTGTTATGTTATTCGTAACTCCATCACAATTTTTTTTTTAAAGTTATTTATTTGGGACCATAAATTTATTATTAAGAAATAATATTTTGAGAGGTTTAAAGCTGTTTTGAAATGTTAAGAAATATAAGCTCACGAATCCTGTGAAGGGCACTTGAACAGTGTGAATATGATCTATGAGATGACTGTTTCTTTTTGCACCTCCATACGTTGTTCTTCTGACACTCCATAGAAAACATACAAATATTTTTTATCCTTGTGCCA
Organism: Phaseolus vulgaris; assembly: GCF_051622355.1. NCBI lineage: Eukaryota > Viridiplantae > Streptophyta > Magnoliopsida > Fabales > Fabaceae > Phaseolus > Phaseolus vulgaris. Next base: position 3,477,396 of record NC_143505.1, read on the forward strand.
CCTCCATATTTTAGATTACATAATTTAAAATGGTATTCCGAATATAATCTGGATTTGATAGTAGCTTCCGGATTATATAATTCGGACACACATTTGAAAAAAAGGCTTCCAGATTACATAATTAGAAAGTTAAAAATGACTTTCAGATTATGTAATATGAAAACTAATCATGCATCTGAAAAAAAAAGACTTCTGAATATGTAATCTCAAAGCTAATTACGAATTTGAAAAATGAATTTTAGATTATGTAATTCGAAATATTACATAAAAACATTTTTGAAAATATAAAAATTTATAGAGATAGAAGAAAAACATATGAGGGGTGTAGGAAGAAACAGTCTTATGAGATTAAGAAATATGAGGCCATTAAGTTTGACCCATTTGAAACTGTACAGTCAGAATGCAGTTTTTTAGACAAATTCCTCCTAGCTCAATCTTTTTCAACCTGCACCCTACGTAGATTCAAATTTCAAAAAATGTATTTCATTCTGCAAATAAAAATCTAAAAATAAAAATAATACATTCTAGAAAAGTAGAATGGAAAAGATTATTGTCTTTCGGAAATAAAAGTCTGAAAACAAAAATAAAAATCTCATTCTGAATAAAAAAATTCGTTTTTGAAAAAAATATCCAGAAACATATTTAAAAAAAAAATCTGAAATGCATTCTTTTATATACCTTCATTTTATTTAAGAATATTTTCCTGCATCTCCATTTTTAAACCTACACCCCTAATCTAATTGTATTATGCATAGTGATAAGTTATGGCACATGCATGGGTTATAAGAAACGTTATTTTATTGTGTTTTAATTAAGTTTCAGTTTTCTTCTAAATTAAATTTAGATATTTTTAATTGAATCTTTATTATTTACTAAAAAAATATGTTTTTACCATTAATTTTTAATTAATTAAGTGATATGAATGTTATTTTATTAATTATATTACATTATATCATCACGTCTTTAGAAACAATTTGTATTTAATATAATATAATATACCATAATTAACACATAACAATAAATTATTTTTATTATTTTTATTGAAAATTTGTTAGATAATAAAGAAGTATCATTATTTCTTCTTACATGAATGATGGTGACAACGACCATCTTTTAGCTTTTGTGAGTAATAACATGAAACTAATAAAAAATCATTACAACCTAATTATACAACACACTTTATAAAAGCAATAAAATTAGTGTATAAATAAAAATATATATCATTTATATTAATCTCAATACTTTATATTTCTGACAAATAAATAAACAAAAATAAATAATTAAAAAATATTAAAATTTGATTACTCAATCGATATTTTTTAAAGATACCCAAATTATAAATGACTTAAAAACTTCATTAATTATTTTCTTATGGTAAATTATTGTAAGTAGTATGAGGGAAAGGTTTTCTCCACCAAGCTTTTATCCTACAATTTATTTTTGAAAATTTTGGGGTGAGTGTCATTTTAAAAATCTTTGTTAATTCTATTGGATGATGAAGAATGGGGAGAAGGTGTAATATTATGAGGTATTTGCTAAGTAGAAAGAGAAAGGTATTTGAGCTTTGTTTATAGGAATAAAAAAACTACACAAAGTTTTGGCTTTGAAGCTGATGTTCATTCCATCTTTGATTTTTCGGTCTCTCAAAACCCAATGCCTTCAATCCACAATGCCTCACTATACCATTTACCACTTTTTTAAATCTCACAATATATAAATTTCAACTATTATAATACCATTTTCTTATATAAATATTACTATAAATTATACTAAACTGATATATAATATATATTTTTAAATATAACTATTATTTTAAGTAAATAAATAAAATAAAAGAAATAAACAATTTATTTTGCATTTTCAAAATTATTATTCTACTAAAAAAACGATTAAATATATATTAATTGAATTTTAATGAATCGAAATAAATTGATAATTTTCATTTTATTTGTTTAATTTAAAATAAAATTTATTTAATTAATCTAATTTATATATATAAATTTGGCATAAAAGATATGTAATTGGTGTTTTATTGAAATATAAAGCACATTTCTAAAAAAATTATTTTATCTTAACAAATATTCAATTACATGTAAATACTAACTCATATTCTAATATATTAATTATTTTTCTAAAAAAGTTTATCTATATTTCTTATTATCAGATTAGTATTAAAATAACTTTCAGACGTAGTATTCATAAAATAAAATAGAAATGGAATTTTTCATAAAATAAATTAACTAAGTTATAAATTATTTTAATTTTTTTAAGACTTTAATTTCAAACATTATTTTTTTATGAGTGAAGTTTAAGAATTGAAGTCTTAAGTCTTCATTTCTACTCAATTTCTTTACTTTCAAAACTTTCGTTCTCCTTCTCACTTTCCTTAAGAACCGGAACTGGACTTCACTACATGCACAGTAAAAAGGTTTAATTTTGTAAATAAAGTTCCAACATGTCTATTTGAGTATTTTAATTCAGTTTCCGGTTCATTTTTGAAAAAAATCCGTGAGTGGCAATGCAAATGCAAGTTCCGGTGGGAGGAAGAGTGCCCACATGGTTCTCTCGTCGGAGACTCTTGGAAGAGAAGCTCTCCCAACTCCACAAGTGCACCAACCTCAACCATGTCAACCAAATCCACGCTCAAATTCTCAAAGCCAATCTCCACCACGACCTCTTCGTCGCTCCAAAACTCATCGCCGCTTTCTCCCTCTGCCGCCACCTCGCCTCCGCCGTCAACGTTTTCAACCAGCTCCCCCACCCCAACGTCCACCTCTACAACTCCATCATCAGAGCCCACGCCCACAACCACTCACACCCCTCTCTCCCCTTCAACACTTTCCTCCAAATGCTGAAAAGCGGTCTCTTTCCTGATAACTTCACCTACCCTTCTCTCCTTAAGGCTTGTACCGACTCTTCATCGCTTCCCTTGGTCCGAATGATTCATGCCCATGTTGAAAAATTCGGTCTTTACGCGGATATCTTCGTGCCCAATTCGCTCATTGATTCATACTCCAGGTGCGGGAGTTCCGGGCTTGATGGGGCCATGAGCTTGTTTTTGGCCATGGAGGAAAGGGATGTGGTCACTTGGAACTCCATGATTGGTGGGTTGGTCCGATGTGGTGAATTGGAGCGTGCGCGCAAGCTGTTTGATGAAATGCCCGAAAGGGATATGGTTAGTTGGAACACAATGTTGGATGGGTACACCAAGGCGGGGGAGATGGACAAGGCATTTGATCTGTTTGAGAAAATCCCTGAGAGGAATATTGTTTCATGGTCGACTATGGTTTGTGGGTATAGTAAGGCTGGTGACATAGATATGGCGAGGATGCTGTTTGATAAGTGTCCGGGGAAGAATGTGGTGCTTTGGACGACAATAATAGCGGGGTATGCAGAGAAGGGGAATGCGAGGGAGGCGACAGAGTTATATGGGAAAATGGAGGAGGCTGGGTTGAGGCCTGATGATGGGTTTTTGTTTAGTATTTTGGCGGCCTGTGCTAAGTCTGGAATGCTTGAGTTGGGGAGGAGAGTTCACGCGTCTGTGAAGAAGTTGAGGTTTAGATGTGGCACTAAGGTGTTGAATGCGTTTATTGATATGTATGCGAAGTGTGGTTGTTTGGATGCTGCGTCTGATGTCTTTAGTGGAATGATGGCGAAGAAAGATGTGGTGTCTTGGAATTCCATGATCCAGGCTTTCGCCATGCATGGACATGGCAAGAAAGCGCTTGAGCTTTTCTCTAGGATGGTAGACGAAGGTTTTGAGCCAGATAGATGTACATTCGTTGGCCTCTTGTGTGCTTGCACCCACGCAGGACTTGTTAATGAAGGGCGCAAATGCTTTTATTCAATGGAGAAAGTGTTTGGGATCGTTCCTGAAATTGATCATTACGGTTGCATGGTGGACCTTCTTGGACGTGGGGGACACCTAGAAGAAGCTTTCATGCTTCTGCGCAGGATGCCTATGGAACCAAATGCCATTATATTGGGTACTCTTTTGAATGCTTGTCGGATGCATAATGATGTAGATCTTGGAAGAGCCGTGTGTGAACAACTGTTTAAGTTGGAGCCATCAGATGCTGGGAATTACTCACTTCTGTCAAATATTTATGCTCAAGCAGGAGATTGGATGAATGTGGCCAATATAAGGTTACAGATGAAGAATACAGTACGCCAAAAGCCTTCTGGAGCTAGTTCCATAGAGGTAGAAGAAGAAGTGCATGAATTTACTGTATTTGATCAATCACACCCTAAATCAGATGATATATATCGGATGATTGACAGATTGGTACAGGACCTCCAGGAGGTTGAATTTGTTCCAATGATACCCCAATAGAGGCGAATGAAATCATTTGGTTGCATTAGCATACATAACAGCTGAAATGGATTTTGTTGCGTTCTAATGCAATAAAAGCACCAAGGAATCTCCTCTGAACGGATAACAAGACGGTGTCAAAAGATCTCAAGTTCCATTCCTATACCAGATGATATCATCCTGAAAAGGAATAGCAGCGCAGGGGGGCGTGTGACAGATTATTCTGTAAGTGAAGTTGTTCATATGGACTTTGGAAATGGTGCAACTACTACTTGCAGGCGCTCAGAAGTTTCTAATTCAATATTCCATCTTACTCAGCTTCAATAGCAACTCAGTCAATATGACAATGATGCAAACTGTATATTCTTTTGACCATTTTTTTATTTTTTTATAAAAGTCATGTTAGGAATTACTGGTTGACACCTCAGACTTCAACGATGACTAGAGTATATTCTTTTGACTTTACTATTTTCAATTTCTATCTTTTCGGAGTTGTAATGAATTTGTTGTGCCACTGCTTGCAGTAGTGAGTCAAGAAGAAACATATTTTGATTCAGTCATCCTTCTGGAATCTGATTCAGATGAAGACTTCAATAGTGTTCATGGAGGTAATATGGGTGTTCTTGAAGCAAGTTGAGAATTAGCATGACCTTCCTGTTTGAATGCTTGCACTGGTTTAACTAGAAAAGTGAGGGTGATTATTATTATTATTTTCTTTCCAATACTTGATTGTGAATATCTCACTGCTGCAAGCAACCTCAAGAACTTGACTTGGAACCTAGTTGATGCTATAATATTATTTGCTTTTACAAAATAAGCTACTTAATTCTTCTACAGCTTCTTCCTTTTAAAGGAGAAGAAAAAGCTAGAAAAAAGTTCGCCCAAACATACCTAATAATACACCATCAAGTGTATGAAGTTAAGTGAAATATTCTTCTCTCTATCTTGTCTTACATGTAAAACATAAAACTACATAGACAAATATTTTAGTATGATAACTGAAAAATCTGAAAGGCTAACAAATTTTTCATTTACTACTACACACGACGTTTCATAGTGTTTGATTGGCTTTCTAAAATAAAAAGAAAAATGTTGATATACATAACATAACTCGTCAAGTAGAGTGTTTATCAAATATCATAACTTACTGTTATCAGTATTAAAATTTCGACCAATTTTTTAAGGTAAATATTAATCCTTTAAGTAATGTTCTTTGAACTATCTTAGACTAACACATTATCCCTTTTTCCTTTTTTTTTGTCAACAAATTTAATCAAACATATTGTTGATAAATGAGTCAGTTTAAAAAAATAACACCTAGTGGATAAGAACAGTTTGCCTTCTAAAATTTGACACATTTTTTTCCCATCAATTGTGATTATATAAGAATAAGTGATTTTCTTATTATTATGGTACAGTATTATTATTTAAGGAATTCATAATTTTTTTAAAGACTGTAATCATAAACGTAGGGTGCACGCAGTAAATGTATACCATCAAATGTTTTAAATTACTAAAAATAAATTAACATTCAATAACTTCTATGCCTTTTATATGATAAATGTTTTCTTTTGCAATAAAAATACTTTATCTTTTAACCACATGTTCGTAGACCCATTTCCAAGCTTATTTAGATTACCATAAACCGATAACATTACAATTTAGGCTTGCAATTTCATAGCATTTTCATGCACCTCTCATTATAAAAATAACCTTGTAAAATTCTTACATGTTCTAGATATAAATCTAGAATATTTCAAACAAGTATATGGATTACACGTTCTGCAAAAGATATTTCGGATGACGGATGTCAAAAACATTCAATTTTAGTTTCCTGAATGAGTTTTTTTGGCATTGCAATTGAGAGAACAATGGTGGTTAAGTTTGAGGTTTTGAGTGGTTAAGTTACATCAAAACTACAATGGTGGCCAAAGCAATTTCCTACGTAACCTTGGTACCTACGCCGACTCCAACGTGCTTCATGCAAACAATGATGTCGTCAGTGAGGGCCAAATTCAGACAAGCATGGCCACACCAATGTGTTTGTTGTAGCCCAGAGGGGCAACATGGTGAATGAAATTGTTATAGAATGAATAATCCTGAATAGTTAAAATGTTTTCTTTTAGAATATTTCTGAAAAGTGTAATCCATAAATCTTTTAATACATTTTTTATTTTATAAACATGCACGAAGTAATTCCTACAATCTATGTAAGTGTTAGAATCACAAAGACCACAAAAAATGTATAAATAAAAAAGGAAATTGTTGTTTATCTTATCCTTAAGTACGTTTAAAACAACAAAGCAGAAATATAGAATATAGTTAGCTTCCTTGGTCTAACTTCATTGTAGTACTTTGGATTGCCTAAATAGCCTTTTGAGGTTTAGCAAGAGTACTTTTTTTTTGCCAGAACAAGAGAATTTTTAGAACAATACTTTTATCTTTGTCTCTCTTTCTCAAGTTTTTAATATCTGCAATGCAGCATATACAAGGGTTGAGGGAACATGATGAAATAAATAAATGAACACATGTAGTAGTAGGCTACCAAGGTAAAAGAATTTTCTATGAGAAAAGTTAACTTTTCTTTAAGCATATCACCTAACACTTGGGGGTTGCCATTTGTTACTGTAATCCTACATATAATTCAGTGTTAGTCCTTTATGTACACTTAACTCTGTAGTAAACAAAAGGAAGGGTACTGTTGCCAAATCAAGAGAGCTGAAGTACAAGTTAGAATGGTTCAGATATCCATAAGGATTCCATCAATGCCCACTATGTTTTCTTAGTCCTGCAGCCCTTGAAGATGTGGGATTAATCCTGTCCCTCGATCCCTGTGTCATTGGTCTGTAACACACAAATTGATATGCTAGTATTCATAACCAGTTATATTGTAATTTTGTTTAAACTACTTCTGATTTACCCTTAAAACTGAAGTTAGAGATCAAAGAAAAATGTATGCTGCAACATTAGGTTGAGTTTCTCATTCAACTATTCAATGAATGCAATTAAGCAATTAAGGAAAATGATAGACTGAGAACAATAGGCAAAAAAAAGTCCATACTATGTGAGATGTGCATATGTTTCGACCAAATATCATATTCATGCAACTTATTTTAATAGTTCATTTTCTCTCTCTCACATCATCTTATTTCACTCTTTCTTGCTTGTCTTCTTATTTCTCTTCAATGTACAAATTGTATGAAGAGAATTTCTCTCAAAAAAATTGCATCTTTTTCTCTCATCTTTTTATGTATTTGGTGATAGGGCCTTTTTCAAGAGTGGAAGTATGTAAACAAAAGTGATGAGAACAATATTTTTTTCCAGTGGATCTAATAGCATGCATGGAGGTGTAATATGTTTGTTTCTTGTGTAACATCACCCTAGATAAAAGTAGTCTTTTTACCTCTTCCTAAGGTTGATATACGAAGAGATTGCCGCATATTATTTTCATTCCGCTGCAACAACTCACCATTTTTATTTGATGAAATCATTTTTGGCGCTGATTGCTTCACAGGCTCACCATGTTTTCTGTGGCCCTGTAAAAGTTTTGGTACATAAAGTAAGAAGCATTCTGACTAAAATAGAGTAGTACATAGGTATTTTGATGCATATCAAGATTTCATATATAATCCACACTCTGAAAACAACACTACTAAATAAGAATTTCCATCAATAGTAAATAAAAAACCTTAATTTCGTCATCGGAAGACTCTAAGAAGAATAATTTAGTTTACTAAAGAGTATTACACCAGATTGGTTCTCTGGTGTTAATTTGTAGACATCAAAATAGTCCAAGGCTGCTACACACTAGGACCAAATTAGTCATTGAGGACTAAAATTGTCATTCGGAAATCATTGTGATGTAACTGATATTTGGAGGATTAAGTTATACTATAGCAAGGGAAGTTTTACAACCACTAATGAGTAAGAAAATTAAATCCATTAGAAATAACTATGTTCAGCTATTAATAAAAAACACATATGAAGTGTTAGTTGCCAAATCTGACAGATCAGTTTATGTTATCAAATGTGGCATATATAGTCCATGGTCAATAATGACAACCCATGGTTTTGTTTGATCAAAAAACGTGTTCAAATTAGCCTGAGGATTTCAAACTTACCTGATCTAACTGAGCATCCGATTTATCTGTGAAATCGAATTCCATGTAATAATTTGAGTTGTATGTATCAGCTGCATCGAATGATTTTTGTTGAATCCGAGGAGGATGGTATATTGGCAATACGTAGGTGGAAGTCTTGTCCTTATGCCTTGTGTTGAAACTATGTTTCCTTTCTGAAACTTCTATCCTATGTTTTGTTAAATCATATGCGCCTTTTTCAAAGGTTGGATCCAAAGCACTGATTTTGCTTCTTGAACAATCAGACAATATGGATGAAGCTTCTGGTTTTCTCCTTTTAGCCCATGTAAAGCCACTGGATGCTGAGACTGGTGCTGGTCCAGAGTATACACTGTTTTCATTGCAACCATCCCCCACTTGGGCAGCCTCAGACTTTCCATCACATGAAGGCTTTGGTTGCTCTATATGCAAAGCTCCTATATTAACTTTTGCAACATGTGCCCCACCATCATCTGTACCAGCATTTTGAGAATTATTCTGCATTTCCTTCACAAACAAGAAAGAGAAGTGAATAAAAAATAGTTATTTTCTTCAAGCAGTGTTGCATTGTTACTGAAAGCAAGAGCACCTCTTTCAAAGCTGGCATGTTGAAATTTATATGGTCATGGGAAACTTTGTGGACTCGTCTGTGCCTTTTTGATGTTACAGCCTCTCTCACTTTACCTGCAGCCTTTTTCCTGTGCACAAGACAGAAAATAAATTAAGCAAGTAGTTTCAATAGAAACCATGATGATTAAGTAGACTATCCATTTTAAATAATTCGGTGCTTAAGATACTCAAGTTTGGACCTGGTGAATGATTTAAATGAATATTAAATACTAACTTTTTTCACCTGAGGTCTAATTCTCCAGCATAAGGTTTTGATATAACATACGCGAATATTAGGCCTTGGCCTTTTCGAATATGATGCAACCTTTAATTTTCATTCCCTATAGTAGTACTAATAATTACTAAATTCATAAATAAGATTCAAAGCAGGAGAAAAATTCAAGTGTAATATAGCTTTGGCATAAGTATAGAAGAAAAAACTGAAATGATATATACCTGCTCGCATCTTCCCGATCTCTGGCATCCATTTCTTTGCTTGGTGGATACTTTGGCAGGAGTAATGGATCACAGGCATATGGCTTGGTTCTGAAATACTGCAAAATGTCCAACATGAAACATAGAATCAGACACATAATTATGTGCAATAGCCAAAACCGAGCATAGATCTTAGTAAAACAGCAGTTTCAGAATAACAACTATGAAAAATACACATGGAACACCATCCTCATGGTTAACTCGTGAAGAATCATTCTTTATCATAAAGATAAAGCTTATTGAAAAAGGAAGATCAAAATGCATAAAGAATTCACCTCTGACGTGAGTGCAGAGGAGGCAGTCCCACGCTTGGAGGGATCAATGGAAAGTAAAGTCTCGAGTAGTTTTACAGCAGGTGCAGGAAAACCTTTACACCTCTCTTGAAGAGAGGTTTCGTAATTAGTCTGAGGCTTAAACATTGTGGCCAGAGGAAGCTTATTCTTTTTCCAGTACTCCTGTGGTGGAGATCCACAAAGCTTGAAAATTTTGTGTAATTGTTCAACCTGTAGATTAAATAAGAACATACAATAAATTAAGCCACCAAAGATTTAGTGTTAGCCTCACAAATGAAATGATGCATTGATAGCCTTGTTCTCATGCCTTGTTTCGTAAATTCCTTTGTCCTTATTTTCTCTTTAATTTTATTTTGTTTGATTATCCTTAGAAGGATGAATAAAGTCTTGAATTTTATCTCCATGAAGTCAAAACCACATGGCAATTTCAATATCCTATTCATTAACTTGACGTGGTGATAAGGTAAATTCTCGTTGGAACAGTGTTATAGTGTGTTGTTTGATAATGAGAATTACCTCAGTTCTCCCCTTAAGGATGGGCCTCCCCAGAAAAAGTTCAGCAAATACACAACCCACACTCCATAGATCCACCGAAACTCCATAAGTTGTTGATCCCATCAAGAGTTCAGGAGGACGATACCATAGAGTCACCACTCGACTTGTTAAGGGTCGCTTGTTATTTGGACTAAGGGTATTTGCTAATCCAAAATCTGCTATCTTGAGAACACCTTCATTGCTTACTAGTATATTAGATACTTTAATGTCTCGATGCATAATACCTCGAAGATGACAATGCTCAATTCCACTTAATAACTGTCTCATGTAACACTTAATCTGTTGAGTAAAATATGAAACAACAATTAAGGTAACATCTAATGCACTAAGCTAAAGTAACCATCCTAATGAGTCATAAAATTATGTGATAAAATGCAGACAAACCTGTGCGTCAGTGAACTTTATATCTGGAGAAGCTACTAGGCCAGCAAGGTCATGCTCCATGTATTCAAATACAAGGTATATGCTGTTTGAATGTTGTGAAGTAATTATACCATCCAATTTCATGATGTTTGGGTGGTCAAGTGTGCGAAGAATTATTATTTCTCTCGCCATGAACCTAATGCTATCCGCTTGATATTTGTCAAAACGAACCTTCTTCAGGGCAACCATCCTCCCAGTTTCAACTTCACGTGCTTGGAATACACTGCTATATGTACCTTGTCCAATCTACACAAAAGAAAATGTCCTAAATAGATAAATGTTGACCTCATAGATTGTCTTGTCTCTGTTCTTTACAAGCCAGTTGCTAGTTCATGAGAATCTAAGATCAAATATTTTCATAAGTACTAGTCAAAATTTTATGCAGATGCTACGGTTTTACCAAGTCTGGATTAACAAAAACTGTTGTGTTGAGTCGTCACTGGTGAAATTTTCATGGAATCTTTATGACAGAGATTAGCTACATGATTTAATTTTTTTTCTAATAGTTAAATGCAAAAAATTCAACATTTAATATTATTATGTTTGGTTAGAAGAATGGTTAGTTAGCCTTGTTCTACATAGGAGGACTCTTGAACACAACTGAAGTTACCATCTTTAAACAAAATCATCATTGCAAAAGTTAAAGCCTACATGAACTTGCCCCAACCATCATTTAGACGTGATTCCAACAAAGCATTCATTTTTCAAGAACAAAACTTCTGTAAGATTGTTCTCATCCAAATTGGAGTTTCACCCCAATAATATTGGTTAACTTTCAACACATTACTCCATTAATTATGCAAACTACCAAGTTAAAACTCAAATTCTAATTGAAAAACATAGATTTAATTCCTCGCATACTTCTGATATTATTTCTAATAGATTCATCTCAGCAATATGTTTGTTAAATGTTTATTAAATATTATCATTTCTTTCTATTTTTTCTTCCTATCACATCATATTGTATGATACATGTATTTTTTTTTCTCCGACAAGGTGTATAATTTGGTATTTGAGATGTCATCAATCACTTATCAACATGAATATCAATGCATTGATTACTAATATAAGATGGGAATGGGGTGTTGAGTACCTTATCCAATCTCTCAAAAGAATCGGCTTTGAGAGGGACCCACCCTTGAATGGCTTCCCCAGCAACAGAGGTAAGCCAAGGTGGCCACCCAGCAGCATTCTGTTCAGCCTCCACAAACCTACACGACAACCTCAACGACACTGGACCTCTCAAGCTCCCCTTCTTCCACTCCTTTGTCTCCTCTAATCTGTCGTCCCCCTCACGCGCCTCCACGACGCCGTTTCGCCTCTTCCCATTGCACCGTTTCCGTGAGCTCGAAGCCAACACGGGCAGCCCCGGGGACGTGGAATCGCCTCCGGCAAGAACATTCTTCGAACTCGCACAGCCCATTTTCCGGAGGGTCCGACCCGGCTAGGAAACGGGTCGAGAAAACGCCTCCGAAGAAAAATGAAACACTCAGAGAGAAAACGGAGAGAAACCCATAAAGAGAAGCATTGGGAGAGGAGGGAAAACGGTGGCTTTGTTGCTCCCCCCCTCGCTCCTTCGATTCGGTTTTTTCTCTCTTCCAAAAATAACACAATCCAGTAACCAATATCCAACCCTCTTCTCTCTCTCTGTCTCTCTCTCTGTATGTCGCGAGATCTGCGGAGGATTTTCGAGGATGTCGCGAACGGTCGTGAGACATTCGCGGGTCCCAATGGGTGCATATCTCTTTTTGGTGTTCTAATGTAAGAGAAAGAAAGAAAAGAGGGAGAGAGAAAGGTGTAATGTAACGGTTCGAATGATGTGTTGTTTGTTTTCTGTTTGTTTGTCGCTTTGGTTGGATACACAGAGAAGTACAAAATAGAAAGATAAAGAGAGTGTGTGTTGTAATGGCATGGTTCACAATGGCTACATGCCAACTCCTAACAGCACCATTCAAACGCATGATGGAGTTAGTTCATTTGGGTTGGAATAATAATTTCATCACCAATCATGCATCCACACTCATTCTTCTTCTTTCATCATGTCTTTGTAATCTGACAGTTCTTTTAGTTTTGAGTTGCTGTCCAATTCTGACCCGACACCTCTCTTGGACTTTATTGGATAATTTACATGTTCAGTCAATGATTGTGGTTATCATCTTCTTTCCTTTCAATCTATCCATCACTACGTGGGTCATGATTGCTTCTGGTTTTCATTGTATTTTGATTATGTGACTCAAGTGATATAGTGCATGTTTTTGGAGCTTTTGGTGCATCACTCCCTTGTATATTTTTTTCTCGGTTAAAAGAAAGCAATGATACATGTTTAATTATCAAAGCTAATGCAAAAAGTTTCACATAGTTGTGCATGTATCAGTTATACAGTATTAATAATAATAATAATAAATTCTATTAGAGGTTGAGTTTTTTAAAAGAAGATTCTCTTTCAAAGGAAATAGTATCTGAAATTTGTTTTGAGAGAAACTTTGTTGACTTAAGCATCACTGAATAATTGTTGTGTAATGCTCACATCTTGTACTCGGAAAATGATCTAATGCCATGCTCAAATCAATTAAACTCTCCCACTTTTTGTAAAAAAAATTTGTATGATGTTGACACATAATGATTTTTGTATGATGCTGCCAGATTGAAAAACTACTAAGTTACTCTGGTTAAAATAGTTTCAACAGGGTTTATTCAGAAAATGAAGATAATGTGCAGAACTATGTTGTGAGCCAAAATCCTGCTGCTAAGATTCCTTGACACGGGTAAAGTGAACAGAAAAACAGGAAAAGAAAATAAAAGATGAGTTAAATTAAATAAGTCTAAACTTTAATGTGTTGACCATCTTTAGAAAATAATAAAGGCAGTAGCAGATGGGTGCTTCCTTTCTATACTTTCTTGTCAGATTATCAAGAACATGTAGAGGCCATATCAATAGTACATATAATTAAACAAATAACTAAAGAAATTGTTTCTTTTTCATGTTTTAAATTATATTTTGCATTCCTTTATTACGATTAACATATAATTTTAATCTTTTAAACTTTTTTTTCCAATTTAGTGTTTTTTAATTCTTTAATCATTATAGTCTATATACCATTTTTCTTCTTTATGTATAACTTTTAAAATAATTAGATATTTAAAATGGATTTTTAAGGATTTTTTTAAAATGTTCGAAAGTAAAAAAAAAAGTTTTTAAAAAATTATGAAGTGTGACTTTAAGGTTTTAAAGAAAGTGGAATTTGGATTTTCCTTTTCTAAAATGTTGGATGAAAGGTGGTGTTTTAGTTGAGGGGTGGTTTCTTAAGTTGAAGAAAGATTGAAATGGTTTAATGAATTCAATTAATGAATGTTTTTGAAAGTAAATGAGAATTTTTTGGATAAGAATGAATGAATTGAAAGATTGAATAGCTTATTGTAACAAAAAAGAGAAAGACTGAATTTGGGTAAAAGATTATTGAAATATCAAAATTACATATTATTTGTAAATAAAACATAACTAAAACTTTTTCAACTAGAATTTATTTTCTTTTAATTCTTAAAAAGAAAAAAAAATATTATTTTAATAATTATATATTGAAATACATCAATTCACAATTATGATAAACCAGCACAATTTTAATATTGTTTCATAATTTTTTTTTTCAATTATAAAGTGGAGAGTTGTCAACCACTTTAAGATTTTGTTATATTATCATAACATTTGTATCTCGTGTTAGTTGACAGTGGTCTTCAAACCATATTCACCTACTCTATAATGAATTTGAGAAAGTTAGCTCTGAAATGAAAATTGAGAGACACTTGCCACACATTTTTAAATCAAACAATTTTTCATTCTAATATTTAGAAAAATAAAAGTTAAAAAAAAGAGAATAAAATAAAATAAAAGTTAAAAATGTTTGATGGAAGGAAAAGGGAAAAGTTTTGATGAAAGAGAAATTTAATACAAGTATATACACAAGAAGAAAGAAATATGTTCATGGAAAATAATACAACATACTCCATTATTTTAAAAGTTATTTCCATATTATTTCTTTTCTTACAAGCACACAAACTTCTTTTCATCTATCTCTATTTCTTCCCTACCAAATATGCATTAATTTCTACTTTAAGTCTGAAAGAGTGACAAAATTTTGGTTAAATTTAACTTCACCTATCTCATGTGAACAATAATGAGGTAAACCTCATTCAACAACTCCACCTTACTACAATCTAAACAATACAAGTTTACAAGGTTATAATAAACAAACCTAAGCACTGTCCCACTTACATAAGATAAATCCATTGAAGATGATTGAAGTTAGCAAAGTCATTCTTTAAACTTCCATTCCATATCATACAAAAGGAATTCAATACAAGCTTTTCAATTATTTGTACTCTAGAACTGCACTTACAGCTTACAAGGAGTATTTATAAATTATATAATAATGTTCGTACATTAGTTTAAATGATCTTCATACCTGTAAACGATATCTTATACAACCAATTCCATAATTTAGATGTACAAAAGAAGGTGTTACATACAGTGAAACTAGAAAACAATAAACATGCACTAACCATTGCCAACTCTGAGTAGTGACTGCACCTTCATATTATCCATTTCATCTTCTAGACAACTTCATTCTGTACTTTAGGTGGAATCAGTAATCATGAAACCACACTTTTATACTATGATTTGCTCTTCTTTTAAGCGCAAATGTACAGGTCTTCGGTCATTATTTCCAAAGTCCATATCTTTAAGCAAAGGGTGCTTCTCTGGTGGTACGACACTCGGTTTTAATGGCACTGAATTGGTATTAGCTGTGTTGTGGCTGCTATTTCTAGCAGCAGGCACATCATGATTATGCTTACCCTCATACGTGGTTATGACAGCTTTGGGGTCGGTTGAAGCTCTCTCAACATGCTTACGCACGTTGCATCCTGCGCTTGTGCATTTGTAATAACTCCTGTCCATAGAAATTCAATAGCAGACAATTTAAAAGAATTCCAGAACAAAATACTTTCAACCTATAAACAACACAGGTTACCGAATTGTTGATAGATTGAAAGAATGAGTGGCTGTGTCCTCATACACATTGACTAAAGTGTATATATCTAAGGGAAACAATTATGCTTCAAAAGATGAGAATACACTAGCTTCAAGGGAACAAAAGAAAGAAACATTTACAATCGAACATCACCATTTCAGTGAGCATATTGGATTCCAAATTTCCAACTACCTAGATTTATTTAAAGAAAGACTTGAAAATAATATAAAAAGTGACAAACATCACATCCTTATTCCTGGTGGTTATTAGTGGCCTCTGTCGAGATGAAATGTCAAGTTTCTCCCAATTTTCCAGTAAAATTTGTCAAGCGTAACATTTGGGGTTATAGTCCCCAATCCCATTGCTTATAGCAACAAAAATTCTATAATAGAGTCTGGGAGCAGAAGCAGACACAGACAATCATTTGTACAGAGAAATCAAAAGCCAGAAATCAGGGATGGGTGAAAGCAAATTTCTAAGCCAATACTTTTAGTGCACAATACGAAGAAAACTTAAAGCACGTGAGGTTAATTTAGCAGTAGTCTTAAAGAAGAAATTTTTGTTTCATTTTATCTGTTACTTTAAGAAACTTTAAAGATGTCTATTAATTTCTCTAACTTTATCCTCGTCTCTTGATATCTCCCACTGAATGAAATGATAGCAAAGCATCAAGAAGTACAAGGGAAATATTGCCAAATACACTTTTTTAAGATATTCATAATCCAAAACAAAATGATATTTTTGGAAGAGGCAGTATCAATCGACACAGATTTGAATGTGAGTATATTACATTGACCTCCTTGAGGTTTAAGAAACACGTGCAAACTCCCTTTTTAGCTTCAGAAATTACACTGACAATAAAATTGTTATATTAGACAAATAGCCCTAGCACAAAATTTAGAAGTTTTTCAAAGACATACCTACTGTGTACATTTGTTCAGGAACATAGTACCCATTTAAAATCAACTAACGTGAAAGCACAATATACAAATAGAGAAAGTGAGTTCACATTATACACAATTAACACAGACTGGATTTCATGTAAGAAAAATCAAACATAAACTTCTTATAGCCTGGTAGCACTGATTCACCTTGTAACATAAAAAACCGCTGCTTGTGAATTAATTTGTCCTCGATATTTTATAGTAGACCTCAATGAAAGATTCAGAAAACATAATGAAGGATTCTTGTATCTTCGATTAATATCATGTCTATTAAGGTAATCAAACTCTATGCAATTAGTTATATGATTCCAAAGCGATATACTGTTTAAGAACTAAATGCATTCTGAATTTTGAGAAATATGAACATACAAATCTTTTAGAAGAAATATTGTGGCAAAGAGTTAAAGAATCACCTCGGATGAGGGTTCCCCTTCACCACTTTCTGACCATACTTTCTCCACCTGTAACCATCATCCAAAAGATCAACTTCGCTTCTTGTTTGCACAATAATTTTGGGTTCTGTTACAGTCTTCTGAGAAAGAGGTACTTCGGAAACCGCAAGATCAGTATTCCTGAAAAGCATAAATTTAGCCTATATTGTGAAGAATTAATGAAGTGCATAGTTGTATGATAAAGGATCAACATGGATAAACTTGCCTTCTCTTAGGGTTTGGCTCAATGTCATCTGCCTCTTCCCTATTATCTACATCACCCACTTCCTCGCTCTCAGTTGACCCAGGTAGTAGTTGCCTAGGTGCCCCTTGATTGGAAGTCTGGTCACTTTCAGGAACTGAACAATCAGGAATGTTTTCACTAAACTTGTTTACTTGTTGTCCAACCCAACCTTGTGAGTTTGACTCAGACTTAGGCTGAACAATTGCACTTCCATTTGAATCACTATTATCCTTGACACGTCTATTTGCCTGAGGCTTTTCATGGTTATGCTGACCTTTATAGATAATTTCAGTTATGTGACCATCAGGGGCACGCTCAACTTTTTTCTTCACTACGCAATTCAGATGTGTACATTTGTAGTAGCTTCGTGGATACTCGCTGCCCTTAACCTGTTTCTGCCCATACTTGCGCCAGTTAAAGCCATCATCTGCAGGTTTGTCAATGGCCTGGGAAACCAGCTGATATTTCTTATCAACCTGTGAGATATCCGATGTTTCCATTTGAGAATTTTTAGTTTCTGGTACAGATGAAACTATTTGCTGCTCCGAAGCTTCATTTACAGCAAAAGATGGCTGCTGTAGAGGTGGTTCAGTAGGAGCTGTTACTGCATGCATCTGGTAATCAGCTTGCATGTGCATATGAGATTGTGCTAGGACAGCTTGAGCTGTAACCTGTGCTAAAGCCTGTTGGTGAGACATCCCAAAGGGGCTCTGTATACATCAAATTGAAGAGATGGTGAGAACCTCAAACAAGTATATCCACCGTTCCAAGGAGAAAATATCACATTAAATAATAATAATAATAATAATAATAATAATGAGTAAACACCCCAACAGCAGGACCAGCAAAATATGTAATGCATACATAACCATGCACAGTCATTCAGAAATAAAAAAGACACAAATTTTTAAGGGCAAAACGAATCTTGAATAACCTTTATGACATTTACCATGTAATTATGAACAAGTAGAATGCAAAGCTAACAAGCGTTAATAGAAGACAAATAAATCCAATTATTGAGTTCCTTAGTCAACATAGACATGGACAAGGAAAATATCTCGATTATTTTCACTATCGAGTGACTTACGGAGATCGCATTTTTCAGCCACGAATTTTGTGTTCATTTGTTATTGCCAAAACACCATATCAAAACTAACATTAAAGAATCAGGGTATTGCAACCAAAAACCATTTCACTTTGACACATAATACCTCTAAAAGTTTTGACATTTTGAAAAAGTCTGATCTAAATCCCTCTACCATCACTAGAGCAACCCCTCCAACAACACCAAATTCATACTTGTTTTACTCCAAATTAATGTTCTTCACCCAGTTAAATGCGCTAAAAAGCAACCCCTTGTCTGAAAATCCGCTCATACAACTCCACAACCCAGAAATCATTCGACACTAGTGAAGTAGTTCACTGAAAACATAACACACGACACAATACAATCGTAATAAAATCCAGATCAAATCTGAATTGTTGAGAGTACTATACTACAATCAGAGCCCACCTAAATAAACACTGATAACCCCAAAATCACAAAACTCCAATCCCCCATGCCCATCAACCGATCCCACACCCTTCTTTCAAAAAGACCACATCTTCACAAAAACACCACACCCCTTTTGAAATTCATCCTCACAGCACACCTTCAGGAATCGCTATTACAAATGAAATTAATCACCTGAGGGGAAAAGAAGCCAGGGGAGTTAAGAAACCCAGAAGGGCTCAACCCGGGTGGGACAGTGAATACAGGGGAACGAGCAATGACCAAATTCATGGGTCTGCTCTGTTTGAAGCCCTTGTGGGGTCCATCGTCGTCCTTACCGGAGTTGTCGGCCACGGCGGCGGAGAAGGCCATCGGGGAGGCCATGGCACCGGCAAGAAGCTGGGAGAAGGAGCGGCAGTCGGCGGCGGCATCGGAACCGAAGAAGCTAGACACGAGGGTCATGGGACCGGGGCTAGCGCCGCCGGCGGCGGAGAAAAAGGCTTCCGCGGAGGGACGCGGAGGGAGTGTGATGGTGGGGCGCGGATGCGGCGCCGTGTCGGAGTGGGCGTTGGGAGTGGACATGGATGGTGGGTGGAAAAATTATGGAAGAGAAAATAAGATGGAAAGATAGCGCCAGAGAAGCACGAAACTATGGTTTCGTTTATTTTCGTTTTGTGTTGTGTTATCTTCAACACTCTCAGCGCAAAGTCCAATCGGTGTCGTGCAAAACTCAATAATAACAACAATAATAATATTATTAATATTGTCGGGAAAAAACTATTTTGTTTTATTAAATAAAAAATTATTTATAACAAATATATTTCTCTTTTTATTAAAAGACAAAACTATAACAAATAACGTTAAGTATGTTTTATTCAATACTTATCTCTTTTACCTTAATATCCTGTGTTTTTTTTGTGTTTGGTTTCTTTTCTTTTTCTTTGTTTTACTACATTCACAATTTGTTACCCTTCTTCCAGCTCTTATTACGGTGTTATGCGATTTATAAAATTAACAAATTGATTAATATGGTCAGTAATATTAAATTTATTAATAATCAATATAATTTTCTCTTTCAATTGATTAATGTATGCTGGTAATTTTTTTCTTAAAAGGAATGAGTTTATCTTATTCATTTTATTCATTTTGTCGGTGTTGCCTATACAAATTATAAAATATTTTGGTAAATGTAATTAATATAAGAGACAGTTTGAATAATTATTTTCCATTCAATTAATTAATATTCTAGTTTTTCCTTTTTAATTCTAAGAGAAATTGAGTTTATCTTGTTAATTAAAATTTATTGTTTATTGACAATAAAAAAAGAGAGTAAAAAAGCAGTTACTATTGATATAAAAGACAATTGAAAAGAAATTCTATAAAAGAGATGAATAATTTAGTAAATATTTAACTATAAAAGAGAAACTCCATAGATAGGAATGGAGGTGGTATAATGTTTTAATAAATATTTAATCATTCAAAATATAGTAAACAGTTTATGGAATTTTAATATATAAATATCATGACTTTTATTATATTTATGTCTTTTGTTTCTATCTAAGGGCAGAGTATCCATGAATAATGATTTTCTTTTCTCTTAGTTATTCATATTTTAAACCTTGAAAAAAAAATGTATTTATTGTACATAAATTTTTAAGATGTTCAATAGTAAAAGAAACTATTGAAAGAACAAGGTTTTTAAATGAAGATTACATTCATTCAAGAGATTAATCTTCATCACTGAGATATTATAATAGAATTTATACTGAAAATTTATTTATCACATAAAAACTCATTTTAATATTTTTTATTATAAATAAATCTAAAATTTGTACTAGGATGAAAAACAATATTGATATATTTAATCCTTTATTTTTGTTATAATTTGTGTTGTATCTAACGTGTGAGCATGATGGTGAGAGTGGGGCACCATGCTTAATTTTACGAACAGATCTTGCTTATGGTGTTACCCTTCCTTCAACATTTTCAACTATAAACTTCATAACTCCATTGAAGGGCCCCATTTAAACTCAGACAAAATGTCACCATTGTTTAACCCTTTCTAAATATATTCTTTCACTTCTACATAAAGATGTTGTTAAAATCTTTAAAGTAATTTGGTTTTTCCACACGTTTTTCACATACAAAAAGAATATTCTACCCTTATGATATTATCTATTCAAATATTAGTTCAATTTTATAAGTAATTAAAGTGGATTTAGTAACTTGGTTCTTGTAAATCACAACTATATGCATTGTTACTTTTAATTAAGTAGTTGAGAGCTTGAATTATGGTAATATCTCTTTAAATATAAAATTAATAAATTGTTAGAAACTTTGTATAAGCAATTTGGCTTAATTTTTTTAAAATAAAATATATTTTAGGTTGAATTTATTGGGACTACATTCTTAATATTAAAATAATTTGTACTTAAAATTTTACAACTTTGATTTAAATTTACTAATAAAAATCACAATCGAAAACGGTTGGAGATCCCACATCGACTAGAGATGAGGACAATTCATTGTATATAAGTGAGTGTTAACCTCAATCACACGAGTTGGTTTTATGGGGTTGAGTTAGGCTTAAAGTTTACTTCGTAATATGGTATTAGAGTAAATCCTATCTTAGCAAGTATTTGTTGGGATTATCAGGTCACCCCCATAATATGTTATCCCAATAAAAACAATTAATAACTTCGAGATGATTATGTGATTTTTTTTTAGGAGTGTACTATATCACTTCTTGTAGTTTAGTTTTATTAACTTACCAAAAACCATATAAATTTAAAGACGAGGGAAATGTTTCAACATGTTTTAAAATTATAAGATAATACCTAAAACTATTAACAAACAAAAAAAAATTAGTAAACAGATTTTAACTTTATAAGCACAATTCATTTTATTAGTTTTATTATAATTCAACTAATATTAATAATGATAATTTATTTAACCTATTTAATTACTTCAAGTCCACAAACATTAGTTTCATTGGTCAAAGTAAGTTTGTTGCAACTGATAACCATATATAAACATTTCAGGTGTAATAAATTTTCCTCAACTTCTTATTACTTAATTTTTTTAAATTGGTAATAATTACTTTATGTTTTAATCTACATTATTTAGATTATAAAAAAACAATAAAATATTTTTTATTATGTTTTTTACTTATAATATATATACATATGTTATTGGAACAATACCATACATCAACTAAATTCATACACATTTTAATGACATTTAAAATCAATACACCATCTTCAAATTCATAATATCACTTTATTCCAATTAACAGTGAAAAATGCTGTTTGAATGACAAATTCTTGTTTGGTGAAGATCCATATAAATAATAAAGACTTTCTTTTAAAGTTATTATTATGAAAAAAATGATAAAAGTTATTTTTTTAAATTTCCTGAAAATTTGAAAATAGAAAATATATTTTTCTAGTTTGGTTTGCCTTTCAGAAAATAATATTATCAGGAAATAATGTTTTCCGAAAATGAATTTTGGTTAAACTTACGGAAAAACATTATGTGGGAGAGGTAAATCTAATTTTCTGGAGTTAAAACAAAAATTTGACAGAAAAAAAAATCAAATGACTCTTATTAAATCATTTAATAACATGACAACAAAGATAACGCATTTTTGTCTAGATATCTCAATAAATCATTATATAAACGTTTTCATAAATATCCCTGCACAACCAAACTAAACAAAACTTAGTTAATTATAAGAATTATCATTTTCTAAATTAATAATTATACAAACGATTTTTTTCTATTACCAAATACTCAACTATATTTATAGATAATTAAAACAAATTCATTATCTTTTACACGATTTCAAGATCATTCTATTATAACATTATTTACTGCCATGGATTCAACCATTTGGTTCAATTTTGATTTTAGTTGGCGAAGGTCATACAAAAAAAAGAGCAAT
Organism: Phaseolus vulgaris; assembly: GCF_051622355.1. Classification (NCBI taxonomy): domain Eukaryota; kingdom Viridiplantae; phylum Streptophyta; class Magnoliopsida; order Fabales; family Fabaceae; genus Phaseolus; species Phaseolus vulgaris. Next base: position 3,500,282 of record NC_143505.1, read on the forward strand.
TCGTATTTTAACCATGTATAATATAATATATACACAATATATACAGTGTATGTGTGAAATATATACAACATAAATTATTTTATTATTATCATCTCAATATTTTTACTTTTCACAAAATTTAACACACATAATAAAGTAACATATAATTCATCCAATGTAGTAAGAAAACGATATATATATATATATATATATATATATATATATATATATATATATAATAAGGCATCCTACTTATTGCCACTCTTTAGAGACACAATATATAACAGTGAAGAAAATGACAAGTTATTTTATTTATAATATTTATATATTTGGTATTGGTAGCCCTTGTAATAGTAGAATCTGAAAATAAAATAAAAAAATTCAATTTTTTTCATAATATAATATAAAAAAAACTGGAGAAATATATATATGCTCTTTAGCTAAAAAAATGATTCCTGATTAATATCAATGATTACATATATATTTTTTATGTCAAAAATTAACATCAAAAAGATAATTTTCCATATACATCCATTTTCATTATATTTGAAAAAAGAAAATAACTAGTTATTACTAATTATCGCAAGTGCTGATAAGATAAACAAAAAACAAAAAAAAACTAATTATCGCGAAACTACGATGTTTTGAAATCAACATAAAATGTGAAAAGGATAAGATGCAGGAACAGACTAAAATGAGGGAAGAATAAAAGTTTGAAGAAAATATTAAAAAAGAAATTCAGATGATAAATTTTTTAAGATTGCGAAAATGAAATGATAAATGAACAATAATTTAATGTTTTCTGCACTGTGAGTGAACAATTTTGGGTTGATGAGTGAGGGAAAGATATTTTAGAAAAGTTTGTGCACCTAAAACGATTGAATTGATTTGTTTGAAGCAAAGCAGATTAAAAAAATATGTTAATTTTGTATAAAAGAAAATTAAATTAATTTGCAGAAGAAGGAATGTTCTAAAGAGGTGGAAGGTAGTTTAGTATTTGATAGGTGTACGTGGAGCAAGTTAAACCATTCATGAATTCAACGCTCTGCAAAGTTATTGTCTCCTTCAAATTCACAAAATCAAATAAATAATTCAAACCAAGTTGATGAACAAAGACAGAGTTCATGTGCTAAAAAAGGAAGTGTTTTATCTGAAAAAGAAATGTGCTATTTATGGTAATCACTCTTTGATGCAGTAAAATTAAAGTTACATACTTCTATAGTTCACGTGAATATGTTCTACAATACTTATGTAATGATCCATTCAACATAATATACTGCTCTAATTTTACTGTAACCAATTATGTGTTGGAACTTATATATAATTTGTCAAAAATAGTATAAAATATAAAATATAAAGCACAGTAGACAGGTAGGAATAAAGAAGTGATCTAACTAAAGTGGCAATAAATAGCAAGGGCAGCTAGAGGGAAGAAGGAGTGTGGGGTCCTGAATAAAAGGGCAAGTGGCCTAAATTTTAAAGTCACATTTAATTTTAGTTCCCTATCATGCACTGTGACTAGGATGACAAAGTACTTATTAGGAAGTCTCATTTCACACTTTTTTGACTTCACATTTTTAATCTATTATTAATAGATGCATTAGAGGTTTAGATTTTTCTAATTAGAATTTAAATTAATTTAAGAAAAAAATTAGAATTCTCATATTATTGTTGGAGATCTCAAATCGACTAGAAACAAATATATTTCATAGTATATAAACGAGTACAAATCTCAATTTATGAGTCGATCTTGTAAAATTTAATTAAATTTAAAGTTCACTCTCTAATATAGTATAAGAGTCATTTAGAACCTATCATGACAAAAGTTTCTTCCATTGATCATGTTACTATTAAATCACTCATTATATAGTCTTACACGAGTTGACAATTTCGACATAAAGTGAATGTTTGAAAATTTTACATCATCTAGAAGACATATATATATATATATATATATATATAAAAGAATACAAATCTCACTTTATAAACTAATTTTATAAGATTGAGTTAGATCTAGATCCCAATAATCTATTAATAGTAATTTCACACATATCCGTCATGTAAAGTTCTATAACAATGTTAATGTGGTTTTGTTTGTTAAGTCCTTCAATCTACTTTTACCGGTGGAAACATGAGTTTCAAATGGTTCCATGATTAGATTACAGTTACTTAATCTTAATGTGAATGTTTCTTTAATATAAACTTAGCTCATGGGTTGTAGTCAAGTGTGGTGTTACCTTTAAAATAACAAAATCACTCCAATCTTAATCCACACATACTTTATTTATCCTTAGATGCATTACAAAAATAAAATAACAGAGTAGAGTTGATAGTTTTTTTTTTATATATATTAAACAATGTGCACCGTATGAAAGTTTATTGAATGAGTTTGATAGAAAGTAGAGAAGTGTGTGGAATTAAGAATGTTTTATTTTGTTGGGGGAATTTGAATATGAGTATGTGAGAGAGTTTGGTATAAAGCAAGTTGAGTGTGGTGAGTTGGTGAGATGGCATGACACTGCCACTTGCTAATTGATGTAGAATGGCATTTGGCAGCAAACCCTATATATAACAACGTGCTTCCAACCAAGTTGCCAAATGGCCCAATCCATTTAAGAGACTTTGAATGTCAAAATATTAAGTCATTTTTTTCAGGACATTTAATTTATATAAAAAAGTTACTTTCACAACTCCATAGTAAAAAATATTAATTTATAATTCTTTTTTAAATTCATCTTTTCATATGACTTATATTTTAACAAAAGATTATTTCTTCTTTTATTTTTAATAATTATAATTTGAAATTGTTAGATCATGGACATGATCCGATGGTTGGTCATTTATGAGTCGTTTCTCGACCTATGTATCTAACGTTATGAATTAGCACAAGTCAAGTGATCTCAATCAATTAGTCTTAATCACTCAATTAAGATATAATCATGACTAATGGATGGTTGATCATTACCCGAACTTTGACTGGACATGATGATGACAGCCTTAGTAGCATACGCTAGAGGGTGGAGGGCGAGGAGGGCAATGTACAGTGATGGGCTTGGACCCAACGTATGTTATATGAATCGTGATTGATCTTTAATGGTAGAGGACGTTCATATGTTAAGTATCTTGTGTTAATTAGACTTAGTCACCCTTAACGGCTCAATAAAGGCAAACTCGGACTATGTTACGTAGGATATGACCAATATATATTACAGGGAACATCAACAAGGAGATCTATCTTTTATACACGGTTACAGGGTACACTTATCGTAAACCGCTTGGAGAGATTCTAGGACTAGGTTACAACTCGGTCTCTCTCTCTCTCTCTCTCTATATATATATATATATATCAAATTATCTAGTACACAACATATGAAGTATTCTCAACTCATATTTTATCTTATACTCATTATATTTTGTGCTCTTTCTCACTTGAGCGCTGGAATGTCATCGTAGGAGGAGCCCTTTCATTTCCTGAAGGTTAAATCATTAGAGTTTGAAGGAAAACCACTAAGAGCTCATCCAGATTCCGACCAACCTCAAGTTCCCTATAACAAAAACATTTTACTGTCAGTATATTATCATTTTTTATCGGATCGACCGACATACGCTTAAACAAAGTCAGCAAAGCTAACCCGCGACTAAGGATTAAGTAATGCAGTCCTAAACGCAGTCCAATCCCTTAATTCGGCCCAATAACCAAGGCCCACTTAGGTAATATAAATAGCACAAATTCCAAGAATCAGGGGGACCATCAGGTACAGTGCTCTGACAGCCGAGTGTCGAATACCTTTACTGACTTGAGCGTCGGAGTGTCTTCTGCAGGTACCATCCGAGTCTGGATTACGAAAAGGCCGAGAGGTACAACAAGCAGAAGAAAGGAAGGAGCTTGCGAGGAAGGAAGTTGAAGCACAGTCCAACCAACCGACCAAGGAAGTTGAGTAGGAGCCTCAAGAGTTCTCTGGGTCCCAACCCTATACGAGAACAATTGGCGCCCACCATGGGACCGAGAGAATTATCGTGAACTTGGAGACGGATGATGATGAATCCCAACACATGTCACGGTCCCCGTCAACAGGCCGACCGACACCATGGTCCCATCAATGGGCTGATTGACACCATGGTCCCATCAATGGACCGACTGACATTCACACCCTAGAGACGGATGACAAATCCCAACACATGTCACGGTCCCCATCAATGGGTTGATCGACACCATGGTCCCGTCAATGGGCCGACTGACATTCATGCCCTGGAGATGGATGATGAATCCCAACACATGTCACGGTCCCCATCAACGGGACGACTGACTCCATGGTCCCATCAATGGGCCGACTGACATTCACGCCCTAGAGATGGATGATGAATCTTGACGACCGACACCTTAGAAGACAAGTGTCAGCTAGGATGAAGCATTAATCGGCATACCCTCCCGATACCTCAACAACACGGTTCGGCCAGGATGAAGCTTTAATCGGCATACCCTCCTGATATCTCAACAACATGGTTCGGCCAGGATGAAGCCTTAACTGGCATATCCTCCCGATACCTCAACAACACGGTTTGACAAATTTGGTGTGAATAATCATGCATACTTTTAGTTATGAAAAATAGCTTATGAATTGTAGCAATTGTTATTGCTCTTTCATTTCACTGTTACAACAAGAATGCCTTCAAAGGAAACAATCTCCCTTTCACCCACGACTACTCCTGTCACAAAATTCTAAGATAAAAAAAACTCCCCTTCCCAAACACTATAAGAAAAAGCCCAATTATTTATGGATAATTACCCATTGACTTTTGGTAGTAGATAAATTTGCTATACCCACTAACATTAAAATGTTGTTCCAAAAAATTAAATGGGTCCTAAGCACTTACCTACTGATAAGGGGTGGTGGGAAAATAAAAAACATAATAAAAAGTTTTAATCTATGGGTAAAATTAAAAAAATATTAAAAATTAAATAAAAACCTTAATAACACATTAATTCCCAAAATCATATTTCGTGTTTCTCAGAACATTGTTATCGTTTTCCAAATGTGAAGAAAACCTAACAGTGCCCAAATCTCCAATCTCCATTTCCCACCTACAATCCTGAATCTCAAACCCAACCATTTGTTTCAAAATGTGATGCAACTAGTGCATCGCCTACCGTCGTCGTGTCGTGAACCCATGGCGAGTTGGTGAATAACTCCATCATGGTTTCATGAAGTCGTGGTGAGTCGAAGAAGAAGAGGGCACAAACGTTGATTCGTATTTGTTTCTCCGTCCCCATTAAGTATCCCAATGTCTTACGGAAATAAAGAACTTTGAGTTGATTCTCTTTTGCTGATAGTTGTTTGAGCTGGACTTTGACAAATGAGGCTTTGAGTTCTACATTAATGAAGTGGCTTCTTCTTTTTTGGGCTCATGGCTTTACCATTTTCACATTGCGATTCAAAACATGACAAAGTTATCCACGTTCCCCTAATAAGCTTCCTAACGCTTTGTTTGGATTAGGGGTGTAACGCTTTGTTTGGATTAGGGGTGTGGGGGAGTGGAAGTGTGAAGAAAATTAAGATTGTTTGGAGTAGGGTATGTTAGAATGAATGTGTGAGGAAATATTTTTGAAATTGATGAGGGATGTGATGGTTGTAAGAATATTTAAAATTATTTTTAATGGTATAAATTATAAAATTACAAATTTATTCTTGTATATATATAAATAATTACATTAATTTACTCTATATTTAAAATAAATTTTAATTAACACTCTCGAAACTCATTCACAATAATAAATATATTTAATTTATTAAATTAATTTTAAATAATATAATATATTTTTATTACTATCTTAATATTTCTATTTTAAAATAATGTATATAATTAATTTTCATAAAAAAAAACCCAAAAAAAATTTGTATAAATAATAATATTTAAAAAAAACATATTCACATATGTAATTTAAATTCATGTCAAATAAAATAAAAACTTATATTTCATCAAATTTCCAATATTCATCTAACGGTATTAAATCTTCTAATTTATTCTCTTCATTTTTTGTTTTTTTTTAATTACTAAAATATTATTTATAATATTTTTAATTATAAGAGTAATATTTTATGTAAAATGTGAGAAATTAACTGTATATAATTTATAAGATTATGCTATGTCTATGTAAAATGTGAGAAATAAAATATAAGATTAAAACTTTTATATTTCCATTCTGTCAAAATATTAATTTTAAATATAAAATTTCTTTTTTTATAGAAAATTAAATGTTCAAAAAAGAATTTTGTAAACAAAAGAATTAAAAAATATAGGAATAATCTAAAAACAAAAACACAAACGTGAATGCAGTGGAACGTGAATGCTGGGTCTCCTGTGCATGGCAAATAAATTATAAGGAAAATGACAAGATATAATAGGTTTAGAAATAAATATATATAATAAATGATAAATTTGTAATTAAATGATATAAAAAATTATTAAAATAATAATATTGAGAGTTGTAATATAGTTGTATAAAAAAATATAATTATTCATATATCATTGCTCAAAATATAAAAGAGTTGAAGTGTCACCCAAGAACAAACACTCCCTAAACGTGATTCTGTTTTTTCTAATAAATATGTGATTAATCATATCTTCAATGAAATTTCAGGAAAAGTGTTTTCTCATATATAGTGATTGCTGCCGCGGACCACAACCACAGTCACGCGGTCACCACGAGGCCGCCACTACTCCTCCCACTCACGCCTTGCCGCTGCCACTCTCACCACGTCACTAGTTCAGGTTGCTATAACTACCACCGCGAGAAGTCGAGATCGGTCTTCCATTTCCTTTTTTACGTGTATTTCAACTCGCGGGTTCATCCTTGAACCCGTTCGAATTTACGAGTCTGTATCTGTCTGGCGAGTCAACTCGGAAATAAATTTAGTTTTGACAAATTCGATATAAAATCGGACTAGCCGAGTCAACGAGTTATGAAAAAAAAGTCATTAACGATTCAAAGGTGCGTTTTTCGTCATCGCGTCGCGTCTTGCTTGCGTCCAAGGGCCACCCTTAATGTCCAAAGGAAATGTAAAAATAAAAAAATTGATGGAAATAAAATAAATAAGAGATAAAATAAAATTTAAATATGTTTAATTAAAGAAGTATATATATATATATATATATATATATAAAAAAAAGTGTTTCTCTCTTTTTTAAATTATTTATCTATTTTTCTATCAAGTAAGTTATATTTATTTCATCGTTACTCTCATAACTAAAGACACCATTAATCATAAAAATCTATTTCATTTCAGTTTTTTAAGTAGGTCTTATACGGAAAAAATTTAAGTTCTATAGTATGTTTACAAACTTGTTTAAAAAAAAAAATGCGTTTAAGATGCGAAAGTTACAACTATTAACTTCTAAAAATCATGGTCGAAACTTCATTAAAACTAAAACTCACTGTTTTCTTACAAAGAGAATAAAAAATTAGGATAAAGATAAAATAAAGTGAATGAAATTATATTTTGGCTTTCATAATCTTTGTTTTTAAAAACAAATGTTTCATAGGATTTGATTGTTGGTTATTCAAATCCATACACAATGAAAATTGTGTTGTGTAAATTATTCCTCTAATGACATGTTATTATATCGAGTAATCGTCATCAATAGTATTAATCTATTATGTGTATATAAAGTTAAATAATTAACGTCTTTCTTTCTTTGTACATGAAAGTGACTTATAAGAATTGACGTGGTACGAAATTTAGTTGTTTCTCTCAAGCAATATTTGATTGTTTAAGATAGTATATATCTTGTAAGATAATTATTAGATAAATAAATTATTGTAATGAAATGATATTTTGTGTTATGTCTATAAAAAGAAAGTATTTTTTATATTCCAGCTGAAAAATAATTTAGATCCTGCTACTATAAAATAATGGTTGAAAGAACTAAAAGTTTTTTAAAATCACATAATCACTTAACAGTTTCGATGATATATATAATAATAATAATGTCGAATAAACAATATTTATATCTCATTTTTGTAAAAGAGTATTATTTTTTCTTCTGTTGCGCCTCCTACCAATAACATTTGGGTGAATGAATGAAAATGTTAGCTACCAAGTGGGCTTTATCAACACAAATGGGCCAATCTGAATTATTTCACAATTTATAAACGGCAAATTCTTCCTGCACCACCTCCACATCTTTCTTCTGCATTTCCATACTCTATTTTAATTTCAACAATATCCTTCTAAGTCATTTTCAAGTTGTTTTTCCCTTTTCTTTTAGGACTTCTAAAGAAATAAAACAAAATTGTTTATTTTTTAAAAGTCGTTTTCTAACATGCAACATAAAAGATGGATGCAAATTGCTTTAGAATTATTGTATTTCAAAGTTGTGTGATGATGTTACTGGTTCAAAAGTATCACAACACTCAATCCCACATTCCAAAATTATCCATTAACATATCCTTATCCATGTGGAGATAAAAGATTAATGTTCATTCTTACCCCCATTGGGAACTGACCAAAACCTACTTCCCTCCTATTTCTTCTTTGTGTAATTTTATATTATTTATGAACTAAATTTTGTATCAAATAATATACATGTTCAAATTATGAGGATGTTATTTATTTTTTGAGATATATCATAATGTTAATAATCTCTTTTGCAATAACTAACATGAATAATTGTTTTGACGTGTATTGTATTGATTGATAATGTAACTGAAATTAATTTTGATTTTGCCACTCCCAAATACGTGTGTTGTATTCTATTGAAAATTATATCATAACAAAGTTAAAAAAATGCAACTATACTAACTAAACAAAAATTCATGTTTAAATTCATATTAAACAACCTAGAAGAAAATCAGCGAGGTGCAAAAGTACAAAACATGAAAAAAAACCAACAAGATGCAAAAGTGGAGTACAAAAGTAAAAGAATTACCTTCGCATTGGAAAATCTCAAATACAATGAATATTCTCGTCAACTTTTTTACACATGCTCAAATGATGAAACTGCTCTCGAACATTGCGATTGAAGAAAAATGAAAGTAATATGATTGAAATTGAAATATAAGGCTGAAAAAAATGTATAAAAATACAGGAGTGCAACGATTTAAAAATGTTAAAACTAACTTTTCACGACTAGTAAGACAAAACCATGCATAAGAAGAAAAAATTATGCTAAATATTCCTTACATAAAGAAATATTAAGTACCTTATTTTGTATAAACAAGTAATATAACTAGAGTTATCATATTTTGACAATTTTTTTATCCCATATAACCATCTTATAATTATAATTATTTTTAAACAGCATGTGTATCTGTATTTTTTTATTTTTTATTTATATATTTATGTTTAATATTAAAATTCAAATAAATAATGTTATTATTCAAACACATATATATATATATATACTATATTTGTATTTATTAAAATAAACTGTAAATTTATATTTTTAATATAAATATGTGAATAGTAATAAGTTATTTGATTTTAAATATTAATTTACATAGAACTTTGTCTTTTAATCAGATTATTGACAAACATCCTAAGTATAATATTGGATCGAAATTCTCTAATTTTTTTTTAAAAAATTATGTAATTTAATCACTAATATTAATAAAACTAAATTTTAAATTTTTTACTAATTTTAAAAAAATACATTATTAAAAGTAAGATCAATAATTAATTATATCTATTCTAGTTACAAACGATATATAACCGAAATATTTTTTTTAAAATATAAGGATAACAATAATGAAATATATATTTTAGTTAAAGGAACTTCCATCCACGTTTAAATTTTAAAGTTTTATTTAACTCATTATTTTCAAATAAATAAATGTAGTGTATATTTTTCAAACGATTTCTTTCAAGTTTAATATTATTAACTCTATTATTTTTAGTTTTAAATTTAAATTGTGTGTAACAAAAACAGTTAAATCTCCTTTATAAATGGAGAATATAAAGGTATAGATATTTATTAAGTAATTTCCTATATAATTACTCTCTAGAGTTAGATATACAGAGTTTCAGGATTGTTTTGAGGAATCCTCAGAAAGTGTCAGCTTAATTTATTAAAAAAATGTTAATAAAAAGAGTTAAATACTATAAATTTATTAAATACTAATCTGGTTTAAATAATCATTAATAAAAATAAAAATAAGCAACCTAGTTCTTTATTTTAGTTTCATGTTGGAGCAGTAGGTGGGTAGAAACAAGTAAGTGGCATAGAAGTTGACACATGGGCAAAAAAAGAGTTTGATCCATCCAACACTCCCAAATAAAGTTCAGATGAACCCTACGTGTTTGTCATTCTATGTAGCATTCTCAAAGTTTATCCAATGGCCCATACTTCTGAGACACCCAACTTGGATTAGATGCCCTTGTCACAACAAAAAAATAAAAAAGATGTAGATGTCGTACAAATAACTTTGTGGTGCAAATTAAACCTCATTCTACATTTATACACGTTCAACCAAACTCTCATCACTTCACTCTTATCTGCTGAAAAACAAAGAACTCAACAAAGATGGAAGCATGTTTTCTCTCCCACAATTCCTTCACCATACACACAGATCAACTCATTCCCACTGTCAGAAACGCCTCTCTATCACACCCCAAGCGATCTTCTCAACCTTTTCTCTGTAGAAAAGTTAGAACCCCATTTCCCATATCATGTAAGTTCCTCACCCTAACATCAATTTTCATCCATTTCAAGCATGAGTGTGAATATGCCTATCTAATCACAAGTTATACAATAGTTACTTCAATGATTTCTGTTTGAGATTATACTTTTTCAACCAAATGTTTGATTATTAAACTGAATACGTGATCGATTTGAGTTCATAAAAATTGAACTGGTCATGGTCTTAAGATGCAGTGTTTTTGATCTTGAGAGCTTGTAATCTGATGACAGGTTGCCACATGTCATCGGCATCACCGTTTGATGATGATGAGAAACTTAGGCTGAGTGGAGATTGGCGATCTTTCCGTGCAAAACTGGTGGCGGGAGAGCAATTGCAAAGGCCTGAAGAGATTTGTAAGGTGAATGATCTGGACAGTGTAGTGGATCATCCTCCAGTGATCAGCATTGCTGATAAATGGGCTCACGTAATCCACGAGCCCGAAAAGGGGTGCTTGCTAATTGCGACTGAGAAGCTGGATGGGGTCCATATCTTCGAGCGGACGGTGATCCTTATGCTGGCAACTGGGCCCATTGGGCCGTCTGGGATCATCCTGAATAGACCGTCCCTGATGTCCATCAAGGAGACGAGATCAACGGCGTTGGATGTGAAGGGGACGTTTTCCAACAGTCCCTTGTTCTTTGGGGGACCCTTGGAGGAAGGGCTGTTTCTATTGAGTCCAAAAAAGGGTGAGGGTGGTGATGACGGGGTGGGGAAGAGTGGGGTGTTTGAGGAAGTGATGAAGGGGTTGTATTATGGGACAAAAGAGAGTGTGGGTTGTGCTGCGGAGATGGTCAAGAGGAGTGTGGTTGGGCTTGGGGAGTTTAGGTTCTTTGATGGGTACTGTGGGTGGGAGAGAGAGCAACTCAGAGACGAGATAAGGGCTGGCTATTGGACTGTTGCTGCCTGTAGCCCAACTGTTATTGGGCTTGGGAATGTGGGTAGTGTTGGGCTTTGGGATGAAGTTCTTGGGCTTATGTCCAAAAGAAAGGTCATGTAAAGGTTAAATTCAAATATCAAAGTTATATTTTGTTGAAATTGTCAAATAAGTTGCTTTGTTGAAAGGGGAAATAAGTGTTCTGAAACACAATGAATATGTATTAATGGATTTCAATTGAACCTAATCTAATTCCGCTAGCAAACATTCACTCCATTTACAGACATTCGAAAAGAACTTGCGAATCAAATTATCATCACCTAAACTAATATACTCGTAAATATAAGATACGAATTTATAAATTACATAAATATATATATTTTTTAAAAAAGATGTTTTTTCATTGTTGATTAAAAATAATAATACTCACGCAGATTAGCTGTATCCGAACCTCATAGCTATTACATATTATAAAACCATTGTCAAAGAATAATACACTTACAAATACATAATCGTATATTGTTTTACATGCCCGGTTAGTGTACGGGTAGCTTACATACATAAATACGAATACATATTTATTGGGGACACCACCCGAAACGTGACAATAGAAGAGTCTGGTATGGTTGGGTTACAGAGTTGGTTGCCCTTGTATTGTAGCGGTTGTTAGTTTTCTCTGCGCTCTGTGTTGAAGAAATGGAGGAAGAACAAAACCGTGGTCGTTTCGATGTTGTAATACTTGGGGCTTCCGGCTTCACAGGCAAATACGTTCTCCGAGAAGCCCTCAAATTTCTCAACACCACATCCTCGCCGCTCAAGTCCATTGCTATCGCGGGCCGAAGCCCGCAAAAGCTTTCCCAGGCCCTGGAGTGGGCCTCCCGGCCCAACCCTCCACTCTCTCTCCCCATCCTTCCTGCCGACACCGCCGACCCTTCCTCTCTCCGCGCCCTCTGCTCCCGCACGCGCCTCCTCCTCAACTGTGTCGGCCCATTCCGCCTCCATGGAGAGCCCGTCGTTGCTGCTTGCGCGGCCGCCGGCTGCGACTACCTCGACATCTCCGGCGAGCCCGAGTTTATGGAGCGTGTCGAGGCTGAGCACCACGACCGCGCGATGGAGAGTGGCGCACTCGTTGTCTCGGCTTGCGGCTTCGACTCCGTGCCCGCGGAGCTTGGCGTGATGTTCAACTCGAGGCAGTGGGTGGAGCCCGCGGCGCCGAACCGCGTGGAGGCTTACGTGGCGCTCGAATCGGAGAAGAGGATTGTGGGAAACTTTGCCACTTACGAATCCGCGGTTCTCGGCGTCGCCAATGCGCACAAGTTGCAGCAACTCAGAAGGTCGCGGCCTAGAAAACCTAGGCCTCAGGTAACACTAACACATCTTGCTCATTTTTTTTTGCTTATTTTTTGTTTTCTTGGATTCAAAAACCACAGAAGGTAATGGATGTGATGAAACTGAATCTGAAAACGAGGGATAGGAAAAGATCTATTGAACTTTAGCAGTAATGAAAGTGATATTAAACAACTTTTATTTGAATTTTAATGTTTGGTTACTCCAAGACTTAAACTAGTTTATTTCCTTGATTTTGTTGGTATACTTGTATAATTTGCTTGAGATGTTTAACTTTTTATTGTTAATTATGAATATGTTATGTATCTTAATCTTTTTAAAAAAAATTTCAGCATCTATAAGATCATGGTAACAATTATTGAATATGTAAACAAATTTAAAATAGTAGCCATCTTGCTGGATGCTATCTCACTACAGTGTTTTTGATTGACCTGCTGCATACCGCTATCTGTAAATGATGTTCTATGGAAATAGTGATTATAGGAATAGATTGTCAGAAAAATAGAAGTGCATTTAGTTATTATATAAATCTGAATTTTCCCCTAGAGTTGTACAAGGTATATATGAATGAGCATTGGACAGTTATTATTTGTAAATGTTGTTTACGATTATTGTTACCTGTGCAAATACTTGTTAACGGGAAATATGCTGTCATCTGAAAGTATGCTTCTTAGTTCTTACATTCATAGTGGATGATATACTGTCATTTTTTTTCTAGGATCATACATACATTATAATTACTTGAGCACACTCTCACCCTTTGTCCCTTCTTCTTTCTTACTTTTGTTGTTTAATTCAATCTACGTCCTTGACTGAGATTAACTTAAACTAATGTTCATTGTATCAACTAACACATTAACTACGTTCCAGTCTTGCTCTTATTTATAATTTTAAAATTGTGTCATTTAATAACTATATTTGTATGGTTGTAGATCCCTGGACCTCCTCCTTCAAAAGGAGAAACTATAGAGAACCAGAAGAAAATTGGCCTTTGGGCAGTGAAGCTACCTTCAGCAGATTCAATTGTAGTTCGAAGAACCCTATCAATTCTAACTGAAAACTCCCATGGTCTCCCTGGGCTGAATGAGAGTTCTGAAATGGCTGAGAAAAGAGAAGCCTTCTGGTCAACTGTTAAGCCAGCTCATTTTGGTGTGAAAATAGGCACAAAATCCTTGTTGGCAATTCTCCGAATCATCATGGTTGGAGTTTTCATTGGTCTTTTAGGAAGCACTAGTTTTGGAAGGTGTCTTCTTTTGAAATTTCCTGAAATATTCAGCCTTGGTTGGTTCAGGAAGAAGGGCCCCTCTGAAGAGGAGGTGGAAAGTGCTTCCTTCAAGATGTGGTTTGTGGGACATGGTTTTAGTGATGCAAGTATTGCTGCTCAGGGAAACACAAAACCTGACATGGAGATTGTAACAAGGGTAATGGGACCTGAAGTTGGATATCTGACCACACCAATAATTCTTATTCAGTGTGCTCTTATTCTTCTCACCCAACGCAACAACCTTCCAAAAGGAGGAGTTTACCCTCCTGGGATTATCTTTGGTCCAACTGATCTCCAGGAAAGACTTCAACAAAATGGAATATCCTTTGATGTCATCTCAAAAAGGAATATTTCTTCTTGATTGTTGATCTTTCATAGAAATGTACTCCTTAAAACTGAACTGTTATAACTGACCGAGGAGAGACTATTTCTTTTGTTGTCAGAGTTGTATGAAGATACTATACTTATATACTAAGATTTGGCTTGATATGCTTTCAATCGTTGAATCGTATTTTATCTGCTATACCTGCTTTTTTACTTTTTGTATTGTGATAGTTCAAATAATGGCCTAATTACGGGAAGCAGAATATAAAAACATATGTATCAAAATATTTTCATTTTACTTTTTAAATGGTGCAATAGTGACATTGGCCAGATTAATGTTGCCTTCATTGAATATGGAATGCGAAATTATTACTAACATGATTTACTTATTTGTAAAATTCCATCAGTGCCATAGTAGAGAAAGCACGACAGACAACTTGAAACCTAGAAAATCCAGAACTCTTGCCCAGACTCTCAAATTCTTTCTCAGTTCTTTCCCTTCCACCAGGAGTAATGAACATAATGTTATCAAGTATTGAAATCATTTTATGTTCATTTGTAGGTTCTGGGTCTTCTGGCAGTATGAAATCCCCAACAATGACCTTCCCCTTTGGTGGCAAAGCTTTGTGACAATTGCTCAGAAGTTCTACAGCTTTTTCATCGGACCAATTATGGCATATAGCCTGGAACAATGTCAGCCAAGTACAACCACCCGCACAAAATAAAATTTGGTTAGCTCTTTATTAGACAGTTGATAGAAAAATATCATTTATAAGTTTAGGTAATATGTTTACTAACCTTAAGCATGATGGCATCACCCTGTGGCACACCTTCAAACATATTCCCTCCAACATGCTCAACCCCTAATGTGAAGCTTGATAAATTTTTATTAATAATCTTATGAAAGTTAAGAAAGCAGAACTAGCCGTTCTTAGTCCTCCAGAAATAAGTAGTTTTGGTAGGGAAATGGATTGTTTGGTTACCTGGAACGGGTGGTGAGTTTTCAATTACATGTGGGAGGTCAAAATTAATTCCCTTAATTGAAGGGTGTTTGGAGATGATCATTTTGAGACACTGTCCAGTTCCACCTCCTACATCAACCAAAGTTGATATTCCCTCATTTCAAGTATTCTTTTCATATGGGTGGTGCAAATATCATCCATTGCGCTGTTAAATACGTGGTTTATTTCAGGATATTTCCCAAAGTATTCGAACTTGGACATTCCATGAACCTTCTTGAAAAGGTCAATCTCAGGATCAATAATCGCTTCCTTAAAATTCACCCTATATTACGACAAAGTCAGCATTTCTAAATCAATAAGAAAATGTTGCAAAAGCTTTTAGGTTACTCCCATTATAAGATTCATGCTTACATTATGAGTGTTAAATCAATTCATTACAATGATTTTTTTAAACCAGAGCATTTCCCATAGTACGCATTTTAGTAACCCCCTCTTTGCACAGTTCAGTCTCGTAATGTAATGTCTAAGCAACATAACTTTTTTATATTTTTTATCTGTAAATAATCTGGTTTTGCCTTAAAATATTAATCTTTTAAACAAGAAGTTATTTTTTCACTCTTAAAATCATCTCCAAGAGTTGCCTGTAGGATTCTTAAGACTAAGAACACATTTTTTTATAATTGTGTCATTAGAACAATCAATGTGGTAACGCTTATATACGCAATTGTTTCTAAGAATTGGGATAAATAGAAGATTAATTTTTAGTTTTTAAAGATTACACTATTTGAGAGAAAAGTTTTTTTATGTTCTTAGATCTACTTAACATTATTAAAATTCATTAAAAAATGAGTTAAGTACCCTGTAATGAAAACAATTTCTTAATTTAAAAACCTCTAAAACAAACTCACTTAAGTTATCAACTCGCTCTTTCACCTATGTCAGTTCCAATGAAAAAGCAGAGTAGTCTCTTAATTTAATTTAAATAACGCACTTAACCAACTTGAACCAAATTACTATAAGAGGTAATTCTTATTTCCAAACAACTCTGGTTTATAAGAGTTTTGTTTTAAGTGAATCATGGCTATTAACTTAAAAATTCAAAGAAATATGGGTTAATTTATACTGATAATTCAATTTATACAAATATATCTTGCAAATGATGATACTACGCGCAATAGAAACACTTACCACACCCCGGATAATGCAGGGTGACACAGAAACGAGGTGAAAGAAGCGAGGTAACCCTCACCACTTACATCACGCACGAAGTATTTACCCGACGGTGACACCCCATAAACTCTCACGCTGCCACCATCTCCATCGCTGCGAGAAGAAACAGCGAGAAGAGAGTAGCTAGCAAGCAATCGCAACAAACGCTCCAGCCTATTGGCCAACTCACAGCGGTGTTGTTGCTGTGTTGGTATTAATAACTTGGAAGCGATTTCAGAGGGTGACATGAACCCACCACTCTCTGCTGAACCTTCCTTAGCAATTATGTCAAACACGTTGAGCTCAATTGCAGCGTTTAGAGCCGCGGGAAACACCACGTTGGAACCCAGCACCATGGCACTGAGGGTGGTTTCAGTGTCCTCTCTTTCCACCACAACATGATTCTCCTTCTCTGAGAAACAGGATCCCATGTTAATTTCGGTTAACTTAGTTTTGTTGTTTTTTCTCTCTGTTTCGGTTTCCTTATTTTACGTGCTGTTTTTATAGCCACTTGTGGGGGTAACGTATAGTTTTTGCTTTCAGCTCTTCGCAAACTCTAATATTTCTAAACGGTGTTAATTAAATAAAATAATATTTTTTAAATTATAATCACGCTTTTACCTTATCGACAAAACCAAAAGTCATATTTAGCCCTAATTTTGAATTTGTTGCCTCTCTCTCCTACCGGAAAACGAAAATCCTTTGGTTGAACTCTGCAACTGCAAATGAGTGCTTGCAAAACCCTCACGTGTTTTTCACTTTCTTCTTCTTCCTCTTCCTCCTTCTTCAAACGAACCTTTATCCTCCCACATCAACGCCTAACTCTCACTCGGAGATGTTCCACGTCAGCCCTAACCGCCGAAGAATCCGAGCTCCAATCTCCGACCATCCACCAGCTCCTCACCAGCCCCGACGGTGTCTCCACGCTCATGAAGATGGACCGCAAGCCTCTTCTCCCTCACCAATCTCATGCGCCTCGCTGGTTCCCCTACCTCGACGCCTTCCGCTCTCAAAACGGCTCCGTTTTGACCAGCGCCGAGGTCGTCGAGGTGCTCGCGCCATGCATCTCCGAGGACCGGTGGCGGAGGTTCGGGAGCGTGGTTCGGAACCGGAGCTACTCCGTCTGCCTTGTCGTCGAAGGGCTCTGCGACTTCGGCAACGTCTCTGCCGCGTTCCGGTCCGCCGACGCGCTTGGCGTTCAGTCTGTCCACGTCGTGACGTGTGACAGCAACAAAAGGTGTTGTTGACATTGTAGAGGTGAAATTTTAGGAGCACTCTCGTTTGACTCTCAGATAGGTTTAGTTTTTCTCTTCAGATTTGATTTATGGAAAAGTAATAATAATTCATAGTAAGTAGCCTTGATTTAAATCAGTAATGCGGGTATGTTAGCATCAAGTTTATAGAGAGTAAACCATCATTTAAGTTCGTCAAAGGATATAGTACTGTTACATTAGTTTAGATAACATTAATCTATCAATAAGTGCAATCTGTCAATAACATCAATCCAAAATTAAAAATTAAAGTGATTATATAATAATTCAACGTATGTTTAGGGGATTACTGTGACAGTAAGTAGTTTAGGATTTTAGGGACTCACACGAAACAACTTGAAGTTTCAGACTTCATTGGAGTTTTCTTAGATTTAGGGACTAATGTGATGGCACTATGTCCTTGTTGGGACTAAAACGATAGTTATTTCTTAGATTATTTTTTGGTCCATGGTCTTGTTAGATATTATGAAAGTGATGTCAATGCATCAAGTTTAGGAAATAAATTAAGGCATTGGTATTATCATAATTATTAATTCTGAATTGTGTTGTTTATTCATTATTGAAATTGCTGGTGTTATTCCTGTTGATTATGGGATGGGTCTTAGGTTATGATTTCGTTATTGTCAAGTATAACTGAAGTTAGGAGACTCTTTTGGTTGAAATGCTTTGTCTGGCTTCCTTGTTGCAGGTATAAGGATAATCGACATGTAAGCATGGGTGCAGAGAAATGGTTGGACATTGAACTTTGGGACTCTACGAAGGAATGCTTTAAAATGTTAAAATCACGTGGTTATCGAATTGCCACAACTCATGTGGGAATGGATGCGGTATGATTTGTTTATACTATATTTTATTGCCTATATTGTGCAGCCTGTAATCATAGTATATATTGGGGCCTTGCATTCATTTGTTGACGAGTATTTCCTTTTCTTTGTTTGTGTTACTAACATTTTTCTTGTTGTGTACAGGTTTCTATTCATGACTTAGACTGGTCACACCCAACTGCAATCGTGGTTGGAAATGAAAATAGGTTAATTCCTGCCTTTTCTTGATGTGCTATACTTAATTTTATAAACCATTGGATATAGAAAATTCCGTGTAATACTTTAGACAATGCAAATGTGAGCCCAATGTACTGTCATTTGTTCTTGTTTACTGAATATTGTCAGGGAGTAGTCAGGGGATCACCAACAGTCTTGACTTTGAAAGAAAATGTTAAATAGTTGTTAAATAGGTTCTACCTTCTGGCTCAGGTTTTATATGTATTTAACAATGATTATGTTCTTGTTGCAGGGGTATTAGTGATGAGGCATTGGAGTTGTCAGATTTGCACTGTAGTATTCCAATGGCAGGAATGGTGGACTCTTTCAATGTTTCAGTTGCTGCAGGAATCCTCATGCATCACGCTGTTTGTGATAGAATATCTCGCATGGTAATGTTTTTAGTTATGTACTTTTTGTTGTGATCAATAAAGACTCGTATATTTGAATCTTATATCTGGATTTTGTCATTTTAATGTTGATTTTGCGGTGAATACTTATGGCAAATCTTTATTCTTTATTCTCTCCATCTGAAGAATTGAAGAGCACACTTGATTTTGATTTTGTCTAAATTCAATGAATTGAAAAAACTGCTACTCAGTTTTGTACTTCTACTAAATATGATTAATCTTAAAGACCGATAGATGAATTTATTTAAGTTTATCCTGGATTTTTTTTGTTTTAAAGAAATTGATAAAAGAGAGTGAAAGTACAATTGTAAAAATGGGGTTGAGGGGCAACCGGGTATCCTAAACTAAAAGAAAATAGTGAGCCAAAAAGGTTCATAAAATACATGAAAAAAAACTGCTTAGCATAGCACATAAACACAATTGGTTTTGCCTGCAAATAAAGAACTATCAAGATCTATTGTTCAAACAAGTTTTTATGTCATATCAAAGTTTGCTGCATGCCTTGCGACATCTTAGGGGCTGAATTTTCCACAACTTAAGCAGGGCAATCATGGTGATCTGACCGTAGAAGAATGTCAGATTCTACTTGCAGAGTTTTCACTGCGCCATAGCAAGAGTTCGATTAGTATTGTTGAGGATTATGCAACGCGTAAAGCAGCAACATTGACATAACCGCAACAACAGGAAGAAGAACTTCTTCTGAATGTGTGCTTGGCTGCTTGCTTGTCCTCGATAAGGAGAGCAACCAGAGACTAGATTGTTCTGATTGAGTCCGACAAAGTAGCTTAAGCTGAAACATGGTGTTGAAGTCTCGCAGATAACAATGGAGACCTTACCAACTGCCTAGCTTCTATTTAAGAGTATTGATTATTTCCTCAACCAATTTACATAGATAAGGTGAATGATGCATCCTAATTGTGATTGTATTTTCTTTATGTCAATTTTATCGGGCATTACCATGTCTAATGGATTATTTGGACGAGAAAGTAGAAAATGAAAAGTTAATTTTTTTACCTCTTAGTTTTGGCTTTAAGTAAAATCTATGCATTCTTCTCACCCGTTTTTATGTCTTTTCAACTCCATCTTAGACATCCCAATAATTACTTATGGTTCTAGTTACTTCTCTTAATCACTTCTCACTCTTCTTTTTCAAACTTTTTTCACCTATAACAATATAACTTTTTTATGTTTAACTATGCCAACACTATCCATATTGTTTGATTCTCTAGGATAACCAATTTGAAAGGTTCATTGAAAAGAATTTGAATTTACCTTGAATTGGGATAGCTGCTTTCTTGTTAATCATGCATTCTTTTTTCAATACGTTCTCTCATTAGGTAAAATTCTTGCGGGTTTCACTGGATATTTGTTTTACTATATGAGAATCACCACACGAGGAAGAAAAAAATGTACCAGAGAATCACTTAAACTGCTAATTTTTTGAATGACGTCTCTACAACTTATTGAATTGCACTGAAAAATATTTTGGTCCACTCAATAAAAAGAGCTTTACACTATCACTAAAAGGTTGCTAAACCGTTATAAGAATGCTATTTTTTAAAGTGTCGTCATCAGTCAAACTCTTGGTGTATTTTCACACGAACTCCCAGTTCCTTTCGCCAATGAAAAATTGGACGGCAAGACAGTTGGAGGAATGAGTGCACTTGCTACATAACACTGCAAGGGACTCATTGTTGGGATCATTTTGCAGGGATACGTTACAGCAGTTTGACCAAACAATAATTCTAGGCCATATATTGAACTTCCCTTCTTCCCAACTCTGTTCAACTTTTGTATTGTAAACTACAGAATAATAGTTACTAACATTTGATTTTCTACTTAATTTACAATTGTATTTCTAAAACAATACCATGTAGTTAAAATCATGATAACTTCGTTTTAAGATCAAATTAAAAGAATTTTCAATTCTAGTATTGAGATCGTCTAGGATGCTAAATTTTACTCTTCTATAAATAAGAAAAAAATAAAAATTTGAATTTTATTTTCTATATTTTTTTATAAACCAATTTACAAAATTATTATTATTTTTTCTTTATTTTTTTACAAACCAAGTACGCGACGAACTAAGATAGTGCATAAAAAATAAATGTTCGATCATACTCTTTTTTTTTTTATGTTAAAACATAAAAAATTAGGAAATGGAATAAATATGTTTGACCTTCATATTAATTAGACGAATATGAATAACTTAGGATTATGTAGTATAAGAGTGGACTTATATTTTAATGATTATATAGAGCTATTTGTTTTCTTTTTGACACAACAATAAATGTGAAATATGTAATTTAAAAAAAAAGTTATTAATAAGTTACTTAGCATGCATGAGATAGCGTAATTCAAAGAAAAGGTTTAAACAAACAGATCCTAGGAAAAAAGAAAACAGTTTAAAGACCATAACCGTTAAAACCGTCTCAAAATTCAAAACTGTTAAAACTGTGAGAATTGCATGGCACAACATATAAAGCTCTATCTCCAAATTCAGCATTTTGTTTTCATTTTCATGTTTTGATTCTCTTTGGGTTGCAATGGATGAAAGTGAACAAGAAATGGGCATCAAAGTGTACAATGCAGCGGCACCACCCCAGGAAGGAGGAACAAGCAAGAACCCTCAGCAGAACAAGCGTCGTGCGATGGTGGCAAAGGGTGTCCAGAAAACCCTATCCAAAACCTCTCTCCTTGGCAACTTCCTTCCCACCGGCACTCTCCTTTCCTTCGAAATGGTGCTACCCTCCATCTACAAGAACGGACAGTGCACCCACATGCACACCCTCATGATCAACTTCCTCCTTCTTGTCTGCGCCCTCTCCTGCTTCTTCTTCCACTTCACAGCCACGGCCCCGACGGGACCCTCTACTACGGCTTCGTCACCACGCGCGGCCTCTCCGTCTTCAAGCCTTCGCTCCCCGCCGTGCCTGTGCCGCGCGACGACAAGTTCAAGGTGGGGTTCACCGACTTCGTCCACGCCGTCATGTCCGTCATGATCTTCGTTGCCATTGCTGTTTCCGATCACAGGGTCACCAACTGTTTGTTCCCAGGGCGCGAGAAGGACTTGGAGCAGGTTAGGGAGAGTTTTCCTCTCATGGTGGGACTCGTTTGCAGTGGCTTGTTCCTCGTCTTTCCCACTTCTAGACATGGGATTGGTTGCATGTCTGGCTAGTTCCTTCTCTATGTTTATTTGTTTCTTTTAAGATTTATTGTCTGTTATGTTTCTTGAAGAAATATTAGGGTTTTAATGTACGATGTATGATTCTCTTCATAATATCTGATGTACGATCCTCTTAGTAATGACATTAATATAACTTGCTCAACAGTGTATGTTCTTCTCAATCATATTGAAAATGTTTTTGCTTTTTTTCTGTGCATAAACAAAATTGGGATGCATGTAGTATAATACTTAGTGTCATCCATTTTATTAAAAGAAAGTTGCAAAAGTCATGAAGTGTTCTTGAAAAATGATATATTGTTTCAAAAGGAGAATCAGATAAAAATATTGAAAAAGATAAAGTCAATACCATAAAGAATTGCATCAACCATTATGATAGATTATTATACATATAACTTGCATAAATTAGACAAGCTCTGTTTTTGTGTGTGTTCCTTTACATTGTTCATCTTTTTTATGCGAAAATAAAGTAATAATAATGACAAGGATGCATCAGAGACATGTTGAACTGGTCAGAATATAAAAGAAGTTTTCTGGCTCTATATATATATTTCTAAGTTCATTGTATAATTACTATACTGATTTAGTTTTTCAGTTTTTTTATTCATTTTTATATAAGTACCATTGTTTTTCTAAAAGCAGACACTATTTATAAAAAGAAAGTGTTTTTTTATAAGTTATATATTAGCTTTTAGGGTATATATTATTTGGTTATTGTTGGTTCTATATATAACATCACTGTGATTAGAAACTGAAACCATCCCACTTTGCAAAGGTTTGTTGTCTGACTGCATATTGTTTTTTTTATCGGCATCTGACTGCATATTGTAGTGTTCTCATATGTATTCGGTAGAAATATATTTTTTACTTTTAAATTGTTTTATTCAGAAAGTTATTTTTTTCATGAATATTTTTTTAATTCATAATCTAAAAGCATCTTTTTATAATTTTTTCTAAAACATTATACAATCTATAACACTTAGTAGAATGAAGATGACGAGAGGGAGGCGAAAGTAAAGAGACAAAGATGGTGACGGTAGCAATGGAGCAGTTTTATCTATTAACCACCTTTACGGAGGTGCACATCAAAACTATCAGGTGCAAAAAAAAATGGTTCAATTTTAATATATGTATACTTATCCATTAAATATAGGCAAATTCTTCCTGCAACATATCAATTTCAACATCAGCACAATCTGCTATTGAAATGATAAAAATCTTCTCCAAAATAATGAAAATAACATTAAATAAAAGGATAAAAGGAGGGTGTGGATAAAAATTACTTCCATAATATTTTTTCGAAAATATTCTGGATTTATATTTCGAGAACACATTTTTAAATTTTGGAAATTTTTATTTGGAATACATTTTTAATTTTGTGTTTTGGATTTTCTTTTCAGAATGTATTTTTTTCAGTTTTGAATTATATTTATTATTCCAGATTTAAAAATCTAGAATAAAGATAATTTTGAAAATTTGAAAAAATGATAGGATGTAGGTTAAAATTGATGTGGTAGAAATTGCCTTA
Organism: Phaseolus vulgaris; assembly: GCF_051622355.1. NCBI lineage: Eukaryota > Viridiplantae > Streptophyta > Magnoliopsida > Fabales > Fabaceae > Phaseolus > Phaseolus vulgaris. Next base: position 3,524,352 of record NC_143505.1, read on the forward strand.
AATATATTATAACATTTTCTAGACCCAAGGATCAAGGCCCAAAATACTTTCACTGCATCGTGGGGTGAATAGAGTTTAGAGAGAAAAAAAAATTAAATGTAAGGAAGAAAAGCGATGAATGCAATAAGATAAAAAAAAAATTATAAAAAGAGATACGAATAATAGGTTGTAAATAAGATGGAAAAAAAGTAATTATGTGTTTATGATAATCTATTACATATTATTATTACCTTGAGATTATTTTTTCGATTGACAACATAAAAATCTTTATATTATTATTTTTGGATATAGTTTGACTGCTTTTTAGAATAATTTGATCTTTGTGTTCAATTCATGTGTTTTTGGAAGATGATTTAGGAGGATGAGATTCTCTAGAAGTGATTAGTATTGAGTGGGCTGAACAATGTGCAAGCTTGAAATTTAGGTGTCTATGTGAGAAAAGCAACAGGTCCTCTTCTCAGAAAATAATTATTACAAGTTGGTGTAAGAGAAAAATAGTGTATTTGATTCTTTTAGTTGGAATCACTTTTATTTTTATTCTTTTTTAGGAGAAAGCTGTGTCTTTTATTAATAAATAGTCGTTATATATTTTTTTTTGAACAATGTATATAAAATGTTATGTAATATCTCCAAGAAATGGAGGGAAATGTATTTTGTTCTATCTACTCGTATGTAACTCTGTACAAAAGATCATAAAAGATGAATGGCTTGAAAAGTATGTTATTCCTCTGTGCAACAAGAGTTGCCTTTGTGTAGAGTTAAGCATTGAGAAGACATTTGTTTTGGCAACTGTTCTTGGAGGCATGGATTTAAAGAGAATCAAAGGAATGGAGTTGGGGATCTGTTCCGGAGTCTTTTTTCTAGTGTATATGTATGTTTAGCTGCTACTTAGGCGCCTTGCTGCAATTGTTTGAGATTCTGAGGTAGTGTGCAGCAGTTAGTGATTTGTTTCTGTTTGGAATGTGGTTGAATTTGCTTGAGGTATGTCTTATATATACCACATCCTTTTCTTATATAACATTTTCATTTGCTCATCAGAAGAAAACTGCTTTACGGGTAAACCTTTTGAAATGCACAGAGATCCGAGAAAAATGAAATATATTTTGTAATAAAGAATACAATTTTATTTATAATACACCAACACATCCTTTGCTCCACTAGGCGAAATGCAAAAGTGTCACAGCAAAGAGTTGAATACACCCTAAAATTTGTCTACACTCCCAATTCAGGGTCTTGCTTGTTGATGTGATTCTCATTGTTCCCTTGAAATTTGACATACTTATACCACTTAGCCATTGCTATATAAACTGCAAGATCAGCTATGGTGAGTGCTGCTAAGAGGAAGTAAAACCTGTCCAAGTGTCCCTTATTCAAGTTTCCTGGGATCCATCCTGGCATCTCATCTCTGGCTGAGATTTTCATCACAATTGCAACAAGCAAGCTACTAACATAGTTTCCCAATGATATTGAAGTCATACAAAGTGCACTGCCAAAGCTCTTCAATCCATCAGGTGTTTGTCCATTGAAGAACTCTAGTTGACCCACATACATGAAAACCTCTGATGCCCCCACAAGTACATATTGTGGTACTTGCCAAAATATGGAAAGTGAACTAGACCCTTCACATTCATTGCAATCTTCTATTGCATGCTTTAGCCTGAAGTGCTCCACCAACCCTGCTGAAACCATGGCCATGATTGCTAGGACTAGACCAATTCCCATCCTTTGCAGCTCAGTAAGTCCTTTTGATTTCATTGTTCTCGCCACTAGAGGGTCAAGAACTCGCCTATAAATGAAGATGAAAACTGCTACACTTAGAATGTCAAAGGTGGACATGCTTGCTGGAGGAATGTGGAACCTTGAAATTCTAGTGTCCATGGCATCACCTTGCTCCACAAAAAGTGATGCCATTTGAGCAAAAACAACTGAGTACAGTATGGTGCATAGCCAAATTGGGAGTAGTCTCAGTATGCATTTCACTTCTTCTACTTGCGTCACAGTGGATAGACTCCATGGACTGCATTTACTCTCTTCCATTTCTTTGAAATTTTTTGATGTGATAACTGCTGCTTTATCTAAGAACCTGCAAAATCAATGTAAATTCCATCCCTGAGTTGCTGACATATACCGATTCTTTGAAAACAGATCGAACCATTACAAATTATAATTTAAGTTTGTTCGTGCAGGTAAACGTAGAAAACAACATTTAGATCTGATATATACATCTACTTCTTCCATTCAAAATTACTACAACATGAACTTTTGTTGTTATGAGATGATGTATAAATTTTGGTTGATTAGAGAACTGCACGAAAGTGCTATACCGAGATTAAGAAAAATGGTTACATAATTGTGAAATTTGATTATGTGATAGTTGAAGATCACCTAATTATTTTTCTTAAAGAACATTTCATAATTTCTGGTGAGAGAGAGGATTATAAGCCTACCTAAATCCTTGGGTGTGGAGCATTTTTCTGCCTTCATTGATCGAGAATTGTTGATCAGCCTGGTAAAGTTTATCATCTTCCAACACCTTGACATTCCATTTTCTTGCAGAAGCCACAAAAACTTGGCAAAACCTAGGGAGAGGGTTTCCACTAGGCTTAAAGTATCTGTACCTTGGTGTGCCACAGAGAAACAAAGCCAGAGCCAAAGCAGCAGAGCCAGCTGATGCCCAGAATCCCAAAGTCCATAATCCATCATCCTCAAAATAATTGAGTATGGTGTTGGAGAAGAGTGAGCCAAGGTTCAAAGCCAAATAAAAATAGCTAAAAAACACTATTTTTGAATGTTGTTCCCTGGGATCACCTTCATCGAATTGATCAGCCCCAAATGTAGCAATGTTAGGCTGGTATCCACCATTTCCAAGTGCAATTAGGTATATGGAAACATAGAATAAAACCGTTTGGTATGATGGGCGAGATCCACACGGTAGCTCTTTATCTCCACAACCACTCGGTTTCAGTAGGAATATGTAAGATGACACTGATAATGACACCAAGCCCTGTTACGTACAAAATGTTAACTCTCATAAACAATAACTCATACTCCAACTATAAACAGAGTATTAGTCTCCAAATGCTTTAAATTGTTTTTTTTCCCGAGTTTAGATCAACAACTAATTGATTGAAAATTTGTTTTCAAATTTTCTTATAAAAGAACCTATTTTGTCAATTAAAGCCTTCTATAAAATCAGATAAGAAAAAAAGTAGAGAAATAAAGATATGTATGATGCTAATTAACATGTTATCATATTATAGTTGGTATGGTATGTGAATGTGTTTGGTTTTGGTTGAATGGAAAAGAACTTACAATGACAAAGATGAGCTGGAAGATGGCACAGGTGATGTACCTTCCCCAGTAAGAGTCACTGAGGAAAGCTCCAAGAAGAGAAAATATGTAAACTGTGCCTGTCCACTTGCTCACGTTGTTCGCTGCTTCGGCATTCTCTTGACCCATCACTCTCGTCAAAAACAACACCAGATTCACTCCCACTCCAAAGAATGCCAATGTTGCAAGCCCTTGGTTCACTGTTACACCACCACATAAGTGGAAAAATGTTAGTTTCACAATTGTATAATCGTGATTTAGTTAATACAATTTTAAAATTGATCAGTGATTTTTTTTTTCAGTTATATATATATATATTTAAATATTACCTACTTATTTATATACTATTAAGTTAATTGGTTGAAGTTGAGTGATACCTAAAATCAAAATTGCAGCAACCCAGTCGCCAGTTTTCTCTCGAACTGCTCGATGACCATGGCGATCGATGGCTCCATCTGACGTGTAATCCTGGTGCTCCTTTTTCACCTTTTCTTCCACTGTGTTCTAAAATATTCAGTCGCAAAAGAAAATCAAATATTATCAGTGTTTCATCTCAAATTCTTCCAACCAACTTAGCATGACTTTACTTTTGTATCAAGTGTAAAAAATTTTATACTATCAAGTATAAAACAATTTCGAAGTATGATTAGTAAAATAATCAGTATAAAAATAATAAATTTCTTATATATAACCTTTTGGGATGAATAACAATATAGGAAGTGCATTGTTGGCACGTGAAATTTTGCAGAAGACATTTTTGGTTCATCTTTTGTGCATATTGAGATATGTTCATTAAAGTAGGGAAGTAAATAAGATTTTCCACAAAACATAAATGATGAAGTCATGAGCAATCCGTGATCGCAATATTGCAAGCAAAAACATGTACTAAAGATCAGCTCCACGTGTTAGGCAGTAAGGTTAAAAGATCAATCTATTTTTCAGGGAAAAATAAACTAATTAAATACTTCATATATTGTCTCTTTACACGTGTGGTTCTAAATTTTATAAGAGAAATTAAATTATATATTATACAACAAATATATACTGTGATTTATGTAAAATAAGAGTCGGCAAAGATCACAGTCCACTGATAAATATTGGTTAGTTTTATATTTTAAGAGAAACTATATATATATATATATTATATAAAAAAATATATGTTGTAATTTATATAAAATAAGAGATATATATAGGAACAAAAATATGGTGAATGATCTAATAGAGAAAAATAGAAAGGAAAAAAATTGCATGAATTATTACATATAACTATATAGTATGAATATATATATATATATATATATTTCATATTTTAATATTTATTTGTCACTTTTTTTTATCTGCACTGCATGGTGCACCGATCGTGTAACTAAGTGTCAAAATACATTTAAAGCAAAATTCAACACATGACATAACTTGCATGTTATGAGGATATTTTTCAAGATAACTAACTACGCACTCAGAGTGAATCATACTGATCAAGATTCATGAAGGGATACAATTTAGAAACTGTTCTTCAGATTTTTTTATATCACTTCATAATCTAATCCAGTAATCCGCACAAAAAAGTGACCGTAAGAATAAAAGCAAAAACACTCAAACAATCACATCTAAGCATCGTTGTTTTAGAGTTTTCACAGCTCTCATTCATGTGTGCATATAAAAGCAGAAAAGGGAGATACATATAAACACTGTGAGGATGAACTCAACTAGAAGAAGAAGAAGAAGAAGCGATGAAATAAAATGAAAAGTAAGAGCAACTAACCTTTTTTAGAAAGAAGAAGCAAGCCATGACTACAGAAGGTTGGAAGAGGAAAAAGTGAAGGATTGGAAGAGTTGAAAGAGAGAATTGTGATAGGAAGAGATGTGATGGATGTGCATGTAGTATGAGTATGAAGGTTATATATAGAAGTGAATTGGGTGGAGATTGAATGGTGACGTAGAAAGTGACAGAAAAATTAAAGACGGTGTGTGTTGGAGTTTGACAGGAAAACATAGAAGAAGCGTGATACAGTTGGATACATATCACTTACTGATAACATATCACAATCAGCATGAACTCGATAGAGTATCACGTTTTAGGTGTACTCTAATTAGGTTAGCTGTCACTCATAACTACATTTTTTATACATACGTGTCCAACCATTCAAATCTTCTTATATAGTATTCACCTTTACTAGTGTTTATCTTCACAAAATATTACAGCATTATTCTTTGCATCTTCTCATTGTTTTCTGCAAAATTAAGACACCATCATATGCGTCTAACTACTTTCGTCTGTCACTTAACTTTAAACTTCGTCTATATTCTATATAAATTTTCATATAAGAACACTCTCGTAGCTTCAAGGCATTGGAAAAGATAAGTAACTTGGTATATCCAATCAATCACCATATACAAAATGGAGATTTTTAATCTTCAAAAGTGAGAACATAAAAAACAGAAATAGACAATATAGCTCTACAATAAACAAAATGGAGAGTTTGTGAATAAATCAAGAAATTTATACTTGATTTCCACCATCAAACATAATTTGTTAATATCTTTATTTAGAATGGGGAAAAACATTTAATAAACTTCAACACATGCTCTCACATTAAATGCAAACTTTAAAAGTTATCAAGTTACACAGATTCAGGAGTTCAATAAAGTTACATTAATATGGTAACTGGTTTTCAAATATTAAATGCTACACTAGCATTTTTCTAAACTTAACAAGCATTGGTCGTGAGTTACTGGTATACAGTTTTAAATAATCTTCAAACTTACATAGTTTGAGTAAGCGTAAAGAAAAACATTGAAGTGCAAAGAAGTTAGGGAAATAATACTTATTGGCAAATTATTTATGGAAGTAGAAATGATACTTATGATAGTTCGGAACTTGGTTTTGGTAAATGTTTTGTTAAAACAAAATCTCTAGAGTTGTTGTCCAAGATTCTTACGCGACAAACCGGATAAAAATGTATAATTTCTCTCTTTTCCCTTATTTATTTTATTATACTAATTAAAATAGTTGAACTCATTAGAAAAAGGCTTTACTTTTTAACGACTACTTTCTACAAAAGTGTTCATCATTCACAAGATGATACATATGAATTAGTTTCATCATATTGCACTATTGTTATAGATTTATAAAGCTTCTAGAATAGATAAATCCATTAAAGTGCAATAAGAAACAGAATACACTACATGTATGGTAATGCAAAAGTTGGTCTATATACAATGCACTGAGAGTAGAAACAGATTTGAATGAAAATTTGGAAGATTAGATTTTTGGGGTGGACAGCAGCCCTTAGCCTGTATTTTCCAAATTTGTGTTCATTTGGTCATACTAGCTTAAAGCTATATTTATTAAATGTGATTTATATATACTTAGCCAAAATATTATTGAATGTGACATTGATTTTGAGTTTAGGACTCTTTGTATATAATATGATTTAACAAAAACTGGTTTTGGTTATTTATGTGTGTATAAAACAAGTTCCTGAGTTGTATTTCTAAAAAATGGCCCTAATTAGAGGAAGGAAATATGGTTGAAGTTACGTATGAATTAATAAGGGTTATGAATGTGTTTTATAATTAAAAAATGAGAGTAATGGACAAAACATAGAAAAAGCAGTGTTGGGAGAAAATTGTTAAGAAAAATCCATTTTGGAATTGTTGATGTGCACAAGTTGTTGAAGGTAAGTAATTGTTGGGGTGCAGCTTGCACCTTTAGTGATGAATGTGGATATATGAGCACACCATTGCATGACTATCACCAACATATATTCCATCAAACACACTATGAGCTGGATCCCAGTTTTATGCTAAACTTCCTTAGGATTTATCTAATTCCATAGGCCAATGTTTTTGTTTCAAACTTATAATTTAAATCAATTTTTTGGTTCATTTTCTGTTAAAACTGGGTTTTTAGCATGGGGTGTGAACCGCACGCGCCCTATTCAATTAGCGTACGTCTTATCTTACTTCATTGTGCAATTTGGTTATCAAAAGCGAAAAGCGCTTCTTCATATACGATAAAGCTGTTGAAATGAATTATTAAATATCCGCGATAACTTATTCTGCTTATCATTTTATGGACATTCATATAAACTTTTTCAAAGTTTTCAACCACGGCGGCTCAAGTTATTTTATGTTTTAACAATTAAGAAACAAATTGCCACATGTGTTTTTTTTTAAAGTTTACAGTAAAATCTCTTTAATTTTTAATTAAATAGTTTTTAACTTCAACATAAAACTATTTTATGGGTTAATATGAATTTTAAATTTTGAACTATAGAAAAAACCAATTTTGAATGAAGATATATGAACATGAAAAACATATTTAACCTTTATTTTATTAATCTAAAAAAAATTGAAATTCATATTAATATTTTAACGATAATGTTTCTTTTGTAAATAACACTTCATTAAATATAATATGTAGGATTTATTTAATTATAGACTTAATTTCAATGAAAAAAGTAGCAAATAAAAATCATATTCTCTCTAATAGATTAATTGATTCAAAGATATTATAATTTAGCAGACTTTTGTAAATTGTCTTACTAGACTCAGACATGATTGTCTATTATAACCACATAAGAACTAATAATCTGGTGTAATATCCAAATCACTATTCCTAATTTGAAATTAGTAGGCTCTAGACCTGTGATCTCGTATAAAAAAAAATCATATTTTGAAGTTGAAGAAAAATGCTGTCTGTTTTTTGAATTAAAATATACTTCTTATAAGATTAATAATATTGTAAGAGTAAATACATATTTAAATAATAAAAATAAAATTTAAAGATACCAAATTTGAAAAGGCATAAAATTTAAGCAGATGAGACAGGAGTGTAACTCCATTAAAAAAAGAAAAAATGTATGAAGCCCAAAACAAGCTGGAATCTAATGAGTATGATTTGTTTGGTAGCTTTTGGAGGCCCTACTTTAAAGCAGATTTTGTTGGTTTCGCTTTCTTCCATCACTAAGACCAATTTTGCCAGTGTGATCCAGTTTGAATAACTTGTCTGATTTCAGAAATGGTATTAAAATACTTTCTATTTTTTTTAATTTCTCTATATTCAAATTTATACATATTATTTAATACAAATAACTTTATAACTCTACCGCCAAATATATATATATATATATATAAATAAAATTTGTCTATTGTCGAATTATTTAGTTAAGGCATAAAATATCAACGTTCTTTTTGCAAGTAAATTTTAGAAAATCTTAATTGGGACAGCAGAATAATATCTTAATACGATCATGTGTAGTACATTTTAATCAGTTTCTATTTTCTAAAACAGGGTTTTAAGTGAAGGAAGCATATAAAGGGCAATGATTTCTTTTAAAGTGATGAAATTTGTAAGTTCTTATTGTATTTTGAACACCGATCTTCTGTGACTAAAATAGACAAACGGATATCAACCTTTTTTTTTTCTTGTTGTATTGAAGGTTCATAAGCTTTGAATGTGTTTGTAGATCTCGTTGTTTGAATCTCAATCTCTTTTTCTTTCTTCATTTTTTTTATTCAAAAGATTCAGAAGCTTTATACTACTTCGGAAGAAGACATTTGTCAAAGATATCGTCAAATACATAATATTTGGTTTCTATGAATATACACGAAAGTATATATTCGGTTCCAAATTTTGGTTCCAAATTCAATTATTGTTTGTCAAAAATTCAATCGGTAAATCAGTTATTATGCACCAATAATAAAGAAATTAGTAATCGATGTTGTTGGATTAGTAAGGATGTGTTTGGATTGAGGAGTAGATTTGATAGAGTGGATTTGAAGTGATTTAAAAGGAAAGTGAAGTTGTTTAGATTGAGGTATATTAATGTAGATTTGTAAAGAAAGTTTATTGAAATTTGTGAGTGATATATTTAAAATTAATAAATAATAAAAATACATATTAATAATTAAATTTTAAATTACTTTTTATTTTTTATTTTAATTATTCATTTTATTATAATATAAAAATATATATTAAGCATTATACTTATATTTATATTAAAACATAACTTTTATATATAATCAATTCATATATAATTAATTTTTAAAAACCAACTTTCTTTACAAATCTCTTCATCATCAAAGAAAATTTGAAAGAATAAAAATGCATCGTTTTTCGTGATTTTCTATCATTTTTTCTTGTGTTTCTAACTTTCCCTTCAATACTTTCATTCACTCCTTTATTTGTCTTTCTCTTTCTAGAAACAAGCATACCCTAAATCAATCATGATTTTATGTTTAAAAAAGTGACCGATTTTGGTTATTTAGTGATTTTTCGGTTACACTGAAATTTCATCTTACATTTATCTTCTTTATTTACCATTATACATTATTAAGGTGCATCTTGAGCAAAATTAATGATTCATTGCTTTTATGTGATGTAAATCATTCTTTGATAGGACTCTTTTTAACCAACAGGTAATTTTTTTTAGATCTCATGTAAATATGTTATCAATATCAAGTTTATTGGACATAGCTTACTAGTGACATTTTTGGTTGGGAGGAGAAAAGTAATTAGAATTAATTTTTTGGTGCTATATATGGCATATTTTGTGTTTATTATGACATGTTTTAACTCATTTTCTGTCTAGTTGAAATTTCATATTCCTCCATCTTATTTTATTTTTAGTTTTGTAAATAGGCTGTAACAATTCTAATATTTTCAAATTTAATATATATTTTGTTGTTGATGAAAAAACATTATTAAGATGCCTTAATATTTTTTTTTCAAGTTTGTAAAATAAAAAATGAAAACCAAAATGTTGATAAAAGGAAAAGGAAAAAAAGGATTAACTTCAAAACAATTTCACATTTTAAATGTAAGACTTTTAAACCACGAAAAAAATAAGGTGAAATTAATTTTAAATTTCATACACAACTTAAAAAAGTTGCATATGTCTAAGTCAATAGTCATAATAAAAATATTTTTGAAATTAGTAATTAGCTTTTAAAGAATAAGAAATCAATATAGCATTGGTTAAGTAAGTAAACATAACAAAATTGAAAAAAAAAAATCACTTCAAGATAGTGTCCACTTGGTGATACTAATTACCAAACATACACTTGTGATTCCTAATCATAAGCTAGCCATAAGAACAACTTGGCATATATAAAAGGATCAAACTCCCAATATTTGGGATGTAGAAGTAGGAAATGAAAAAAAGAAGGTTTATTTCCATTTCAAATGTGAAGTTGGGATAAATTTGAATTTGGAAGAAGCGTGATAGAGTTGGACACTTGCAATTAATAAAATCACATGACACAACAATCGATAATCAAATAACATATGGAACACAGTTGGCAAAAAAAATCATGTTTTACGTGCATGTCTTGTTAGAAAAGCCGTCAATGAAAATGACATATTTCAAATCAGCATGCCCTGCTAAAACTTTTCCCTAATTATATAGTGAAGTAAACCACGAAAAATAATAGTGATTTTATACTTTGATTTCATCAAAATATTTTATAATTCTATTATTAATAAAAAATATTTACAAAAATTTGGTAAAAAGAACTTGAAGATAAATAAATAATAATTAACACAAAGGTATGTTCGGTTAATAAACTACTAATTTGGTTCGTCTAGTATAACCCTATCTTTTAAGTAATCGTTAAAGTAATAAATTTATACAAATCAAAATATTGAATATCTATCAATTTAGTGTCTGAATAAGTATTTTATTAATATTGAAAAACTATTTTGAAACATTTTTTTTAAAATTCGAGATACTATGTAACATTATTTTTAATATTTAGAATCGACTGATCTTGATATCATGCTGCCCACCAAGAGTCAAATATAACTTCTATATTTGGTCACTCCTCAGAACTTTAATTAGCAAAAAAAACGATTGGCTATACTATTTATATGTAAAAAAGAATTATTTTGAGAAAAATTTGGAGGATTATATTTAAAAAAGAAAAATGTTTTATAATTTTGATTCGAAAATATCTAGACACGTAAAAGAAAAAGTGGATGAAAAATGAAATAAGTAGGTTTCAACTTGGCTTTGAGGAGACAGGGGACACGAGGTCAGTGTCATAATCCTGAGCTTTGAAAAAGAGAGTTCAATTGGTGAAAGTCCTTTTCACTTGGTCCAATTTGTTAGGTTAGTTTCCTTCAAGTCCAAATTGGCTTCAATATGACGGTGAAAGGTGAAAGATGAAAGGCACTTACCACGATATTTATTTGGCCTACATCACATATTTTTACTTTTGGTGCTAATCACATAACATTTTATTGCTAGTCAGAGGAAAAGGGGTTCCCATCATTAATTGCAATGTTGGTGTTTTTTCCATTTATCTTTTTGAGATATCTGACTCATCATTGTGAAAACTTCCGATAAGCACAGCTAGATTACGCCATTAAGTTGAATTAGGAAAAAAGTTGTGTTAATTGGCTAAAGAGTCCCTTATGATTGTGCAACACAAGTGTGTTTATTACAGTTAAAAAGGCAAATTGGCCAAAAGAAATTAGGCCAGAAGAGTCGGTGGAACTAGCTGTTTCACATAGTACTTCCCACTTTTTCTTTTCTGCAATTGTCATTCATACACTAAGGTGTTAAAATTTTATTTAAAAATTCACCAGCATTATTCTAACTAACGGGAGTGGTTTTTTATTTTTATTATTATTTTTATTATTATATATATTTAAATTTATTTAAATGAAATATAGATTTATGTCTATTCATATTTGTAAGTATTAGAAACTCAGAAAGAACACGAAAACTGTGTTAATAAATGAGAAAAAAGAGAGATAAAGTGAGAATGAAGGAAGAGAAAAAAACAATGATAAAAATTCAAAAATTGAAATTGAAAACCATGCGTGAAAATATTGAAGAAATGGAGATATCTTTTAGAAATTAAATTAAAAAAAACACTCTACATTCAAAACGGCTTCTCATAACTATTTTAATATGTTTTAGAATAAAATAAAAAATGACATAATATTCATAATACAACAATAAAATTAAATATTAATATAAGAATAAAATAGAAAAAATTTTAACAAAAGAGAAAAATCTCTTTTATATATAAGTATAAATGGTACATACTCCAACACGTTCACAAAATCTTTATTTTAATTTCAATTTCAAAATGGAAATAACATCTATGGATAAATCAGATTAGAAAAACCAAATAGCTTTTTTTTACTATAAAATTATTAAATAAAAATTAATTTTACAGAAAAAATAATTAATTATCATATATTTATTAAATTAAATATTATTTTAAATATTAAAAAAATTTAATATTTAAATTAATTTCTATCATTAATAAATAGTTTTTAAATTGATATCTAATTAATTATCAAAATTTTAATTATTAATTATTTAGATTTTAAACTATTTACTAATTATAAAAAATAATAAATATTAATAATTTTTTAATCTTTAAACTAGTATCAAATTTAATCCATATAGTATTTAATTGTCTTTTTTATAAATTAAGTTTTATTTAATAATTTTTTTAGTATAAGCATCACTTAGCAAATTTTACTAGTAACACCAACAAACTAGAGTATAATAAGCTTTTTAATCATATACTCGTTTAAAAATTAAAAAAAAAGTTATAAATAACAATGTTATAATATGTTAATGACATATTTTTCATATGTTAAATACAACATGGAAAATAGGATAACATTGAAAGCAATAATGAGATGATATTTGAAGAAATAAATTTAGTGGGATTAGAGTTAGTGATGATCAACTAGATATATATACAAAATTCTTAAATTGCTCTGTAGTGAAAAAACTATTTATTTATTTAGGAATTTAGATTTTATCTGTAACAAGCACAAATCAAGTCATTTCTTTCATAAAAACATCTGAAACATCTAGGTTGGCTTGATAGTAATACATTGAAAAAGGAAGACAATTCATGAATCTTAGACATAACTCATGAATTTGGTGCAATAAAATTGGAAAAGTTTTTTCTATTAAAGGTGAAGAAATTCTGTGCAAACATGAAGTTATATCAAGTCTTTCACCAAAAAGCCAAAACAACCAATGACAGAGCATATTTTTGTAATTTTTTGTTGCACACTGGGTGATATGTCTATTTGTTAGTATTAGGAGTTCAGTTTTTTGAAGAGTGTATTTTTCTGAATATATAAATGAAGATGTATCACAAGTTTCTATCTATAAAATTTACCTATTATTAAAGGATATTTATATTAACAATTTAACTTTTATCATAAAGGGATATCAAAAGACATAATCTTAACATCTAACATTTTTTGTGTTAGTATATATATACGAATAATCTTGAAGTGTATGAACAAAACAAAATGTATGTTTTACCATGAATATAGGTGTAATACATATAAATTGTACATGAAATACATCATCGAATAGAATCACAACTACTTCTGCTTCAATAAGAGAAATGTATACAGATTTCTCCATTATTGCAACAAGAACATATTTAAATTATCATCTAAAATATCATGTCTACACTATAATCTCACGATTTTCCTTCTTGATGTGTTCTAATTCCTGGTTTCCTTCGAATTTGACATATTTATACCACTTGGCCAATGCAATATATACTACAAGATCAGCAAGTGTTAGTGCTGCTAAGAGGAAGAAGAACCTGTCCAAATGTCCGAGGTTTAGGTTTCCTGGTATCCATCCAGGTATGTCATGTTTGGTAGAGATTTTCATTACAATAGCAACAAGCAAACTACTTACGTAGTTTCCTAGTGATATTGATGTCATGCAAAGTGCACTGCCAAAGCTTTTCAATCCTTCAGGTGCCTGTCCGTTGAAGAACTCCAATTGAGGCACGTACATGAAAACCTCTGATGCTCCTGTGAGTACATATTGTGGCACTTGCCAAAATATAGACAGTGAACTAGACCCATCGCATTTATCACAATCTTTTATTGCATACCTCAGCCTGAATTTCTCCACCGTTCCTGCTGAAACCATGGCCATGATTGCAAGGACTAGGCCAACTCCCATCCTTTGAAGCTCTGTGAGTTTGGATTTCATTGTTTTGGCCACAAGAGGGTCAAGAGCGTGCCTATAAATGAAGATGAAAAATGCCACTCCTAATATGTCGAAGCTGGACATGCTTGCTGGAGGAATATTGAAACTTGAAACTCTAGTGTCCATGGCATCTCCTTGCACCACAAAGAGTGATGCCATTTGAGCAAAAACAACTGAGTACATTATGGTGCACAGCCAAATTGGGAGTAGTCTTAGTACGCATTTCACTTCTTCTACTTGTGTCACAGTGGATAGACGCCACGGATTGCGTTTATTCTCTTCTATCTGCTCCAAATCTTTTGATGTGATCAATGCTGCTTTATCTAAGAACCTGACAAAAATCAGTGCAAATTTCATCAATGACTTGCTAACAGCAGTATATTTATTATATTTTTTTATCATAAGCACAGAAAAGATATAATAAACGATATTACGTCTTCCAACCTTTGTAAAAAAAAACATTTAGTCCAAGAAAATTTTAACTTCTTAGTTAAAAAACAACTTAAAATTTAAAGATCAACTCCGGCATCCTATCAACAACTATTAATTAAATATATATATATATCAGGAGTTTTACACCAATCAAAGAATTACGAGTTTAATGAAAGTGAATTACGAGTTTAATGAAAGTAAGAACGAATACGAATTGAGTACATTTATTATATATCTAAGTTTTGTCTAACTCATTCACTTATTCGTAAAAGAGTAAAAATAATTCAAAATGTAATGTGTGTGAGAGGGTGGGGAAAATGATGATGAACACACCTAAATCCTTCTGTCTGGAGCATTTTTCTCCTTCCATTATGTGAGGATTCTTGAACCTCATAAAGTTTATCTTCAGCTGATACCTTGAACTTCCATTTTTTTGCGGCAGCAACAAAAACTTGGCCAACTCTGGGTAGAGGGTTTCCAACAGACTTGAAGTATCTATACCTTCGTGTGCCACATAGGAACAAAACCAATGCAATAGCAGCAGAGGCAGTTGATGCCCAGAATCCCAAAGTCCATTGTCCCTTATCCTCAAAATAATCCAATACAGTGTTTGAGAAGAGGGAGCCAAGGTTCAAAGCCAAATAGAAGTAGCTAAAAAATGCTACTTTTGAAAGCTGTTCTTTAGGATCCCCTTCATCAAATTGGTCTGCCCCAAATGTGGCTATGTTAGGCTGATATCCTCCGTTTCCCAACGCAATTAGGTATATGGAAATATAGAAGAAAGCCATTTGATATGATGAGTGTGATCCACATTGTAATTCTTTGTCACCACAACCACTCGGATTCAGTAGGAATATGTGAGATGACAATGATAATGCAATTAAACCCTGCCATAATGATAATGAAATTAAACCCTGCCACACCAAACTCTTGCTCATCTTTAACTTGATCCAAACCTAATTTGGTGCAATTCCAGAACAAGTGTGTACCTTAAATTTTATGTTATGTTAACCTAATTGACTTGATGTTCCATTTTTAGTTTAATATTTCTCTGATTTTATAATAGGAAAAGAAGTCAAAACCTCATCTCTTTTTTTTACACAACTCTTTCCCCTTGAATATAAATTCAAGCGACCAGGAAATAGTATTTAATAATGGTATAAATGCTAAGACCATTTTTATTTTCAATTTTTGAATTTGTTTACCATCAAATGAAGTATTTACTTTAGATGAATCAATATTTTTAATAATAAATTGGAAAAACAATTAATAATGGAAATTAGGATTATATAAAGTACATATATGATAAACTATATAATTATTATTTCAATAAACAATTTCTCATTTTCCTCTCTAAAAGAAAATCCTCATTTTAAAAGTGTATATAACCTGTTTTCTACTCCTTCAAAAGTATTATAAAAGATTTTTTTTTTCAAAAACTAATAAATGTGAGTACTAGAACTATTCCAACACTGGATCTATGCCTAGATATTCGTAGTGCACATCATCACCAAAGAGTACTTCTCATACTACAAATAGAAGCTTTTTCTCAACCTAAAACGCATTGACAAATAAAAAACTTCTAGAAGCAGCCTACCCCATAACAAATAAAAGATGTTTAGTTTCCAAAATCATAACCAGAATTTACTAATTTAGACCAAATGAACGAACTTAATCAAATTGATGTTAATTTCGTATGTATTGAATTAGGATTTGGTCAGCGGATATGAATGGGTGATAATAATGTATGGAATTAATATGAAAGTTATTGTTACTAGATAGTTTTGGAAAGTTTGGTTTTGAGTTGTGAGATGTTCCAAGCCACAATTTGGTGTAAAATGATATCTTTTTTGACTTTTGCTTAAGCTTTATGACTTCCAAAATCAAAGCCAGGCACACTAGTTAGCCATAATGAACTAGGTTAGTACAACATTAAATGAGAAATCCATGATGTTGAAGAAGAACAGATTTTTGCTTAAGTTAGATAGTTAGAAAATATACATGTGAATGTGTTTGGTTTTGGTTGAATGGAAAAGAACTTACAATGACAAAGATGAGCTGGAAGATGGCACAGGTGATGTACCTTCCCCAGTAAGAGTCACTGAGGAAAGCTCCAAGAAGAGAAAATATGTAAACTGTGCCTGTCCACTTGCTCACGTTGTTCGCTGCTTCGGCATTCTCTTGACCCATCACTCTCGTCAAAAACAACACCAGATTCACTCCCACTCCAAAGAATGCCAATGTTGCAAGCCCTTGGTTCACTGTTACACCACCCACACACAAGTCCATAAATAAATATTATTCAGTCACTTTTTTTAAAAAAATATTACCTACTTATATATATATACATATTTAGTTGCATCATCAATATTATTATAAAAATTATCCGGTTGCCACACTAAAAATTTATTAAATAAATAATAAATATAAAAAATAATTAATTACTATATTTGTTGGAGATTTCACATCGACTAGAAATTAGACCATTTCATTGTACATGAGGAGGAGCAAACTTTACCCTATGAGTCGGTTTTATGAGGTTGAGTTAAACTTAAAGTCTACTATTTTATATACTAATAATATTTCAGTTTATAAAAAATATGTCTAATTTAGTTAATATAGTAATTAATTATTTTTTTTCTAAAAAT
Source organism: Phaseolus vulgaris (assembly GCF_051622355.1). Taxonomy (NCBI): domain Eukaryota; kingdom Viridiplantae; phylum Streptophyta; class Magnoliopsida; order Fabales; family Fabaceae; genus Phaseolus; species Phaseolus vulgaris. The sequence goes on from NC_143505.1 coordinate 3,541,762, forward strand.
AATTTTATTTAATAATTTTTTTTAATATCATGACTTACTAGTTAAAAAATATCGTTTATTTTATTAAAAAAATAATATAATATAAAGTATTTCAAAAATACCACAATCTTTATTAAAAAAACATTTTACAGTTCTCCATCTCTTCCTACAGAATTCATGTATTTCTTACAATCAGTTCTGTAATTTTCCTAAATATACAACACCACAAATTGTTCCTTGCTATTAATCAGTTGTTTGACAGCTTTTTAATCCCCTGCCCTTCGTGCCTTCATCAATTCATTAGACAACAGCCAAGTTGAAGAGTATCGTATGATTTCATTTTTTTTTTTACTTTACTTCTATCACTGTATTTTTGGCAAAGCATGGAATGTTCTCTAGTTCTTACAACAATTTATACAATAATAACTTTGTTAATCTCTTTTCATTAGATTATTTTTTTTTATAAAGTTTTCATTAGATTATTTAGTACATGTATTTTTTTCTTTTTCTTTGTTGAGTGAATGGCTGTACAAAAAAGATATTTTTCCTATGAAATTGCTCAAATAAAATATAAAAAACTAGAATAACACTCAGTTTTATAATTATCTGGCATGCTGTATATAGTGTATAATTTCTCTAAAAGTTGAAATAAATACTTAAAAATATGTGAGTTTAGTTAAGTACCTAAAATCAAAATTCCAGTAACCCAAGTACCAGTTCTTGTTCGAACTGCAGGATTACCATGGCTATCAATAGCTCCATCTGACGTGCAAACCTCGTTGTCTCTATTCATCTTTCCCTTCATTTTGTCCTAAATATTATCATCAAATAATTACATGTTAGTTTGCCCAGAATCATAGCTATTGTTTAATTAAAAAGCATATGCAATAAAATTTATGTTGAATATGCTTGCTACTTATAAGTATAAAATTGAGATAAAGTGAACTTAATTTCAACTTTTTTATGCGTAACAAATTGAATGTTCCAGCATACTCTGGAAAGAAAGAGTGCATGAAAGATTTCGTGAATAGAACTCTTGAAATATAAATCCTTAAACAAAAGGAATATAAACATTCATCCAAGATAACATATATTATTACCTCTTAATTAATTTTGATAAACTAGGAAATAGTTAGGCAAGCATAATAATGATGCATGATTAGTATCTGTAGTGTTACAAATACAGAAGAACAATTCAGCAAATGCATGCATGCATTAGGTCAAGTGAGAGGAACATTTCAACTAATTGAATAAAAAAAACATTGGCAAAGCAACGAGAATCACGAAATGAAAATTTTGAAAAAACTGAACATAAACTGGAACTTACCTTTTTATTAAAATACAAACAACCCATTACTGTGGTTAGTCTTGGAGGTTAATGTGAAAAGTTGATGTGTTTATTATTAGGAAGGGAAAATTGCAAAAAGATGGATGAGAAGCTGAAGAATGTTGAAGATGTATATATAGCAGTTGGAGGAGATTTAAGCTTAGGATCTGTATACGACCAACAAATTAAGAGAAGCTTAGGGAAAGAAAAATGGAAAAAGCATGATACAATGTTTTTTCTTTTGGAAGAAAGTGATAAAGTTTATCTTTTAGGTATACCTTAGGCATGCTGTCAGTCATAATTAGTGCATAGTTGAAACTTTATATAATTGTGTGCCCAACTTGATTCTTCAAATTAAACAGGGAAAATTTAAAATGGAACCGTTTTCTAAATTTTTATACTCTTCAAAACTGATTTTAAACATTTTACCTTTCAAAATTTTAGTCCTTATTGTTAATTGGAATGTAGTAGCCACTTCAATTATTTTATGAACTATTAATCTAACTTAAAATTATGTGATTGCTGATATATTGAATCACTCGTTCCAGGTAATACATTGATAAAATTAAATATTATTTTAAAGATTATAAAATTATTGTTAATAATTTTTAAATTTATAAAATTAATTTCTAAATCAATATCTAGTTGGTTATTTTTCTTTCTGTTTGATGGGAGTTTCCTTCATCAGGTTGGGTTAAAATAACACGGATGGGGCTGCTAGGAATATCTTGGTCTTGCTACTTGTGACGGTATTTTTCGTGGGAGTATAGAAAAATTTATTGGAGTTTTCCCTGTGTTTCTTGAAGTTCGGACTGCTCTGGTTGCTGAGTTTTATGGGGTATACATGTTATGGAGGAAGCTAAAAAGACGGGGCTTACTAATGTCCGGCTGGAACGTAATTCTGCTTTGGTTTGTGTTGCATTTACTGCTAGGACTGATGTTCTTTGAATGGGAAAATCAGGTTTAGGGTTACTCATATTTTTCGTGAAGAAAATGTGTGCTGATAAGTTGGCTAATTTATGATTTATTCATAGAGAATCTTTTTATTGGTATAATAGGCTACCATCTAGTATGTTCTTAGAATTCTTTATGAATAAACATAGTTTACCTATGTATCGTTTTTGTTAACATATGAGTTTTGGTATAGCCCCTTATATTTTTGTATTATCTTTTTTTTTAATAATATTTTTTTTATGTGATGACCAATGATTGTTGTTACTTGAGATGTCAGCATAACTAAGATGTCAAGTTGTATAGTGATATTTAACATTTTTATTTTAAAAAAAATGTGTTAAATCCTTAACTCAACCACCTAATGAATTTTTTTATTTTTTTTTCAGAAATGAAGTCTATAGCTCAATTGTTAACCTTGATTTAAACTAAGCAGCTAAGTAACTTTATGGGTTGGTCCTATTTCCAAGTAAATGTGGGTTTTAATTTCTTACATCATTATTTATTTCCTTTCAATATATAGTACTATTTTAGTTGTTGCATTGCATCATCTAATCGTATTTGGTGTTCTCAATAGTCCATAGCGTAATCATTCAGGTACGTTAGCCAATTAAATAGATTATAATAAGTCAAACAATAAATGTTTAGTTCTATATAATATAAAAGATAGCAAAGAAGAAAAAATAAAATAAAAGATATATAATATTAAGTGTGTAAGATGTGTAAAGGAAAATGATAGTTTGATAATATAATTCTTGATATGATTAATTTAAAAATAAATAAATATAAATATAAATAAATTTAAAAGTAAATAATATAAAAAATATTAATATAATAGTATTAAGAGTCCTAATATAGTTGTATAAAAAATATATTCATATATAAAAAATTCCAGTTAATGGTCTATAATTTGAATATATAACAGTTGTATGACAATGAAACATGATACACACAAGATATAGATCAATAGAATTACTTTCATTACATACAAAATGTTTCATCTACCTTTTATTACTTATACTAAGATTGATTATATTTAATAAAAAAAATTTTACTTTGATAATTAAATATTTAAAATTTATTAGTTTATAATTATGATTTGAATAATGTAATTTCAAAATTATATAATCTCATTAAAAGATTATTTTATTTCTCTTTGAAGTGATAATTTGGTGTAAAATTGTCAACGCATAAACACTCTAACTAAATATAATTTAAATGATTTTAAGAATATCTTAATCATACTTTTAACTTATTCTCTAATTTTTTTAAAAATAGTTAAAAAAGTTAAAAGAAAATATATAAAATATATTTCCGTTATTTAATAATAAGTAGAGTTATTTATTTTAAGAAACTCTTTGGACAGCGAACCTAATTTATGATTTGAATATATAAGTGTAGATTTCTTTTAATTTCAATGTGAGTTTTTTGTATTTAGTTTGTATATTCTATAAGTTAAAAAAGTTTTACTCGCAAATTTCATCATAACTCATATAATCGTACTCAATTCAATCAAAAAAATTCAATACTTTTTTTTTTCAATTGGTTATTACAGCTCAATTCAACCTAAAATTTATTTATTTGTACTTCTATTGACTTCTATTGATTGTGCATTATTTAGTGAATTGAGTTGTTCTTATTTGATTGTGTGTTGTTTGATGAATTAAGTAAATGAATATTAAAAAAAATCGGTATAGTTTTGCGGTGCAAGCTGACCCGTTTAATCCCTAAATTTTGCAAAACGAAAGTAGTTTACAAAAATTAAAGTCTTCTTTAAAATTTGAACTATACAATTTTAAAAAAATAAAAACAGTTTAAAATTTAGATTATACAAATTTATTTTTTGTAATATGGTTATATATTCCGATACGAACTTAAAATGACATACTCATCCAGTTGCTCCAATAATAAGTAAAAAAAAACAATAGAAATATTATTATATATTCAAGTAAAAGTGTATAGGTAATTTTATAATAAGGAAAATACAACACTACAAGATAATCATCAAATAGAAACCAATTTTATAGAAAAAAAATAATTAGTTGTTATAGTGACTAAATTATAGATTATTTTAAAAACAAAAAAAATTATCGGTTTCTAAATTAGTTTCTATTATTGCTGAATAGTTTCTAAATTTGTATCTAATTAGCTATTAAAGTTTTTGCTACCAAATTTAGAATCTAAATGATTGGTTGTTAAAACATTGGTAGTTAATTAAATACAAATTTATAAACTATTTATTAATATTAAAAATTAATTTAAAAATCTAAAATGGTATTTAATTTAATTACTATACCAACTAATTATTTTATTGTAGTGACATTTAACTGTAACTATTTTTTCATATACAACACAAAAACATTTGTATTATTTCATGTGAACTTTCATATACTCAATTAAAAAAGCACTATTGAATAAAAAATAAATTTAGAAAAAAATATTAATTATTATAGTAATTAAGTTAAATATTATTTTATAAATTAAAATATAATTCATATTTAAAGCAGTTTTTATTATTAATAAAAATTTATAAAATTGATATTTAATGTTAATTAACAAAATTTTACTTATTAGCCATTTTAGATATTAAATATTTATAAAATTATCATTTATTATGTGGACATGTTAAGTGATTACCTTTTGAAGCATCTAGATAAGTTGTGGTCCTTTGACCATTAATATATCATTATCCATAAGTATTTCAAATTCAAATTGCAAGCTTTATTTCCCCTTAACTGGTCCAAAGTTTTGTTTCTTCTAACTTGCTTTTATTAGTCCACTCATCAAATCACCATTGCTTATGTTAGTCAACCTTTACTTCACTCACATTGGATAGAACATTTCTTCCTCAACAAATTATTCACGTCATTTTGTTTATAAGCCATAGAAGTTTGTCTATTTTGAAAAAGAAATACTACTTTTAATCATAGAATGAAAAAAAGTAATATTATTATTTTTCAAATCAAACGTACACAAGGCTTATTCAATGCAAACAAATTAATATTTCAATGTTAAATAACTTTTTTTCTACAAATAAAAAATTATATACGAAAAATCCGCAGTCGAAACTCGTAAAAAACCTATGAATAAATTGAACATTAATTTTCGTGATGGAGCTAATGCAGGGTCAGTCTTTAACCATCTTACTTCTGATAAAACAAGTAAAGTGAAAAATGATTTTGCAGATATAAGGGAAAATCTCATATATATATATATATAATTGAATATATAAATATTATCATGGATATAATACTTTTAAAGTTAATATTAATTTAATTCTTTTATAATTTTTAGTTTTTTTTATATATAATAACTTTTATTCTTCTGTCTATTTTTATATATATTTGAGCAGTTATTTGTTTTATATGTTGTATTTTAAGCTATAACTAAAATTAGTGACTTTCTTCTTAAATCAACTTTGATTTAAAGAAGAAAAAAAAATTATTCATTATTATATCCTTTACTTTTCTTTTCTTTTCTTCATTTTTTAATTTTTTTTAATAAACCTTAAACCTTAAATATTATCAATAAAATAGAATATTAAATATTATATCAAAACAAAGTCACAACCTTACGATGAAACATCAAATACTAAAACCTAACTAAAAGCATGGATAATTCATGTATATATACGGATGGCAAAGCGGGGTGGGCCGTGTGGGCCGATCCGCGGTCCACTGGTAAAAATGCGGGATGGGCTGACCTTTTCAACCCGCTAACCGCATTAACCCGCGGTCTGCGCGGGCCAGCAGCGGGACAGGGCGGGGCGAGATGGCCTGCTAACCCGCAAGAAAAAAAAATGGATGAAAGTTTTTTTAAGACGACATTCAATGTTATTGAAATGGAAGAATATCAATGATGTTTATGTTTAATGTTTTTGAATTAATGTTTATGTTTATGTTTAATGTTTTGGAAGTGGAAGAATAGTGATATTTATCTTAATGTTTAATGTGTTGATGTTTGAAAAGGAAGAAATTATTTTTAGGTTTGATAGTAACAAATATATAAGTTTAATTTGACAACTTTTTAAGAACAAAATGTAAAAAAAAAAGAAAAAAGAACGTGAACTGTCCCGCAAACCCGCTGGTCAGCTCTTATGCGGGACGGGTCGAAACTTCTAATCTGCAATAACTTTGCGGGGCAGGTTGGCCCGTCCCGCATTTTTGTGGGTCAAGCGCAGGACGGGCCAATGCGGGACGGGCTGACCTGCTTTGCCACCCCTATGTACATATGTATATTATAAAATTTAAATTGCCTGTTGATAATTTATAAATATTTTAAAAGAAATTAATTAAGTTTCAAGATTTATTTTGACTCTAGTTTATTTATAGAAATTAATCCACCTAAATTTATTAAAGAGTAATAAAACATCATTCGGTCTATAAATTATCGTTATGGTTTCAGTACCTAAAAATAAGAAAATTATATATATATATATATATAAGGATTACAGTCAATATTTAATTAAGTGTAGAAGACTTATTTAGTATCTGGAGATTAATTTTAATTTTTTGAAAGAATGATGTAACCCGATCGACTTTAGACCTTTTATGTGCTAAAGTGATTGGTTGTTATTAAAGTTATATGAGTTTAATTAACTATTTCGACTAAATGTTGGAAAAGGCTTGTTTTCTTTAAAAAAATATTTTATTAGTTGTTTCACTAACCATAAAAAGAACATAATATTTTTATTAAAGGTTATTTAAAACCACGATTATTATTCTAACTATAGTACTAGAATAGTTAGTAACACATTTTAAAAAAATAATTATAGTAACACTAGTTAATACTTTTCCAAACTATAAATAAGTAGGTAATATGTGACACATTAGTGTTTAATTATTTTTTAGGATATATGGATAGTGTTTCCCAAAAATTAGGAAATAGTAGCTTTATTTTCCTGCAATAGGACGATTAATAATAAAGTTTCGTTTGATAAATAGATTAGAATAAGTCAAAATAAAACACACATATTTTGTTTTATTCCCATGATGAATGGTATGCAAATGTTAATTTATGTGTCAACATATCTAATGTTGTCTGTCGATGGCTGATGTATCTACCTCCCCTAATTAGTTACAAAGTTTTTATTAAAAAAAAATAAAAACTTTTATATTAAACATAATTATGTTATTTGAGATTTTAACTACGCTGATACTCAAAACAGAAAAGATATGAGTAACTTCAAATTTAATTTTTCACAATAATTAAAATCGTATTTCATTTATTATGAAGCATTCAACACAATACAAACGAAAACATAATCAGATTTCAGATATTAGTAAAAAAAAATTTGGTTTCTTACTAATAATATTTATTATACTCTTATTATACTCTTCCCTATTAATTAATTGTAGTTTGGACAAAGCTTAATCAATTGGATTATGTCACAAAAATTTGGTGCCAGTCACAACCCTTTATTAGGACATGACATTTGCTGTCTCAGTCAAGGATTTTTTTTTTACATATATCAAGGAGCTTTTGATGTTATTTCGTTTCGAAAATAAATTATAAATGTGTCATTTAAAAAATGATAAAGTAGAAGCGATTATATTACAATACTTTTAGTTGAAAAAAAAATGCATTCATTTTTTCTTCAATTATGTATAATACTCTTAGATTATCCTTTTTTTTTACCTCTTTTAAGTAACGTACCAAGCCACGTTACGTTTTAAAAGTTACTAATTATTAATACTATATCGACATATTAAGATTATTTTCATTTCAAGTGTTATTATATAAGTTCCTTAGACTCACACTCTAACTAATATTTCATTTATTTGTAGATGAATTTTTTTTTTATTATTATGACTGAAGGTCTTAAACAAGACTTCAATTCTTAAATTTTATTTCAATGTTAACATATTTCAATATAGAAAGATTTTATAAGACCCTAATCTTAAACTTATAATTTTGTGTATAACTTCAAGAAAATACTTTAACAAACCAAGATAATGTTTAGTGTTTGGCAATTAGACTAGTTACTTTTTTTATTTATTAACAAATTATATGAAAACACAATTGGAACGCGGAATAAAAACCCTTCACATAAAAAATTATTAAAAAGATTATAAACATAATAAATTTAAATACAAGATTAATGAATTATTTTTTATATTTTTAAGGAACCTCAAAACTTAATCTTGAAGGCGTTTTTTACAACAACAAAAGCTTTTGAATGGAATAAAATAAAAATTTGTTAAGAGTAATCTATACCTATATATATATATCTATATCTATATCTATATATAAAGGGGATTCTCTTCTTAACTGCTATTAATTTTTTTTCCTATTTTATCCTTATATTAATATTTAATTTTATTATTGTATTATGGTCATTGTGTCATTTCTTATTCCCCTCTTAACTGCTCTTAGTTTTTTTTCCATTTTATCCTTACTTAATAATTTATTGTATTAATTTATTTTGGTTATTTGGACATTTTATAATTTCAAAAATTAATAAAATAATTTTTTAATTTTAAAATTTATTTTATTTGTTATTATTTAACTGGATAGTGGAGAGAGTGGCGAAAACAGATTTTATGATTGTCCACTACACATAACCCACATATCATACTTTCCACTTACTCTCTCCTACTTTCCACTTTCTCTCTCCACTACTCTTTAACTTCTCATTTTAATGTTATTAAGAAAAATTGTTTTTGAAAAATAAAAAAATACTATAGAAATAAAAAATGCGGAGGTTAGCAGGGAGTGGAGATTTGGTAAGTTACTTTTCTGATTTAAACTGATATTTTTTTTATTAAAATTGATTTATGAAACAGATTTTAGGATTCTCCACTAGACATAACTCACATATTCTACTTTTCACTTTCTCTCTCCTATATAGGTACCTACTTCCTACTTTTTCTCTCCACTACTCTTTAACTTCTCATTTTAATGTTATTAAGAGAAATTGTTTTTTAAAAATAAAAAAAAATACTAAAGAAATAAAAAAATGCGGATACACAGGAACGTTAGTGCCTAGTATATATAAAGGGATTCCCCTCTTAACTGCTCTTTATTTATTTTTCTCATTTTATTCTTATATTAATATTTAATTTTATTATTGTATTATTGTATTATGGTCTGTCATTTCTTATTTTTTCTACAATATTTGGTATACGTAGTGGGGCGGTTTTGAAATAGAGGTGAAAAAGTGGTTTTTGTGGTTTTGAATTGAAAGATATGTGGGAGAACAGTCATGAATTGAAAGAAATGTGGAGGTAGATATCAGTTACATTTTATTAATATTTTATATATTAGTATTTTATTTTATTTCTATTTTATTCTTATTTTTATTATTTTGTAACTGTTTTTTTTATTTATATTTTTTTAAAAGAACAATTAAATATAAAGATAATTCTCCTAAATAACCGTTTTTTGTTATTTCGTAGACAGTTTTGAATTTAATTTTCTATTTTTTTTTTTGAATCAGCAGAACGATTTTTCATTTTATTTACAAAATAATTTGAATAAACAGAACGATTAATTTATTTACGAAACAATTTAAATAAAATATATTATTATTTTTTCATTTACTAAATAGTTACTTATAATTTCTTATTTGTTATTACTAGTTGATACTATGTTTTTATTTTTTAATAACAATTAACTATAAATTATAAAAATAAAAAATACGGATACACAGGCAAGTCTTCCCGCTAATTTTTATGAAATAGATTCATTGTATATATGAAAGTATTATGACATTTAACACGGTAGTTTATTACGAGTTAATTTTAGAAACATAAATATGTGACCACTATTTGTGGTTTGAATGGAAGCTACTAGTTAAATTTGTTGCTTTTAGGATGATAAAGTTGAAATGTCTAGTGATAAAAAAATGTTGGAGGAGTTGTTAGAAGCAAGGTGTGGGCGATGGTGATGTTATTATTATGGATGCAGTTGTTAGAAGCAAGAAGAATGATGCAAGTGTAAATTTTGTAGCAAGTAGTTCTATCGTCATTGCCTTGTCAAGGTCCATTGTGGCGTCATGGACCCATCTTCATGGTCACAATTCTCATAACTCATGTTAATATTACTCTAAACTTTTATCAAGGAATTGGGTGTAGGTTTGTTGAAACTAGTTACAATTAGCTTCGTTTAAGCCATTTAGATTTTCTAAATAATAGATTCCAAATGTTTCTATAGATACTATTAGTTTTTATATATGTCAAGAACAAAAAAAAAATCTCATAAATATATATTATGTATAACCTGCATTGTTTTAAGATTTTACACATTAAAATATAAAAATATTTTATAATATACTGACCGAATGTCGAAGATTTTATATCTACTAAATATAAAAATATTTTATAATATATTGGCGAAAACACAAATACATGTGTATATGTATTTTTTATTTTTATCATTTACACATGTTTATGTATTTAATATTAAAATAAAATCTGGTAAAAAAAATTCATTTAAAACATAAAAACAGGATCCCTTCACCCTCTTTAAATAACGTGATCCACACCTAGCAATCATATCATTAAGTGACAGTAAAAAATCAATTTTTAAAACTAATGAAATTACAAAATATTTAAAATAAATTAATAAAATAAAATATTAATAAAGATAAAATAGGAAATTTAAAATTGTATAATAGCAATTAAAAAAAATATTCTAAAATAGTAGCGTACCAATTTCTCTACCCATTCAGTGTCAATAAATAAAATAAATAAAATAAATTTTTAAAATTAAAAATCTGTTTTGTTAATTATATTAAAATTTCAAAATGACAATATAATCAAAATAAATTAATAAAATAAAATATTAATAAAGATTGAATAAAAATAAATTTATGTAAAAAAAATAGTTATAGTGAAATCTCATTTATATATTTATATATAGGTATAGATAAATAAATTCAAACTTAATTTTATAAAATTAAGTCAAAATTAAATTATTTATTAATAGATATTATGACAAGAATCTACATGCGAACAAAATTGACTTCTTTCTTATATTCCTTTAAGTAGATATTTCTTCTTTACATTATGAATTCTATTCATAATTTTTAATTATTTTTATATCATCTATACAATAATCATTATTTTGACTTGCGCATGACTGTATATTTTTAACTATATAAAACCTTTCCTTTAATAAATACCAGCTTGTCATAAAATTGAGTCAAAATAATTTCAATAGATCTATAAATTTATGAGATCTTTAAAAATTAGATAATTATATATTTTTTATATTGTTAGATGTAGAGTGTATAATATACATATATATAAGTATCATGTATGTGTATGATATCATTTTAAAAAGTATAACACTTTATTTGTATGTAAAAAGATTTAGGGTAAAAAATGTAAACGATGCAAGGTATGCTCAACACCCATCAAGAGTAAATAAATAAACACTCATCTTTCAGTGTTTATTTATTTATATATATTAAAATACTAGTTCATCAAACTAGTTTTATACGCTAAAATTATCATTTATTTGAAATTATTCCTAAATACGTTTGCATCTTAATTCAAGGACTAAAGTACCTTCGTAACACAAAGTTTCTAATTCCCCACCCCCCATTAGCTACAATATTTGCTACAAACAATATTTTAAATGGGTTTGGATTGGTGTAGGAAATTTATCTAAAAGATATAGGCTTTCGCTTTCTGCACCACCACAATTTCTCAATACACCCTCAAAATTCCAGACATTTTCCAGAATTTTTGGAACGGGATTTTCATTTCCATAATGAAACTTCTGGAACATAATTTCCATAATAAAATTTCTGAAACAGAATTTTTAAAAAGAAATTTCTAGAACAAGATTTGTGGAATGTATTTTTCTAATGAAATTTTCAGAATACAATACATTCTGAAATAAACTTTTTTAAATAGAAAGTTTTCTTAAACATATATATATATATATATATATATATATATATATATATATATATATATATATATTCTAGAATACGTTTTTTTGAAATGAGTTTTCTGTAACAAACTTTACTAAAAGATTTTTTTTCACAGTGAGTTCTCTCTATCTCTTTCTTCCTCTCTCTCTTCTACACTGATGATGGTAGAACAACGATGATAATGGTGTGATATATTTTAATATGTTAATAGTGATGGGAGCACACTACAGCATTATTTATCTTTAGTAACATTTTCACAATTACATTTACTTAAATGTTACAATACAAATTTTAGTAATTTTTTTTTATATAAATGTTACAGGAAGCAAAATCATGGGACCCTAAGATGGAAAGATTGTGAAATATTAAAAAGGAAACATTAAAATCTATTAAATTATGTAGATGTGAAAAACTCACGTGCATGAGTTTATGTTCGTTCGACAAGTCCAATTCGAAGCCATTAATTTGATCAAGAAAAGAACATTTCTTTCTCACTCAAAAACACCTTTTGCGACATTAGAACATTTGTCTCTCAAGATTTGAATTCAGACACATTTTAATGATTCAGTCATGCATCACACACATAATTTATTTATTTTTTTGCATTAGTGAATAAGATCTATCAGAATAAACTGAATTGTGACTTAGGAGTTTTTCATGTGTGTTTATCGCTTTGAAAATTCCCATTTTACGAAAAAATATCAATTTTTCTGATATTCCTGCAAACCTAAAATTTTATGTTTGCACACACTCATTAAAAAAATAGACTAATTAGGTGCTAATTACTAAAAAATGAGAATAAACAATATGAGTATCGAGAATGACATGCGATTTCAGTAAATATGCGCACATGAGGTATTAAGTATGTGTGTACGTAAGAATTGTTCAAAAATTATTCTTTTAGTTCTTTTGTATATGTCTTTTTAAGGTTATTTTGCAGAAAAAATATAGTAATTTTCTACTTTTAATAAAATAACTATATAATTTCCATTTTTTCGTTACCTCTTTCCCCCAAACACAAATATAGGGTGTAATAGAAAATATATAATAAAAATGTTATTTAGATTCTAAAAAAACAATTTTTTTCCCGACAGATAAAAAGAAACTAGCACACTTTATTTGGGTCTCTATCACTTACTCTTTAACATAGATTCAAATGTTAGAACTCTAACTTCTTTTATTTTGAAATCCAAAATCATAGATTATTCCTTTTATCTGTTAAAGGGAAAAAATTAATTTTCCTAATATTGTTATTTACTTTTTAAATGAAATTTAGAATAGAAAATAGAAACAATAACAGTTGCTCTTTTATTTGTTACATACTGAACTCTTTTTTATTCATGTGAGTTATTATTTCAATTTAATGAACTGAGGGATTCTTCATGCACAATTTTGTATTTGATGACCATAGTTGAACTGAGGTGGTAGTCCTCTCATACTACAGTTGGTGTACTATTTCCATGAAAGAGGTGTAGGTCCCAGATATTTCCATTGCTATAGCTGCCATTATTATTATCACTATGGATGTAGTCTCATACCCAAAGTTCCTGTAAGTGCCTGAAATCTTCAAGTAGCACAAACATGGAAGCAGAATAGAAGCTGTGACACTTAGAAAGGCTCCAACCAGGGACATGAGAGACCCAAAGAAAGGAAAAGCAAGGGCAACAATGGTAGTGCTCATTACCAAGACTGTGCTTACAAAGATGCTGGTCACCCTATTCTTGTACCTCCTTGGAAGCAAGTCTTTCAAAGCATTCGTAATAGGTGTAGCCACCAAAGCAAGCTTGGATATGGGATTGACCAAGGTAGTGTATATTGCTAATTTTGAGCTAACTTTGTTCAGAGGCAGGTTCAATGTTACTTGTGATTTAACCTCATCACCAAACATTAGATAACCGATTATAGCCATGTATGCATAACCCGCAGTGGTTAAGAGAAAGCATCCAAGTAACACCTAGTGTTATCAAAAGTAAAATTCATTACATATGTAGGATTAAATTGAGCAGTGTTATTCAAATCAAACACACACAAAAATACTTACATTCGAGAAGGGATGTTTGTTTGTCATGGAATTGTACAAGGTGGGAAAGATGGGATGTGCACAATAACAAAAGGCATACAAGGTAACAGCTGTGGGGAGACGATTCCAATTCACAAGAGTTCCTTTATGATGAAAACCAACTCCATCAAATGTTGCAGTCCATGTTATTGCAAGGATGATGAAAGCAGAAGCAAATACTCCACTTGCAGATACATAAGAGAGTAGTCTCATGTTATCCAACCAAACTGTGGGCAAAATGATAATGGAAACCAATATCACAAAGAATTTCTTCCCTTCAATTGCTAAGCCAGCTACCTGAACCTCCGCATTGGGAAACAAGTTACTCAAGTTATCACCTTCAAGAATCAAGAATCATGTTGAAACTAAATATAGCTCCGTGTACATGGATAGTGACACTATTAGCCTTCCTATCTTTCCAAATGCAAGTTCACCTATATCAGGATAGGTTCTGATATTCGAATTCATATCCATGCATCTTTTCATCAACGTGCTGGTGTAAAATGCTGCAGTGGCCATACCAAACAGAAGAACCAAGCTTAACCACCCTCCTGATGCAAGAGCGTATGGAACTGAGAGTATACCAACACCTTCAAACCAAACATTGAGGCAACAAAAAAAGGTTTAGTATATTTCTTTAGAAAAAGCTGAAATAAACATAGATAAAGAGCATGTGTTGTAAATAATGAAACCTGCTATTGCATTGATTCCATTAAGATAGGTGTAAAAGAAGGATACAGTACTATCTTGGGCAGAAGAATGAGAGGCTATGGTTTTATGGTCTTGGATAGCATGCGCCAACTCACCATGCTCGGCTAGTAAAGGCACATTGTTGGAATGTTTTTCTGACATTTGAGCAAAACTGCATAGGGAGATTGGTATGGAAAAAAAGTTTAACAGAAAGTTGGAAAAATCTCTGAGGATTGATTGAAGTTGGTGATGGAACAGCTCTAATTATACATTAAATTTGCACCGGAATTCTTCACTTTCTTGTAGGAACTAACTTTTGCTGTCAATAATATGGGCCACATAAATAACCTTTTGAATTGTGATTTACCCACGTAACAAGAAACAAAACTTGTTCTTTCTCGATAGAAAAGCTTGCATATGTTTAACATTTATTAGACGGATTTTTCACAACGAATTCGGAAACATTTTAGTACAAGGAAAAAAAAAAAACAGTGCATGGAATCACGTCTCTTTGTTAGATTTTAAAGTTGTTTTTATTTGTTAACCCACCTATAAAAACTCGCCTTTAATATCCATTAAGTTTCGTTATGCTTTTTGTAGTTTACAATTTGGCTCTTATCATGAACAAAAAAAGTTTTAACAACATAAAATACAAACTTTTAAGCTAGTCATGGGTCCGATTTGAGTAAGATAAAACTAATCACGCATGGGCGCGTGATTCTCAAGGTGCTTTAAAACAAGTGACGCTGAAAAGTTATCGTGTCATGGGATTTTATCACGTGCTCAAAAGTTTTTGTGTCATATGATTTTATCATGTTCTCAAAAGTTAGAATTAAAAGTCTATTTGATCGACTTTAATTAGAGAACTTTTGGTAACTCTAATAGATAATGATTTTTTTTTTTGAAGTTAACACAAATTATTTAGCATTCACGATCAAAAAATGTAGTCGTGTACTCCTATCCATATATATTTTTTCTCTAATTATTCATTCATGTAATTTTAAATTACACCATTTTTAAAAATTTTCAAAACTGTAAAATGAGTGACTACATTCAGTGAATGATTATGTAATTAATGCAACAATATTTAACCACCGAAATAAGAAACTTAGTAGCAACTTTGTTAGGTCTTTAGAGAAAGATTCTGGTAGACTTAACCATAATTATACTTGAGTTAAACTGGTATAAAGATTGACATATTTTTAATATGAAAAATGAGTTTATATATTATCCAAGTTTTAAGACTATACTTATGAATCTTTATTTTTAGTAAAAACTTAGATTTACATTTAGATTTTTAATAAATAACTAATATTTGTATTATTTACATATGAACTTTCTTACAGTGAGAGAAACTGACTAAGTATAATGGTAGAGATAAAATGATAGATCCTTCAAGAGAGTTAAGATAGAAGAAATTACAACAACTCATTTATCATATCTTATATTATTTCAATCATGTAACAGATTATAATTGGAAAAAAAAACTTTATAATAAAATAGAATATTTTTAAAATTATATTCATCAAATCATAAAATGTGTCATTTTAATTTGCAATTGTCAAAAAATAACATTTTCCTAACACTTCCAATCCCAAACTTAATGCCTTACAGAAAATTGGTTATCTCTTTCTTGCATGTTTTTTCCTTTTCCCACATCCTTTGCCACGTGGTCTGCTTCCATAATAGAATTCCATGTGCTAATAATCTTCCTAATTTTGTCCTTATCTTTTTAACTCCCATAACACATTTCAACAGAGAAAAGTTAGTTGTTATGTTATCTTTTGTAAGTAACTTCATCACTGGATAAACAAAGCACAATTAAAAGACATGTTCTATTCACATGAGTTCTTCATTCCAATCTCACTTATACTAGTTTGAATTTTTTTTTATGAAAGTTGTTACGATGTTTAACTTCTCATCTCTCATCGCTCACTCTTTTTGCTTCTCTTTATTTCTCATTAATGGTTTTTATGTTTCTTCCTCTTTTGATGGCAAAAGACATTGGACTATAATCTCTCTATCTTTAAACTAAAATATTTTAATACTTCTACATGTACTCTTTTAAATATTTATGAATTAAAAATAATAATATTATTGAAGAATTCAACATTAAAATAACATTTAATGACGAATAACAAAGATGTTATAATTACATAAATTGTAAAAGATCAAATAATAAATGTTTTAATAATTTAAAGCATAAACCGATCTATCTAAATATTTTTTAGATTCGTTTAAACGTATAATTATATTAAACACGTATTTTTTCGGGAATATGTGTTCTAAATAAAAATAAGAAAAATCTTAGCGATGAACTTTTTATTATTGAAAAACTTTAGGTGAGTTTTACAAAATAAAGTTGATTGTTGCTTTTTTAAAAGGACAAACATAACATTTATCCAATAATGAAGAGTGTATTGAGAAATTAGAACGAATATATTTAAGTGAGATAAGGTTTAATTGAGTTTTTAAGTTTTTTATTATGAATTTGGTATTTTTAGTTGAGTTTTTATTAAAAAAAATCTAGTGAAGTTACACCTATGGAGAAAACTGGCAACAATACCTTGATTTCATAATAAGACGAATAAAATGTAAGGGTTTCTCTCATCTATCTATCTATAATACAAACTTATCTATAAAAAAAATAACACCTAATAAAAATAAATAAATAAAATATTACATAACAAATAACAAATAACTAATAAAAAAATTTACTAAAAAAATTAATAAATGTGAAAAATCTGAAGGAGTCTAAACTATAATAAAAAAATTTAAATTTATAATTGTAATATCTCAGTTACTACTGTCTATTACAATAAAATTCTATAGAGTCTTGTACAAACTTATAGATCATATATATCTATTTCCATTCACATTCATTCGATTTTCATTTAATCTATAATATTTTGATTTCATTTCGAACCATATTTCAAACCATACCCATGATTTCAACAAAAGTATATCAATTTATTTGGTGGGAACATTTAAGCAGGAATTCACATAGAATAATTTTGGTGTATAACAAGTCCAATCAATCAACGGTACCAATTCCGGTTCTTCCAAGTGTGTGGTTGTGTTGTTATTTATGATATCTTCTACAACCATCTTCTCCCTTCGCTTTTTCAAGAAAGGTCAACGAAGTAGCCAGAGATACAAGAACATAGTAGACCCTTCCTGAACCAAAAACTGGACAATTGAACAAAAACCTTAGTCAAACAAAGTTACAAATTAAGGTACCCGAAGGTTCGCTATACTTTTTAAGCACACTCTACTCCTTCCCTCCAAATAAATTCTTGCATACTAATCAAGCCACTGAAGAAAGGTGCATTACCATCACTCCCTTGCAGTAACACTTCACCACTAAATAGCAAATACACAATCAACAAATTAGTGAGCACTTAGAGTTAAAAAATGTCTCCTGTTCTATGTTTGTCAGTTTCCACCACTTTGTTCCACAAGCCTCAAAACCCTTCCAAGGACCCCCACCTCTCAAAAGCCAACCACAGACAGAAATCATTGCAACAATCTTTGTTAGATAACAAAGTCATCAGCAAGAGGAAGCTTTTATCCTCTGCTGTTACTGGGTTGGGACTTTCTGTTGCTCAACCCACAAGAGCTGAGCCTGAGAGCCCAGCTGCTTCCACATCAAGCAGAATCTCTTACTCAAGGTTCCTGCAATACTTGGATGAAGGTGCTGTCAAGAAGGTGGACCTTTTTGAGAATGGAACAGTTGCTATTGCAGAGATATATAATCCAACATTGGAAAAAATCCAAAGGGTCAAAATTCAGTTACCTGGTTTGCCTCAGGACTTGATCAGGAAAATGAAGGATAAAAATGTTGATTTTGCTGCTTATCCCTTGGAAGTTAGTTGGTGGCCTGCTCTACTTGACTTGTTGGGAAACTTGGCCTTTCCCTTGATTTTGCTTGGTTCTCTACTCATGATGACATCAACTAATAATCTTGCTGGTGGCCCCAACTTGCCCTTTGGACCAGGAAGGTATGACTAGCAATAAGTATGTGTAGCAACCAGCAAATATTGGGCATGCATGCAGAGGCTTTCAGTATTCTTAATTCTAATTTTCCTTCTTATTTTTTGACTAAAAAATTAACATAGGAAACAAGAAAACATATATGCTAAGTAAAGCTATTGATGGTTCAGTTAAACATAGAACTGAATCAAACTTGTTATAATTCAAGAACTCAATTCATTCAACCGGGGTTAGAGATCCCACATCGATTAGAGATTAGAATCTTTCATTGTATATAAGTGACTGCAAATCTCAATTTCAATGAGTCGGTTTTATGGGATTGAGTTAGACTTAAAGTTAAAGGGTTAAGGTATTGAGTTAGACTTAAAGTCAAAGGGTTGAGTTAGCTTAAAGTCTACTTCGCAATGTTAACATTTATGCTAGTATGATGATTTTAAAAGGAGTACATACTCTTGCATAACTGTTTTTCACTTCCACATAGGCATAAACTAGTATACTGTGCAACTTAACATTATTTCCTTTGATCATATTAACTTCAGGAGTAAGGCAAAGTTAGAGATGGAACCAAATACTGGAGTTACATTTGAGGATGTAGCAGGAGTTGATGAAGCCAAGCAAGATTTCCAAGAGATTGTTGAGTTCTTGAAGACCCCAGAGAAATTTTCTGCCGTTGGAGCCAAAATTCCCAAAGGGGTTCTTTTGGTAGGGCCTCCGGGGACTGGAAAGACATTGCTGGCCAAGGCAATTGCAGGAGAGGCTGGGGTTCCTTTCTTCTCCCTATCTGGATCAGAGTTCATTGAGATGTTTGTGGGTGTAGGGGCCTCAAGGGTGAGGGATTTGTTCAACAGGGCCAAGCAAAATTCACCTTGTTTGGTATTCATTGATGAGATAGATGCTGTAGGAAGGAAGAGAGGAACAGGTATAGGTGGAGGAAATGATGAAAGAGAACAAACACTGAATCAGTTGCTCACTGAAATGGATGGTTTTACTGGAAACACTGGCGTTATAGTCATTGCTGCCACTAACAGACCTGAAATTCTTGATTCAGCATTGCTTAGACCTGGCAGGTTTGATAGGCAGGTATAATAATAAAATCTCATCAAATTTTTCATATTTGACAATGAGTTTACTTTCTATATATTCAACTTATCAGAAATCACAGGGTGACTTTTATAAATGATTAGTTTTACAATTGTTCTTGTTCCTATAGGTCACTGTTGAATTACCAAATATAAGAGGGAGGGAAGACATATTGAAAGTTCATAGTAACAACAAGAAGCTTGACAAGGATGTTTCTCTTAGTCTCATTGCCATGAGAACTCCAGGATTCAGTGGTGCAGACCTGGCAAACCTCATGAATGAAGCTTCCATTCTTGCTGGTCGAAGAGGAAAAGATAAGATCACAATCAAAGAAATTGATGACTCCATAGATCGCATTGTGGCAGGCATGGAAGGAACCAAGATGACTGATGGCAGGAGCAAAATTCTGGTGGCTTACCATGAAATTGGACATGCTGTTTGTGCGTAAGTACATCAAATACGTATGTTAATAGAAAACTTAAACAAAACTCTTGTGGCTTACCATGAAATTGCACATGCTTACATAAAATACGATTGTTGATAGAAAAATTGAAGGTCAATACGGTTTACTCTGTGTAGGACACTGACCGCAGGACATGATCCAGTACAGAAAGTCACTCTAGTTCCCAGAGGTCAAGCCCGGGGTTTAACATGGTTCATACCAGATGAAGATTCTTCTCTAATCTCTAAGAACAAACTTTTTGCTAGAATAGTTGGAGGCTTAGGAGGCAGAGCAGCAGAGGAAGTCATATTTGGTGAAACTGAGATAACCACTGGAGCTGCTGGGGACTTGCAACAAATTACACAAATAGCAAGACAGGTTAGTATTGTGAACAAAATATATGAAAATGGGAGATTTAGAAATGCCATTGTGCTGAAAAGTTGTTATGATTTTTGCAACAGATGGTAACAGTGTTTGGCATGTCAGAGATAGGGCCATGGGCATTGATTGATCCTGGAGTGCAAAGTAGTGATGTGGTGCTTAGGATCCTGGCTAGGAACTCAATGTCAGAGAAACTAGCTGAAGACATTGATAACTCAGTGAGGGAGATAATAGAGAGAGCATATGAAATTGCGAAGAATCACATAAGGTGTAACCGTGATGCAATTGACAAGTTAGTAGATGTGCTACTTGAAAAGGAAACCCTTAATGGAGATGAATTTAGAGCTCTATTATCAGAATTCACTGATATTTCTTCTATTAATATAGACAGAACTCCTGTGAGGGAAATGATCGAAGCATAAGCACAGTTCAAGTAACAGAGAAGAATATCGATAGCTTTGTAACATAACTATGAGTATAGAAGTTATAGTTTTGATGCTATTTGTTGATAAATATGTATCAATAAAAGTTGGGATAAGACAAATTCATATAAATAATTACTTACCCTAAACCCTAAATAATTAATTAGATTATCTATTCAAATAAAAAACATAAAACAAATGAAAAAAAAAAAACAGAAGTTCCTTCAATTAAAAAATAAAAATAAAAATGCTGGTAGACACCGAATAAATTCCCTATCTAGCATTATTTATACTTTTATTTCTCCATTTAACACTCTTTTGTTTTTATTTTTCTATCTAACACTCTTTTATTTTTATTTTCCTATCTAACAACATTTTAAAAATAAATAAATAAATAATTTTTTTTTATAATTTTAATTTTGAATGCATTAAAAAATAAATATTTTTAATGTTTAAAATAGTTAGAAATATAATTAATGAATAAAAAATGAGTTTTTACAAAATAAAAATAATAAATAATAAATTTAAAATATTTAGTTTAAAATTTATTTTTTTAAGAATGAAGAAAATAAAAAATTAAACTCTACAACAACACAAAAGTTGAATTTATAAAAATAAATTAATATTTATTTTTATTATTATTGATGATGTAATCATGTTAATTTCAAGTAAAAAATACAAGACATAAATATAAAAAAATCAAGTTGAATAAGAACTGATATGGACATAAGAGAACAACATGATCGAAAAAAAAATGTTCATATTGTCAAACACCAAGACACACCTAAAGAACTTGTCCCAACATTACTGGATTGTGCAATTCTCGTCATTAATTATACCATTGAAGAAAATATTAAATGAATGATCATCTTTCATTTATTTTCCTAGTGCAGTTGCTATTAAGGAAGTAAGTGCCATCTCTTGTTCTTGCTAAGAGGGGATTCCTTGCATATACTTATTTAGTATCGTCTTATATCTGTTATATTTATCTTATTTGGATTTTTTTATATCTTTTATCGTTATCTTATTTTGTTTTACCTTTATTTTATATATTTTATGTTTTTAGTTATTATTTTTTTCTGTCATTCTTTTTTCATTTCTGTTTTTTGTTTTTATTTTATTGTTGTTGTTTTTATTTTCTAGACTTATTTATTTTTGCATTTTTTTCTTCTCATTTGTAAGTATTAAGTGTAATATTTGTTTTAGTTTTTTTTTTAGGATTTTGCATTTAAGGTACACACTTCAATATTATTTGTGTGTTCACTATTAATTAATACTAATTGACTTTGGCTTTTTTATAATTATGTCATGTATTTTTTACTTGAAATTAACATGATTACATCATCAATAATAATAAAAATAAATACTAATTTATGTTTATAAATTCAACTTTTATGTTGTTGTAGGTTTTAATTTTTTATTTTCTTTATTCTTAAAAAAAAAATTTAAACTAAACATTTTAAATTTATTACTTTTTTATTTATTAATTATATTTCTAACTATTTTAAAAATTAAAAATATTTATTTTTTAATACATTCAAAATTAAAATTATCAAAAAATAAATAAATTATTTTTTATTTTTAAAAATAGTGCTAGATAGGAAAATAAAAAATAAAAGGATGCTAGATAGAGAAATAAAAACAAAAGGGTGCTAATTAGGAAAATAAAAGTGTAAATAGTGTTAGATAGGGAATTTAACCAGTAGAAACTACTTCATCCAAAAAAAATTTAAAAAATATCCTTTGAAGCACGACTTCAATATATGTATGACAAAAATTACGTAATTAAAAAAATAACAAATTCTAAAAATGTTCCCTAACACAACTTCAATGAAAATGTACAAAAAAGGAAAGCACTGCTTGCATGTGCAACTTCTTAGTTAAGAAAATTGAATCATGAAAACTAGAGTCGTGCGCAAATATTACTTCTTAAACGTCGTTTTTATGAGTATGACTTTTTTTTAAAAGTATCCATTTTTGTAAGAACCGTTGAAAATTAGAGTAAGGAAAATGATTTTTACATCCTATTAAATAATAATATTTTAATCATTTTTAATTTTTTTAATTTTAAAAATTATTTTAACATTTTGAATGATTCATGTTGAAAGAGAAAGTTGATGTGAACCTGACATGAAAACACGCTCATTGTTCACTTTGCTGATAGACTTTTTTTACCAAGAACAAAAATTTACTGTAACGAAGAATTAGATATAATTAGTTATTCTATTTTAAATATGTTCAGTTTGTTATTCAAGTAAATCCTATTTTACACCTCTTTCTTCTATCTAACTTTACCATTTCTTTTTCATGTATTCCACTAACGGCACACTTAACTTATGGAGGGACTATACTGAAAATACATATTTGTTACACGTATGAGCCTTTTCTCTCCAAATTTTTGCACTTTCCATATTTAAATAATTAATTATATTTGGTTTGTCTTGGCCGATAAAAAACATTATTTTGTTTGTAAAAAATAAATATTCACAAACCTATCTAATACTTACTTTCTAATCAAACTAAAAAAAACCATTAAATAAAAATTAATTTTAAAAGTAAAATAATTAATTAATATAACTAAATTAAATATCATTTTATAAATTAAAAAATTATTGATATTTAAAATAATTTTTGTTATTAATAAAAATTTAAAAAATAGTTTCTAAATTGGTATCTACCTATTAGCTACAAAGGAATTTTAACTACTATTTACTTGTGATCTAAATTAGTTTCTACTAGTCTTTTAACCAATGAAATAGAAACCAATTTTAGAGACAAAAATAATTAGTTGTTATAGCGATTAAATTAGAGACCATTTTAGAGACTAAAAATATGTTTAGTTTCTAAATTAGTTTCTATTATTGTTAAATAGTTTGTAAATTGGTATCTAATTAGCAACTAAAGTTTTTGCTACCAAATTTAAAATTTAAATAATTGGTAGTTAAAACTTTAGTACCTAATTAGATACCAATTTAAAAACTATTTAACAATAATATAAACTAATTTGCAAATTAATTTTTTTTTAGTTTATAAAATGGTCTCTAATTTAGTTACTATAACAACTAATTTTGGTCTCTAAAATTGGTTTTTATTTTATAATTTTCTTGTAGTGAACTATTCATTTAAAATCTAAAATATTAGTAGTTAAAACTTTGTAGTTAATTTAGATATTAATTTAGAAACTATTTTATAATATTTTCTTAATAATAAAAATTATATTAGATATTAATAATTTTTTTAATTTTTAAATTAATATCTAATTTAATTAATATAGTGATTCATTATCTTTTATTTTTAAATTTAATTATTATTTAATGATTTTGTTTTTTAGTGACACTTTTAACTTTTAAGCTATATACACTCTATACACTCTAGTGATGTTACAAAAATATTTTTTTTTCTTGAATTGATAGTTAAGAGAGTGGACCATGCATTGTCCTTTACAAATGTTGGACTATTTCCATGAGAGAGACGTAGGTCCCAGAAATTGCCATTACTATAGCAGCCATTATTATCATGATAATGGCTACCGTCTCACCCCCAAATTTCCTGTAAGTGCCTGAAATCTTCAAGTAGCACAAGCATGGAAGCAGAATAGAAGCTGTGACACTTAGAAAGGCTCCAACCAGGGACATGAGAGACCCAAAGAAAGGAACAGCAAGGGCAACAATGGTAGTGCTCATTACCAAGACTGTGCTTACTAAGATGCTGGTCAACCTATTCTTGTGCGTCCTTGGAAGCAAATCTTTCAAAGCATTTGTAATAGGTGTTGCCATCAAAGCAAACTTGGATATGGGATTCACCAAGGTAGTGTATATTGCTAATTTTGAGCTAACTTTGTCCAGAGGCAGGTTTAATGTTATCTGTGATTCAACCTCATCACCAAACATTAAATAACCAATTACAGCCATGGATGCATAACCCACAGTGGTTATGATAAAACATACAAGCAGGACCTGCAATGTTCACAAAAACTAAATTCATTAATTACATAAAAGACACATACACTCTTTACTTGAAGATAGGATAATATGGACCACTTTAATTCAAATCAAACATGAGTACTTACGTTAGAGAACTGATGTTTGTTTGTCATAGAATTGTACAATGTGGGAAACACAGGATGTGCACAGTAACAAAAGGCATACAAGCTAACAGCTGTGGGGAGACCATTCCAATTCACCAGAGTACTTCCTTTATGATGAAAACCAACTCCATCAACTGTTGCAGTCCATGTTATTGAAAGGATGATGACAGCAGAAGCAAAGACTCCACTTGCAGATAAGTAAGAGAGTAGACTCAAGTTATCCAACCAAACTGTGGGCAAGATGATAAGGGCAACCATTATCACAAAGAATTGCTTCCCACTAATTGCTAAGCCAGCTATCTGAACCTCCCCAATGGGGAACATGTTGCTCAAGTTATCACCTTCAAGAATCAAGAATCCTATTGAAACTAAATAGAGTTCGGTGTACATGGATACTGACACTATTAGCCTTCCTGTCTTTCCAAATGCAAGTTCACCTATATCAGGGTAGGTTCTAATGTTTGAGTTCTTGTCCATGCATCGTTTAATGAGAAGGCCCGTGTAAAATGCAGCAGCGGCAATAGAAAACAGAAGAGCCAAGCTTAACCAGCCTCCTGTTGCAAGAGCATATGGAACTGAGAGAATGCCAACACCTGGAAATTAAACCAAAGTCGCACACAAAACATTAGCCTTATATATATTAGATTATGTTTCTACATATAACAGAATGTCTAGGTTGAAGCAAGTAGAAAAGAAACATGTTATTTCAATAAGTTGTAGGGAGTGAAACCTGCTATTGTATTGAGTCCATTAAGGCAGGTACGAAAGAAGGATACAGTATTTTTGGCAGAAGGATGGGAGGCTATGGCTTTCTCCTCATCATTGTGAAGCAAAGGTGCGATCAAGGAAGAATTGTACGAGAGCTTTTTTGACATTTTGTGCAAGATCTGATATAGCTGTTGATCAGAGAGAAGTTGAATTTTTTTTTTATGTAAGAATGATTGATATTGGAGTGGATTGAATTTGCTCTCAGAACTGGTCTAATAAATACATACAAATTTGAAGTTGTTTTCCACTTCCAAAGGTCACAAAAACGTTTATTATATTTCCGAATTCAGAAAGACCTAATGCAAAACATGGGCCACGCGTAAATACCCTCGTCTTTTTCCCCTACCCAATATGAGTTTGTTTTCTAACTCGTTTAAGAGTATTTAGCTTATTTTAAACGGGTTTTTCAACTTAACTTCCCAGTCTAGCTAGTGAAATCAGCAATCTAATCTACCTAGGACTCAAACACAAAAAAACATTTACTATAAACAAAAAAAATATATTTTATACTTATTTTTAAAATACTAAAAATAATTAATAAGATATATTTAGTAGTATTCAACATGTATTGATGGATACAACAAAATTCCTACTTAAAATATATCTTTTTTTAATTCGAGACACTTGAAAAGAAAAATTAATTATTTTATTTACTAAATTAGAGATTATTTTAGAGACTAAAAAAATTTTGGTTTCTAAATTAGTTTTTATTATTGTTAGATGATTTTTAAATTGGTATCTAATTAGCAACTAAAATTTTAGTACCAAATTTAAAAATTAAATAATTGATAGTTAAAACTTGATAGCTAATTAGATACCATTTTTATATATATTTATTTATTTCTAAATTCATATGAAAATAATACAACTTTAAAGTTGAAATTATCATTTTCCTTGTCTGACTCAAGTGGGAAAAGATCAGATATATACCTTGACTATTCTATAACGTGTAAGAGCTTTTTAGTAAAATATAGGTCCCACTTGATTAAGCACTAACTAGTAAGCATGAGCATGTGTATCTTACTTTAGGATGTTTGAAAGTGACGTCTTTGAGGGTATTTGCACTGGACCACTCATACTTTATCAAAATATTATTATATTATTAAGAAAAGTTGTGAAATGAAAGTAGATTACTTTATGCGCTATCAAACAAGTTTTTTCCTCTGCACTTTTGCTTTATTATTAGATATGCACAAATTTATTTTTATTAACTAATGACTCGTTGGGACGACGATTTCAGGTTAGATAAAGCTCATGTCATTATAGAATAATTTTGGTTAAAAAATTATAAAATTTGCACAATTCAGATGAGTCAGGTTTCTGTTTCGATTAACAACGTTTGGGGTTCAATTTAGGTTGGCATTGTGAGCGAAATTTGGAATATTAGAAACTCGGTAATCTTTAATAGTGGAGTGGCAGATGTGTCTGAGGTGTTCGCTTTGGTGCAAGTTAAGGTATGGTCTTGGATTCATCCAAAATCTCATTTTTCTTATTGCCCGTATTCTAGTTGGGTTTTAAATCCTTTGGATTGTATGAGATTAATTATGTAATGTTGGGTAGTGTTGGTCAGGTAGTCCATTTGACAAACTGGTAGGCAGTCGTTCTAAGAGTTATTGTCAGGTATTTATGTATAAGGGTTGGACCCTATTTATTTATTTATTTTATTGTTGATAAAAAAGATTTATAAAATTAATGTCTCTGCATGGTATGTATAACTTTGATTAGAATTTATATTATGTTTAATTGAAGTTATGGATGAATAATATGATTTTAATGTTGAATAAAAATGACTAAAATCGTATATATTTTATTTAACATTACAATGTGTTATTTTTGTACAACTTTAATTTCGTGTGAATTTTATGGTTGTGAATAATTTGATAAGTTAAAATAAATAGTTTTATGAATTAATTTAGTAGTTGTGTATAATTAAATAAGTTAAAATAAGTAATAATTTTTTTTTTAATATTTTCCAGTTCACAAGAATTTTTTTTAAAACATGAACTTAAAATAAGTACGAATATATTACATATACTTTATCAAAATACACATTTATAAAGAAAACACTTATTTTATAACTTGAAATGAAAAATTGTCAAAAAAAATCACAATAAAATATTAAGGAGCTAAAAGTTAATTCCATAAAAAATTACTCTTTTAGACATTCATCTATTTACAAAGAAGTTAAGTATTTGAAAAAAAGAGTGTTAACAATTAGTTCACGTAAACTCTGAAACATAAACTCTGTTAAAAAAAATATAACTCCTCAAATATTAAGGATAAAAGCAAAAAATCATTTCCAATACTCATGAAATAATTCCAACTTGCATATTATACACATAAATTATTAATATTATATGGCAATTGCTCCCTGCATCCAACATTTTTTATCCTGCACCCAACACAAATTGAAAATTCCGAAAATACCCTTTATTCTGGAAATGAAAATCCAAAATTGAAAATAATGCATTTTGGAAAAGTAGATTTAGAAGAGTTTTAAAAATCTGGAAACAAAAATTAAAATCCCATTCTAGATAAAAAAAATCCAAAATTAAAAATAATACATTATGGAAAAATTTATTTAAAAAAAATTATTGTGTTCTGAAAAAAAAATCAACAAAATATTTTTATGTGTACCTTTTTTAAGGGTATTTTCGTCCTTTCACTTTTAATTGGATGCAGCCACACATATCGTACAGGAAGCAATTGCCATATTATATATGTATAACGTAATAATTTATTGCATTTTTATTAGCGGACTGTGTATCGGCCCACATCACCTTGATAGCCTTACATGAGACCTTTAACATATGTGCAACTATTACATGTTTTCATTCACCTCACGCGTGAAGAAAAAATAGTGTCTTAAGGATAAGGATACACAAAAATCCAAATTATAAAATTCAATTCATAATTACTTTAATTCATATTATTTTTAATCTATTTAAATAAAATTATTTTAAATTTAAATTCGTATTTTTAGATTTTAAGTGTAATTAATTTAATTGGATATAAATTAAATATATTTTTGAATTATTTAAAATAGATTTTAGGTTAGATTGAGTTAGTCTAGACTCACGTCGAGCCGAGTGGACCCGTGTCTGATATGAGTTGGATTGAACATAGAACCTTTTAAACTCTTGAACTCAACATTATATGAGAATGAAAACAATAATTCAAGGATCTAATAGTGCTTAAACAATGAAAAAAACGAAATCAAAACAACAAGCTGAAAACAGAAACGAAATCAAGGAAGCTTAAGGAGTCATCAATGGAGACATAGCTTTCCAAAATGATGATCCAAACTCAATAAGAGAGCTAACTCCTTGTAAACATCCATGGAACAAGATTACTAAACACAAATGAACCATAACAACAAGGAATCGAACAGAAAAGTGTTGAATAGCATAAGAACACCAAACCAATCGATGGAAAGATGAAGAACAATAAAGGAAAACTAAACTACCGAATGAAATTGAAATTGGAGAAGAAAGGAATGAACACTTATGGAATGAAGCTCGGCTGGATTGAGAATTTGGAACTGCATCACGCCATTTGGAGTCTTGTTCGAAGATAAGTGAAAGGAAGCCGCCACTTGAAGCTCTCCAATGGCACACAAGATA
The DNA here is from genome assembly GCF_051622355.1 of Phaseolus vulgaris. Taxonomy (NCBI): domain Eukaryota; kingdom Viridiplantae; phylum Streptophyta; class Magnoliopsida; order Fabales; family Fabaceae; genus Phaseolus; species Phaseolus vulgaris. The sequence goes on from NC_143505.1 coordinate 3,571,447, forward strand.
AGGCTATGGAAGAAGGAGAAACCAAAACTCATAATTCTCTCTCAATTTGAGTAGAGTTTCTCTATATCCAATTTCCAATTCTGAATTTTACAAGAGCCCACACCTCTATTTATAGTGTGAGGGTGCTGAAAAATAGGTGGGAAAATTCAAATGAAACTCATTTGAAATTCCCACAAAAAACAAGTCACATGGGAGGTGTGACCTTTTTCTACTATGACACCTCCTAAAAACTACACCTACACTTACTCTCCTAAGTCACATGGACAATGTGACTCTCTCTAATACATTCACACCTATTTATTTAATATCGCACCCCTACACTATACAATAGAAATAAGAAGAGTCATCTTTTGACACTCTTGTCCCAAAGCTCTTGCCATGCTCCTAGTGATTCTTTGGGCTTGGGCCCCTTCTTGGGCTTGGGCATCCTCTACTTGGTTTCCATCAGTGTCCACGTCAAGTCGAGTCGGCCTGGGTCTACGTCAAGTCGAGTCGACCTAATCCATGTCAAGTCAAGTTGGTCTGGGTTCATTTTGAGCAGAATCAATCCAGTCCATGTCGAGTTGAGTCGATGCAGGCCCATGTCAAGTCCAGCCGATCCAGGCCCATGTCAAACCGAGTAGACCTGAGCCCATATTGAGCCTAGTCGACTCGAGCTCATTTTGAGTCGATTCGATCTGGGACCCTGTCGATCTGAGTGTGCCTAGTCTATGTCGAGTCAGTTTGGGCCCATATTGAGCTGAGTCGACCCGGGATCATGTCGAGCCGAGTTGACCTGGACCCATGTCAAACCGAATTGGCTCGGCACATGTTGAGCTCATTCGACCTGGGTCCATGTCGAGTCAAGTGGGTCCGGGCTCGTGTTGAGCTTATTCGACCCAGGCCTAAGTCAAGTCGGCTCAGGCTCATGTTAAGCTGAGTTGCATAGTACCAAGTCGAGTGTAGTCGATCTAAGTCTAGGTCAAGCCGAGTCAGTCCAGATCCAGGTCTAGATCCAAGTCGAGTCAACCTAGGCCCATGTCCATATCAAAATAGATTTAATATAATTGACAAAATGAATTTAATCTAAAGTTAATTTTAAAAAATTCAAATAAATTTGATATAGTTAAAATAAATATGGATCTGGATAGATTTTGAAAAATTCAAATCCATAACCTCCCGTAGTTAAGGATCTAATTAAGGAGAACCCATGTGCAAGGCAAGAGTTTTAGGCACACAATTCACTACAAATCTAATCATATATCCAGCCACTTTGTAGCATAGTTCTCTACCTAACATACATAAATTGACATACACATGAATGTGGACCGAAACACATAAAAAAAGAGGTGAAGACGTATTTTTAAATAATACAAGATCACAACTTCACTTGTGAAGTCATACCACATGAAGATAACTTCACATGTGATTAAAATGAAATTGTGACACGTCAACATAACTTCATACAATTATCATAAAAAAATAAAAATGAAAAATTACACACAAATTGATTTTACATATTATTAAAACAACTTGCGCTCATTTAAAAACTTTAAATTAGTTACTCTAATTTGAAATCAAATAAAAATTTAATTGTGTAATTGCACCAATTATGTTTTGTATAAATGATCAAAGAAATTACTTGCTCTTATTTTGATCAGGTTCTCCATCAATTCTAAAGCAATTTTTAATTGAAGGATTTTTTGTCCATATGCCAATAAAATAGTAACCTATTACAATTATCTAATCCGAGAAAGAAATTGAAATTAATCAACTAACACTACCTGTTTTGAAATCATATATTAGAGGTCACTCTATGCCATTATCTAAAACATTTATGAAGGAGTTGAAAAGTATACAACAAGGTATTAAAATAGTTAAAAAGAAAAAAGAGAAGTGGGTTGGTAATCAGGTTAAACTATGAAAACACATTTGATTTTGTAAGATGGGAGTTTCTATGATAGAAAAGTTGGGATTTTGTAAGGAATGAACTTGCTGGAAAAATAGAAAAAAAAAAAAAAAGAGTACACATTTAGGTGGTGGAAAAACTTAAAAAAAAAGCTATTAGATTTCCTAGGTATATGAGAACTCACTAATTAAAGAAGAACCAACAAAAAATAGATGGTATGTAGTGATATGATTGATTAAAAAAATTATTCTCCGAAAAACGAATATTCTATTATACTTAAATATTATCGATTATGTGTCTATAATAAGAAAAAATTTCTTATTTATCAAGACGTACAATTTATAGTGCCTTAGACATAATTGATCATATACTCATATAAAAGAAAAAATTAAGACATTAAAAGGTCAAATGGTCTCTAAAAAAATGTACGAAGAAAAAACAAATGAAAAAAATGTATTTATTATTGAGAGTAATGTTATTGATATAATCTACCTTTTTCTTTCAAATCCATTATAATTTTTCCTTTTCATTTTCTCAGTTCCTTATTTTTCTGAAATAAAATATTTTTATTTTTTACTCTATCTTTTTTTTTTCGTACCTACAATATATGTTCGTTATTACAAAAATAAAGGACGATAGAAAATAAAAGGTAAAAACAAGAAAATCTAAGTACAAAGAAATTTATTGAAAAAGCAAGTAGTTAATCTAAGCAACTCTCCCCTCTCATCACTTGATTCCCATTTTGTTATATAATAATAATAATAATAATAAATATCATTTTGAAATTAAATATTTTTATTTTATTTCTTCATCAAAAACAACTTTTATTTCAACCTACCAAACATTGTAATAAGTTCTCCATGCGAACATTGTTCAAACTAAGAGAGTCTCCGGCTGCGCCGCACTTTATCTTCCACTTTTGTAAAAAGAGATTTGAATTTGAATCTTCTCGTGATGACAGGAAGAAGAAAAGGTTGACAAATAATCCAATGGACAACCTGTCACTTGTTTTCTTTTCCTTCTAAACCATTTAATTAAGGACTAATCAATAATTGATAAGCTAAAATAGTTAGGAAGCTAAAATATTCCGTCTACTCGTCGAGTCTAATGTTGTGTATAAAGACATTGTTTATTGATATTCATATTTAAATATATTAATATTATAATAATGTAAATTAAAGAATTTTAAATAATTATTCTTAAAAAGAATGTAATATTTATTATTGAATTAAGTCAATAATAAGACTAGATACACAAAAAATATGATAGGGATTTTAATATATATCAGAGAAGAAAGAAAGACAAATTACACACTATTTAAGAGTTCACATATTCTTGGCTCCGCTGAATGTTCTAGGTCTAAGATCGGCAAGACTTTTGTCTGTAACAATCTGGCACCCACTGTTAGGCAGGTAAAACTTTTCCTACCTCCACAATATATATGTAAAATTTTACTTATTCCAAAAGGCAACACAGACGTCATCCATAAAAGAACTATGTTGCGACACTTGAACAGTTCGCCACCACCGAGCCAATTCTAATTGAAATCCCGTTTTGAACGTGCCTTATCATTTGGGTGAAGTGATTACGACAATTTGCAATTTATAGGGGATCGTCTCGGTCCATTCATCAAAAGAAAAAATCATGTTAGGGTCTTAACCCTTCATGGTGTCGAGCATGACCTCAATCCAATAAAAACCATGTTAAGGTGAAGACCCTGCATGGTGCCGAACATGAATTCGATCCATTCAAAAAAACCATGACAACGTGAAGACCCTACATGGTGTCGAGCATGAACTCGGTCCATTGAAAAAACCATGACAGCGTAAAGACCCTGCATGTTGTCGAGCATGAATTCAGTCCACTTAAGAAAACCATGACAACTTGAAAACCCTGCATGGTGTCGAGAATGAACTCGGTCCACTCAAGAAAACCATGACCGCAAGAAAACCTTACATGGTGCCGAGAATGAACTCGATCCACTCAGGAAAACCATGATAGTGTGTGAAAACCCTGCGTGGTGTCGAGCATGAACTTGGTCAAATGCAGATGGACGATGATTCCTAATTATATGTTTCTAACATGAAAATATGTTATATTTATACTACACGAATCAGCTGATTGAAAGAAGAGGAGATGCGAGGTTGGGAATAGACACGCAAAAGGTTAGAGTAATGAAAGTGAAGAAGAGGAAGCGTGAAGTAATTAAGGAAAATTGTCAATGACGTGACTGTAGGAGTAATAAGTATGGTAAGACATGGTTGAGAGATACGTGAGTGGGTTCATGCCTAAGGCTATAGGGTTCTAGCGTCATAGGCTGAGCTCGATATTGCATATAAGCAGTTCGTCCATCTACCGATATTCATATTTAAAGACATTAATGTTGTATTAGCACAAATTAAGGGATTTCGAATAATTAACCTTAAATAGGAGACAACATTTATTATTGAATTATATCAATAACAAGGTTAGAAACAAAAGAGATAGGACGAAGATTTTAGTATATATCAAAAAAAAAAAAGACATATCACACACTAGTTAAGAGTTCACATATTCTTAAGTACATAAAATATTCTAGATCTGAGATCGCTATGAAAGAGTTACTTTATCTTTGGGCACAATTACTTAAAAACCGAAAGAGTTACTTCGGGCACAATTACTTAAAAACCGATAAAGCAATAGGAGGTCATGCTGCTATTCATTCACCACCATCCCCACAATATTCTGGTAAATGAGGACTCATATGATATATAGAGAGAGAACGGCAAACTAAAAAAAGATTATAAAAAACCAAATCTGCACGTATGCGAAACAGCGAGAAGGGCAGAAAAAAATTGAATGAGGTTATGAAATTTAGGATAGTAAGTACCTGACAAAGCATTGAGTCCATTGAAACAAGTGTTGAGGAAAGATGTGGTGGCATAACCATTTGAAGAATCTGTTTGAGGATTTTTGTTCCGTTCATGGCAGCGTTGGGTTTGGTCTTGGATTAGGGGAATATTAAGGTTATGGCTTAGGTTGCTGTCGCCACCATCCATTTCGAACAGTTGTGGTGAAAGAGTATGAGTATTAGGTTTGCAGCCTGCCCTGTCTTTTGCCCACTTATTCACTTCTTCTCATTACTGTTATAATAAAATTCGCCATATACACGACAAAATAAAACACAAAGGAATAAACTATCCCTTTTCAATAAATGAATATTAATTTATATATAGATTAATGGTTTCATACTCATAATTTTACTAACATTATAACTTTTAGACTTCAAATTAAGAAACTTTTTTTATATTTCTTCTTTAAGAAATATTTTAAATGAAAGTTTTCTAGACAAATTATATATATAAATATTTTCTTAAATTATAATTAATAATTTATAAATTTTATTAATAATAAAATTAATTTGAATATTAATAATTTTTTAATTTCTAAAATAATATAGAATGTAATAAATATAATAATTAATTATCTTTTATCTTTAAAATTAATTTTTATTTAATATTTTTTCTATAATAAAACATTTGAAGGTGAGATCTGTACAAGTTTAAACTATTATCAGCCTCAGAAATATAGGTGGATGTCTTTCGTTGGACAAAGAAAAAGAATGAAAAATGGAGTAATGTGTGTCGGAAAAGATTTGTCAAAAGAAAATAGTAGGCATACACGACTATCATCAAGTGTTAAAAGACAAAAAAAACTCGGTATCATTCAATGGCTACGCTAATAAATTGTTAATTAAATAATAATTATTAATAAAAAATTATTAAATAATAAAAATTAATTCAGAGATAAAAAAATTAATTAGTTACTATAATGATTAAATTATAGATTATTTTAGAGACTAAAAAATTATTGATTTCTAAACTATTGTCTATTGTTGATAAATAGTTTCTAATTAATACTAATTTAGAAACTATTTATTAATAATAGAAATTAATTTAAAAATCAATAATATTTTTAGTCTCTAAAATGATATCTAATTTAGTCATTATAGCAAATAATTATTCTTGTAGTGGATTGAAGGTAAACCTCACTGCCCTATTTACTGTCGGACAATGAATTTTAACTAGTTTTTATTATTGATAAATAGTTTTTAAATTAGTTTCTATTATTGATAAATAATTTCTAAATTAGTTTCTATTATTGATAAATAGTTTCTAAATTAGTTTCTATTATTGATAAATAATTTCTAAATTGGTATCTAATTAACTATCAATGTTTTAACTACCAATTTAGAAACTATTTATCAATAATAGAAACTAATTTAGAAACAAATAATTTTTTTAATTTTTAAATGTCTCTACTTTAGTCACTTTAACAACTAATTATTATTTTTTATCTCTAAAATTGATTTCTATTTAATTATTTTCTTGTAATGGATTGAAAGTAAATATCACTGCCTATTTATTTATTGTCATGCAATGAATTTTATGAGTTTACTAACATTGTTCTAAATTTGTTTTTTTTTTTAAGTATGACCTAAACATTCATAGATAAATATTTAAAATCCATAGAGTTAAAATATGTATTAAAAAAACAGGTTGTTTTGAACAGGATAGCAATGATATGGATTTTTTTAATTTAAGAATCAATATCATTTTTAACAATTATATACTAGATTGGAAATAAATTTTTATTATGATTCATATTAAAATATGGACATGGACAATATCCAATTTTTTCAAGACATGAATTTCTTATCCTAAGTGATGCATTAGCCCTATCACATGCATATCTTTGGTAGGATGACCCTTCAAATCTAAATTTTCATTTGCAGAGACCTCTCTTTTTGTTAGAGCACTATTTTTTTTTCTCTCTCTAAAGGGTAAAGGAGGATGTGGTTATTTTTTATTTTATCAGCAATAAAGAATCAATAAATGAGAATTACTTTAGGAGTGATCCAATCCTTATACATAATTAACATTACCATTCTCCTAGCTAGAGCTGCCTACCAGAATGCAAAAAAAAAAAACATTAATGGATCATCCTCATACTCATATGGTCCAAAGGATTCAGAACTCAATATGAGTAAGAAAAGGGATCACAACTAGACTTTGTATAAATCCAAGATCAAACCTTTACTTGCGCCAAAGCAAAACACTTTTACCGCATTTGTCACTCCCCTATTCAAGATGACAGAGTTCCTATGTTTCCAAATTTCGCTCACTACACCGACCCAAATTGTATCCCAAACAACGTCCTTTGAAGTAGAAGTCTGACATCCCCTAAATTGAGAAAATATGGTTATGGTGTCAGTATCTTAGACATCTAGACTATTGAGATTTTTATATTTTCCTTGGAAGGTTTATTGTTAATGGAGGTTTATATCATTCTCTATTAAGATAACCTTTACTACTTTACTAATTTTAGGAGTCTTTTTATTTATTTTTTTATGGATTGAGTGAATTTCATTTTATTAAAAAATATAAACAGACAAATGAGAGAACATTTAAAAAAAATAATCTTTCTCATATTAAGGTCCATGCTTAATAAAGAAAGAAAGTTGAAATAAAGTGGGATGTGTTTTTCGTTTGAAAAGAATTTGTTATGAAAATAAATATATTACCAAATTATAATATATAAGCACATCAAAATTTATTCTATTTAATCAGATTTTAGATTTAAAGTTAATAAAAAAATAGAGAGTATTATGCTGATAATTTGTTTTTATTTGGATGCTATATTTAAAAATATAAATACATGTTAAATGAATTTTTAGTTTATTGATAAAGATGTATAAAACATTTAATTTAGGAGAAAAAAATAAAAATAAAAAAATAAAAATAAAAATAATATTCTATAATATATAAAACATATAAGAGACAACTTACTATATTTATGGCTTTATATCTTTACATATGATTTGAGTTTGTTAGTAAAATATGTTATATATCAATACATACATATATTCATACAAAATTAGATTACCTCCTTAATAACCATATTTCTCACAATTATATTAATAATTTCATTACATTCAAATGCCAAACATACATAAATCAATATTTCACAAAAATACACTTTCATTTACAATCACGTCAAAGTTAAATTAAGAGTAAAATAATACACTAAACATTAAAATAACCTTTAAAAGTTAAGTTGAGATTTTTGTTTAAAATATTAAAATGTTACTTTATATCACTGGTACTCTTTGCTTAAGTATATCTTGACAAAACTTCTTAAAAAATATATAATTAATTTTTATCAAGATAATATCTTTAATTAAATGAGGAGATAACGCCTTAACGAGATCAATATACATGCTTGAGATAATATCCTTACTTAAACAATATTCATTTGACTTTCATTTTTAATATTGATATTGAATGAAACAAAAATTTTAAATATAAAAAATCAGAATTTTTTATTAAGTTGTACAAATTTTATTTTAAGAAAATTATTAAACAACAAATAATTTTAAAAAAATAATTATTATACACTAAATAGTTTCTATTATTAATAAAAAATTAATAAAAAAATTATAAAATTTTAACTATTAATTATTATTATATTCTAAATTAGTCACTGTAAATAATTTTATAATTTTATTGTATATTTTGAAAATTATTTCCACTAATGATGATGTTTTAATTTCTTTTGTATATCTTAGTAAAATGTTGTCAAGATTTACATGTTCATTATATTTCACGACAAGATCTTTTCTAGATATATAGTACAAACGTCGTTTCGTTATCTATCTCGACAAAACTAGACATAAGAATTTTGTTTTTGTTTTATTGTTGGAGTGTCAAACGTAAGTAGTGTTTTAATGAGAGAATTTTGAAATGGGAGTGATTTTGGTAGAAGATCAGGTGTGCCCATAGTAATCTTATTATGAAAAAAACACTTGTAAAATGCACCAAAATAAATATTACATTTCTGCTCAAGGCCCACGTGAACCAACTGTACTTAGGGAGTTCCTTCCTGCACCTCTACATTTTTCTTCCTGCACCCCTACATTTTTTAAAATACCAAAAGTATCTACAGTTTTATGTGATTCTGGAACAGGGGTTCCGTAAGCAAAAAGTATTTTTGGAAAAGAGATTCATAAGTAAAGAGTGTTTTCAAAATAGGAAATCCGAAGATAAAAAAATCTTTTTGGAATATATTTTTTTGATTTTCAGATTGGTAAATCCAGAATTAATAAAATGCGTTCTGGAAATCATTTTTAAAGGGTAAAACAGTCTTTTTGAAAATAATGGTGTGCAGGAAGAATTTTGTTAGGTGCAGGAAGAAATTTGTTAGCGTGCAGGAAGAAATAGCCTTGTACAAAATAACTTGCTGAATTGTTGCCCAATTTCAAGTTAATGGATCCAGTAGTTACCTAAAAAGACGAAAATACTATAGGCCCGATAACAAACCATTCGGAAATCACTATCCAATTTAGATGTATTAAAATAAAATTAAATGTAAAAAAAATTTAAGCAAATAAAAATAAAAAATTGAACTAAGTTTTAAGTTAATTTTTTATATAAAAATAAAATTTGAGTATTTGTGTTTGAATTATTATTAAAGAAAAATCTATTAAATATTCAAACTATTTTTATTTTTGTCAAAATATCCTTTTTTTTTTAATTTTCTATTAACGGGATGATGTTTGTTTTTTCGTTTTTAATTCAGTGATCAACTTGCCTGGTTTCTTTTTTATTTATAACTTATCGGTTAATTTATTATTTGAGAGAAAAGTAACATGTTAGAAAAATATTGGAATGAGAAATAAGTTCATTAACAACTCCCTATTTATTGAGTTATAAGTTTTTTCATAATCCATTTTGAACACCACACATTCTTTTATTTTTCTCTTTATTTTCTCAAAGTCTCATTAACTACTAGCACACTATTTAACAATCTCCTTCCTTCTAAGAACAATGATCTTAGGCAACACCCTTTACAATCTTGAAGAAAGAATTTTAGATACAATTTTATACATATAACTCATCAAAGAAATCGGTCTATAGTCATTCAAAAATTGTGAATTTACAACCTTTGGAACAAAAATAATAAAAGAAACATTAGTATCTTTTGGCCAATTCCCACCCTTTGTAAAAATTTTGTACAACACTCAAAACATCTCCTTTATAAGAATTATATTACATCCTTAAACCGAAAGAAAAAATGATAGACGTTAATACAAATTATATTACATCCTTAAAAAATAAACTCATTAGCAAAAAATCTCAAACTAATACTAGTAACTAATTATTTTATCAAATTCTTTTTTATTTTAATATATTTTTTTAGTACATAATGTAATGAGATAACTTAATAGTGTTAAATAGTAAAGATTTTTGCCTAAGGTCATTGCAAGAACGAAGTTACTGAATTTGGTACAAAGGGTGCACTATGCTAACATAGCAAAAGGTGTTTCTGCTGTGCGAGGGAATTGGAGAAACTTGGAATCATCCTTCAACTCATATGTCACTAATTCATAAGCTAAAACAAAACAAACCTTTCAATCCTTCAACAAGATATTAAAGAGTTGGATCACCAATAGATCAATTTAATTTATTACATTCTTGTTGGTGATAAAAAAAATTGTCTAATTTTTTTACTTTAAATTCCATATCATACATTCGTAATTGGTAGAGTTGTAAAGATACGTGTCTTAATGGGTCATCTCAAACTTTTTTAATTAATGACAAAAAAATGACCAGGTTAATTTAATCGAATCCAACGTAAGAATATGAAATTTAATATAACAAATGTGCATTGATATATTTGTGGTCGTTGACTGGTTTTGACAAGTTGTTTATTAATCAAAATGTTAGAACGTAATCATCTAACAATCATGAAATACAAAAATGTTCATCAAGTTCACTCAATTTGGCTTCAGTGAAATAATATTAGTTTTAAATAGAGCAGGTAGATATTATTATTGTCACCAACCCTAATGTTAGTTTAGGTCATTCCTTAAACTCTCTTCAACAAATTTCTACACTTATTTGTCACTGTTCGAATCATCATTAGGCCGACAACTAAATCTAAAAAGGAAAAAAAAAATGCCACCAACAATTTTTTAGTTATAAAAGATAAAAATATCTTGTTAAATTAATTCTAGGATTGAATATTAAGATAATTCGTAATATATAAATGAATATAACTTTATTTTATAAATCAGTTTAAAAGTGAGTTAAATTTAAATTTAAATTTTTAATATGAATAATTATTCAATTGTTTTATAGATAAAGAATGGTAAAAAAAATCTTACTATAAGTTAAGAACAATCTACTCATGCTTCTATTGATATTCTTAGTTATACAGAAAGATAAAAAAAAATTGTTATCTTAAAATGCTTTTAGATGTTATTTGACCCTCCATAGAAGTTTAATACATTTTTAGTCTTTATATAATAACAGTGTAGCTTTAGTCTTTTATCAGAGACTGAACATACGCATTTTTACATAAAATATGGAAACTATAATAATTAATGTTTTATTTTCTATAAAATTTAATATCTTTTATATAAGTGGATAATTTTGTTTGAATAAAAGATTCGCAGTATTCTAACATTATTTTTTTATCAAGATTGTGCGTGGGACTATATATTTTGGGTGGTTCGATAGCGGCCCGATAGCGGTCCGATAGCGGGTGGCATGATAAGCCCAATACAAACACTCGCTAGGATAGGCTCGAAATGACTCTGATACCATATTACGAAGTGGACTTTAAGCCTAACTCAACCCCATAAAACCGACTCATAAGGTTGAGGTCTGCACCCACTTATATATTATGTCCTTATCTCTAGTCGATGTGCGATCTCCAACAATACAGACCTTAAACTCAAAGATATTATTTTACAAATACGACATGATAAAGAAAAACTAAAATCTTCGTAATCCTTTTAATTTTGATTATCCATTTATTTTTAAATTTTAATAAGGATGAATTATTGCATACAAGCCTTTTTTTTTATCAGCAAAAGGAATACAAGGTTTTATATTAATCAACAATTTTTTCTGTGATTTTAATTGACTATTAGAAGATATGTTTAAAATTAGGAAAAAATTATAAGTACATTAGTAAAAAAAAGGTTATATATAATTTTTTTTTTAAAAATATTCTTTCTCTAAAACTTAAAATTTCTTATTGCGATCATTTTTGTTTCTTTTTAAGCCAAATGGTTAGAGACAATTTAGTAGACCTATCTTAATCAAATCTATTTTTTATCATGGTAAATTTTATGTTTTTTTTAGCTTACAGGTTTTTTCTCTTTTTAAAAAAAAAAGATGAATTCATGTTAGTCTAAGTTTATAATGATATAATTATTTATTAAGTTTAACTTCTTTAAAGATTTAAGTATATTTTAATTCTTATAAAAAAAATTACACAAAGTGGTTCAACAACAAAATTTTCATAAGATCTAACAAGATCTATAGTAGAAACCTAAAGATAAAATTAGATGAAAAATAAGTTGTAACATGTGTTAGACTTAATAGTGCTAACTAAGACTATATAGTAAAAAAAAACAGATTTATCTACGAATTTTTACGCATGAATCTGAATCCGTAGATAAAGTTAACATTATCTACAAATATTATTCACTGATTTGAATTTGTAAGTAAATTTAACATTATCTACGGATATTATTCACAAATATGAATTCGTAGGTAAATTCAATTTTAACTGCAAATTATTATATAAAGATCTCTATTTGTAGGTAAATTTTACATTATCTACAAATTTTACCCACGAATTTATATCTAAAATAAATCCAATATTATTATTAATTAATAATATAAATATTTTTATTAACAATATTAAAAATATATTTATTAACAATATTAAAAATATAAATAATCTTAATAATTTCAAAAGTTTTAATAATATAAATAATATTAATCATAATAATTATACACATAATTTTAAAAATATTATTATAATATGAATAATTATAAAAACATAAATAATATTCATAAAAAATAATAATAAATAAATAATAATCATAACTAATAGATATAAATACTATTAAAATTAATAATATTAATATCATAATATTAATAATAACAATATTATTATTAATAATATTAATGGTATTAACAATATTAATAATTTGATAAAATGAATAATAGTAATTATAAATAATAACCATAACAATACGTAATATTGGTAAATAATAATTAGAAATAATAAAAAATATAAAAATAAAAATAAAATAAAAATATGTTAGACTTACTCATAGAATGAAGTTAGTAGGTAACTACTATTTTTGTTATTTACGGATTGAAGTTGGTAAATAACTACTGTTTCCATTTCTCACGGACTGAAGTTGGTAGGTAACTATTATTTTCATTTTTCACGGATACACTATCCGTAGGTAAATTAACTTATTACATATTATTATTTTTTATTAATATTAATTAAATATTATTATTATTAACAAATGTATAAAATGTTAAAAGCTAATAAATATTTTTGGGGTTAAATATATTTTTCATTTTTATATTATAAAGTGAAATTATTTTTTCTCCTTAGTCAAACTTTAGACTTCCTGGATATACTTATAGTAAAAAATCATTAGAATGGATCCTTAACCGTATTTTTCTACGTAACAAACAAATTTCTAGCATAAATTGTATTATAATATTATAACATTCATGTGAATGATGAGTCAACTTGAAATATTCTAACATCTAGTCACACGAGGAATCCTTTTGCATTTTGTTGATAAAAAAAAGAAGAAAACAAATAAACTGGAAAACCATTTTGCCACGTAAAAAAAAACAAAACTAAGAAAGATCCATTCCAATAATTTCTTACTACAAGTATTTAGGAAGTCTAAAGTTTATAATAAAAATATAAATCAATTTCACGATATAGTAGATGAAAAAAAACATATTTAATTCATATTTTTTAAATGAAAAGTCAATAGTCCTCAATGAGGTATGTAGAAGATTATTTTGTTATACAGGTTCTCACATGAAATATATAGTAGAAATGATATAATTGTCACACATATAAAAAAATATAAATATAATGAGTAATAATATTTGAATCTAAACTTAATACCGTATTTTAAAACAATATAACATAATGTTAATATCTAGTTATTATACTAAATTAATTTTCATTAACTGTTTTAAAATTATTTGCTTATCTTTTCTTTTTTTTTCTTGTTATCTAACAAAGGAGAATGAATAATTTCTTTAAAAAATCATCTTTAAATTTTAAAAATATTATTTTCATCTTTGAATTGTATACAAGCGTTATTTCATTCCTATTCTATAACAATGTCAACGTTTGAGGCTTACCACTCCAGTTTAATAGCAGCTATCTCTCCCATTCTTTAAATTTTTATTATTTTTAGTGTCTTGGTCAAATAGGTTCTCAACACTCTTTTAGATATGAAGATTTTTCATGAATTTGACTAGCCCAAATTCTTAAATGAAGTGGAAAATCAGCCATTAATTTTTTAGTTAACAGTTCTCATTGAGTATATATACACTTTATTTTTTAAAACTTTAGAATAATAATTAATATAGGACACTTGACACTTTCAAATAGTCAAATCTACGAGTTTTTTTAATGATAATTCCAAACCTATATTTTAAGTTGGAATTTGTTTATTATTATTTTTTTGAAGATAATTTTTATTATTATTGAAGTACACTTATGGCATGCATAGTGATGGTAGAGTTGAATTAGGCATCTCTATTATAAATTTATTTTAAGGCTGAATTGGTCAATAATCAATAACTGATTTATAGTATTTAAAGAAATGTTGAAAGTAACCCTTAAGTTATACATTACTGCATAAAATTTCAAAGTAATTATTTATTAATTTTTTTACTAAATCAATCTTATTCCTTAAAAAATATTTAACATGTAGAAATCCAACATAATCCAATCGGATATTTATTTAGTTGGTTGGATAATGAGTATGGCAAATCCTACTTAATCTAACCCATAAAAAAATATGATATTGGAAAATACAAAATAATTTATATATCTTCATTCAACAATAAAATGTTTCAAAAATTAAGTATTTTCAATATGATGTATTAATTATATAGTTCATTTGATGTTTCCTCTAGTTTATTTAAAGGTTTTCTAATTAATTTAAACCAGATAAATTAAAAAAAAAAGTATATACAAAAGTGAGATGGTTAAAAGCGATATCGGGTAAAATTAATGTCATATGGAGAAAATTGTTCTATGAAGTTGTCTTTTCAATATAAATATCATTAATGTTACATTAAAGTTTTGGAGGAAAAGTGAAGTAAATAAAGTGAAAGAAAAGAAAAAAAAAGTTTAAAAGTAAAACATGTTTTAAAGTTATTTAAAGTGGAAGAAAATAACAGTTATTATTTTAATTCTAATTATATATGCAAAATATTTTTAAATAAATAATGTTTTAAAAGGTAAACTTTAATAAAAATATATGTCGATTCGAACACACCCTCATAGTGAGAGTGACAGCCCGTGCGTAGGATAACATATTATGGGTGGTTCGATAACTGCCCGATAGTGGGTGGCTTGATAAGTCCAACAATCACTCGTTAGGATAAGTTCAAAATGGCTCTGATACCATACTACGAAGTGAACTTTAAGTCACATTCAACCTCATAAAACCGGCTTATAAGGTGAGGTTTGCACCTACTTATATACAATGAAATGCTTTAATCTCTAACACACCCATCACGCCAAGTTTCACGCCGAGAGTGACAACTCATGCGTGAGATAACATATTATGGGTGGTCCGATAACAGCCTGATAGTGGGTGGCCTGATAAGCCCAACAAACATTCGGTAGGATAGACTTTAAATAACTCTAATATCATATTACAAACTGGACTTTTAAGCCTAATTCAATCCCATGAGCCGATTTTATGAGGTTGAGTGAGACTTAAAATTCACTTCGTAATACGAGGTCAGATTAAAAAATATATATAATTGAAGATATTTTGTTTTCTTTTAAAAAATATCTCTTTATTTCTTTTCCATTCTGTCATCGAACCCACCTATTAAAATTCTTCCCTCCTTTGTCTCTATCAACTAAAAAAATTGAGATTTTTCTTTCGTTTCATAATCTATTATTGTGCAAAAAAAAAGCATAAAGAATAATATTATTTATCATGATATGCTTGTACTTAATTGTACTAAAACTTGATTAAGACTTTAATTCAACTACGAAAGTCTTACCAGAAGACAGAAAGATAATGAAATAACTATCTATATATATAAATGTAAATTTCAACGAGTTTAATCACACAAATACGGACAGCACATGCAACACAAAGCTTGACTTTTGAAGAATGATATCACTGCCAGATATTGTTTTCTAAAAAAAATTATCCAACTTCCCTTTACTTAGAATTACAATATCACCCTTATAAAGAACCACCCCTTTGATGAACTCTGCACTGCTTCATTCACTGTGTTCACATTCCTGCTATAGTTCTGTTCCACAGGAACCTCATGCAACTACACCTTTAAGTTGTTTCTTCCTTCTAGCTTCTCACAGCCTAAACATTATTGACAAAGTAAAATAAGTTATAATTACAAGTAACACTGTGAACCAGTAGATAAGTGTTATTTTTCTGAAAAAACAATAATCCCCAGAAAATTCTTGTGCATCTTTATATTGGTTATAATTTATAGAAAAAATCTATTGGAATTTTCTGCAAATTTTCATGCAGAAAAACAGTAACACTATATGTAAAATAATAAGTTAATTAAAACAGCACAGTAGTTAGATTTTCTTAGAACCAATAGAGATCTTTTGAGTTGGGATTTGAGATTGCACGTGTACGGAAATGGAAGGTATTTGGGGTTGTAAGGACATAGTGATATAATACTCGTTAGTGTTGGAGAATAGATTATGCAGAATTTGTTGTATAAATTTGCAATGAAAGTGCATTGGTGGGGAGTGCTGAAGAAGCCTAAATTTATTTAAGTTTTTTTTTTAATGGTTTTTGATTGTAAGTTCGATAATGAGATTTTTTTTATATTTTTGAAACACTTTTTTTTTATAAATTTATTTATTCTTCATTAGTAAAAAAATTAACTAAAATCCTAAACCCTAAAAGAAGATAGTAACACTACGTATAGTTTGTAGTTAATTAAAACGACGGCTAAATAAAAAAACCGAGTTTAACATAAAGAAGGTTTTAATTATATACGTGTGTGCAAAATTACAAAAAGATAAAATATAGTTGAACTTATAATCCAAGTTCAAAAATCACCTAACCAATAATTTAACATTTCTATAAATATTATTAAAGTAGGCCAGCGCTAAAAACCTAATGGCATCCATTTATTTTAAATTAAAGTAGTTATCAACACTATATCATTATCATATTAAAGGATTCTTCTTGTAGGTATTTCCTTGCGAATATATGAAAGATGCAATCTAATTCACATTTAGCCTTAAAAGACAAAATTAAAATATAGATTACAAAAATAGTCAACTATAAACAAATATCTACTACTTATACAATCATGTACTTATGTATTATATTTTTTTATAAAAAAATAATTAAATAAATTAATATATTTAAAAGATATTCCAACAACCTGTATACAAAATATTCTATAAATAAAATTTGAAGATCGTTGGAGATCCCACATCGACTAGAGATTAAAGCCTTTTATTGTATATAAGTGGATGCAAATCTTAATCCTATGAGTCGATTTTATAGGATTGAGTATAACTTAAAGTCCATGTAACAAAGACATAAATATATACACAAAAACTAAATTCTTAAATTATATTTTCTAAAAAAACATCTTATTGATCATTATAATTATATTTTTTTGTTTAATCTTCCATAAAACATAACTTACATTACATTAGATAACATTGGGCATAACGGTTCAACCAATAAACACATTTCCTATAGCGATATCAATGACATTACACCTACTACATCAACACACATAACTCCAAAGAAACAAAAAAATAAAATAAAAATGTGAACTAGACCTAATTATATCTCTCTTAAAATAACTTATTATTGAATTGTCTGTATACAAATTTTATAAGTATCTAATCTCAGTTTGATTATATGCTAAGTAATTTATGATATAATAATTATTTTTCATATTCATGATAAATCTTTAGCAATTTATATCTTCATTTTTGGGATGCTTAATTTCTTGAACTTCTATATCACCTACTTCAGACCAAATAACACATAAATTAATTAAATTAAATTCAATAAACCCCAACTCACAAATATGTCTATATAGCATATATAATGAAGTATTTCTAATTCATCAAACACTCATAACATCTTTGTCTTCACAACACTCCAAAAAGGTAACAAGTTCAAAGCGACAAAATTAAGGAAATACTAGAAGAACCAATCTTAATTAACACAACATGCCTGCACACCTACATGAAACATTAACATGACATGAAATGCAACACATCTTTAGAGCATACTATTGAATATATCTAGAGTCTCAGAATTACAGCATGTGTCATTCTTATCGTACAAAATAATCGCAGTCAAAAGTATGTTTTACCTTTTGTTTTACGTAATTTAGTTGAACAATTGAAATAACTTTTAATTTCTATACATTGAAGTTTCTAAACAAACATTTTGTCCTTACCCCCTTCTGCATAAGACACATTGATTGAGACCAGTCATTTCACAGGATTTTAATTCCTCACAATTTGATCTCTTTAATTAAAGCTTATGGAACATGCTAGTTAGGCTTTTGATTCTTCAAAGTAGGTTATCTATTTCTTTTTCCTTGAGTCGAAGAACGATGAGAGAAGTAACGGAACAAGAAAACAGAGTATCGTTTACACTGAAAAGCTAGTTGTTTGTTCATTTCACTGAGCCTATTTCTGCATGCATGCATGCAGAACATTGGGCTCAGAAGAAGAAAATGAAAACAAAATCTAAAACCAGCCCAAGAGGCCCAAAAGGCCCAAAAACGAAAAAACACAAAAATAGTCAAACAAACGGTAAATACCTGAATAAACTAATAAAGTTTGCATAGTTTCCAAAATGTTGGCTAAATATAATAACAGTAGTTATGAACCACATCTAGACCACTAGGGTGATGTAGGGAGGGCCACCATTTGTAAGAAAAAAAATAACTCAACTCTCTTGTGTCTTAACTATGTCACTTTTTAAATTTTATATCACTATGCAACTTACAAAGACTTCTTTTACTTCACCACATTTTGCTTTTCATTAATAACCATTCCTTGACTATGTGTTACCATAGCTAGGGTTCTTAGATCCACATTAGATGAGGTTTCCAACATTTCTACCTTTCCAAAACCCTAAAATTAAAACCTCATTAATGATATGGATTCAAATATAATTTTTTTTGGACCTTCAAATATTAAAATATATTAATTATATAAAGATAAAACATATTTAACCTTTTTTATGTTTAATAACACTTTGTTAATGAATTTGAAATATTAATTTTAGTTATCTATGTGCTTAGATTGATGCTATCTTTTGTAAATACGCTTACTATATTTTATAGTATCATCAATATCTAAGTTATTTTAATAAGATTGTAACATTTCTAAAATATTTGTTTATCTTTTTCTTTTTATTTTTGTTGATCATTTTTTTTATTAATAGATTATTATATGTGAACATAAACATATAATTGAGTACTAATTTACACATTAAATTAGTGTAATAAAGCTTTAAGAGAATGTTTAATAGAAAAAATCTTTTTGCGTACACAGAAATACTGTTTTCTGAAAATAATATATTTTTTGGGAATTATGTGTTTTTTAAATCATAAATATATTTAATATATCTAAGATGTTTCTTGAATTTTAGGGGCATTATATATATATATATTAAAAAATCCCTTAGATTCCCTTCCGTTTATGTAAATTTTTTAATAATAAATTTAATCAAAAACGTTTTTCTGTGGAAACGTTGGGTTCTTGTGATTGATTTTTAAAATACTGGTATTCAACATGTCTCGTATTATTTTAAAAATTAATAAGATGAAGTTTAATAAAAAAATGTTTTAAGATAATATATAAAAGTATGTTCTGCAACTATGTAGCAATTAAACATTAGGTCCCTATCTTAATATTCATATATTGTATTATTATAAAAATTAATACTATCACATGCATAAGCTAAATATTAACCGTCCAACCAATAGAATAACCCAATCTTAATGGAAAGTCGTTGTCACGAGACACAAATAATCAAATTATATTTATTGTTCTCCCAGCATATATTGTAAAAAAATAATCGTGAAACAGAGATAAGTTAAATTTTTAATAATTGACTATGAAAAGAAATTGAAAATTGTTCTTTTATGTTTTTATATATATATTCTTTAAATTTCCCAATTTTTTTGATAACATAGTAGAAAATAATTTTATATTGGAAAAAGATAATATTTTTTTTTATTTTGTTGACTTCAATATTTTTTAGTAAGTATAATTTCTTATAAAATATATTATCTTAACTTTTATAATGTCTCCATAATTAATATATATAATCTATTTAACATTACCAACTAAGTATAATATAATATATCTCAAGTTGATGCGTTTTAAAAATAGCATTAATAGAATATTTATGCTACATCCTTTTATGGATTATTTTGTATTTATGTATTCATGTAGAATATTTATGATATATCCTTTTATGTATTGTTTTATATTTTCTTTTTATCTTTAATAGTGTTATATATTGATAAATTAACTATGATTTTTTGCAGTGTTATTTCGTTTTTATTGTTAATTCTAGTTAACTTTTGTGTTTTATTTTTTCACTTTAACAATATTTCTTAGATGGGCTATATTTTGAGTTGCCTAATTCGAATTTGAACATTTTTTGTGTCCTTGGAATTTGAGTGAGATCTACAATTTTTCTTTTAATTCCAATTTGTATGTTTAAAAAGCTTAAAAAGGGGTCACAAAGTTGTACCTTGCACTCGTTTTCTTTAGAAAGTTACGAGTATTATTCTTAGTAAATAAGTAGGGTATATATATTTTGAATTGTGAAAATTTTACCCTACGAATTGGAATATCGTATCAGTACCTTTTCTTTATTGAAATTTTATTTCGAATTTAATTCTACAATTTTAATTAAATCTATTTCAATCTTATCTTGAATTTAATTCTACACTTTTAATTGAATATGTTTCAAAATTATTTTGTTAATAGTTATGATAATTTTCAATTTATGTCTTTGTGAATAACAATCTAGGTCATTCCTCTAATGCAAATTTTAGATAATTTAGTAATTATTTGATAGTGATTCAACAATTCTATCAAACATCATAAACTGATTCGTGTGACATTTACGTATCTGCTTCATCTTCTTCTGCTCATGCATCATCAACACACTGTCATCAAAGTCACATGACCTATATATGAAGGATGAGTTCGTATTCTCAAAACAAGATATATACAAAAATAAATCAAATACATTATTGAAGTATTTTAGTATCACTCTAAGTTCATTGAGCAAATTTTTCTATAATTTTTTCCTTTCACAACATTATCTCAAATTCGTTGGACAATTTTAAATTCTAAGCAATTTATGCAAAAAAATCTGCAGTTCAATATTACATATAAGATAACTAAAACCACCATTTCATGAATAGTAGATTATTAAAGTGTTTTTCGATGGTTTTAGTCAAAAGAGAGACGACTCTTCTATTTTTTAAAAGCACCAATGAAATATTGTTCTCACTATTTTTTTCTTGAACCAACTCAAAGCCCAGATCAAAGCTTAAATTCAGATATATAAGCTTATATTAACCAACACATTTATCTATCATTTACCCCCTAATAATAATAAACATCCTTTTATAAATAAATAACACATACAAATAAATTTCGAATTGCTAAGTATGACATTTTGAAAAAATTAATTATGAAATTTTAGTTGACTGCATATTATGGTGATCTTCGAGTTCATATTTTATTATTGATTGCTACTATTTTCATTTCATTCCACTCAACATCAATGTCAAAATATTGTGAAACATAATAAAGTTTGGTTAAAATTTACATACTAATAAACTAAAAAAAAAGTGAATATTCCTAAAAGGGACAAAATCACAATTTCTAAAAAAAGTGACATATTCATGTGTAAGTCAAGTTCTTCTATTAAGTAGTAATGGATTGAAGTTGGATCAATTCAAATTGAATTGGTATGGAGTATGAGAATGATGCTGAATATTTTTTACTATTTGTTCAACGAAATGTATTAAATATTCATGGAGATATTGTTGTCCATGTCCATGTTTTAAATGTTTGAATGAAAGACGACTACAAGTTGACTTGAAATAAGAATATTTTCTCTCTGATATTTTCTTAAAAAATTCTTAAACATAGTTTTGAAATGGTAAATTGTTGATCATTCCAAGTGTTTCCCAATATCAACATTTTAATTTCATTAATTAGATCGATAGGATAAAATATTTTGTTAGGTTGGAAAGTAATATTTTCAACAAATACATTTTCTATGATACAATGAAAAATGGTTTAGAGAAAGTCATTGAATCTGTTGTACAAGTTCCACATATTTTCTAGTAATATTAAGATTAGTTAATGTTAAAGTAAGAAATAGGTGAATTGATAAAAGTTTCATTGAATTGCTTTATTTGTTAAATGAAATGTTTCTAAAAAGTAATACATTACTCATCTATCATGATGAGACGGAGAACATATTGTGTCTGAGGTTGATAGAGTACAATAAAATACATGTTTTTCCTAATGATTTCATATTACACATAAGAAACTTTGAAGCATTGCATAAGTGTCTCAGGTGTAGGGTATCATGGTACAAAGTGAAGGATACTCATTGTAATTAAGACAATACAAAAATGATCCTTTTGTGAAAGTATTGTGGAATTTTCCAATCATTCTAAGACTTAAGTGTATATTTGATATTGTTAATGGTGTAGAAAATCTTATGTGGCATGATTGTGGAAGAAAATGTGATTAAATGTTACACCATGCAATTGATTCACTTTAATGGAAGAAAATTGTTTCTTTGTATCCACAATTTTGGAATGATCTAATGAATTTAGGCTTAGTCTTGAAACTTATGGAATGAATATTTACTGTAACTTAGTGAAAGGCATAATGCATGGCCCATTTTGCTTACCATTTATAACTTGCACTATTTGTTATGTATAAAGAGAAAATATATTATGTTATCTATGATTATATGAAGATCAAGACAAAACTAAAAAATGACAAATGTTTATCTAACTCTATTGGTAGAAGACTTAATATTGTTGTGGGATGAAGGATAGTTGGGAGTTTATTTATAATATGCTAGAAAGGTTAGGTTTTTATGGTAAATGGATTCTATGGATAAAGGGTTGCTTAAAACCTACTTATGTGTCAGTGCTCGTGAATGGAAGTCCTATTAAATAATTTTTTCCTAAGAGGGGGCTACGTCAATGTGATCTGTTAGCTCTGTTTTTGTTTCTTATAGTGGCAGAGGGATTGGCAGGGGTCTCAAGATTGGCAAAAGAGAAAAATCTGATAGATAGTGTGGAGATTGGAAGGGCCAAAGTGAGGGTAAACATGTTACAATATGCTGATGATACATTTTTTTTGTGAAGCCAACAATAAAAGTGTGTTCAATATTAAGGCGATTCTGCTTTGTTTCAAGTTTGCATCTAGGTGAGGGTTAATTTTTGGAGGGTAAAATTGGTGGGACAGGGAAAGACCAGTTTTCGCTATAACGATTTGCGGAAATTTTGAATTGTGGCATGATGGTAACTTCTTTTACCTAATTGGGATTGCCGATGGGGGGTGCCATAAGCGAGGTGTTTTTTGGAGTGGGCTGGTAAAGAGAGCTAAGGCTAGGCTGAGTAGGTGGAAGGGCAGGTGTCCATCGTTAGCTGGGAGGATTTGCTTGATCAAGTCTGTTCTTTCTTTTGTTTCGCTATTTTTTATGTCTTTGTTCAAAATGCCCTTAGTTGTGGCAGAGAAGATAGTAGGCATTCAGGGGATTTTTCTTTGGGGGTGGGGTTCAGAAGGAAGTAAGATAGTTTGGGCCTCTTGGAAAAAGGTTTGTGAGCCTCGCGAGTCTAGGGGTCTTGGAATTATCGATTTAAGAATCTTTAACTTAACTTTGTTGGGGAAGTGGATTTGGAGATTGGGGTCGGATAATGGTGGTTTGTGGAAGGAGATTCTTGATTCTAAATATGGTGGTTGGAGAAGTTTGGGAGAGGACCGAAAATTGTGTAGGGGCTCGCTTTGGTGGAAATATTTGAAGGAGGTGTGGGCTTCGGAGGGTTCGGGAAGGAATTTTGAACCGCTTTCAAATGGAAAGTTGGCGATGGAAGATAAATCTCGTTTTGGGAGGATAGTTGGTTGATTTGTGGTGCGTTGAAGAGGGTTTTCCTGATGTTGTTTTCTTTGGGTTCGGCCAAAGATGCAAAGGTGACACAACTTGGTGATTGGATTAATGGTGTTTGGGTTTGGCGTTTAGATCGAAGAAGGTCTTTCTTTGAATGGGAGAAACCTTTGGAGTGTTTTCTTCTTCAAGTTTTGCAAGGGGTGATGTTTTCTTGGAGGGTGTTGGAGAATAAGATTGCTACCTCGGTCAACTTGCATGAGGTTGGTTTGTTGATGCTCTTGTTGCCATTTTGTTTTGTTTGTATCTTTGATTCTGTTTGTCAGGTAGGTGTTTCTTGGGAGGAAGGAGGTGGAGAAAGCACAATTTGTATAAGGGTTAAATTACTCCTAAAGTGGTTCATATTTAATAATTTTTTATTGCTCATAAAAAAAATGTCTTTAATGCATAATGAAACAACAATTTCAACTTGCATGCATTATTATTTGACACCGTTAACTACTTTTCAATATATGATCATTTGAATGATTATAGTGTCAAAGGACATCACACTTTCTTGATATGTGAAAAAAATACAAATTACCATAAACTAAAACATGAGTAAAAGACATCTTACATTGGTTAGAAGATATTTTTAAAATGCTATCACTCATATTGTAGGTTAAAAATAATTTTTAATGGATATTAGGATGACAAAAAGAAGGTTTCTAAAAAACATATGAAAGAAAAAATGTACTCCTAAAATTGTTATCTTATAAAGAACATTATTTTATCATGGCTTACAATAAAACAAGTATTTTATGTGAAAGATCCTTCCAATAAGAGGTCGTGTCCTCCATAATTTGATATTCTTACCTTTAAAATAAAGAATAATTTTAATATAAAAATTTAATTATGTGGATTTTGTTTGAACTTTGTTAATGATTGAGATAATTGAGCACGCATTTTATCTTTAATAATTGCGACATATATGTTTATTAAAAAGAGAATTAGGGTTAATGTGCACTTAACCTTGAAGGGATCCTTTTACCCTTTGTTTGTGTTTTGTAAATTTAAAACCTTTAATGCTTTTCTTCAAGGTTAAAGGTATATTAACATTAATTTCTCTTTAATAAAGACAAATGACAATTACTAAAGATTAAACACAAACTCAATTACTTTAACCATTATCATGAAGTTCAAACATATGAAGATTATTTTGCATACTGAAAAAAAAAAGAAATATATATATATAATATTTTTTTTTTAAGATCTCAGATCGACTAGATACAAAGACATTTTAAAATATATAAATAAATGAAAACTTCATTTTATAAACCAAGTTTGTAATATTAAATTAAACTCAAAATTTCACTTTATAATATAATATTAATATAATTTATAATCTATCATAAGAGTTTGTTAAAATTATCAAATCATCTACTATACTAATTATATATATTCTTTTTGCGTAACTTAATCTCTTATATAAAAAAGAAAATTTAAGAATAGTGATGTAAAGATTTATTATTTTTAACTGAAAAATTGACTTTAACCAGGAATGTCATTTTAAGTGTTAGTTGTAGTAATAAATTAGAGTTTAACTGAAAAGAAACAAAAAACGCGAAAAGAGTTTTGTCCATATGCATGTTCCTTCTTCTTCTTGTTTCTTCTGTCCAAAGTTGTTCGAAAAGGATACTATTGTCCACGACTTCCCTACTATTCTATTAAATAATATCACTAACCCGTGGTTTAGTTCCCCTCATACGTCGTATCTCCCGTCCACCACTTCCTCTTCTTCATACCAAAAATTCAAATTAATTTATTAGCGGGGCTCAGGGCAAGGATAATAATAATAATAATAAACATTTTTAAAAATAAATAAAGTTAAATTAAGTGAAATTAAAAATGAAGAAAAGTGGTTATTGGTTAACCATAAGGGCGACATTGAAGCAGAGAGATGAAATAAATGAGCGTGGGAAAGCCCTGAGAAGGTGTGAATGACGTAATCGAAATGTCACCCAATTTCACGGTCTACTCTTTAGGAATTTTTATTTGGCAAACCTACTTCCTCACCATGTGCACTAGATGAATGAAGAGATACTCACATTTGTCACACTATAAAAGGACCCTTCATCATCCACTTCTACATAGCTCTCTCATATTAATTCTACCCAGCTCCACAACAATGGAAGGTAACACCCAAAACACGTTTACCTTCGTCACCAACACCATCGACGTTCCAAGTCCAAGCACCCCCGCGATATCACCCTCCCGTGGTTATCTTTCACTACTAGCACAGACTTACCCTCCTGGCTTTTCCAGAAAGGTACCCACACATATCTTATCTTATTCCTTTCTCTTTATTATCTCGTACTTTCGTCAATACCAACACATTCTGCCAAAACCACACACTCACACCGATTCAGAAACATAAGACACACAAACTTATGTTTTGATTGCTGCAAATGTATGTACGATGATGATTAATTTTGAGTGATTGGATGTGGCAGGTGTTTGCGGAGGTTATAGGAACTTATCTTTTGGTGTTCGTGGGAAGTGGTTCTGCTGGTCTTAGTGTTATTGATGAGAGCAGAGTGTCGAAGCTTGCAGCTTCACTGGCAGCGGGGCTCATAGTCACAGTGTTGATTTACTCAATTGGACACATTTCTGGGGCACACATGAACCCTGCGGTTTCCCTTGCTTTTGCTGCGGTGAGGCATTTTCCGTGGCCACAGGTGCGTCCGTATAAAGATATTTTTGTTTTTCTCAAAACCCTGTCCATATACGATATGATTATAAAAAAAAATCATAGTACTATGTTCTTTCTGTAATATAATATTATTCTTAACCATGGTGGGGAGATTAGACACAGGATACTGCTTTCCACATGTCTCGATGAACACAATCATGTGTTACGAGGGACTTCGTTTTCCTTGTTTTTTACTATCTCGGCGGAGATTGGTAACTACAGTTGGAAAATAATGCTTGATTAAGAGCATGTTGAGTTTAGTTTAATTAATTAAAAACAGTTCTTAGAGTTGACAAAAAGCTAAGGGTTTCAGTATTTAAATTTTGTTGTCATTATCGTATGTAAAAAATGATTAATCTAAAAACTATATGTATCTCTGATTTTTTGGAGAATATTTTCAAAAATTATTATTTATTCCATGAAAGTGTTATCCTTACTAATAATAATGTTTTGAAAACCTAATATATCTTCTGTGATACTATAAAATGAAAAATAATTCCTTCAAACTTATCTTCATCGCTACTTCCCATACAGTTTTCACCAATTGTAAACTCTGTTTTTAAACTTGAATGGAGTTTACACTTGACTCGTCCATTGATTTTCCCATATAATTCAGACAGTTTAATTTGATTTGTTGGTCTCTGTATCTAACACGTAACATGTGTAACTTGTGCAGTTGATCCAAATATGTCACCATTGTCAATAATAATTGAAGGTTAATAGTACATTAAACCTTCCAATGAACAGTGCACATTAATCAGTTAGATTGACCAAGAGCTTCAGGTCCCTCACCACACCTTTTATATTAAAATGCTCTCCAATAGGAGTGCTTCATTAATTATAAACCAGTACTAGTTAACACAAAGCAGAATACAATGATTAAAAATAGCCAGAGAACATAATAATGTATACCTGGTATAATTTAGTTGGGTGGTCTACATAAATAATATTCCATTATTTCTTATGATTGGCGTATAAATAACCAGAAATTGATAAGCTCAAACATTTCATTAGTCTAAACACCTCATTTATATTCAGTATTTTTATCTGTTTTTTTCTTCTTCTTATCATGTCATATAATTTATTATATATTTAATCCTATCTCTTTATCTCCCTGAGTATTTTATTAAATGATGAGACTGTACAAAAAAAAAACTCTTCACAACATCTTCCAAACTTGTTTTGTATGCTGGGGTGCAAGACAAATATTTGTCAAGCCATATAATTTTGATTTAAAAAGGTTCAATGAACTTAATGTGGAATTATAAAAATAATTGTAACAGTAAAAGGGGGAATATCTCATTGAAATGATCTTGAAACCAAGCTGACTCAGTTTGTATGGTTCAAGTCATGATCAAAAGGGTTCAGCCAAGAGAAAAAAAAGAGGTACTGGTCATGTTCAGCCTCACCGTGGACCCAGGGGTAATGTGTGTGCATTTGCAGCCAGAAACAATCTGAAATGTTTCATTAAATATGTGGTCCATAAATCCCTTATGAATCTATATATGTGATGAGGATTTGAACCACTCTCCTGCCCCCAAAATAATGCTGAATAAATGATCCGATACTTATTGTTTAAATATCTAACAAAAATATAGTGAAAGAGAATCTTATTATTTATTTTTAATGCAGAACATTTACTAACATATATTATATGTTCTTCAACTAATGTTCTTAAGATATTTGTTAGTAAAACGTGATAAAATAATTTATATTAAAAGAACAGATATCTCCCCTTGTAGTCTGCAACAATTTAAAATTCTGTAAGCTCTGCCTATTTGTATTTGTGAGAAGTAAATTAATAGGCTTAACTCAATTTGGAGCCGACACAAGATGACAAGAATAGCAATAGAAACAGTCACCAAGTACAACTTGAACTTAGAATAAGTTCTTTGCAGATATAGGTCTACGGGGGTAAAAGAAAAGAATTATAAAATTCTGATCCTTTTCTAATATTTGGAAATTTCGACCAGCTTATTTCGTGGACAAGTTGTGGTTATAGACACTTTGTACCCAGACACATAAGAAATAACACAATGGTTTTGTTGCAGCTCCCGTTTTACGTGGCAGCTCAACTCACTGGATCCATTTCTGCTTCATACACATTGCGAGAGCTTTTCCAGCCATCAAATGAAATTGGAGGAACATCACCTGCTGGATCACATATTCAAGCACTAATCATGGAAATGGTGACAACTTACACCATGGTGTTCATTTCCATGGCCGTCGCCACTGACACAAACGCTGTAAGAATCACTGTAATTTAGTTGAACATTTTATATTTATATAAAAAAAATTAATTGGAGTTTTCAAAGACATATATGTTTACTTTAAGAAAAGGTTTTCTGATTTCAATTTACAAAACCATTTTGAAAACAAGGTGAGAATTGTGTCATTCTAAAATGAAAAGATGGATAAACATACCCTAAATTTTGTACAAATTTCAATTATATTATCCAAACATGAGACATGCCCCTAACCTTAACATGTTGTAATATCGCAGACAGGACAACTATCAGGAGTAGCAGTAGGTTGTTCCGTTTCCATATCAAGCATTGTTGCCGGGTAAGTTAAGAAAAAAAAAGTGTTCCTCACACAAACACACACAAACACAATTTTATATTACAGGAATTACTTGAGCACAGGGAAAATAAAGTTAAAAAGGGAGACTCAAAATTTGACAAAGGCTATATGCACATACATGCATGACAGAAGAAAATGTTTTGAAAATTGTTGTTGTTGTGATGTCCATGTATACAGACCAATATCAGGGGGATCAATGAACCCAGCAAGGACATTAGGTCCTGCAATTGCAACTTCATCGTACAAGGGACTTTGGTTATATTTTGTTGGACCAATTACTGGGGCAATTTTAGCAGCATGGTCTTACAATGTGATTAGGGACACGGAACACCCTGGTTTTCCATTTTCACTATCCTCCCTTTCATTCAAGGCACGCAATAGAACTAGTGGAACCCAACAAGTTGGTAAAACCGACCACCAATGCTTGGTTTGAAAACAACTATGTAAAGTTTTCCACACCGCCCAAATCAACGTCATCTTGAATGTCTTGTCTTGGAGGATCTCAAGTTCCACATGTAGTAGTATCATCATCATGTATATTGATCGATAATGCCATACTACACCACCATGGTATTATTAGCTTGTCCATGTATGAACTTTGAGGGTTGTGATGAGCCATGTATAATGCAAAAATGTGTAGTGTGTTTATCCTTCATTAATGAAATGTCAGTTTCATATACAGACAACAAATTGGATGCTATTAATGATAATTGAATGCACGCCCAAACAGGTAGTGTGTGTAAGAGATTAATAATCACACATTATTCTCAAATTTAACATCAATAGTACACCTACACAAATCCATATCCATCAACTGGTTTGCCACATACCAAAACACTTCAAGTGGATTCGTACATATTAACACATCTATCCGTCAATTCATAAACGTGTTATTCCCCAGGCCGCCGGAGAATAAACACTCATGCCACCACATACGGTAACCAACCACACTAACTAAGCACCACTCACATTTTTAAGAGTATTAAGTACTCTCCAAATTTTTCTATTTGCTTACAGATCAAAAATATCAAAGTCTTAATCTTATTATTAATATAATAATAATTGATGGAATTGCATATTTTCTGCTAAAATTAAATGCATTCTGATTAACAGGTATTTTTATTTATGATTAAATTTTATTAAAAAATTATAATTTTTAACAAATATATAATACAGATATGTTTAAAAGATTATGTTAGTGATATGTTTTTAAGTGACAACAACCGTTTTAAGAAAGCAAACAGCACAAATTATAATGGAAAAATGGTCGACAAAACATAGTGCTGTTTCAGAAACTTGCAATATAATTCAACTTCTAAGTTCACGTTCAAGACAGAGAACCTTGTGTGGTGAACACTTTCACAAAATATTAGCTACATTCGAAGGCGTGTGAATGTATAATAGATGTTAGAAAACTGCTCAAGAAAGAATCGTAGCCTTTGAAACTCATTTACTTTTTTTTTTAATACTATGCACTTAAACTTGGTTTTGGCCAACTAACTAAAATTGTTTCCGTCCATGTATTTTTATTCTTTTTATAAGCATTTCTTTGCATGTCTAATAAAAGAATTAATGTAATATACAGGCATTTAGTTGTAGGTCACCTTCAACTAAGACAAAATCAAGCAAAGACAAGGTAGGAAATTATCACTCCAAACTTTCAAGATTTTTTTCTTTTTACATGTTTCTCATCTCACATCAATCAATTACACATCAATAAATTAAAAGAGATTATATTATATAAATGACTATATATTTATTTTTTAATTAATTTTAATTTTTTTTCTATTATAATATAAAATTTATTTTAATAAAAAATTCCATCCGTTGATAAGTTACTATCAAAATATTCACAGATAAATTATTTTAAATTTATCAAATCTTTAGTATAAAGATATGTTGAAATCTCACATCTAGATAAATGTCAAATTACAATACACTCTTACTTACAAATCATCCATTTTATAATATTTATATTTTATCTATTCAAAAATTTAATAGAACTAGTAATGAAATCAATACACTATTAAAACACTAGAAGAAAATCATTAAATAAAAACTAATTTTAGAGACAAAAAATAATTAGTTGATATAGTGATTAAATTAGAGACCATTGTAGAGACAAAAAAAATTATTGATTTCTAAATTAATTTCTATAAATAGTTTCTAAACTGATATCTAATTAGCTACCAAGTTTTTTTGTTACTAAATTTAGAATTTAAATAATTGATAGTTAAAACTTTGGTAGCTAATTAGATACTAATTTAGAAACTATTTATCAATAATAGAAACTAATTTATAAATAAATTTTTTTTATCTTTAAAATAATTTTTAATTTATTTAGTATAGAAACTAATTATTTTTAGTGTCTAAAATTGATTTATTTTTAATGATTTTGATGTAGTTTGGGTGAAGTTAATACTAATATAATGGATATTAATATTATCTTGACATATATGAAAATTTGATGTTTATCCTTTAAAATGTATGTAGTTTAAATTCTGAAATGAGGTTGAAAAATAGAATTTTGATGGTATGAAAACTTAACACGAGTAAGGTACATGCACTAACGTATAGAGAGTTGATTTGATCCATTATTTAAAGCAGGGTAGGCATGCAATGATGAAAAGAAGCACCACAACCTACTTTCAGATTATGACGAATTGACCATCCTTCTTCCTGTCTTTCATGACGATAGGTAAGATCTTATACAGTCTGGCACAACACAAGCTCTTAAACCTATTATAAAACTAAATAACTTTTTTTTTTCTTTTATCAAGATCAACTTCAAAAATTACCTAAAAGTAGGTACCACTAATACCCAACGACCCAAGATCGTGTAACTTAGTAAAAAACACAAGAATAGAACCCAACTTTAAAAGCCAAACAACGAGTGCCAACAAACCCACTTTCTGAATTTCAAACGGTCAACTTGACTCCCATGTACCAATAACTCCAACACAAGAACCATCCTAAATAAATAAAAAAATTATAGCTGTACAATTTTTTATAATTTCTTCTTGCAAAGCGAGTATGGAGAAAAAGGAGATGAAAAGGTAAGATAATAAGATGATCCATATGATAAATGAATGATTGTAAAAAATATTATATAATAGAAACTTTATAAATTTAGCTCATATGTATTGATGTTGATATGTTGATTTAGAAAGCGATTTAGATTATCTAGCCACTTTAGAAATATAAATTTAAGATAATATTGGTTAAAAAAATTCAGTTATATTCTTATGTCACTTAATAATCCTAAATAGTCTGCATTAAAAAATATCAAAATTTAAGAGTTGATTTATCTATATACCACTGATCCACTAGTTTCCAAACATTGAAAGATATTTAATAAGAAGATTAAAAATAATTTTAAAAAAATATACACTACTTGTTATATAGATTTTTAATCTATATGTCACATTTTATACGATAAATAAATAACATAGGTTCTCTAAACATAGCTTCGAAAAAATATTGGTAACTCTTTAAAAAAAAGCAAAAGTGTAATTCCTAAAAAGGTGAAACTTTAGAAATAAACTACAATAGCTTTTACTTTACAGAAAAACAGCCAAACACCCTTTACTATCTGAACTGAAAGGACACGCAAAAAAAGTGCTCATAGATTAAAATTATTAAAAGTAAACACATATACTTCACATCTTAATAAATTAATATTTTATTTTTATTTTTTAATTAAAAAATATTATTATATTATTTTAAACAATATCAAATGTATGTTTTTATTGTTCATTAGATCAATAAAACTTTTCTAAAAAAAGTTGTTATTTAATTAATGCAAGTATTATTTTTTATTTTTTTCTTATGATGATAAAATAAATTACACTTTTCTCTCTGAAAAGGTTAAAATACACCATTGGCATTGTTTCCTTCCTTCATGTTAAAAAATATAATTAGATTCATTTAATGTAAGGCTGTTAAATAAATTTTGTTAAAAATTAAGAATATATTTTAAATAAAATATATACTATAATTTTTATTTTTAAATATTTTTTAAATATAATTCAACACTTACATATCTCAGGAGATAATTATGTAGAAGTATTGTGATAATATTTTTTAAAAAGGTTAATTAGATTTAATGGACAATTAAAAAAAGTCATCACATGGTTAAATATTTTATAGAAGAGAAATACATATTTTCAACATAAAAATATGTAATATGTACATTTCTCAATAAATAAAAGTATAATTTAATCAAAATGAAGTAAATCTATAGTATTAAAATATTTTTTTTATTTGTACAATTTTTAAAATTATAAATATTTATTACTTCCCATCTTATGTTTTAAAAAATATCACTTTTTTCGCATTACCAACATATAATAAATAAATAAATAAATATTCTATTCATCAAATGTTAAATTAAGGTGATATACATTCTAATTTTAGTTTAGAAATATTTATTATATCCTACAATTTCTATAAATAGAAAAGGCTGGAAATAGATTACAAAGTAATAGGGTTGCCAATCCACATAACTTATGTGATATTATGTAATCATAATTATATATTTATTCAAGATTTAGTGTCTTTTATACATTTATATAATATTTATATTCATGCACCGTTATTTCTTCAAATATTAAAAATATACATGCAAGTTGGATAATTACTTTTAATTTCAATAAAATAAAGTATAGTTATACATAACAATAAAAAACCAAACTAACATAATTCACAAATTCCTTTTGTAGCTTGAACAAGTTACTCCCTTTTCTTTTTTGTCGTTTAGTTTTTCTTCCAAAATTTTAAAGTAAAGTCAACAATTTCTTTTCCTCTCCAAAATCTATTTATATTAATGTTAGTATTCGACACGTTGGCTTAGCAAATTATAATTTGTTAGAAGAATCCTTATAAAATAATGATTTCTTCCACTTCACTTAATAGATTGAGATTTGGTGACCAAAATTCTTACAGCACTATACTTTTCATCAATCCATTTTCACAATTCTTATTTGGTCACTGAATTTGCTTATTCTTCATTTTTCACCTTTTACTTCATTTTCGATCAGCCCAATGAATTCATACTGCTTCTTTTTGTGCTCCAAATTTCACTTTTCTCCCAACAAAATTTTCGAATACAGATGAGATTAATATACGTAACATATTTTTTCATCTTTATTTACATAATAAATATTTGAATCGGAATTGAACTATACCATCATGAAAAAAAAATAACTTAACAAGTAAAATAGGTAAGAAAAAATAAATAAATGTGAATCATTTTAGAAGTGATTCAACCTTTATATATATCTTAAACTGAAAGTTCATAACAGTTTAAACAAGAACCGTCTCTCACAAACAGAAAAAAGAATATCAACCTAACTTATCATTTATAACTTATTTTTAATCGAAAACATACAAATCAATTAATAAAACACTAAAAAAAACAAATAGAAAAAACTTTAAAAATAACCTAAAGTTATACTCTTAATTGAACTAAAGAGAAAATTTTAATATGATGAATACTCCTCTTTACAAATATATTTATTCCTATTTATGAATCACGAATGCATATAGTTAATAAGGTTAAAAAATCATAAATTATCACGAATCAAATTGTGAGAATTTAGTAAGGGAATAAAACTCTGTTTAAATTATAATTTTATAGAGCTTACAAAAATTATGGAGTTTTTTTTATAAAGATTAAAATATCCTTTAAATAACTTTATCTATGTAATTTACTTTTTTCCGATAAAAAAAAAATCACATGACGTTGCCAGTCAAATTATTTGTCCATGAAAATATCAATTGCAAATAACTTGTTGACCCTTTGCAGAATCAAAATAAATTTCCAATAAATCCATTTTTTTTATCTAATTATTACCTAAACTATTAATATAGTATTTATTATTTTCATTATTTTTGTTGTTCTCAAATTATTGTGATTATTTTCGCTTTTAAATTATAGTTGGTAATAGTATGATTGTGATAGGAATTTAATTCTAAATATAAGTCGAGCAAAGCGACACATAACTAATAAAACATATAAACTTATTATCTGGTTTTGATATGGAAATGATCTCCATCTCTTATATAAGTTTCATAAAGATTTGATATTGTTGAATCTCCCACTGAATCCCTTTCACAACTCTCTTAAAAATCTGGAAATAAACTAAATTTGATAAACTAAAAATTAAAATAAAAGAAATCAGGTTAACTAAAAACTATTTTGAAAAATAACTGTGTAGAAATTTAAGATAAATTAAAAGTTTCAATATAAATATTCAAATTAAGTAAATACTGATAAACATACTGTTTCAAGATTTTGAATTGAAAATATTACATCAATTCATGATTTGTTAACATTTGTTCATGACTCGTTAACATTCAAACTTTGGATCTCATATTTTAGAAAATCTAAAAAAATATTATTATGATTTTTAAAATTCATTTCAAAATCTTAATTAGCAATTCATTAAAACCATTTTATTACAAAGTCCGGTAACGACCAGATAGCGGGTAGTCGGATAAGGTTATCCAACATTCACTAGGATAAACTCAAAATGACTCTAATATCGTATTAGAAAGTGAACTTTAAACCTAATTCAATCTCATAAACTCATAAGGTGAGGTTTGACTCTACTTATATACAATAAAATGTCTTAATCTCTAGTCGATGTGGGATCTCCTATATATTTAGTAGTGAGATTTGAGTACTGTGAATGAAATTGTAGAAGTTGATTTTAATGGGACCATTATGAAAAAGAGTTTAAACTAAATCAATGAATTCGGGTTAAATCAAATCAAATTTGAATACATTTCATAACTGAGAACCACTAAAATGCTTTCTGATGTAGCTGCGTTTTCAAAGCAAAAACAGAGAAAGTGGTTTTATGTGAATGACATTAAAAGAGCATACGTTTAATACACGTTAGTATGGTAACGGAGCAACGCTTATAGTGACAGAGCTGGTTTTTTCAAGTCAATGAGTCCTCATCTTGCCCCACGATGGTGCCACCCCTAAGTACCGTCCACCATGCTTTGCTCCACATCTTCCAAATAATGCACCTTCCACTCTCACCACGCCTAAATTTCACCATATGTTATACCAAAGTTATAAAAGGAGGAAAACCAAGATGCTTTTGCCATCAATGCTACCAACATTTTCTTTCACCCTCCACCATTTAACTAACCAATTAACAGCTATGTTAGAACCACTGATCATCAATTATTGTGGCCTTCTTTCTTAATTATAAACATAATCATATCTATCCACATCCCACATTTATTACTGTTCCTTTGCTACTCTTCCTTCTTTTTTTCTTTTGAT
Organism: Phaseolus vulgaris; assembly: GCF_051622355.1. Lineage (NCBI taxonomy): Eukaryota > Viridiplantae > Streptophyta > Magnoliopsida > Fabales > Fabaceae > Phaseolus > Phaseolus vulgaris. The sequence goes on from NC_143505.1 coordinate 3,608,216, forward strand.
GATGACATTATAAATAAATTCAAGAGACTTTGTTTCTTGAATGTTAGTTGATATTGATATGTTATTCGTTTTGTCTAATCAAATTTTGGTGAAAATATATGATTTTATTTTTATTGCAGATATTGAATTTGAGAAGTTGTCTTCATTTTGCTCTTCATGCAAAATAATAAGGTATGATATTTCTAAATATAGACGACATCTTGATGATTTCAATAACATAATCAAATCATCTATTATTTTGTCCAGACATATTGATGTACAATATAAACATGTTACTATTTACAAAAAAAAGCTAACAATGTCCCTCACAAGGAAGTAAGTGGTGTCACAGAAAAACATAATTTTGCGATAGAAGTATAAATACATGATCTACATGTTTGTAATGCAATGGTGGTGAAAGTTGAGGGAGTTGCTATTGATCTTGATATCCTTGTTGAAGTTGTTGTTGACCAAGTGGAGGCTAAATGTCTTGTTGGTTAAAAGTTTAAGAAATATGCTGAAGAAATAATGCAATAAGTTTTAAATTAGTTGATGACAAACAAGTTACTTCTAAATTTGTTTCTCAAGATTTAATCTTGCAAAATTATTTTGAATCTCTTTCAAATGATAAACAAGAAGCTCAAGAGTCATGTCCGACCATGTTGACAACAAATACAGTTAAATATACCTCGGCTGATATTTTCTTAGAAGAAGTTAATTTGGCCTCTAAGTTTTGGACTAAAAAGATAGATAAGGAAAGATCATTAAGTAAAGATGATGAACAAGTTCAAACTTTAAGAGTCAGGAATATCTTCCTTAAGTTCAAGCAAAAACCAATAAGATGATCTTAAAAACAGGTCAAACCAAGAAAAGGTAATAGTAATGGTCTGCATCAATATCGTATGATTTTATTATCATTGTTGAATGTAAAACGAAGATCAATCTCGTTGAATTTTTGATGTTCACTTTATGTTGGAGATCCCACATGGGACTATAGATGAGGACATTTCATTATATATAAGTGGGTGCAAATACCAACTTCATGAACCGGTTTTATGGGATAAAAATTACGTTGATAATTTATTTTTTTTTTTTCTTATAATTTGATTCCTTAACTACACTTTTTGAAACATTAATGTATTTAATTTGGTTATATTACTCATCTATATAAAAAAAATATTTAATATTGGAACATGAAATTTACGCAATTATTGCTGATAAAAAAAATTACGCAATTATTTAATTGAAATAACTATGATAATTCTAATGTTATCTTATAATTTGAAATTTATATGAAAATTAATTAAATTTTATGTAAAAATACACATATATATACAGTAAAATAATTCTCCATTTACATATTTTTATTTCAATGGTATTAGTAATCATGAAAGATCTGGCACACGTGTCAAACTAGTTAGCTTTGTCAACTGCATTTGACTAAGGCACAAGCTTTCCATACATTTTCAAACTCAAGTCTTTTTTTCTCTTTAATGTGTTAAACTTTTTTATTAAATACAACACTCACAATCTATGTGGGATAGATACACCATATGACTAGAAAATGGAAATACATAAAATCTTTAACGAATACATGATTTATATATTATGTAATTATAAATTATATAAATTGATAATAAAAATTTATGTGCACAAGTATGTTTTAAATTATTTTTTTTAAAAAAAAATGTTTTTCATTATCATTTTGTAAGAATTTATTTTTTATTTTTATAATTATAATAATAATTTATACAATAAAATTTGAATTTTTAAAAAATTAATATATTTTTTTTTAAAATTATGTTAGAATTGTATTAAAATTGTTAAAAATTTAATAAATATTTTTTTGAATTTGACACTTCACAGATACATATTCTACAGGTGTCAGTATCGATATCCGAGGAGTGTATGAACCTCATTACCCACAATGTTCTAAAATGGGGTTCAACTTGGTTCAATTTCTGTTATTTTCCATCAATTTTTGTTTCTCAGCTTTTTATGTATACTGTTTCCTTTTTCGGTTTCTAAAACATAAAACATAAAACATAAAAATATTGAAACATATTCCTAGCAGTTGATTGATGTCATGCTGATTTCAACTTCTGCTTGTTGAGTCAACAATAATGTTTTTTTTGTTTGTTTGAATCACCGACACTGTTATTTATTTCAAGTCATAACTATGGTTCAGCCATTGCTGAGTTTTGTCAGTAGCCACTACCATTATTTGGAAATGATATGTTTACACATTGATTTTTGTTAGGTGAAATTTCACTTCCTTTCATTCATTATGGTTTGCCCCAGCAAATAATTTTCATTTCATTTCATTGAATTCATAAATTTGTGGATGAACTTAAAACTTTACCTTTCGGTTAGCTGTTGAAATTCTTACTACTATCTTTCTATTTTCATATCATACACTTTCCAAAATTATATTCATAGATTAAGACCATTATCCACTTCATTTGAAAATTAACAATGATGATTAAGGTTGTACAAGACTTTCTGGGTTGCTAAGCCTATAATTTCAAAATGTGCACTGCACCATGATAATTTAGTTTTGATTTCCAGAATATATGGCTGAGAATAAGAAAACAAAACAAAACACTTAAACGTGTCTTTTATTTCTCCTCTTGTTAACCATAATTGATCACACCATTAACTATAAACCTAACCAAAAGGTATAATTGATAACAATCCAACTATTTATTAATTAAGATGCCATAAACAAATGTACAGTGTGAATATAACTGCACTCGTCTAGCAATTAATTTATTTCAATAATTGAGAAGAAGTAATTAAGTAGGGATAGCGACAGATTAGTAAAACTTCTAAAAAGAGTAAGAGATCATTGATTAGAAAGCATGAGACAGATATAAAGAAGGTGTCTCCAATTCTTAAACCAATATCTATCGTGCCACTTTTTGCTCTTCTATCTTGTATATGCATCTTGTGCTACAACTTTAATGTGCCTTCTTTATTAATCATATCCATATCCAGTGTTATTAATTCATATATAACAAATAATGAAGGAAACTAAATTTAGAACACTGAATATATATATATATATATATATATATATATATCCTCTCTCTTTTCTTCTCTCAACACTCCTCAATTTCATCGGCTTATCTAACTATTCATACATACATAAAGATAAAATATATATCACAAAAATAATATTCACAAAATATGTTTCTTGAACAACTTTCCTTCACTGTTGAGAGAAGAAAATTCATCACTAAAGGTGTGAACTTACCACTTAAGTGAACTCATATTACTTGAATGATACTTTTCTCACTTGAGCTTTCACTCATTGTCAAAGTAACCAAAATCCTAAAATTGAGAGAATCAACACTCTCTCTCATCACTCAAAGGTTACATCATTACTTGAGAGCATGACTTGTTCCACATGACACCAAGTTTAGAAAACTACCTAAAATGTGGACTCTTCATTCCTTGAGTAATCACATGTTTCTTAAGCAGTGAGAGTTTCAAAGAAAAGAGAATTGTTGCAACATTTTTCCTAACTTGGACTTCATCATCAAAGTCAAAAATATATTTTCTCAACTAAGATTAATGAATTTTTTTATACAGATTCACAAAAGGAGGAAGTAAGGCAATCTCATAACTGCTAGAGCTATGCTTTTAGAATTTCTTGTTAATTTTCTTGACTTAATAGCTCTTCCAACAATTGTAAATAGCGTGACTCTAGAAAAATGTAGACGTCTTCTTTTCTAATTAGTAGAGGTTTTGTTTTCTTAAAGAAGTCTTCATCCTTTTTCTATATCTACATAATCTTCTAAATGGTTTCCTGGAACAACCCATATCCTACTAGGATATTATCCTCGTCTCCGTGCCAATAAAGAGGAGTCCTACATTTTCCTCCATATAATGTCTCATATGGTGTCATCTTGATGCTAGCTTAATAACTATTATAAGTAAACTTCACTAAAGGTCACATTTCATCCCAATTACCTTAATGATCTAAAACTCAAGTTCTTAGTAAATCCTCAAAGAACTAAATTATCCTCTCTAACTGACCATTTTCGTTATAAGCTAATTTGAGTCTTAATTTAGTTCTCAAAGTCTCTTGTAGAGTTTATTAAAACTTAGAATTGAACCTAGGATCTCTATCAGAAACTGTTTTAGCAAGAACTATACATAATCTGAAAATCTCTCTCATATAAAATTATGGCTACTTCTACATGGATATCCCCAAACCTACTAGTAAGAAATGAGTACTTTTCATCATAATAATCCACACAACTCTTGTCTCCTCCCTTTATGTGACAAATGGGTAAAAACATTTTATGAAAATGTTACCACATTTCCACACTAGTATATTCAAGTGTTATGACATATCACCTAATCTATGATGTTCAAACAATTAAAAAAGGTCAATACATACCTAGCTACATCTACCTTCAAACTTAACCACCATAAATATTGTTATAAACTAATGCATTTTATTCATATCAAGGGGAATACTCAACTTGCTTTTATGGTCCATTTTAATAGTCATCTTTTTCAACTCATCGTCATAAGACACGTATACTCTTTCTATAAATCTTAAAACACCATCATATCCTAAAGAGAAGTTTTAAGTTTGATTGATTCTTAATAATTCTATTGTACATGTCAAGCTAGGATCACCTAATTATGTGTCCCTATCATGCTAAGAAAATCATTACTTACAACAAGCACATTACAACTAATGTTATTAAATGATATCGTCACATATTTATTCAAATTTATGAATTCTTCAATCAACTTTAACTCTATAATGATCATAATATATAGATGAATTGTCTCTCTACTCAATGTCTTAGCAACTACATTTTTCTTTTCAAGATGATAAATCAACTAAAAATCATAATATTTTAAGAACTTTAACTATTATTTATAACTCATTCAATTTATTTTCATAAAACATATGCTTCAAACACTTATACTCACTAAATACATCAAATTTGACATTATAAAGATCTACATCAAAACACACTCAATACCCTGATGTGATGTATCCCAATAAACCTTAAAGGACTTACATGGATAAGAAATCATCAACATGAAGGCACCAATCAACCTTCACTTTATCTTTATAAAACTCTACTCACATCTATCTCTCCAAGCAAAAGATTGACCTTTTTGGTTCAATTGTGCTAAATGAGCTACTATCTTAGAAAATCCTCAAAGAATATTTAGTAATATGCAGCTTACCTATTAGAGACTTACCTTAACTTTAGAAGTATCAACTTAAATCCTTTGAGATAAGATAAATTATCCAAAGAACTTAACCTCTAACATTCAAAACTCACATTTAAATAGTTTGGCATATAATTGCTTCTCCTTAGAACACCCTATACTCCTTAAATGTTTTGCACGCTTCTCATGAGTGAAAAAGTAAATTAGTTTGTCATTTGTGAATACCAAAAAAAAAAATTGGTATAAGAAAGCACAAAAGATCATATTCATATAATTGATGAACATTATTGCAACATTTGTCACTTCAAACAACATAACCATGTATTCATAATAATTACCTAGATAAAAAAGTTGTCTTATGCACATCTTTAGTTTTTACACAAATCTGACTATAACCCCACTTCAAGTCAATATTTAAAAATAGCATTGCATCATGATGTTGAATTAAAAAATCTCTAATCTCAGGCAAAACATATTTATTTTTAATAATCAAATTGTTCAATTGACTATAATTAATAAATAGATGAAATTAACCCCCATTCTTCCTCACCTAAGGAGAAACACTTGGTCAAATACAATTTTTTTTTCATAATGTATCTTTAACTTGTTTATTTAACACCATTAACTCAATTGGTGTCATTCTATAAGGAGTAATTGACATAAAAACCTACACCTGGAACCAAATCAATGAAAACTTCTTTCTCTATGGTGGTAATCTTGGAATTTCATCACCAAAACAATTCATATAATATTTAACCACGTGCATACTTCTTGTCTTCTCATCATCATTGATCTATGCACGGGCAAGCAACACAAAATACCATGATCCTTCATGCATCTGCTCTAAGAATTGCTAACCTAACTAGTTTCATTCTCTTGGAATTAAGGAACATCAATTTCTTATATCATAAACTATCTTAAATTGATTGACCATTCATTCTTATTATCACATTTAAATCCTTCAAGGTCATACAAATCAAATTAACTCTGAACTTATGTCCATCGATAATCATATAACATTTTGGAGATACAAAATAATTGACTCTATCAGTGAAAATTATTGCACCATTTGTCACTTCAAACAACAAAATAAGTGATTACGATAGCAAATCAAAAGTTCAACTTTTATAAAGGTAATTGCAATCTTTCAACACATGTCGGACACAAAAGAGTGTAATGTTTCATTATCATACAATACTTTCAATTTTGAATCTTGAAGAGAAAACATACTTTGAAACACTATTAGAATGTAAAGTTTTATTTCCCTTATGATAAACACTCTACTAACTACTTTAAGTCTTTGCTTAGAGTTCATTGTGGTCTACTACACATTAACAAAAAAGGTGACTCCCCTCTTAGATCTACAATCTTTCACCAAATAAATTTTGTTCTGACATCTAAACAAGTTTTTTTAGGACTAATCACTAAAAAAAATATTAGATAGAAATCAATTTTAAAGATAAAATATAATTAGTTATTATATTGACTAAATTATATACTATTTTAGAGACTAAAAAATTGGTATCTAAATTAGTTTATATTATTGATAAATAGTTTCTAAATTGATATCTAATTAGCTATCAAGATTTTAGCTACCAACTTTAGAATCTAAATATTGGTAGCCAAAACATAGGTAGCTAATTAGATACTAATTTAAAAATTATTTATTAATAATAGAAACTAATTTAGATACCAATAATTGTTTTGATCTCTAAAATAATATCTAATTTAGTTAATATAGAAACTAATTTTTTCTCTTTAAAATTAATTTTTATTTAATAATTTTTAATAGTGAATTATGAAGTATTCTTTTGTATAATTTCAATTAAATACTTGAAACACACATTTTCATTGTTCAAGACAATATTAATTACTCTTTTATTATTAATATATTTATCTTTCACTTAATTTTTAATTAATTTACATATATAATTATAATGTAAAGATGAGAAAGATAAAATAGGAAATGTTATAAATATTTTTTTTAAGTGAAAATATTTTTTTATTTTTTTAAAATAAACAAGAACAAAAAATAGAGAAAATGATAGGTACAGGAAGGAACGATAAACAAATAGTATGTCTTTCGCCCTTTATTTTCGTCAGTACAGAAACTTGGCCTTGAAATTGTGAAACTTGGGCCTTGAAATTAAGAGGACAAAGAAAAGACTACTTCTTCCTGCACCTCCACACGTTCTTGTATCACTCCTATAAATTTTTGTATTTTAAAAATATGCTTTTGTAAAAAAGTTAGTGTAGTTTTTTTGAATTACATAATTCGGAAGTTTTTTTTCATATTTGTAATTATCTTCTGGATTATGTAATTCAAAAACCTTTTTCTAGATTCGTGATTAGTTCTTGGATTACATAGTCTGAAAATCTTTATTGGATATGAGATTAGCTTCTGGATTAGGTAATCAGGAATATATCTAGATTACATAATCAATAAACTACTTTCAAATTTGGAAGTTATTTTCAGATCTAAGATTAACTTTCATATTATATAATTCAGAATTTTTTTTTTTTGTTGAAATTGTTTCTAGATTTTATAAATTTAGATTTTCATATCTGAAAATATCTTCTCTGGTATGTAATCCGAAATATAAAAAATGTGAGATTTTAAAAGTTAATTTATTTTTTATAGAAGAAAAAAATTATTTAGTATGAGGATGAGAATATATGAAAGGGCAGGAAGAAGCAGCCCAAAGAAAAATATGCCAAAGTCAAGCCAACTACCAAAAAGGACTATAGTTTTTCATCTAAGACCTATGTTATGCTTTTGGACGAAAACATTTCTAAAAAGGCCCAATAAATATAAACGTAACCTATAACACATAGATGGACACCAAAAACCCAAAAAAAATTATATATGCAAAACAAAAAAGGTTTTATGTTTATAATAACTATGATTTCTAACTATACATTTTTAATGATAAAAATATTTGGCTCATATTTTACATACTTAGATAAGATAAGATAAGATAAAAATATTTGGCTCATATTTTACATACTTAGATAAAAAAAAATTGTGAAGCTTATTTTAAATAAATATTAACTCACGAACCAAAAACACAAACTCATTTCTACATTTAATTTTGGTGAAGAAATTTAGCATCCTTTTGTTTTGTCACTAAACAGAGAAGGATTTCGGGAAAAAGCAAGTTTGAATCGTGTTTCTTTAACTTCACATCATGTTAGCTTTTCACCATACTATCTTTATAAATGTTTCATTGACTTCATAAGGCTACAACATTTCTCCTTTTCCCTTTTTCATTCTTTTCACCCAGCTTCTTAGGCCAACTCACAATCATCCAAATTGTTTCACATAAATTAATCATGTCAAACAGTTTCTGCATAATATAGCTTCAAGATATTTTTGTCCTTTTAGATTTTTCTTGGGTTTTGAGATTTCTCTGTTTAAAGGTAGTATAGTCCTTAATCAAAGGAAATATGAAGACAGTGTGATCATTGCTTATACCTGTCACTACAACTTTTGATCCTTCCACTAAATTGCAAGATGATCAAGTTACTCCTTTCCCTTTTTCTGATACAGCATCACTAGTACATGTAGACCTAATATTTCTTATTCTTTCAAGAAGAGTAACTCTCTTTCTGAGTATATAATTTGATCAAATCAACAAATTCTAATATTTCTTATTCTTTCAAGAAGTATAATTCATTGTGTTTGTGGTTATATATCATGGTTCCACAGCAGCTAATAGTAGATAGTAGATATCTAATAAAATTAACAAATTATTTTAAAATAAATTTAATAATATTTTAAGGAATGAACTCTAAGTATAAATCATATTACAATTTATAATATAAATTTTATAATTATATATATATATATATATATATATATATTATGGAATATTATATAATTATAAGGCTCTGTACTCAGTTAATGCAGCAAACCAGAGTTTTAAAATATTTGAAGGAACTTTTCTTCCCCGCTTGTTCAGATATGGTTTTGCCGACTCAGACTGGACCTGCCTTGATAGCCACAGATCTAGTATATGTTATTGTGTGTTTCTTATTTCTTTCCTCATTTCAAAGAAATCCAAGAAGCAAAATACAATCTTTAGGACTTCTTCAGAAGTTGAATACAGGACAATGCCTAGTCTCAAATGTGAAACATGGCTTAATATTTACTGCAAGATTTTCTTATACGCATATATAATCCAGCTTCTGTTTCTGTTTACTGGGAAAATACTTTATCAACAAATACATTAATCGATTTTTACGTCATAAAAGAGAAGATTTTCATTATTCTTCTCAATAACTGAGAAATGTGTTCACTAAGCCTCTTCATTCATTCTACTTCTTTTACTCTTTCAAACCAAGTTGAGAATTTATAATCTTTACAACCCAATTTGAGTCACTTTACTTCTTTTATGCCAAGTCCAGAGTCTATGATCTTCAGAGCCCAATTTGAGTGGATATTATCTGATATTCTGGTTTATTTATTTTAGTGCGTTAGTTGAATCTTTATTCTGTGTAATTTGTAGATATAAAATTAAGTTTCAAAGTCTTCTCGGTTATGATCATTTCTGTTATTTTTACTTTGATTAGTTCAAATTTTAATAATGAATACAATGTTTCTTGCCCTTATAATCAAAATTCAACACATCCAAAATCTTAAGAAACTGATATGCAATTCTAAACCTTCATGACAAAGGCCACATCCCACTGAGCATTTCCAATTGACACTAGCAAAATGTACATGCTTTCCTTGGTTTTGGTATTGATTTTTTCTTCCTTGTGTGATGAAACAGCTGGATCAATCTTTAATATTTTAATCTACATGTTAATGATCCCTTCAGCTCTTTCCAACTATGCATGGTACATGGTCACCGTCACTACCTTTTACTTTTGTGGCATCTTTACTTTGTAAAAAGAAAAGTAAAACAAAAGTACACGGCTTGACTAAAATGGGCCAACAAACTTTGAGAGAAGGGTGCATGACAGAGCAAGAGCATCACTTTGCCTTATCACATGCAAAGCCTATCTGATAATAAATAGGGACCTTATAAAGAGGAAACTACACTAACAGAAAGAAAAAATGCCCTTGTAATAACGGTAAAGTAACCCAATTTGCTATTCAGATTCAATGCATCATTGAAGCCTCATTTATTCCAAATTAGAAGTGTATGATAGTTAACTGGGCAAGACAAGATATTAAGCTAGCAAGAAGTTCCACAGATGATATATTGATATAAGTAAGCCACTCACATTGAAGGAAACCAAGTCCTAAGGAGTGATAGTACATATGTGGTCCTTAAAGGGAGGACATCCCAAAATGCATAAGAAAACATATATCATAGTGCCACCACCAGGGGCTATACCATTTAGTTAGGACATGTAAAATAGTAGGGAAGTAAGCTAGTGTCTTAAATGGAACAATGAAGGAAATGATAAGTATTAAGAGAACAACAAGTGATGTTGAAGTTGAAGCTCAAGGGCACTTGGGTCCTCCTTCCTTGGTCTTCCAGTTGTTGTAGCAAGGGCACACAGCCTTATTACCATAATACCCCGGTGGCACACACAGGCATTTCCTGCAGCACTTCTGACAGAAAAACATGCAGGGTTTGTGGTATTGGGTCCTGCTACATCTCCTCGAGCATTGTGATGGGCATTCTGGTCATATCACATTCCCACAAGAGACATATTGTGAGCATTGGTAACAAACAAAACAAGCAAGCATTATGGTCAGTACAATAATCAATAGTCATTTGACTCGCCTCTTTTCACACATCAGTCAAAAACACTAAAAAAATAGCTTTTATGGGAAAAAATTGACCACAGTCAAACTAAAATTGACAGTGAAGAGAGATGTAATGTAACCATTAATAAAAATTTAGAACTTTTTTTTCAATAATTTATAAAAAAGTGCAAATGATATTACATGTCGTGGTTTGGTTAGTTATCACCTTTGAAAAGAGAGTACAGAGTAATGTGAGCATAGTTTGTCTTAACTAAGAAAATAATAGCAAAACAACAATCCAAGATCTGCTCTGCAAGCTTTTGGGGAATGTTCTAAAAAAATTTCCTTCTTCCATTCTCAGTGTTGCCACCATTTTTAATGTCCAAAGTTTGGAGAAATCTCTTGACAAACATTGCTTCATGCCATAAAAAGACAAGTTGAAGAAGAGAAGAACTTTACTTACGGTAACTCTTGACACTCCCACTTCCATATTTGCTCTGGGAATACAAACAGCATAAATCAGCACTGATTCACCTCCTTAGAAAGCAAAATCCCAAGACCCCATTTTTCATTCTTCACAAACCCACAAAGAAAGAGAGAGTGAAGAAGAGATGCATACCTTGTTATCATTCAGGTGGTCTCCATGCCCATTTGCAGCCATAACCTGAAAAATCAAGCCATTGAAAATGTTAGAACCCTTCAGATTCTCAACACTAGCACACTAGTGGTACCAAAAAATGAAAACATTATGTGTGTAGTTCTTGGACATTGTTAAAGACCAACCACTGTCTGAAGCATGGAAATGGCAATGAGTGCCAAGATCATAGCTGCAAAGAACTTAGCCATAGCCATTGTTGCACACACAATATGATCACAAAGCCCCTCTTGATTTGGCAGACCCTTCTGTCTGATTCACAAATCAAGACCAAGAAACAAGAGGGATGTTTGAGGAGATGCTGGGATCCTGAAGTAAATCATGGTGGGGTATTTATAGAAACATTGAAGGGTGGGGATTGGATGGAACATTTATTGGGTGCATTTAGAAGTAGAAAGTTGTCCTTAATTTGGAGAACCAACGTCTGACACGTGTGTCAGCACAATATCATGACGGTGATGCAAATTACATTAGATCGGATCGTACGGTCTACAAAATACATTAATTTAATTAGGAAAAGCTAAGCAAGTTGGAACATAGCCGCATGTTTGCTGCTCCTAAAAACTACCTGTCTTAAAAAACATGCACGCTCAATCAATAATTCATATGGAGGGATTGGAAAAACAAGAAAACAAAATAATACCTAATGTGAACTTTTAGATGATAAGTTTTTTTTATGCAGAACTTCAAATATTTTATAATAAATAAAGTGTATTAATAACAGATATATTTTAAAATTTATGAAAATTATTCAATTATTTAATATAAAATTTTAAATTTTATAGACAAAATTAACAATTTAAAAATATACTATTTTTCTCTCTTACTTATATATGTAATCTTTATACCTCTCAATCTCGTTATTAATTAGTTTCACCTCTAGCTAAACATTATGTGATAGGGTGTTGTGGTGTGGGTTTTTCATATTTAAGTCAAACTTTGTCTTCTTCTTCATTTTTATGTTTTGTGTCTCAATACTATTGAATAATATTTATATTTATACTTTTCCCATTTTAAATATTAATTAAATATTTTTTATAAAAATAAAAATCACAACAAAGTAAATATGATATTATCAAAATTAAATATTTTTAATATAAAATATAAAAAAGTTATAATTACATAAACATTAAATTTGAGTATGAAATAACAATAATCTAAGAAAAGTCAAATAATTATATATAAAAAGTAAAAATGATAAAGTGTGTGTTTTAGAAACAATTTGATTTGATAAATTATTTATTTAAAACATTAAAAAAAATCACAAATCAAAGTTTGATAAAAGTGATCAACTTAAATTTTAACTTAAACCCTAAACTTAAATTTTAACTTAAGAGATGCATTGTCAATAAGTTTTTATAAGAGTAGTGTCTAATAAAGATTATTAGATTAGACGCAACATCAAGATGATAAAATATAATATTTAAAAAAATCTTTAAAAACTCTTTTTTATCAAGCTTTTATTCTTTGGTTAGTTTCAAATTAATAACATGCAATTTGAAAAGATAAGAGTGCATATAGATTTATAAAAGGTCTTTTTATAATGGTTCATCCAAAATCTCAAATCACATTTAGTTCTTGATCAATGCAAACAAGTTTCACAATCGAACTAACATTACAAGATACAAGATGAGTATTTTTCGAAATCTATCAACTCGTGATGAAACATGGAGTATTATTTGAACATACAATCACTCCCTAACTAAAAGTTGAGTATTTTTTGTCCCATTCAATCCTAACTAAATACTTTGTTCACACAAAGGGTCTAATCTATACGATCTTAGGTTTGTTAGCTAAAAGATGTTAGCATCCTAAGACAAATACAATATTGAGAAAACTAATTTAGATTGTTAACAAACAAGACTTGATATTTGGTAAAAATAAGTAGAGCTTCAATATTCTTTTTTTTTTCTTTTATATCATCGACAATATTTCTTCTTCAATAGGTCTTCTATATATAGATGTTGAGAAAAAAAATGTTGTTGTAAATCTTGTTTGTGCTGTTGTGAGATCTTGTGAAGTTCTTATTCTTCATCCTGTGTCTATCCACATTCAAACTTAAAGATGCATTAAATGTTCTTCATGCAACAATAAATGTGTATATTCTCTTAACATAAACCTTCGATAAACAACATGACTTATCAAGCTTAGGTTAGATAGTTTTTCCCCAAACTAGAGCCAAACATAAAACCAAACAAGATTAAATGTCTTTGTATAATTGTCTTTTTTTCTTTTGAAAAAAATTATTCACGTGGAACAACTTTACACATGTTCTTTGATGTAGACACTTGATTGTAAGATTCTCTTGTATTAAATGAAGAAACAAATATTCTCAGCATACATAAAATGAGAATTTATAACTATAAAATGTATATCATCACTACAAGAAAATCATGAAATAGAAACCAATTTTTAGAGACCAAAATAATTATTTACAATAGTAACTAAATTAGAGACCATTTTAGAAACTAAACAAAATTTTGATTTTTAAATTAGTTTCTATTATTGTTAAATAGTTTCTAAATTGGTATCTAATTAACAACCAAGGTTTTAGAGACCAAATTTAGAAACTAAATAATTGGTAGTTAAAATCTTGGTTGCTAATTAGATACAATTTTAGAAACTATTTAACAATAATATAAACTAATCTATAAACTATTTTTTTTTAGTTTTTAAAATGGTCTCTAATTTAGTTACTATTGCAACTAATTATTTTGGTATCTAAAAATGAGTTTCTATTTCAAGATTTTCTTGTAATGCATTAAATACTTCAAACAATGTGTGCTTATTATCTCATGGAGAAAAAACTTATGAGAAAGTATATAAGCAAAATGTTGTGTGTTTGTAACACTTTATCAAGATCTTATGCTAATAAAATATTGTTTTATAGTTTGTTATTAAACACATAATCAAAGCCAAAAAAAGAGTATATTGAACTTTGTTCTAACAAAAATATTTTTTTTTTAGATTATATAATAAATTATGAATGTTTTAATGATTTAAAGTAGAAACGAATATGAGAACATAAATAAGTATTATGATGGGCATGAGAAAAAAAACATGGACATGAGGAACATGTTCTCACACTTAATTTAAAAAACTAAATATTATTTATAATTGTACCACACCTAGTTAATATGAAGATTTTTCATAAAAATTGAAATGAGTTCTAATAATATCCAAAAGAATGAGTTTATCCTAATTATTAATTTAATCTAGATAAACAAATTCTCACAATTAAGTCATGATTATTATTTTTGTCAACATTTTTAGTATTGTTTTTTTTACAAATATAAGTCAATAACTTTTTATTACTGATGATTTTTTAGAGCATTGTTATTTTTTGTTTTAATTTACATCAATTAGAACTATTTTTAACTGATATTAGATATAATTACTTTTCATTTCACATTAGGCATACTTATTATTTACTATATAGCATGGATTATTTTTCAATTAGCGTTAAGTTTTTTTTATTGATGTTATCAAAGTTTTTTCTTTGGATTGATTGATGCTATCTTTATTGCTTTACTAATGTTAATGAAACTACTTTCCCATCAATATAAGTTAAGTTTTTTTTTTTAATTTAATGTTAATTGGGATGGATCATGTTTCAATTGAGTGTTTAAATTATTTTTAAAAAATACTTTTAGAACCACTAAAAAAATATAAAGTAGAAATCAATTTTAAAAAAAATTAATTATTATATTAACTAACAATTAATTATTTTTTATTATTACATAATTTTTAAATTGGTATCTAATTAGCTACCAAAGTTTTTGTTACCAAATTTAGAAACTAAATAATTGGTAATTGGTAGTAAAAATATTGATAGCTAGTTAAATATCAATTTAAAAATTATGTAATAATATAAATTAATTTAAAAATCAAAATTTTTTTAGTTTTTAAAATAGTTTTTAATTTAGTTTAACAATTAATTATATTTTATTTTTAAAATTAATTTTTATTTTATAATTTTATTGTAGTGTATTAAGAATAAAAAAGTTAATGAATAAATTTATCATTTTAATAGGTCTCGTAACACCTATTTTCTCTTTACGCGGGATACAAAGAAGATTGTGTGTAATGTGAGTTAAATTAGGAATAAGTATTCCTCAGATGAAACACAATTTTAATAAAATAATGGCTTTTGATAGCTTAAACTTTTAAATTGGTCTACACCACAAACTGTTTGAGCAAAATTTTACAATTTATATATAACAAATTCATACTATTTTTTTAATCAGACATGGTTTTATTTTCAAAACTGATATAAATTCGTAAACAAATGTACATTGGCTACAGAAGTTTGGGCTCAGTTTCTCCCATTTTAATTTTTAGATGATAAATCAAAGTCCATTTATGATATAATAAGTTTAGATTTTAAGAAAAATAATATATATATATATATTATTGGAAGAAAGAAAAATACTAAAAATTCTCTTGAATTGTGTTGCTAGAATTTGTAAAAAATATTATTTTATTTGTTTTTCTTTTCAGATTGTAGTTGAAGTCTTTGTCCCCTTAACTTTACTGGTTATGACTTTACTGGTTATGAGAATAACATACTTCCTTTTCTATTATTTATAAATTAAATTAATTATTATTTTAATTATATAAATCTTGTTAATTTAGTAACTTAAAATTTAATATTTAATAAAAACGTTGATATGGTTTCTTTCTAACAAATAATCTTATTATTTTTCATAGATACTTGCTTTCATTAAAAAAATAACTTGAGTATATATATATATATATATATATATATATATATGTTATTAGAAAGTGAAAATATAAGTGATTTTGAAAATGACAGTTATTTTATAGCAGAGATAATATAATCTTAAAATTTAGAAATATTTTTTTTGAAAATTGTGATATTTGTGTTGTGTTTGTTTCTAGGAAAAGAAATGCAAAGCACACGGATAAAACACGATAATCAAGGCACTGAAAGTTAAAAATGTTAAAAACGAAGATATATATAGTTTCTAAATTTCTTCGCAGTTTAGAGAAGATTATCTAAAAAAAGTTACTATATAAATATTTACATAATTAATTACTTGAAAATTACTTTGTTATCCTTTTTATTTTAAACTCAAAATATTTTTATTTTCATTTAAAATAGAATTACAAATATAAATAAAATAATTAATCATATTATATATATACAATAAATTATAAATATAAATAAATATATTTTATAATAATAAAGAAATAAATTTATATAATAATTATACTAATTATAAAAAATAAAGTTAAAGATAATAATGTTATTTAATATAAAAATAATTTTTTATTAAATATTTATTTAAATATTATTTTTATCAAATTAAATTTATTTTGTATTTTTTTCTAAATTAATTCTAATATATTACCAAAAATTAATTTAAATTTATAAAAAAAATATCTCATATTTTATTATTTAAATATTTCTAAAGATATGGGTAAATTTGTAAATTTACACTTTACACATTTTTAAAAAATTAAAAATATCCTTGTAACTATCATATCATTCACCAACTTCAATAAAATTTTTTCAGAAATCCACTTTAACATACCTTAATCCAAAGAACATCTCTTTCTTCACATTTTTCTCTCAAATCACTACAAATCCACTTCTTCAAATTCTCTCCCCGATCTAAACACACCCTTAAAAAAAAATCCTTAAAAAAAAATCCTTAAGATGATTAGTTGGGAAAAAGAAATAGAAATATATCCCCCAATATGGCCATACTTTATCTTAATTGTGGAAGCAAGTGTTAAAAAAGTAGATAGCATGTGCTATGTAGTTTTATTTCATATTAATTTAAAATGTCTAAATTCAAATAAAAAGTGAAGAAAAGGATTTTTTTTGGTCTAACAACAAACCTAACATTTGAATAGAACTGATTGATGTTGTCTTTTTTCTTCTGGTTCAAAGGTGAATTTGCAGTTAAATATTGAAAAGGTAGTTGAAAAAATATTTATAAATTGTAACTGAAATGGAAAAATGTTGATGAGAGTTATTATAGAGAGATAAGGAGCATTGAAGAAGGAAATGGTGAGAATGGGAAAGTTACGAATGGAATGGATAAAGGGGCCCACATAGACTGTGAAAGTCAAGCTTCATAAAGTGTTTCAAATTCATTTTTCTTTTATTTTTTTATTCTGAAAAAATAAAATAAAATCATTCTTTTCCCAATAAATGAAATCTGCTCTTTCCCTTCCCAGTCTGACAGTTTTGCATGTGCCCACGTGATACCACCTGCGCCCAATTCACTATTGTGCGCTCAATGCATTTATTGTACTTTTTTTTACTTATTTTAGTGTCTTTTCTTTCTCATTTTTCTTTATTTTTAAACAAATACTTTTTTATTTTATTTTCAGTCAGTAATCTGTAATTTTATCACGAATAAAAACAATAACCTTCTTCTTGCACACTTTTTTATAATTATTCCGTATAAATTATTAAAAATTAAGAGAGGAATGTTCTAGTTTTTTTAAGAAATGTTATATTAAAATATTATATATATATATATATGTTGCTAAAAAAAATTCTTTATAATAATCTTATTCAGCATAAGTAAGAATGAATCAGATGAAAAATATATTAAAAATGAATTCCCTGAAGGTTAAGAATGATAAGAAACTATTAACAATGATAAATAGTGCTCTTAAAATAGCAATTTAAGGATAACCTTTTCCATCCTCAGTGCACCAGCATTGTTTTTGTTTGAGTTCATTTACTCTAAGTTTGGTTTACTTTTATAATTATCATAATTTTACTTTTATATATCAAACATAAGAATAAAAAAACATATGATAATACTTTATATCCCCTGATTTATTTATTTTTTCGAATAGGAGAAAAAAAAAAACCTGAACACGTTCCTTAATTTTATTTTACTTTTTACTTATTTGAAATACATTAAATACAAAACTGACTTTTCTCAGCTTGTGTAAACAGAGATCCTTATGATTTGTATGATTTCTTCTTCCTATAATTTGTATAACTACAATAAAGAATAATTTCAGTCAATATCTGACTAAACATCTCCATAAATATTAACTTGTGTTCACATATTCTTGTATTGTACATTAGTACTATAGTCCACATTATCTTGTTACAATTTACATTTAACAAAATAACTTTATGTTAATTGTAAAGTTTTTATTTAATAGACAAAAGTAAGCAAACAAATGCATTTAGTTGAATAACAATAAACAAAAGCATTGAGATTTTTTAGAAATAGTGTGAACTTTTATCACAAGTGCTATTGTTCAACTTTTCATGTTGCCCTGCTTTACTAGATACTTTGATGGAGAAAAAGAGTGTGCATATAATTCACCCGACAAGGCTATAAAGTGGTGAAGTTTCATAATGGAAAAATGATTTGGCTAGCATAAGAGAAGTAATTGCAGCTAATAGAAAGCATCATTTGGTGTAACATCCAAAATGTAACTATGTGTGTGTCTGTTTTATTTTAAGAAGTGATTTTTTTCCCAAACTCAAACACATTCATACATCTGTTCCTGTAATATAGGAATCTACTACAAATCTCTAGTGCATATAATCATTAAAATTATAAAGTGCATAGGAAACTATGTAGAAAATAAAGTCATATATAAAATAATTGAAGGTGGTCTAATTTCTTCTTTTTTTTTCCTTTTTATCTATAAATGATCTTTTAATTATTCACAGGATTTTTTTTTCTGGTCCTAATTTGATTTATGTGGTATTCAATATATATTAAGATAACTCCTCCACGCGTATCTTCAAATAGAACATATATACCATCAAATAAATGAAAGCTTCAACAGAAAAAAAATCAATTAATTTATTTCAATATATCTCACACTTTTCATTAGAACACATAAACGGTTATTTACATCATATCCTTTCCTTTGTACAAATAAAATGATTCTAACTTTTAATATCTCTATGTAGTGAGGTAAAATAATTTTTCACTTATTATTTAATTTGGTTGTATTATTGTTTGACAATCATTTAATAATATTTTTAATTGTGATTTGTGTGTTTTTTTAACAACTACAAGTTATACGCGAGGGTGACATAATGGAATTGAAACATTGTAAAAAATATTTAATGAATTTGGGGTATCTATTGATGTTGAACTTACTACTTAATAATAACTAATTAAAATGGATGTAATATATCTAAAGAAGAAGTTATTTGAGCTTGATTCTATGTTTTGGTCGAAGAATAATTAGTGTGCAGAAAGGTTTAAAGAGACTAACTATTTTCACTATAAAACGATAAATTTTTAATTATTTTTAATGTACACATAATCTTATGTCAAACGGAGAAAAAGAAAAATAAAAATTATTGGATAGAAATTAATTTTAGACATAAAAAATAATTAGTCGCTACAGTGACTAAATTAGAGATATTTTATAAACTAAATTTTGGTTTTTAAATTAATTTTTATTATTGTTAGATAATTTCTAAATTGGTATCTAATTAGCTAAAGGTTTTAACTACCAAATTTAAAAACAAATTGGTAGTTAAAACCTTAGTTGTTAATTAGATACCAATTTAAAAACTATTTAACAATAATATAAATTAATTTAGAAAGATTTTTTTTTTGTTTTTAAAATGGTTTTTCTATTTTAGTTCCTATTGTAACTAATTATTTTGGTCTCTAAAATTTGATTTCTATTTTATGATTTTCTTGTAGTGGTAAGCTAACAAATATCAACACTAGAGTTTGCTTAAAATATTTGAAGTGAACTTAGTAGAATTGCATAAAAACTAAATTATCTTTTGAAAAAAATATACCAAATTACTGTATTAATTTAATTTTAAAAAACTAAATTACTCCTAGTAGGATTATTTAAAATAAGCTCGATTATAAATTATAATATTAGAAAATATACTTTAAAATAAGATGTTTCCTAATAATAACTCAAACAACTTATATGATATAGGACTTTTTCTTTTCTACTCATGTGAAACTTGGACTCATATTCCGTTAGAAAATATTGACTCAGAACTCATATAAGAGATTGACATTGCATTCAATCTAAAATTTTAAACGAATTTAACTTTTTCATTTTTTCTCGATATGAAACTCTTTTTCTTTTATTTGATAAACACTCAATATAATTTGTATTCCAAACATAATTTCCACACTAGTCTATGATGTATCACTCTACTCCATTTGAATTTTGGTCTCTTCCTCCGATAGTTTTGAAGGAATGTCAAAGAAAAAGATCTATCGAAACATAATTTGTATACCATAAATCTAAAATATAATATACATGTTAATAAATTTTGACCTTCATTATTTTATTTGGTACTGTCTGTTGAAAATAGTAATTATATTTAAAAAAAAAGTTATTTTGGAATATGTGTTTATCTCATAATTTACATATCAAGTATCTATATCTCAAAATTAAAATTAATTTCATTCACGTCACCTAGATTCCTGCACAAATTCCCTATGAATGAACCATTTTTCTAACAATTTGAATCCTGTCATTGACTTTTTCTTCCTTTACGCTAATTGGCTGGTCGTCCTTTGTTAAATTTGGGTTTGGATCTAAATATTGAGATACCAAGAAAAGAAATAAATAATAAGAAAAAAAAAGAAAAACTAAAAGTGAATATCTTAATATTTTTAAAGTGTATCCTTTTGAATTTTGGTTATCATGTGAGTTTATGATGTCTTAGCTTCGTCCTTGATTCGTTTAAATCTCATTGGCCTAACTGAATTTAGTGTCGGTGATCCAATTAGATAAATTCTCTTATAAAGACATAAAATAAAAACATTCTATGTCCTGCCAACATATGATATGGATTACTATTATCAAAATAAAAATAATTTTTTAACGAAAATAAGAACCTTTAAAAAATTATAAACAAGTATTTTTAACTATACAGTTATGAAATTAATATTTTTGTGATATCAAATATGAAAAATTCCATAAGAAAGTGCAATAGAAATATAAAATGTAAACAAAAACTAGCAAATTTCTTACGCGTAGAAAGTGAGAGAGATGAGCTATAATTGGGGTGTGGCTTTAAACTTTGTGACATGGTGTGTGTTCCACCAAAGGTGTGGGCCATGGATGAAGAAAAAAAAGAGTAGAAGAGGTTCCAAGTTGATTTTTTTGCATGATTCCAACACATGAATATGAATGAGGATGAACATGAGAAGCAATAATTAGCAAAGACATGTGCAGTGCACATGCAACTAATCATAGAAGATAGAACTGTGGTCGCAAATGTCTCCACGAATTAGAGCAAGTTCACATCAGAACAGGTTTCATGCAGTGTTGCAGTAATTTTGAAAGCAGTTATTCTAAGCATGAAAAGTAAGTATAGTTGTATAAACTTGAATGTTTAAAGTATAAGATTGTAGTGAAATGTACTCATGTTCTTACATGTGGGTTGCCTAAATATCCACATGCTACCCAATTTATTTGAACTACACACTCTCTAATGATCACTCATTGCTCCAAAATATCACCCATTTTGGATCTCATATCATAATTATTCAACTACTTACATATTCAAGGAACAAAACTCAGATACTGTATCCAGAATATTAGTACCTATGATTAAGTTAAACTTAGCTTATGAAAAATATAATTTTAATTTCATTTCTTTTTCCCTCTTAAAGAAGTTCATAAAGAAACTTTTTCAAATGTACCTTAATGACTTGAGAGCTGGAATACCACTTCTTTTTATTATCGTTTTAGCAGATATCAGTGAAATTATTTTACAATAACAATATAAAAAAAATCATTAAATAGAAACAAAAATCAATTAGTTGCTAAAGTGATTAAATTAGAGATAATTTTAGAGACTAAAATAATTTATGATTTTTAAATTAGTTTCTATTATTGTTAAATAATTTTTAAATTGGTATTTAATTAACTACCAAAGTTTTAACTACCAATTATTAGATTCTAAATTTGGTAGCAAAAACATTAGTAGCTAATTAGATATCAATTTAAAAATTATTTAACAATAATAGAAACTAATTTAGAAACCAAAATTTTGTTTGGGGTATCTAATTTAGTCATTATAGCAACTAATTATTTTTTGTGTCTAAAATTGATTTTTATTTAATGATTTTCTTGTAGTAGTTTAGTGAGAATTTGTTTCTTATAAAGAAATCGTTAACCTTGTATATTTTGTTATAAATTTTAAAAATAAAACTATTTATTCATCTTTTATATTTTTATATTAATCAAATAAATTTTAATTAAACTAATTGAAATTGTGTGAAAATAAATTCAGGATATCATGTCCATAAAATCACTACTTAAAAAAGTAGAGGTATTTTGGAGAAAAACAGGTGTTGCCCATGTTTTGATGTAAATAAATTTGTGCGTGTAAATTTATATAAAAATAATAATACAGTGAAAATATCTTTTGTTGTATTTTTTTTTTAAACGTATATGCAATAGAAACAACTTTTTGATGTTTTAATTTTTTAGATAAAATAACGTAGCAAAATACATCAAACCTGTGTTCTTTGGATGTATTTTATACTAAATAAATACACTTTTGATGGGAGGTTTAAATAGTAACTTGAGAGTTCTAAAACCCGGGCCTGTACATGGGCTAGGAACAAGGCTACTCAAAATGTGGGTTCAAATTTGAAGTCCAATTATAAGTAGAAGGGAATGGGCCTTAAAATAACAAAAGTAGAAGCCTGGTGTGTATTAGGAAGGATTAACCAACTATAGAAGACAAGAAAATTTAATCTTTCGGCCACTAAATATATTTGAGTTCAACCAGAATATAAAAAACATTGCTAAAAATTAATTTTGGTTTGATTCAATTTATTTAGTAATCATTTTAGGTAAAATTATACTTATTTCTCCGGATATGCCTAAATTATACTTATACTTCCTCTAATTTTTAAAAAAAAAATTATCTCTTTATATTTTTAATAATAAACATTCATTTTTTCTAGTTTTTAAATTAGAATTCTTATTTTTTTATATTTTTAATGAAATATATTCACATTTCTTATATTTTAAAAAAATCATACTTTTCTCCCTTATTTAAATATGAATATAATATGTTATTTTATTAATAGCATAATATATATATATATATATATATATATATAATATTACATTGGTTATAAATATAATAAATTACTAAAATCACTTCCTTAAACACAAACCAAATCAAAAGTAATAAGAAAGATTTATAGAATCCTTAGTTTCACTAAAACCATCCAAAAATCCAATAGCATAAAAAATTCCTCTATGGTAGTATTATCATGTTTAGGACTTATATTTTCTCACTTAGAAAGGTCGAAGGTAAAACCAGTTTGGTTTTGACAACGTAATGCTCAATAACTTTTTGCACTCACACCTTATATATTTAATGAATTATTTTATCATATCATCGTTATAAATAAACGTAATTTGGTGAAATTTGTTAAAAATATTTAAGTCGATAAATACAGGCTATTTAATTATGACATTATTAGTGTGAGTTAGTATTAGCTTATTTTGATAAATTTGTAGGCGAAGCTTATAAAAGAGTTATTTAACTTGTTTTGATACTTTTATATGATGAATTTTTATTGTAGAAGATAAAAGTTAATCCTTGGAAATGATAACCTTAAGCCAAAAATTGTGAATCGGGTTGATGATTGTGTTTTTTGAGAAATAAAGGTCGAACAATTTATGAATACGGAATCATAGGTATTAGATTTATGAATGGAGATAAGATATCCATGTATAATTATGAAGCTTACTAATAGATAAGATGTTTTTTGATTAAAAAAAAGAAGTTGAAAATTGTTAGTGGTGTAAGTATGATCCATAAAGGGACACGCATTATGTGGAGGGGATAAAGAGGGAGTACAAGTGAAAAGATTTGGTTCATGGTACAATTTGAAGATGAAATGTTTTTTTCTCCATTGTATATTCTCTTTCAGCAGGATCTTGATTGATAATTTTGCAAGGGGGAAAATAATTCAGGTGGTTAAGGCACAACAATCATAAGTGTAGCATCTTTTAATAAGCAACCATTCCAGTGCTTTGTATTATTGATTGGAAGCAGGAGAACAAAATTGCCAGTTGTGAAGTGACATAACATTGTGAATATTATGCTAATTTGCTAATATTGATTAAGTTGTGTACTTGCTTTGTTGTTTGAAAAGCTCTCTAACCTTTGATCATGTGGCATTTGTTTTGTGTTTCACTATGGTGTGCAGTGGGAGAAAGAGGCATGTAGGACCAGAAGGGGAGTTGTTAATGCAATTGTTTGTCACAAATAGCTGTGATCTCCAAAGCACAACTTTCATATTCAGCTGGTTTTTACTCCAACTTTCTGAAACTTGTGCAGTTGAAAGTGACAATTAGGTAGAAATGTCAGAGACCATAATAAGGCTATTGGTTAAGTGTTACAAGCTGCTACACCCCAATTTACCTCATCACTTTTACCACTAATTTCATCACTGTTGCATCACAAATTACACTTCACCTAATTAAATTGGGTAATCTCTGTGATTTCACTGGTTGGTAGATCATTTTTGTTTTATAGTTCAGCCTTCCAATGCCTGAAAACATATCTTCTAAGATCTGTCAACTCCTTTAGTAAATCTCACTATCTAATAACATTAGTCATCAACAAATGTCTTTGTTCATCCAAAAAAATTAGACAGTGGGTATGTTTTTATTTGTTTGTTTTCTTTATAATCGTTTTATATCTTTTCACAACATTCTATATATGCTAATCTTTAGATAATATTAAAAAAATTAATTTTAAATTTTAAAATAATTAATTATTATTTGATTAAATTAAATATCATTTTATAAACTAAAAAAATATTATTAATATTTAAAGTAGTAAAATGGTCTTTAAATTAATATCCAACTATTAGCTACCAAAATTGTAGCTAACTTACTACTTTATATTTTAAATTAGTCTTTATTAACTTTTTAAGAGATTAGTTTAAAATTTAAAATATTGATAATTAAAATTTGGGTAATTTAGATACCAATTTAAAAATTATTTTAATTTTTTTATTAATAATAAAAACTATTTTAAATATAAATATTTTTTAATCTTTAAATTAATTTCTAATTTAATCAATATATTGTAGTGTAAATTTCTTATTGAAAAATTTATCTAACAATATTCTAAGTGAGGAAAAGAGGTTGTTATTTTTTTATGAATTGTTTCTCTGGTAATACTAACTGTGCCTTTTGTCTATTATTTTTTTATTGGATTGTGTTTTTTAGAAGAATAAATATGACAGCAGAATAGGAGAAAAAATGATAAAAAAAAGTATAATAGTTGATAAAAAGAAAAGTGAAGAGAATAATTGTGAAAACTTGTTTGAATTTTGTATGAAGTTACCGAATATTTGGATGATTGTGGGAGGGCCCAAAAGCTAACGTTAGAGTGTAAGGACATTAATTATGAACAGAAATTAGAATGTTGGTGTTGGTTGGGTTAACGTTAGCAAAGGTTAGATGGTAGGCATATGGTTCTAAGAACTAGAAAATGCCTACACCGAAATGGAGTAGTGGGGTAGGCATATGGGGTGCTCCTTAATGACCTTGTAAGAGCGTGGGACATTGCACATGATCATAATGTCCAACCTAAACTAAACTTCTATTCTAATCCATTCCAATCCAATTTCGATTCAACTTGCAAAAGGATAACATCAACATTTTTTTTAACCCTATTATTTTCAGTAAAGTGTGACAACCACTTTCTGTTAATAATTTATTGAGCATTCCACCTCTAATGGGAAGAATAAATTACCCCTCACTTTGGATTCTTTTTACCAATACTGTTCTCTATTTTGGTTCATCAACACTCTCCTAATCTATTAATATGCTCAGAGAATGACCATTCACTGACCATAATTAATTGGCTTCTTCTGGGTACTGTCTATTTTCCACTATGCATGCAATATCAAACCTTATCATTCAAATTCTTCTCTCTTTCTCTTAGTCAACCATTTAAAGCTTCCCTCTGCAAAATCAACCCATTCCTTGCATATCAGTTTACCACATGTGCCCAATCACCTTGTAGCAAATTCACAATCATTCAACACATTAAAAAAATTGTTTTTATAAATTAATGTCACCAATTTTATGTTAATAGTTTTCAAAGTTTTTTGGTATGGTTTGCATGATGATTTTGAAATTAAAATAAAAAATTTCTGTAGAAATCAGTATAAAGAATAACTAGTGTTATTATAAAAAATGGATTTTAAACTTGATTCAACCTTATAAAATCAACTTATAAAGTAAGGTTTTCATTTTTATAAAGAATGAATTATCCCAATGTCTCTAGTCGATGTGGGATTTCCAACACATACCTTCACCCTTATGTTGTGGGACATCATATTATGAATGGTTTGATAACAGTTCAATAGAGCAACAAACACTCGTTAGGATATGTTCGAAAATGACTGATACCATATTATGAAGTGGACTTTAAGCCTAATTCAACCTCATACAACTGACTTATGAAGTAAGGTTTGCACCCACTTATAAAGAATGAATTATCTCAATCTCTAGTCAATGTGAGATCTCCAACCGCTACCATATTTAGCACATGATGAATTGAACATATTTGAAAATACATAATTGTGAACTTGACACAACGTATTTGGAAAGCTAAATTTGAAGAGATTGTGTGTTGTTGAAGTAGCTAAGAATGAAGGGTATGGAAGAAAATGGTTGAGAAAGGCATCGAGAGGTTTCTCCCATGTGCATGAAACGTGCACCATTATGAGTGTGAAGCACTTGTTATGAGAAACTTTTCCGTAATTGAATCCTATGAAAATGCAGTGATGATGATGATTGGAATCATCTTGCTATGTACAGCAATTAAAACAGGCCTCATAAAACCTTATCTTGTAAAGGGTAATAGTTTTTGGTTCTTAAGTTGCAAAGCTGGCTTTTATGAAACTTGGCGTGACACTTCGCTTTCGAACCCCTTTTTCTTTTCCTTTCAATTCACCTACATAGCATATTTTCCACAGACATTCATTCATATATATTCGCTGGCTTTTTGCTTCATGCCTCAACTTAATTAGTGTTTCCAAAAGAGTAAAGCAACCAAAATCACTTAGAGTGAACGCAAAAAAGAAAAAAAAATTATTATTATTTTGTCATATAGTGTAAATAATATAGCAAGGACAAACCATTTTCGATCCGAATACAATGGTTTAGTTCCTTTCTCAAATTCTTCACCTTAAATGGGGAATTTCATTTCATATAACCTTGATAAGGAACAAGTTCAAAGTTTGTTTGACATTCCTAGTAGTACAACATTGGAAAACATTCTTTGGATTGTATTAAACCGAATAAATCACAGCATGGGATTATGGGAGCACACAGAAAAACAATTGGGTAGATATTTAGCAGATGTTTGTAGATAAAATGTAGAAAAGATTTTGTAGTTGAAAATGGAAGAGAGAAAATATAAAGAGAAGGAAATGGTCCTTGTATGTTTAAAAAAGAAAAGGCCTAAAAGTGATATTGTAGGAAAGGGAAGTGAAGAAATGATTGAAAGAAGAAGAGAGTTTGTTGATGAGAGGGCATTGCAGTGGTGGTGTTTGGGCCATAGAAGGTTGAAAATCATTGTTTGTTGAAAGATGGATGACCCACAGTTGAAATTGCATTGAGATGGAGTTTGAGATTGTCCAAGATAAAGAGCCCAAGATAGATATAGGGTGGTACTGGTGCTAGTAGGGCATAGCAACGTGGAGGGAAAGATCACACAACTGATGTACATATAAAGATTGTATATGTTGGTTGTTGCTTGACAATTACTCTTGTGGGAGACCAAAAGTGTTATAATATAACCAATGTCCAATTCAATGGGTCATTATCTTCTATTCTTGCATACCACAGCACAAAACTTCTCCCTCTCTCTCTCTCTCCCCAAACTCCACTTTTTCTTTATTTCTTTAATTCTTCATTTTTCAACTTTTAAAACCTTATGTACTCATATAATGACCCCTGAGTCTAAAACAAGTTTATTTAACAGTACAATCATCATTTACAAGAAGAATTGTTGAATCATTTACAAGTGTGTTTTTGTGTGTGTCCAACATGTACTATTTTAACATTCTAGAGTGTAAATTGAAAACTTATTTCTCACCTCAAATAAATATTTAGGAGGTCACTAACAACGAAAAATATATTTAATCAAATTAATAAATATGGTCTCATAAAGATATTAGGTAAAAGATATAAAATTTGGATTAAAAACAAAAAAAACATATTTAACTAAATTAATTAATATTGTTCATGATATTATCTCGTAAATATATTATGTCGGAACATAAGTTTACGAAACATTTTAGAATTAGAAGATTTTATTTTATTTTCAGATTAAATCGTTTAAAACAGACGCAGCCTTGCTCTCAAAGGGTAGTGCGTAGCGGTTAGATGGAGGTTGGTCACCTTAATCCAAATTATGTGCTCGACTAATATTAAAAGTCAGAACTAAATTTGCATCAGTAACGAGAGTTTATTTTTATATTACCAAAGGTTAAAACTTTCAGTAATCAAGGATGGGTTAACCAGTAGATCAGAAGTTCTTTAGTCATATTATCATTTTTATTATACTTATTATTATTAACATAATTTATACATATTAATATTATATTAACATTATTATTAATATTATTATTATAATTAATATTATATTCATATTATTAATATTATTCATATTATTAATATTTATTAATATTATTCATATTATTAATATTTATTAATATTATTCATATTATTAATATTATTACTATTATTATTAATATTATTATAAATATTATTAATATTAGTATAAATATTATTATTAATATTATTATAATAATTATTATTATTATTATAAATATTATTATTAATATTATTATAAATATTATTATAAATATTATTATAAATATTATTATAAATATTATTATTAATATTATTATAAATATTATTATTAATATTATTATAAATATTATTATAAATATTATTATTAATATTATTATAAATATTATTATTAATATTATTATAAATATTATTATTGTAAGGATCTAGAAAATAACCTTAGAGTATAAGTGGTATATTTTAAATGATACCTGAATATTTTATTATTAAAATGAAATTGACATATAAATAGAAAATTCAGTTATTCAGGTTTCATTTTAAAATAACCACCATCTCTCTAAAAGTTTCCTTTTCCTTTCTCTTCTTTCTCTCTAAGATTCTGATCTCTTCGCTCATCAGTTTGACTATCAGAATATACCGTTAGACTCCTGGCAGCGAAGACTACAAGTCTACCCGATCAGAATAAGTTGATCCTCTTTTCCTTTTCTCTCTTTTTCTTTAAGATTCTGACTACCTCGCTTATCAGTTTGGCGATCGGAGTCTGCCGTTGGACTTGTGGTAATGAACCCTATAAGTTTGCCAGATCAAAATCTCAGATAGAGTAAGTTCCTTCTTGGCTCCTTTTTCTTTTGAGTTAATTTTGATCTTATTAGATTTTGTACGGGTTAGTTAGATTTTGATTAGGACTTTGTGGTGCAGGTGAGCATAAGCTAAAGTTCAGGTAAGGGAAGCTAGTCTTATTATTTTCAATAAAACCCTAGTTTAGAAGATTCTGGATGTGGAGGTGACGTGGTCACCAATTCCAATTATTTTTGCTTGCAGGATTGTCTGATTTTGAGTAAAGTAATATATTGACTGGAATGGTTGATTTTGAATCTTTTATATTGATTTTAAGATGAATAATTTGTTGAAACTGTTTGTGATTGAGAATTGAAAGTGTTTGAATGATAATATAAATGAGTTGAGCTATTCTTTTTGAATATTTTGATTGAATTACTTAAGTTGTGATTTCAGATGATGATTGATTTAAAGAGCATATATTTGGAATTAATTATGTGTTTTAAGTAAAGTTGAGATATATTTGGATTGTTTAGAAAGTTTATATATGAAGTGATTGAGTGGTGCATTGATATGTTAAATGATGTATGTAATGAGGTTAAAGTGTGATCAAGACGTAGTATTAGGAAATACCATGTTGAGATTGTTATTAGGGTGTATTGATTTGTGAGTGTCCTGTGAATGAGACGATCCTGACTCTACTGATATAATGGAATCAAATAGATGAAGTTATTCAGTTGTGAGAGTCGAAGGAGGTCCATTTGGCTGATTCTGAGGTTTGAAAGAACTGATCAGAGCATATCATATGAAGATGATGAGATGATGAGATATTGAGATAATTATGTGCGGGTTTCACAGCAGTAGTATCACAGCTGCAGGTCTCTGGATGCTAATTTCAATAGACGAGTCTTCCGGAAGTAGAGTCAAGTGTCTATGTGTTGTGAATCAGTAAAAGTTTGACATATGAAAAATGAATTTTATGAATGTAATAGAGATGGTTTGAGAAATCATATGAGAATTGATGAATTATGCTTATTAATTTGAAATTTAAATTATATCAAAACATTTTATATAGATAGCTTACCTGTGTTTGTTTCTCTAACTGTGATGATCGTGTATTTACACGGGAGCAGATGAGATTGCAGGATAGATAGATTTAAATTAAATGCTTTGTTTTGTTTTGTTTTTAATCTTTTTGGATGTATATATTAAATCCTTATGAAGAGGGATATATTTTGAGATACAAATATGAGAAACATAGGTTAATTAGATATTGTACGTTAATTAGATATTGTACGCATATTTTTTATTTTTTATTTTTTAAAAAAAAGTAAAAGTTAGGGATGTTATAATTATTAATATTATTATAAATATTATTATAAATATTATTATAAATATTATTATTAATATTATTATTAATATTATTATTATTAATATTTTTATTAATATTATTATAAATATTATTATTAATATTATTATAATGAATAGTTTCCAGTGTCTGATTCTTCAAAATTTGATACTGCAAATGTAACCAAAAAATAAATTATGATGATGTATATATGTGATAAGTTAATGTCACTTCACACACAACTTATTTTTACTTATTGAAATTCAAAAAAACATTCTTTAAGAATTGAATAATAATTTCAATTAATGAAGTGCCTTCTAACTTCAATTAATGAATCAACCTCTAAGACCTAAGTTCAAAGCATATTTAAATATGTATATCAGTTTAGGCTAAACTCACTAAAAAATTTAATTATATCTATTTATTAAGAATTGAGAAAATATAAAATATTTTTTTGATGTTTTACAATAAACTTTTGACACTTAAAAAAAATTAAAAAACTCTATTATTTTGATGAGATTTTAGAATAAATATTTAGAATTTAACGAAGGTTTTAAAATAAATTTTTGGAAATTAACGAAGGTTAAAAAAATCTTTGTTATTTTATGGAGGTTTTAAAATAAACCTTTGTAAATTAACAAAGGTTAAAAAAAACCTTCGTTATTTTGTGGAGGTTTTAAAATAAACCTTTGGAAATTAACGAAGGTTAAAAAAAACCTTCGTTATTTTGTGGAGGTTTTAAAATAAACCTTTGGAAATTAATAAAGGTTACAAAAACCTCTGTTATTTTACTGAGGTTTTAGAATAAACCTTTGAAATTTAGCTAAGGTTTAAAAACCTCCGTTATTTTGTTGAGGTTTTAGAAAAAACCTCCATTAATTAAATCAATTCCTAAGGTTATATTAACCTCCACTAAATAACCTCTATTAAAACTTTTTTTCTTGTAGTGACATAGATTAGATTGTATTAGGATAAACTTTAAGACAATATTTTTATAATATAAAATTATTAAAACATTTTTTTTTCAGAGATTTAGTTTTTTATAAAAAGAATTACTTAACTATTTTGTCGACATAATTTTAATTGAATTTTTTTCTAAGCACAGGTCTTGGTAGAAAACATCTTTTATTTATTTTTTTTCTTTC
The DNA here is from genome assembly GCF_051622355.1 of Phaseolus vulgaris. Taxonomy (NCBI): domain Eukaryota; kingdom Viridiplantae; phylum Streptophyta; class Magnoliopsida; order Fabales; family Fabaceae; genus Phaseolus; species Phaseolus vulgaris. The sequence continues at coordinate 3,640,630 of NC_143505.1, forward strand.
AAAACTCTCTTAATAAAACTATACTTAGAAATGTATTTAATGTACACAATAATTAATTTAAACACACATTATTTGAGTTTAGTTTGTACATACACTTTTTTTTTCGAAAGAAGAGGAATTTTTAAGCATTTTTAAAAGTCCTTTACATTTTATATTACATATATACAAAATTTATGCAGTATATGCGGAAAGAATTTTCGAAAAAAATATATTTTAATGGTATATAAGTTGGAACATTTTCAATTATATATATATATACATATATATAAAATTTACATTTACCAATCTAAATTTTTAAAAATAAACTTTCTCTTAATAGAAAATCAAAATACACATTACAATGAGAAAAGACAAATATACAAAACATAATAAAATTATTTTCTAATAATACAATTCCAATACAAACATTAACATTTATCTTAATCAAATGTCTAAATCTAAACTCAACCAGCTACCTCTCATGTCATAATTCAAAGAGATCAACTTGGAAAAACTCGTGCATTATATTAGACTCAAAGATTTACACTTGTCATACTATTTTTACTAAGTTGTCACCACATCAAGAGTTACAAAATAGGAACTAGTCAACTCATATGACATGGTAAATTCACAATGACCTACAAGATACAATTATTTTTCACATCATACACTAAGTCATATGAACCTCTTTTTATTCTCACTACCTAATATTTTTCCTCTAAGTGAGTCCAATATTAGTAGAGTTAGGATGATCTCCTTCAGAGTTCTAAAATCAATACACAACCTAAACATCTCAACATAGTATTTACTCTTTGGAAATAACTATGTTTACAACACACCACATGTTATATCACAACCAAATCATCACAAATTTTCATTTACACATATACATCCACCTCAATTTAAATGCAAATAAATTGAAATTTGTCAACCATTACATTAAATACAATATATTAGTCAAATGTAACAATATAGTGAAAGATAAATCAGTTTTAGCATTTAGATATATTTAAAAACATGTTTCTTAAAACTTCACAAAACACCTTCTCACCCAACAAACACTTGGTTTGCCTAGTGAATTAAGCACATGTTGTAATTCATCCAGTTATCATTTTTTGTCGCCTAACAAACAAAATGTTTGTCCAATGACTACTCCACTAAGAGTTTTTCATAAAAACATCTTGCATAGCTAGAATTGGCCTACCCAACGACTAAGATGTTTCTTCAAACTTCAGAGAACTCCTTCTCACCCAGCAAACACTTGGTTTGCCTAGCGAATTAAGGACGTGTTGCAATTCGTCCAACTACCATTTTTACTCGCATAATGAACAAAATGTTTGCCTAATGACTACTCCACTTGGAGTTTTTCATAAAACCATTTCACGCAGCTAGAGTTGGTCTGCCCAACGACCAAAGCTCTCGATTCTTTAATTTCACGAATTCCACTCAGCAACCAAACCACTAGGATTTTTTTATTTAAAAGGCTCTCCTAGCAAATTTGGCCCACCCAATGACAAAAGCTATTGAGATTTTAATTAAAATTTCAATGTGGGAGGATATGTCTCACTCAACAAGTTTGCATAAAAATCAATGTTTTTTTTTTTTTGTAGAATGTAACATGGATCGAGTGTAGTTCAAGATCTATTTTTCAATTTATTTTATAACTACCATTGAATAAAGTACTTCCAACTAACCACAACTTGAACTCACTTTTCTTGTTATGTATTCTAACATAAAATAGATAAAAGCATACAATTCAAAGAATTAATAAATTCATTTTAACCTCATATCAAATCAACACAAAAACCTTGCAAAATATAATACAATTTATGATCATGTCACCTTCACATCCAAATCATCTAGCCGAAAGTACTATTAAAAAATAACATTAACTTCCCCTACCTTCTTAGCTTTCTCAACCCGTACCACAACTCCAACTCCCCAAGACTTACATGAAAGTTGATCTTGTACTCACAAAGTTTTGATTAATGGTCTAAACATACATTATGATCTTGGACTAGAAAAAACCCATCTTAAATATAAAAATACTACATGTAGCACACTTCCCCCAAGGCATGTAGAATTTTTCAAAATCGACTTAAGTAAAAGGATGGAAGGGAACTTACTCTAAAGAAAAAACTAATCCGATATATTTTTCTATTCTTCACTAGGATTCCTATAACATGCTATAATCTTCAAATTAATGAATTGATTGGTCAAATATTTAGAGAGAAAACAAAGAAAGAAAATAAAAATTAATTTTAATAATATTGTATAGTTTATAGTAAAATGAATGCAGTGATCATATTCATACATAAGAATAGATTATGTGACATGCGAAAAAACTTTAAAAAAAAACTAATAAATGATAAGATATATGGTTAGTACAACAAATATTTACATATTTCATTTTTATAGTAAATAAGAAAAAAAAATCTTAATACAACAATTCTAATTTTATTAGTTTATTTGAACTTTATTAATGATTTTAATTTCATTAATTTTGTTTGAACTTTATTAATATTGAGGTAATTAAGCATATTTGTGTTTTTAAAAAAAATATTTTTAACATACAATTAATCTTGGAAAAAACAAAGAAAAAATTAACTTTAAAATTAATTGCAGATTAACATTCAACTTTTTTAATAAATACATATTTCGAAAAGACTAAACACGTACTTACATTAAACAAAATTAATAAATTTTTTTTATTATATTAAAAACAAAATATATCAATACTTATAATGAGGAACCGGTTATTTATTTGTATATTTATTGTTATATGTTTTTTTATATAATTATAATATACAGTTATCTTGTAAAAAGGAATATTGAATTATTTAGAAGTAGAAGTATGTGTCTGAAGTTAATACAATCTCTCTGGGACTTTTCATTATTACACTGTATGTTAAGGTCCTATGTTGGAACGTTGGACACGTCTCCTTTCCCTTCTTCAAACTTGGTCTTGGTATCAATGGTGCTTCCGAGGTAGTTCAACATTCAAAACCATTTTACTCCTCATATCTTCTCGCATAACATTTTTTATTATAAACTAAGATGATGCATTAATAAATGTTTTAACATGTATTGTGTTCTACTTTCACCTAACATCCTATTTTCACGTCATAAATTTAATATTACTACTGTTACTATTGCTATTATGTGATTTGTGAGTTTCTATGCATTGTTTCAGCGATTGTCTACACGCCATTCCATGATTAAACTTTAGCTCTTCTGTCCTTAGTAGGCTTACGTCACAATAACATAAAAATATTCTCTCTTTATTCAGTGCCCCTAACCTCCTCCTTTCTTTTTTACTATCTTCCGTAAAGCACTCTTATCATTCCTTTTCCTTCATTTTAATAATTAAACTCATTTATCTAATTCACCTTCAAAACATACATTAAAATAAAAGCACTCAAGAAAATAATAAAACTATTGTCATAAATCTAAATCAACACACTTAATGTTAAATTTATGTGAGTTTGTGCCGAAGTTATGTGAATTTAATAATGGAGATGTTGTTAGGAGTTTTGAGGGTATTAAAAGAAACATTTTTTAGTAGTAAAAATAGTAAAGAGCTTTGAAGACACCAAAGGGCTTAGCACACGTGTTAGCCACGTGATCTCATGACACGTGTCGCTCGATTTGGTTGGTCTTTAAGTGGTTAAATTGTAATAAGGTGAAAGCATGAGGGGGTTTTGCTCCTAATACAAAAATGTACATCTATACCACCTAGTTCCCCGGTACGTTTCAGGACATGTTTCTCTTGTCGGGGCCAATCGAGCAGTTACGTAATGCGACGCCGTTTCCCTTACCATGATACCGTTGTATTGTCCGTAATGCCGACAAAGATACTTCTGAGTCCCTTCAAAAACAATTTGAGGAGATGTAATATACTATACTGTTGTGTGTATGGTTTTTTAATTTCATTTTGAGTGGTAGTAATTCAGTATGAATTATTATTTTCTGGTCTATTTACTCTCTGCAAATAAAAATTAATTTGAAAGAATCTTGGAATTAATCTTGAACCTATATAGAAATATATAAGCTTAATAAAGATTTAATATTTTTAAAAGAATTGCCTAAATGGTTTTGTTTTTTGAGGAAGTGTTTTAAAAAGAGAATAGTTGGAAGAAGAAATGAATGGTGAAATTGATTTGAGAGATAGGATGGGAAAATGGAAAGATATAATATAGTTTAGTTTGGTAGAGTGTGTATTAATTTGGATGAGGTGAGGGTGGATTAACCAGAGGGTTATAGGAAAAGAGAAAAAGTGAAGAGGAAAAAAAGAAAAGGGAATGGGTGGCATCCCTAAAATGAAAAACCTCAATGATTTTACTGTGAAAGCCTGTCCCGTCCCGTCCTTCCCTGCCAACTTGACAAATTAAGATGGGTTACAGTGAATGGGCTCAGAATTGCAGGCCATACCATTTTCATGCTAAGAAAGAAACCACTCCCCGACTAAACTCACTGCACCACACTAACCACTCAAAAACAAATCAAATTCCCAAATCTACTCCATTACCATTGCTATTCTACACTACTCTCCTAATAACTAATAATAGTGGTAATAAACTGTAGGGTCATCACCCCAAGCGAGCATATTTATTACTCACATCTAACCTCAAGTGGGGTCAATAACTTAACCATGGATTAGAACCAGGGTTAAAAACACTACTGGTTAAGAAGCTCCACCACATAACCCAAACCCAAACCCAGATTTTTATTATCAACACTCATCTCATCACTCTCTCAACTCAACTCTCAACTCTCAACTCAACTCAACAAAAGAACACCATCATCAACCCTGCTCCTTCTCCTACCTCCTCCAACCCCCTTCTTTTTTTTCTCTCTTTCCATTTTTTCCCTATTTTATTTCCCATATAAAACAGTGCCACCCACCACCACCTCCTCCTCCACCTTCACCTCCATACTTCAATTCATGGAACTGTGATATCTCTCATTCTTCTTTCTAATCTCCACAAAAAACCTAACCCTAAAAAGCAAACCTTTTCTTCTTTTTTAAATATTCTTACTTTGACTCACCCTAGATGTTAGAGCCATGGACATAACCCCAACAACAACGATAAACAACACCACTCCCAGTGCAACAACAAAATCCCCAGACCATGACACCGAAACACCCACCAGGATCAACACCCCCACCGCCACAAAAGCCTTGTCTTTCTCCAACGGGGTGCTCAAGCGCCACCATCACCACCACCACCACCACCACCACCCCATGTCCGCCGCCGTCACCTACAAAGAATGCCTCAAAAATCACGCTGCCAACTTGGGTGGCCACGCCTTAGATGGCTGCGGCGAGTTCATGCCGTCCCCCACAGCCACTGCTGCCGACCCCAGCTCCATTAAATGTGCAGCCTGCGGCTGCCACCGCAACTTCCACCGCCGCGAGCCGGATGAGCCGCCCATCGCATCCACCACGCACGTGATCGAGTACCAGCCGCACCATCGCCACCACCCACCGCCTCCGTTCCAGGCGGCAGTGGCGGCGAATCGAAGCCCGAATTCCGCATCCCCGCCGCCGATCTCCTCGTCTTACTACCCCTCCGCGCCGCACATGCTCCTCGCCCTCTCCGCTGGGCTCGCCGCTCCGCCGGAGAGCACGGCCGCACCCTCCACTGCGCTCACCAGAAAGCGCTTCAGAACCAAGTTCAGCCAGGAGCAGAAGGAGAAGATGCATAAGTTCGCTGATAAAGTAGGGTGGAAGATGCAGAAGAGAGACGAAGATTTGGTTCACGAGTTTTGCAACGAGATTGGCGTGGATAGAAGCGTTCTCAAGGTTTGGATGCACAACAACAAAAACACCTTGGCCAAAAAAGATAATAATGTTAATATTACTAGCAATGATGATATTACTAATAATATTAATGATAATGATGCAAATGGGGCTGCCAAGGGTTTTGAGGACCCTAATAGCAGCATCGGTGGTGGTGCTGAAGATCGTGGTGAGGATCCGAGTCGCAATCACTTTGGTGGGGTGAACGTTGGTGGTGCTAACGGCTCTTCTTCTACTTCTTGATCTACTAGGGGGTGAAGAATAATGTGATAGATAGGTTAATGATCACGATGCTGTTGTTGATGATGATGTTACTACCAGTTAATTAATTAGTGGTTTAATTTCCTTTTTTTATATTGTTGATGCGATGACGATGATCAAGCACCTTAATGGGAGAGAATGATATATCCAGAAGGGAATTTATTTTGCTTTCTAAGCTTTTAATGATTTTATTCTGAATTAGTTAGTGATAGTTGTTAAGTATGTATGAATGTTTATCTTTGGCGTGATCTTCGGGCTCTGTCTGTTTGAGTGGTGGTAGCACTGAACAGTGGACTTGACATGCAGTTGCAGTTTGGTTCTGAGTTTTTAGAGGAAGATGGAAGCTAATTAAATTTCTGTGATTTCTCATTTTCTCCCCCGTAAGACATGGAAAAAATGATAATAATGGTTTTTTCTCTGTATCTCGTGTTCGAGAGTAAGAGGCAGAAAGTGTTGTCGCTTACGGGGTTTATTAAATTATGGGAGGTGGTGAAATCCTGGTTCTGTTGTATTCCTATGGCCCTGTGCAGCTGTGTGCTGCTTTATTCACAAAATAATCATCTGATACAGGCAAAAAGAAATCATATTCTATTTGAGGGTTCTTCAAAAGTTAAACTGTAAGGTTTTGATAATCTAAGCATGTTTGGATAAGGGTATAGATTAATAGTTCATGGGAAAATTCTATATGTTTAATAAATTCAAAAGAAACCTTAATCACTCGTGCAACACTTGGATGCTAGTTTTTTAAGATAATCTGGTGTGATAGTGTGATTTAATTAGTGTCTGCAATGTTGTATAACCAAAAAGATTGTTGGGTGGGAAATATTTGGGAGTACTTTCCTTTTAAAGGAAGTAGATCTGTCTAACATTAAAAAAACAATATTTACTAAAATTCGGAGTGACGAGAGAAAAAGAGAGGTGAAGTAGGACTATTGTGTGTCTTGTCTTCCACACTTTTACGCCATGGGAGTGTTTGTTTCCATCACTGAACTTATTTAATTTATTTGTGTGTGGGTCCACACTGTGGTTTGTTTTGGTTTTTGGTTAGTGATGAAGTCAGTAATCTTGTTTTGGTGGGGGTGGGACCCTTGAGGGGATGCCCTTGGTGCTGCTAACCAGCAAGTCATGGGCTGGTTCTGGACCCTTTAATTGCCCCTTAAAAGCTGGGGTGCTTGGTGCAAAGTATGAGAGATTTTGTCAATTTTCCCAGCTAAACACAATAGCTGTACACTGTAGGTAATTCTCTCCAACAATCTTATTGTATAGTATTAATGACAAAAATTACCCTATTAAATATGTGCTTAGTAAATGCCATATTAGTGTTTGAATCATTTGAAGAAGGAAAAACACACTGTTAAACACTGTTGTATGTTGACTCCGTTTTGGTTCTTAAGAAAAACATTGACTCATTGGATTTGGATATGGATATGAATCACCCACAGCTAAATTCAAAGTATTGCTAGATATTGAGAGAAAGAAAAAAGATAGTTTAACTCACAATTTTATGAAAAATATAAATACAAGTAATGATATTTTGATATGGATGAAAGAGACAGAACTGTACCTTACAGTTAATTAGCATTGATATGAACCTGACCTAAATGGATTTCTTTAAGAGCACTCCAAGACACAATATTTGTTTGACAGTAGTTGGACAAAGGAATTTGTCTAGTTAAAGCTGGATACTACCTTGCCATAAATTTGAAAGAATTTGATTATTTTTATTTTCTTGTTTTTATTATCTTCTTGTATGTTGAAACAAACTATCCTTTTTATAACTATTCATAAAGAAGTATAAATCATAGGATACTATTTTTTTTTGCAAATTAGGTTTTGGAATGAAAAAAAAGAGGCTCCAACTATTTTCTAATAGAATAATATCTTGCCTCAATAATTAAAAAAAGTTTATGTAAAGAGGATGATGGGTGTGTGCTGCTTATGGTAGACACATTGATCCAAATAGATGTTGAATTATAAATACTTAATTTAGGTTTTAAGGTCATGCTTCCAAGTTTTTATTGAGGTTTTCAATAAGAGTCTCTTCCTCACAAGTTATACCAGTAGAGCAATTTCAGGTGTCACTGTGTGTAAGAAGTGCTTTTACGCAACAATCCACAGTTTAACAGTGAAATATTTGTTTTTTTATAGGGAAATATTCTAATATACTTGGATAATATCTCTATTATGAATCGTGTCATGTACAAGTAACAATCTATTTTTTGTTCATTCATAGAAAATTGGATTAGTAATTATTCTTCAACCTGTTTGACTAACATTATTGATGTATTTCATACGAAAGATTTGGGAAACTGAAAAAAAAAACTTTTTGTCAATTGAAGTTGTACGAAACTTAGATGCCATCTTCTTGTGGAAATGTAAGTGTGTTCTAGACATATTTTTTTGAAGTTAGAAGGTTGGGAGCTACAAGTTCATTGTGATTACTATTGAATAAAATCACACATCATTAATTGTTAATTAGTTAATTTAGTAGAAAACCTGATTTACTTTGACGATTACTTGGTCTGTATTTTATTATGTACATATACTAGGACAATATATTCTATTGCATGTTGATTGTGATATCAAATTCATATGACTATTTTGATTAGGCATGTTTTCCTTTAATTCGCCAATCTTTTAGAAGATGAAAGACAACAATATTTTGATCTTCACTAAAGTGGAATATAGATTGTGATAACCATCTCTTATAAATTAAAATGGTTGAAAGGCTTCTAATTATCTATATTAGGTGTGAAGCATTCGAAGTTTATACATCTGATTTATACATAGTTCTTAATTAATCTTTGATAATGAAACACATTAAAGTGGACTCTCACTTTTTACATGGCAGAATATTTTGTCCGTGTATATATTTAAAAACATTTATGAAGACGAGATTCTAACATTCTCTTTTGCAAGTTGGGCATTTTGATCCTTATGATCCAATTAGAGAGAGCATTTTGGCGGAAAATATTAATTTGTTACTATTGTGGTTATATAATTTTATACAAAATTTTAAATGTGTATAATTTATAACATTATTGATAATTTGGTTAGTTTTTCTAGGTTGTATTAGATCACAATTGAAGAACACATTGTTAACATTAAAATATTATTTTGAATGAGTGAGACATCCCGTGACTGTTAGAAAAGAACAAAGGCGATGAAGAGGAGAACCTGTGTGACAGGAAAAAAATAAATAGAGATGGTCCCACAAAATTGATGATAAGAATTTACAATTAATTTTATCATGATTGAATGGGTATCAAATCATTTTATTACCCTTATACTTTCTAATATGCTATCTCTTAATCTCAAGAATTTAGTTGCTTATGTTAGAATGATTTTTCAATGAAATAAGTAGGCTATTTTGTTAGTCATGAAGTCATTTTACTTGTAACTTTGTTTAGCATAAAAGAGTTCTATGTGTGTTAAAAATAATTAGGTTATTTTATCATTTTTATGATTATTTTTCATGATACTTTTTTTTAGCACAAAAGGGTTGTGCTTATGTGTGTCAAAAAGAAACCTTGTAAATCGTATGATAAAATCTACACTTAGAATGTGTAAGTTTTGACATTCTGCATATTTGGCTCTAATAAAAAAATTTTGTAGTTTAAACAAAGAAATAAAATCAGCTTAGTTGATAAAACTTTATAACTTTCAAATGCAAAAATAAACATGCAAGATTAGTCGGTGTTCGTTTATAAATGTAGTTAGTTATTTTATCACACGAAAATTAGCTATGATTTGAATTGAAAATGATTATTAATGTGAAATGCAATATAATTAAATAAATAAATACAAAATTTTAAAAAATATTTATTATGAAATATAATAATTTTTAGGATTAAATATATTTTTTATCTTTATAATTTTACATAAAATTGATTTTCGTTTTTATTTTAAACTTTTATTTTTCTTATAGTAAGAAAACTCTTAAAATAAGTTATTATCATATTTTTTACATAATAAATAAATTTTCATGATATTAAAATATTTGATAGTTGGCATAATTAATATTGTAATATAATTAATTCTAAAAATTTATGTTATATAAAAAAATATTGATAATGATTATTTTAATATTTTTGTTGTTGTAAATATCCATAATATCTTAAGTTTAGATTAGAGTAAAAACAACAATTTCAGTTTCATGTGAAAGAAAAACATATTTAAGTATAGTTTTTATTTGTATATGCAAATCCGGATTGAAAGTATAAGATTGAGTAAATGAAGAAAAGTGCAATCGTTATGCTCGTTGTCTGTATCCCTTGATTTAGAAACATTGGCAGTTCCACCTAAGTCAATAAAACTATTAACATTCCCTTTGAACCAAACTTAAAAGCTGTGATTTGGGAGCACATTTTTCTCCATAACAACAGTGGACTTTGATTTCTCCATCTTGTCCAATATCAGCATAATATCAGCATATTGAGACATCCTTGTCACATTGTTTCTTTTTGGTTTTGGTTAAGGATTAATTAGTATATTATAATCAGAGATATGTGGTGCAATGCAGTATTCTTAGATAATGATGCAGTGTTACTTAGATAACTTGTTTTGTGGTCAAGAAAATAGAGTTGAGCTTAGGTTAACACCCTGCACAGTGAGTTGATAGGCAACTTTCTGTCCCTACCTAAAACATTACAGTGCCCCAATATGATGTGACCTTCTAGTTCCTCAATTACATGATTAGATAGATGAACTTGGTTCTCCTTCTTCTTCATCTAACCTTTTAACTTTATCATTATTTTAATTCTCACCAATAAACTACTCCTATTCACCCTGCACGTGTTCATACAGTAATTTCAAATTTCAAACATCTACATTTATCACCCAAATAGGCTTAGTTAGGCATCAACCTCTCATCACTCCACTAACTTAACTCACACACTTACAATTAATCAAGAAATTGTTTCAGAAACGTGCTTTCTATGCACAGATGTGACGTTTGTCATACAACCACTAGTCACGACAAACAACAATACACAAAACGTCAACCACAAATTCATCTCTATCATTCACTTTTTACTTTCAACTCAAATATTTAAACAGCTTTTAATACATTATGAATAAATTTGTAGTAGAAATCACAAACAGTAATGATATCAGTTATGACTTCCATTATTTCTTCAAAATACATCATACAAAAAATAAAGAAATTTAAAGTGCGCTTCCTTTATTTTTTAACTGAGTTTTACCATCACTATGAATATTTTTTATTTTAATTCTATTTATATAAAAAAAATATTATGTGTTTTTATTAACATTATAATTTTAGGAAATTTTCAAAAATTATTCTGATTTTAATTTAATTAAAAGAAAACTTTTATGAAAAAATATTGTATATGTATATATATGTGTATCTTAATTGAATATTTTATTTTATTGTTTAACGTCATTGTTTGTTTATTTCTCCCAATTGAACTAGGGTATTTCTGCAGGCTACTGCGTCAGTATTTCAATCGGACGCGACGTGGGTAAGTAACTCCGTACAACTTCAATTCAACTATATATATATATATATAAGATTTTAGCCAAGAAATAACATACCTGCATTGCAATTTAGTCAAGAAATAAGAAAAATATAATTTAAAAGTGAAAATGAAGAACATTCAATATGCTTCTAATTTTAAATATACAGCATCATTACCATAAAATAATATGAATATTAATAAAAATGAAAAAAAATATCAGTCCTGAATATAAGAAGGGTGTTAAACATCACTTTTAGACTAAAAATATAACAAACCTATTTTAATATAATTTATAAGAAAAAACGTCACTTTTATTAATTAATAAGAGTTGAGCTGCCCCTAAATAGGTTTTATTTATTTATTTATTTTAATAAAAAAATATAATTTATAAAGAAAATATATTTTAGGATGATGTGGTTATAATGTAAACTTTTGGGAGTTGAAATGTTATTTTCAAGAAAGCAAAGATTAAGGTGTAGATAGTTTATTTGTGAGGATGTTAGTATCTATCTTGAGTTTAGCACATAAATAGTTTAATCTGTTGATCACTTTAACAATAGATAAAGATATTTTGTTTACTACATACATCTACCAATCATAAAATCCTACACATGAAGCAATCCTTTGAAACACTTCCCCTTTTCAAGTTTTACCTAATGTTGTATTTGGTTGATGAGAAAAGACACCGCAAAATAAAAGATAAAAGCAACAGCAATGCCTTATTTATTCATCACGAATCCAAGTCTTTTATGTCAAATTCCCAATCACTTTGAAACCAACGTCTCACCACAGGGATTCGCTGAAATAAGTTTTTTAATTAATTTCGCTATAAAGTTCAATTACCTTCGGATTGTGTAAATTTTAACATGACAACGGAACACATACCAAATGATTGTATTTAACTCATTTTTCAGTAATCTAACTTAAATATATTATATACTATATTTTTTTGTGCCCAAAAAAATACTATGTTTATTTATGACAAACTAGTAATTGAATCCTTACATATAAAACTTTATTAAATAATTTTTTATGTACAAAACATTGCCAAATTTATTTTGTGTCACCATTATTTTTTACTCATTTTCATTTGGCATTTTTATATGCTGTAGATTCTTAATTTGATCTACCCATATAATGCACTTTTAATTTGTTTCCTATATATAAAAGATTAAAGTTAAGACTGTGTTATAGGTATGGAATTAATTTAAGGATCAGCTACAAGTATAGAAATTAAATTGCATATATGTGATACAATTATATGAATAAAAGAGTTATAACACTTCTAGAAAATTCATATATATATATAAATATAAGTTATGCTTTGATAAAATAATATAAAAAACTATATAAAATCTAAAAATTTAGTAAAAAGCTAAAATGCTAGAATAAAAGTATTTGGTAAAAATAACTATCAATTAACTTAAAGTTGTAAAATATAAATAACGAAAATTGAATAAGTACATATTTTCAATAATTGTAATTAATATTTTTAAACATTATATACTCTAACAAATTTATATGAATTAACTTTCAAGTAATATTTGTGTAAAAAGTCATATTTTTATTATAATTTAAATTAATATAATTTTTCATTAAAAAGTTGAGCAATTAAAAGAAATAAGTGTAACATTAATTCAATATTAAAAAAACATAATAATCCAAAAATCATAGTCTGGACATTAAGATTTTCTAAGATTAGTTTAATAAGTAAAATGTTAAAATAAAAGTTCTATTTGAATAGATTATTTCGAAACTCTGATATGAATAATCTATTGAAATAAATTACAAACTATTAAAAAAAACTTTCTTGCAGAACACAAATAAAATAATTTTATGAAAAAAATCTTCTATACAATTTTATTTATAGTTTAGATGAAATATTTTACCAAACACCCATAATGCAATTTTAATTGGTTCCCACATGTAAAGGATCGTATAAGAATGTATGGAATTAATTTTGTTTTTTGTACGCTCGTATTGTTTGAATTTTGGCATGTTCACTGATTTGGCATTCTTTGCACTTTCTTTATCCAACCATTTACTATTGATTTAACACTTAAATTTGTTTACGCTTAACCTTGTTTGACTTTGATTAGCATTACAAAAAACAGTAGGAGTGTTTGAGTTCTTAAATTGCTACATTTTTAACTTTTTAAATGGATGATGAACACATTATTTTCCAATGTAGAGTGAGAACAACTGGGTTGAATTGTTTTTCTTTCTTAGCTTTAACTTGTGGTAAGTAGTGAATTAGATTAATTTACTCACAAAAATCAATTTAACATATTAGCTATACAGAGACCAACTAATTTTATGTGTGTACCAAGTCCAAATTATATGTATCACTATTTTTTTAATACAAAATTTATAATTTTTCTTCATGGTATTATTATTATTGTCTTTATTATTATCATTAGTTATTAACAACTGTAACTATAATCAGAATAAAATTAATTATAATGATGACGACGATTATAAAATGGCTTTATACTAAACAATACATACATTATTATTCATCATTAAATTTTTAAAGAATGTACATATATATATATATATATAATATTTGGACTTGTTAATTTATGCTTGTTTGCTATTTAGAATGGGAATTCTTTGTAAGCCCCTCAATATTTATTTTTATTTCAAACTCCCCATGTCCATTTTCTTGTTTTTTTCTCTGCATTTTCTCCAGTTCTCTAAAACAGTTTCACATTTTTTTCCTCAAACAGAATTCATTGTCAAAAATGGGACTAAGCAAAAATCAATTATGAGTAATAAGGGTTTGTGTTAGAGTAAGTTTTTTTTTTTAAAGCCTCTCTATCTTGTATTCCTTTGGTTATTTTGGTGAATGTTTTAAGGTTTCGTAGTTGCAATCCATTAAGAAGCTTACTATCTCAATCAGTGTAATTTTTGTAAAGTCTCTCTATCTTGTATTTCTTTATTTATTTTGGTCAGTGTTTTAAGGTTTCATAGGTCCAATCAATTAAGAAGCTTACTATATCAGTTAGTTCAATTTTTCGTAAGTGTTTTTGTTAATTAGATGATGTTTCCTTATACTCTTTGATATTTTTTTATGCACTTTTAACTCTTTTGTTATCCTATGATTTGTTATTGATTCGTAAACAAGATAGACTATTTTTGTGAATTGATAATTTTGACTATTTTTTTCTTAAAATTTATTTATCGAAAATAAAAAATCAAATTTAACTTCAATCATTGTACAAAAAAATTACATGAGTTAGTCTAACAAAAAATAAAAAATTCTCATATATATAATCCCAAAAGAATTTAACAAGATCTATAGTAGAAGCCTAAAGATATAAGTAGATGCAAAATAAGTTGTAACATGTGTTAGGTTCAAGTCCTAGTTAAGACACTTATTTTCTTCAAATGCTCATTATTTTGGAGTAATCATAAAGTTTGATTTTTTTTTCAACAATAAATAAATTAAATAAAATTAAATATTTCATGAGTGACCCTTATACAATTAATATTACACCACCTACTATCATCATAAAGTTTAATTAATATCAATGAATTAATTTTGTATTAAATAAAATATATTTTTGTAAGTAATTAAGTAATGATAAGAGTAATACTATTATGATGGATACATATAACATGTAAATGTAAATTTTAATCTCGAATGTTCTAGTAAATGGTTGATGTATAGTACAAATATTAAGTTACGAGATTTGATGAGATTCAAAATTTACTAATATATTGAGTCATACAAACACAAGCACATCAAATGGAGAAAATGAAGATTTCTATCATAAAGTTAGGGGTTATAAAATTAAGTACATTTAATAAGGTTTGATATAGGTAATAAATTACCAATTCAGATGAAATTTTTAAATGTGATATATACCATATATTGGTCTCTAAATTTGAACTTTAAGTAAGTAGTTAATAATTATATCTTTATTATTTATTATGATTGATGAGATGAATAATCTTGCTAGAATTAATTTTTGTTTATTCATTGGTTAATTTTATTATTATATATTTAATTAATTAATTAACTCAATATAGTTGATGTTGTGTCTTTTTCTTATAATAGTGTTTTGATATATGAATGTATAAATAAATCTATAACAACCAATATTTTTATATAATATTTTACTAACATATCTTTATGATTCTTTATATATATATATATATATATATATATTTAGTTAGTTATATTATGATACTATATATATTAGATATGACTATCATCTGATAATATAGAGTTGTATGTTATATTAAGCTTGAAATGTTACATTATTAATAAATTCTAACAATTAGTTTAAAATACATTTAATGTGTAAGTTAATACTGCATTTCTTTATAAAAGATAAGTGCATGCATTTGAACAAATTTTTGTTGAGATTGCTAACGTAAACCATTCTGACTTCGAAGTTGTAATTGTTAACATGCCAAAAGAAAAGATGTTAATATTGATTATTAAATTTTATTGCAAATAATCAACGATAAAAAAATTTGAGAAGTCATTTAAACCTTTTAAATCCAGTAAGTTTTAATATTGTAGACAACATATACGACTTATTTGTATGATTTCTTTATTTTTCTTCTTTTACTTTGTTATAAAAAAACACCATTCTCACTATATATGTCACATACCCGTGTGTCAAATTGTTGTCCCTATCTCATTTAATAATAACTGTCTAAATATGAAACTAACCAACCAAACTATCAAAACATTCGATATTTTAATTATGTGTATCAAAGTTTATATAAACATTTTTTTTATATTTTTAAATCACAAATCATTTCTCAGAAATGTTAATTAGTTAAACTTCAGATGAAGTTTTATTAACTTTATATATTCTTTGTAGAATTTTTAGTTAATATTCATGCATTTTAATATAGATATATATAGAACAATATGAAGACAGTAAAATATCCTGCTTGTAGAAAAGAAGAAGAATCTCTCTCTTGTAAACTTTGTGTTTTTTTTTTTCCTATGAAATGAAGATGTAAAGCAGGAAATAGAAGCAATTATTGCAAACCAAATAATGGACCGCACAATTATTTGCAGCATAAAGATTATGTGAGAAAGTTATTATGGTGGTCCATTATATTTTTGAAGCCTTATCTCTAACAATCCTCATCTTTAATATTCTTTCATATCATCACCTTTCACCTCCTAAACCTTTGCCTTAGCACTTAACTAAATGTTCCCCATCTCATCCAAGAAAATTTTAGGATAAAGATTGTAATTAACTATAAACACTACCCTTATTTCATTTTTATTTTTATTTTTATATTTTTCACCTAAGTTTGTTATAATGCACGATAGACCGTGGAAGCTAACCCGAACCCGTTATAAAAAATATGAAATAATAGACAAATCTTCTACCGGAAGCCCAAACTTAGTGGGCTTATTTGGGCTGTACTAGTAGTGGGCCTTGTAATAGTTAACCCATTTTAAATGTGTATTCACTTTCGTCAAATTTCTCGAACCTAACAGTAGCAGGCGAGAACAGTAATAACAATGTTTTTAAAATGTGACTTGATAAATTCCACCTTCTCCCAATAAATATAATTTTAACTGTTTAATTTAATTAATTATCTCACATTCCAGTAAAATATTATTTTTTACTTTCTAATTTGTCCTTCCACTAATTTTTATTTTTATATAAATTAAAATAATATATTCAGTGAAAGAGTTAGATTATTTAAAAACCAACATAATTACTTTTTATTCTTAATTTTTTGTAAAAAAAAGATTAAACTACAGTGTTGTTGTCAAAGAGTCACTGATTCTTTTTCAATTCATACACAAATTTAATTATAATGAAGATTACAGTAAAAGTACTGAAATGTAATTATAATCCATATATTTTAATCAAATAGTTATAATTAGTGTTTAAATTAAAATGGTTAAAATATTCGAAATTAATTACGCGGCATTCATTTTTCTCGCCGAAACATAATTAGTCTTTCACATTTTAATGTCTAGACTAAAATATTAAAAAAAAGAACTTAAATATAAATTTTAACCATATCATTTTTTAATATTATGATAAAAAAAATGTCTTTAGATTTAAATCTCAATATTATCTCTAATAAATATGACTGAAAATAATTTAGAAAGTTAGATTTTTATTTATGGAATTAATAATGTTAAATAAACTTAATTATCAAACTTAACAATATCAATTTTTTTAATTTTTTATATTTAAGTCCACAAATAATAATTAAGAACTCTGTTATATCACATTAGAAATTATATACAACTCAAATTCGTATGTAAGATACTAAATTCGTATGTAAAATATAATTACATACGATCACATACAGAAAAAATTCGTGTATAAAACTGTCGTAGGTAATTATTACATACGGATTTGAGATCTATATGTAATTACATACAGACATATCCATAGTAAGTGTGTGCAAGTCTACATAGAGATTCTTTCGTATGTAACTATCTGTAGGTTTACATATGGATATTTCTGTATGTAATGGAAATTTGTTATTTTATATTTGAAAATATTGGAAATCTGTTTCACACCTGCATATACCAAAAGTCATTTATGAGCAACTTCAACATCTTCTGGACATGATTCATAGTTCAACAGGAAAAGAAAAGGCTGGTAATAACACCATAGGAGACTCCTCAGCAGCTTTCAACAACACAAGCAAAAAGGTATGAATTACTGGATTTTTGATATCGGAGCCACGGATCATCTGGCTTGCTCCATCTTTGTTTTCACAAATTACTATAGAATAAAACTAGTAAGGGTTAAGCTTCCTAACAATCAAAGGATCTCTACATTTTTTGCTGGAAATGTTTTCCTAACCAAAGATATTGTTCTGCATGACGTTTTTACATACCTAAATTCATGCTAAACATTATATTTGTGCAAAGACTAACAAAATATTTGAAGTGTCAATTTGTTTTCACACATGATATTTGTCAGATACAGGAAAGGATTACCTTGAAGTTGATTGGTCAAGTTGAAATCAAGAATGAACTTTATCACATGCATGCAGATAAAAAAAATGGTCTTGTTAACTTTGTGCTTAATGAAGTTGTTTTTAAAACTGCTGAAAAACTTGATATTTGACATTGTAGGATGGACCATCTTTCAAATAAAGTCTTAGAACACTGTTATTCATGATGATATGAGGCGATCCACATGGATTAGGAGACCATCCACTTATCTAGAAGATTATCATCATCAAATGATGATTAGAAAGTATTAAAAAAGACATGATTTCGATTACTAATTAAATTTATATTTTATGTATTATATATATATATATATAACATTTTGTAATTTTTAAAAATTATGAATGTAAGGATAAATATTTGTGTAATGGGTTTGTATAAATAGTCTTGTCTTATATGGATTGGAGTTTGTTACTTTGGGTTAGGGATGTCATTTTTAAGTTGAAAGCAACACGAGGGGTGTAGATAGTAGAAATGATTAGATGTTTTGGATTGAAATTTTGCTTTGGGCCTTAAGTTATAGGATAATCAAGGAGTACACACAGTATATAATAAGGGTTTTTTTTATAGAACCCAGGCATCCTCCTTAGAACCGAAAAGAAGAGCACAATGTCATTTCCTCTCCTTCTTCCATTTTTTTCCCTTTATTATACAATTTTCAAATTCTTTCATCTTCCTTAAGATTTTGCTAATTTTAAACAAGCTAGGGCAAGAAAATAACTCCAATTTGGAGTTGGATCCTTGGAGTAAATTTCTTTTTTCTTCTTATCCTTTCTTCATTCATGCATATCGAAGGTTGTTGAGAAAAATAAGATACATTAAGGTTGATGGGTTAATCATTTTCAATGAATAACTAGATTTGGGTTATGTAAGCTGAAAAGACTATTTAACACTCTCATTTCACCATCTCTCTTCAAAGATCTAAGTTGAGTAGGAGGTACACTAAAACCTAGGTAAGAGAAATTAGAACTTGTTCAATTAAAGCTTTAAATGATAGAAATATGATATGTTTTCTCCAAATCCATACTTTTCCTTCTGTACTTGGGAATAGGGTGGTTGAAATTAGTTGTGAGGTGTTATATTTTTGTACTAGAAGTAGAAGTTGTAAATGATATGGATCACTTTTTAGATTGGATAAATGTATGATGTATGTCATCTTCAAACAGAATGTATATAATGCATATTTATTTTTGATGTTTGTGTATCACAAGAAAACTAGAAAAATATTAAATAGTAACTAAATTTAGAGATAAAAAATTAGATAATATTTTAGAGACTAAAAAATGATTGGTATCTAAAGTGGTTTCTATTATTAATACAAATTTATAAAATGGTTTCTAAATTGGTATCTAAATTACTTATTAGGCTTTAGTTATTAATATTTTAGATTTTAAATTGATCTCTAAAAGACTATAATAGTGACTAATTTAGAATATGAAGGAGTAAGTAGCTAAAATCTTGGTAGGTAATGGTTAAATACCATTATAAAAACTATTTTATAAATTTTATTAATAATAAAAACTATTTTAGATACTAATAAATTTTTTAGTTTATAAAATGATTTTTAATCTAGTCATATAGTAACTAATTATTTTAGTTTCTAAAATTAATTTTTATTGCAAGATTCTCTTGTATGTGAATGAAAGAAAAATATGAAATTAAGAGGTAACTTAACTTTGTTAACTCTTCTGTTTGGAATGTTGGCATTAAAATGATATGTGAGTTGTAGTAGAAAATATAGAATAAAAGTAAGGGTGCAAAATGAAAAAGCTCAACTTGTTTTAACCTGTTCATAGACGGGCTGAAAGCCTTATCCATCCTACTAGAAAATGGCAAGCAAGTTTATTAGTTTTTTTTTTTAAATTAAAAGAATTATAATCTTTACATGTAAAATCAATTTATTATAACTGATAATTTAAACTTAATGTATAAGTATTATTTAAGTTACAAAATTACTTTCATATTTGTATCATCCAAATAATACAATATAAAAAATTAATATTTTAAAATATTTTTTAATTTAAAAAAAAGTCATTGGGTTAGCCTACACTGTTGCACCTCTGCCCTTTGAGTTGCGAATCAATTATAAACCTCAAGATGAGAAAAAGATTAAAAAAGAAATCACTCAAAAGCACCATATAGGATGCTGAAAATATTCATGGAAGCTTGAAAAATTGGAAAAAAAGTTGTAATATATGTTTGATGTTGTTTGGACCTCTTTATTATAGATAATATTGTATTGTGTGATATTTGAATGTTGCAACGAATATTATATGTTCAAATATAACATTGAGAATATATGTATATGTTTTAGGATATCATATATTTCATTCAATTTAATTTAGACTTTGGATTATGTTTTAAACTAGTTTTGGATTATAATTGAAATTAATTCTGTTTATATATGATTGGATAATATTGTATTGGATAATGTTTGAATAAGGTATTTATGTACTTGGATCATATTCGATGACATTTGGATAATAATAATGAGGTTCAAGTAAATCATACATAAATCATACATGAAAGAATACAAATACATGTGAATTTAGTTTTTTTTCTTACTTTTAATTTAATGATGTGTGCTATATATGGAATAATTTTTATCTATGATTAACATGAAGAATTTAAGAGTAGATTTTTTTTAGTTAAATATGAGTATCAAGCAATAATGATCAACATTGTAGATCTTGTAGAGAAAGTGAGAATAAAAATTGAAAGTTGGCTTCTTACTGCCATTAGTAAAAAGAAATATTAGATTTGTAGGGTTGGAGAGCTCACCCATACCTCTAAATTTGGTGATATCTCATGTGTTATGGAGGTTTAACTTTTTCTTATGATTTATAAGACATTGATATAATTTTGGAACTATAAGGAAAAAAATGGGAGACTTAGTTAACAATTGCAATCATAGGTTAATATCTTCCTTTTTTTTTCCCTCCCATTGATGCATGAATTACACTAGAAAAACAATAACATTTTGAACAAGAGTAAGAGCAAAACAACCATTTAAATGACAAGAAAATGAGCATGAACAACACTGAGATAAATTATGTAAAATTTAGGACCTTACAAGAATGTTATTTCATTTCGTCAATGTTTTAACTTCAATAGATTATGTTTGGATTATTTATCTTTTAAGTTTTAGATCTTAGATTATATGTTTCAATTTGATTTTGGATTTTAGTTTATGTAAATTTTGAATTTTAATTTTGATTATGATTATGCTTATGCTTGAAATGAGTACATGTATGATTGAATTTTAATTTATGGATGCTATTTTATGCTTGAATAATATTGTATTGGATGATGATTGAATGTTACAATTAATATTGTAGGTGCTAATGAGTACATGTACAAGTTTTGGATATGTTTAAATACATGTAAGGGTGCAACACATATTATAGGTGCAATAATAACATTGAATATATGTACATGGATATCTTTGAAAACATGCATAGGTGCAAGGTTCGAAATTCGAAATGGATTATATAGGTATAAAAGAATAATGTAAACAATTTTATTTATATTTATTTCTTATCCAAGGAAATGATTTATGAAAGAATATATATTTATTTCATCATTTGGGATCAAAACACCAAACACTTCTTTCCCTTTACCTATATGTCATTCCTTATATTGAATCATCCACCATTCTTAAATCCTTTTTTTTCATCACCTTTGATTCTGTGGGATGTGGAACCATTATACAAGGTGTAAAGATTTGTTATGTATAAAAAATCTTTATCTTACTTCCAATAGATTCATTTTCTTACCTTATTTTTATCTCTTTAATGGTGTTTAGTGATGTCCCCATTTTCGCATCATACTCTTGTCTAACATATTAACTTTGGGAAACATCATTTATACTTCTCTCTACCGCCATACACTTACTACCTAATATGTTTTTTTTATGGAGTCATCTATCAATCCCTCGTATTATTAATATATGCTTGTTGATTTGATATGGAAAACAATCGATTGTGTCCATTTGCCAATTATTTAAACCTTATATCTTTCTCATCTCCTACCATCTGCACATGTCTTTGTCAAACGAGTGTTGGTTATTTTTACTTTTACATATACTTTTTAACCCTTTCCATCATATAGAGTCATTATTTGTTCATCTTATATTTTTTTTAGTTCTCTTTGATCCTCATAGTTTACTCCTTATCAGAATCTATAGACCTTCATTATACATTTAAAAATGTCATGTCAACTTACTCATAATTACCTCATTAAATGATATAATATCTTTGACTTGCAATACCTCTAATTATATTTATATATATATAAAAAAAACAAATACTTTTAAAAAAAATAAATAAAAATAAACAAACATCAAGAAATAAATTTAAAAGAAAACTAATTCGACCATATAATATTTTTTATCCAAACTTCTTCATCATTGTTGCTCATGTTAAGAGTCACTTTCACTATAAAAAAATTCATCAAATAACAACCAAATTTAGAAACTAAAAATAATTAGTCACTATATTAACTAAACTAGATAATATTTTAGAGACTAAAAAATTATTTGTATCTAAGGTGATTTCTATTATTAATAAAAATTTATAAAATGGTTTCTAAATTAGTAGTTAAATTAGCTACCTAGATTTTAGCTAATAGTATTTTAGATTCTAAATTGGTCTCAATTAGTCTTTTACAGACTAATTTAGAATCTAAAATATTAGTAGCTAAAACCTTGGTAGCTAATGGTTAGATACCAATTTAAAAACTACTTTATAGATTTTTATTATTAATAAAAACTACTTTAGATACCAATAATTTTTTTAGTTTCTATAATGGTCTTTAATTTAGTACAATATAGTAATTAATTATTTTGGTCTCTAAAATTAGTTGTAATTATGTTTCATCAACTAGTCAACCTTAATTCATGATGTCATTTATTATTCATGACACATGTCATTAATTATTGTAATGTTGTTACCATCAATTTAATAAAGAAAATATTATATTAACTCATTTAAATAAAATGGTACTATATTAAGAATATTCAAAATAGTAAGATGACATTAAACAAATCATTATAATATCTTAATTAAAAAACTTATTTAGCTCAAAATCAAACAAAAAAATCATCACAGATTTAAATATATTTTTAGTAGATAAATTACCGAATTTATTTTTAATTTGTAATAAATTTTTTAACTAATTTTTTAATAATTTTTTAATCAAAAGTATTTTAGAAAGCGGTTAGTGAAATAAAACGATATAAATAACGATTACGAGACCAAACATAAAATGAAAAAATTATAACAGAGTTAATTTTTCTATTAAAATTAAAATTTGATAATTTAGTAATTTTTAAGCCTTACATTAAAATTTGTGAATTACAAAGTTGGGCTTCAATTTTTAGAGGTTCAAATTAAATTATTAAATTTAAGATGTTTTAAGTTCCATCGATTATATAATTTATACTTATATATAAAGAAATTTTTCATTATAACCGTTTTTTTTATACATAATTTTTTCCGATTTTATCCTTATTTAATATATCTCATTTTATTAGTATAATGAAATATTTTGTCATTTCATATAAATTACTTAAAAAATAAAATTATTCTTTAATTTTAAATTAATATTAATGTACAATTTTTATATGCTGACTCCCCACTCTTCCCTTAATTCTTTATTTTAAGACAACTATAGAGAGAACATATTCTTACACATTTTCACACCAAATCTCATTTCAGATAAAATAATCTTAATTTTCAATCACCCTCTTCATTTTATTTCAAACAACTATATTTTTTGGTAAAATCATTATTATTTTGTATCTACCAGCAAGTCAATTCTAACTTTAACGTGAATATTATTACACTCTCGGATCCCAAAATTATCAATGAAAGAAGAAAAAAACTTGAAAAAAAAGAGAGATTCAAGCCGAAAAAGAAAAAAAAAAGATTGTTTAATCAATTAATATTTTTTTTATGTTATTTTTTATTTTTCAATTTCGACATTAAGATTATTTATGTATGTATATAAAATTTCTATTATGATTAAAATTAAGAAAAATAAGATAAGTTTTTCCGCTAGTTTAGATAGTTTGTTTTTGCTATCTCTAAAAATGCGAGTCATCTAAAATGATAATGCATTTGGTGAGACATGTTTTTGGACATAAATGCTATTATTTCCTTTTGAATTGAAAGAAAAGTCACTGATTACAAGTAATAAACGTAAGATGACAATTAAATGTTAAATAGTTTAAATATTAATTACTAATAAATAAGTCATAAAGGTAACGTAATCATATCAGATGCCAACACATAAATTAGTAATTGCCACTAATCACATTGAATTAATTTATTTTTAGTAAATATTAAATTAATAAATACTATTAGTTATAAATTAAATATAAAGTATAATACTTTATTTTAATACTACTAACTGAAAAATATAATATAAATACAGTGAGAACATAATGTCTATTTATTTAATATTGTAAATATACTTATAATTTAATCATCCCACTTCAAATATAAAATAATGTAGTTGTTTATTGTCAATGGAATATAAATACACACACATATATATATATATATGTTATTAATATTGATAAATAAAAATTATCATAGACTTAAATATATTTGTAGTTATTCGAAATTATTGAAAAAAATAATAATATATTTTTAACATTTTCATCTTTCGTAAACCTTTTTTTTTGTTTTTGGCCAAAAAAAACTTTACAAAACGCGCCAGACAATTAATAAATTGTTTCAGATAAAACTGTCGAGATTAAAAATAAAATGAAAAATTTATTAGAGACCAAGAATTTTAATAAAAGGGACAAAAATGCATTTAAGATATTAATAAATATATACTCTACAATATTAATGTTAATATCATATCATATGTTTCACTCTTTTTTTGTCTTCACCCTTTTCCTTTTATCTTTATTTACTTTCTTATACTTTTACAATCTGAAATAAGGTGTATCATCATTTTTCAATGGGAGATTGCTTTGAAAAGATAAAATGGGAGAAGACAGATTTAGGCGAAAGGGAGAACACAAATTTAGGTGTACGATTCATAGTAAGATTGATGTTTTTTCTTTCAAAATCAACGATAAAAATTAAATAGAATAAAATGAAATATTAGGAGTAATTGAATTCATATACAAAAATTTAAGTCCAATAACCTTCAATCTGCAATTTAAGCCCCAAAAAATGTGCTACACCCCACAAACTATAGTTTCCACCAATATCATTTCCAAATTATTTTTTTTAACAAATATTTTGGTTATAAACATAAAAGGGGAGATTTACCATAAAAGAACAAACTTTTATGATTCATCAACTTTGCACTTGTCATGAATAAAAACAAAAAACATCTTATATTAACTTTGCCTCTGTGTTGGCAAACATTAGGCATGAAACCATATATATATATATGAGTCCAGATTTGAAGAACACTTGTCCATCTAACATTATTATAAGGTAAAATCGAAAAGCATAAGAACTAAAGAAACGAAAAGAAGTCCATAGAGAAAACATATATGATAAAGGGGTCTACATAAAATTGGTCAGATGGAAGAAAGAGTCTTGAAGCTATCCATTTCGAGAAGGGCAGTGACAAACAACATGGATGTGGATCTCCCTCCTATGGAAGTTCCTGTGGCAACCACATCCAGCACACATCATAGCTTCATCAGTTTCTTCTGCTCCACTTGGAATGAACTCCATGCAACCATCCTGAGCTAATCCTCCAACATGAACTGCGTGATTCCTCTGACACTCTCCATGTTGTACATTCCTCACAATCGTCAACATGTTACTGCTAGGGCACTCTCGAGGGGGCTGTGTTCTCAAAATCACTCTACTCATGCTCTGCTATCCTTCAAATTCTCCACCTGAAAACAATGCAAAAGTTTATGTTAATTGTACCCTAAAACATGAAATAGGAAGAAAAGAAAGAGAAAAGGGAGCAATAAAGACAAAGAAAGAAAGAAAGAGAGAAAGAGTACAATTATGTGAAGGATATGAAGACTCCAGGCTCTGAAAGGTATATTTATAGTACAAGATCTGATTTCCATGTGGCCCATCTTTTACAAGTAACTGATATAAGAGTGTTGAGTTGAGCTGTTTTTAGAGGAGAGAAAGAGATTTAAGATAAAAAAAAAATAGAGAGAAAATTTTCTTAAGATTGTTTTTAAGATTTTTTTTGTAGATATAAGCAATGGATTTTTTTTCATAATAATTAACTCATAATCAATATATGAGATATTAGTCTTTTACAATTTATTAAGTATTATAATTTTTTTCTATTCACATTCTTTCAAACATTAATAATCTTTTGTGAGACTAATTTTATTACTATATTCACTGGTTGCTTGTTTTTTATAGCTTTTGTTTATATTTCATTATTCAATTTCTCTAAATGTTTGAATCTTTTCAGAAGTTCGTATTTATCATGTTCATTTCATAATTCTGGAATTGGAAAATAAAAAAGGAAAAAACCTTGCTAATTTTCTATATGAAAATTTTAACTAAAACGTACCTTATTTTGATGAAGGAACAACTTTTTAAAATATATTAGGAAAAATAAATGGTTAAAAAGATAAACATTTAAAATAACTCAATTCATCCCTAAATAAAAATTTGTATTAATTGCATCATTTTCTTTTATCTAAAATGAATTGATTCTTTTTAGATACATTGCATTTAGTATCCATTTTGGTTGAAGTGAGTCAATCTACTATTTTCATATTATTTAAAAAAATTATTAAATAAAAATTAATTTTAAAGAAAAAAATAATTACTTATCATATTGACTAAATTAGATACTATATAAACTAAAAAGCATTTAGTATCCATTTTGGTTGAACTGAGTCAATCTACTCTTCTTATATTATTACAAAAAAATCATTAAATGAAAATTAATTTTAGATAAAAAAATAATTAATTATCATATTAACTAAATTAGATACTATATAAACTAAAAAGTTATTGGTATCTAAAGTAGTTATTATTATTAATACAAATTTATAAACTAGTTTTTAAATTGACATTTAATTAGCTAATTGGCATTTAATTACCTATCAAGGTTTTAGCAACCAATTTTAGAATATAGTTGAACTACAAGACAATCATTAGATATAAACTAATTTTAGAGACAAAAAATTATTAATCATTATATTAACTAAAAAAAATTAGAGACTAAAAAATTACTGATATTTAAAGTGGTTTCTATCATTAATAAATAGTTTCTTAATTGATATTTAATTAGTTACAAATTTTAACTACCAACTTTAGAATCTAAAAAAATTGGTAGCTAATTAAATGACAATTTAAAAAATATCTATTAATTATAGAAACTGCCTTAGATATAATTTTTTTAATATCCAAAAGAGTATCCAAATTAGTTAATATAATGACTAGTTTTTCTTTTAATGTTGGTAGTTAATTAGATATCAATTTAGAAACTAGTTTATAAATTTTTATTAATAATAGAAATTAATTTAAATATCAATAATATTTTTAATCTATCAAATATTATTTAATTTAGTCAATATACTAACTAATTATTTTTTCTTCCAAAAATAATTTCTATTTAATAATTTTTTTGTAGTGTAGTGTAATAAATATATAAAATAAGTTGAAAGAAAAAAACCGTAGTTAAAGTGAATAAACTCATCTAACTCACTAATCCATGGTGAATCAAATCAACTTACAAAATTGTTTACTTTAAAAAAATAAATTAGATTGAGTTAACTAAAGTTTAGGTCAATTCGTGATAACTAAACCCGTATGAACCAGATTAACCCACTTTCAAACTTTACTTTGTGGTAAAAAAAAATGTATAATTCTTTTATATACATGACCTTTTCCCTTTATTGATTTCATATGTGAAGGGAAATAATCTCTCTAAACTTCCGTATAAACAACCTAGGATATTCTGACAATGGATTCAATAGAGATACATACAAATATAAAAATAAATGTATCTCAAATATAAAATACGGTCAAGATACATACAAACAACTACTAATATATTACAAAAAGACCACTAAAGTGTTAAGCTTCAACAATTCTATAATTCTATAAGATAAATAACCAATGGATCTTTAGAAAGCAGTATCATTTGACGTTTAGGAGATTGTTTCTAACATTAATATAATAAATGCGAAAAATACCTACTCTTGATCTCAGTCAAATATGATTCTTCTCGATTATTACATTATCTCGTATCTTGTTTCAAGAGATAATAATATCATTAAATTCCTTCATTGAATAATAATAAAATAATATATACATATGAATCATTTAAAGGATGATCCAACCTATATGCAAAGAAAGTAAGACCAACTTTAATGATATTATTAGGAAAGATAGACCAACAGATTAAGACCAACTTAACAACATAAAACTTTTCAGACATTTACTCTAAATATAACCCTGACAACAACTTCTACTGATAACAAATTAAAGTGAATAAAGACAGACCAACAGATTAAGACACCAATCAGAAAAAAAAAAGCATAAGGATATTTAGAAGTTACTAATTTCTTTCTTTTTTCTTTTGTTTAATAATATTTTTTTCATGTGATGGCAAATGATTGTTGTTACTTGAGGTGTCAGCCTAGCTGAGATCTTAAGTTGCATAGTGATGTCTAACATAAAAGCTTTTATTTAAAAAAATTTAGAAGTGGTCCAAGACCAAACCTTCAATTGAGTCAAAGAAAAGATCTCAGAAGAATCCAAAACTCCACATTTAAAAATAATCTTATTCTTATGACTCCAAATCTCAATAACCACCGCAATCCATATTTTTTTTATCAATAAAGAATAAAATATAATAAAAGAGATACTTCATGGGTATCTCAACCCGTATACAGAAACCAAAAATCCCAAACCAGCTAACCGCAATGCAGATATTTCTCATCCTTAAATTGACAAACTTTAGAGCATTACTCACCCTAAACTGTAGATCCATTTGACAATCATAATGATGCTAATTGGTGATTTAAATGAAGTTGTAGATATATATTTAAATGAAGGTTGTTTATTGCATTATAAAAATAGAAAATAAAGATGCACCAAGCTCATCTTCTTAATCTATTATTTCCACTACTCATCTACATAATTGTCCAGAAAATATGCATATAGTATAGAGATTCACATTTTCCACCTTATACCATTGCGCATTTAACCATCATTATCCATAATTTGTGGCAACATATCTATCTCAACACAAGATCCATTTGAGGATATCCCCTTCCTCTCCCATTTTCTCTGTTGTTTTTATGTTTGTTATCAACAATAAATAATATAAATAAAAAAGAGTACTAGTACTCTAATCCGTATAAAAAACTTCAAATTCTGGAGCCAAAGTCTATCACATCAAAGATCCTATATTACAATCTAAAAAACAAAAAGCATTGTAATATCACAAGATGTAACAATAACAGTATTGCTTCAATTTTCATCTCCCCCAAAAGCAGAACACCTACCAGCAAGGGACTTTTCTGAACATCAAACCAGATAAACAGAAAAGAAAAGAAGCCTTCTGTCAAAAAAACCAGTTTGCAGAGGATGGTAAGAGTAACAAAAAGCATCAGAACCCATGTCTGAGCTACTACCAAGCACTCTCAAAAATTTGATTGCATGAGCACCTTGTCTTTATCATTTCCTTGCTCCCTCTTTGTACTTTTTCTGTAGCTACTGTCTTCAGAAGGGTCGAGCTTTAGAGTCTAAGGTGAAGGGTCCTTCTAAGGTTTCTAAAAATAGGTAGTTACAGTAAGTGTTTAGAGAGGTACCCTAAAGTCCCTGAGCGTTTACACTAAACTATGAACACCAACCACAGACAATGAGTGTAGAGCATAGGGAATTCTAGGCTGTGATTTTAATCCCCAAAATAGCATTTTCTAGTTCTATATATAAAGTGCATATTGATGTTAAATGCTGATGAATGAATGATGAATATAAGGTCATGGAACAAATGGTTGACACCTTTAAGAATTGAGCTCAACATTACATGGTTGCATGTCATAGATATGTAAAGATGCATGTTTATGATTTGATTGTTTCCTCTTTTGTTAGTTGTGAAGCTCCTTTGTAGGTAAAAATGATTTGGTAAAGTAAATAATATATATTTTAAACTAATAGTAACACTAAAATAAATAAATAAATCCTAAAATAAAAAATAAGTAAAATTAATTTAAACATAACTTTATTCAAATGGTAACAGAAATACAGAAAAAGTATCAAAATATATATACCTTTAAAACTTTAAATATAAAATTGTAAAATTATTTTAATTAATAAAAACCTAATGATCATTTGTAATATTTTATTAGATTTTATTAATTAAAGATCTAAAGTGTAATTACAAAAATAAAAAGTATTGAAATTCTGTATTATTGTTCAATGTTTTTAGGATATTTAAAAAAATAATTGAATAGTTTCAAAATAGTCCAGAAATTATTTAAAAGTATATTACTGTTTAAATATATTATAGTTGAATTCAAATTTAATCTACAATCATATACACTTTTGGATAAAATTACAATCAACTTAAAAATAATTTGATCAACTATTTTTACAAAAGATGTATAAAAGAAAAAACTACAATAAACATTAAACATTTCAACACTAAATATATTAGTGTGTAGTATGATTCACCTCAGACAAAAGTCAAAATGTACGCATCTCTTGCAAATAAAAGAAGAAAGCATTAAGAAAATCCAACCAAACAGACTTCTAAGATTGGATTGGATTCGACCACGTGACCTTTCTAAAAAAATATCTTAATCTTTAATTTTTTTTATTATAGTAATAAATAATTAAATTAAATCGATCCACTTAAGAGGTGGTTCAACCCTTATCCAGAGAATAAAAGTTGATTTCCACCTTCATATATAAAACCCATAGATTAATCCTCTACTTCCTTTCCCAACACTAATAACTGAAAAATAAAACAATGCATAAGGAAAATACTTCAGTATGATCAATCACTTCTCCTTTAAACAAACAATTATTCTTGTGTCTTCAAATTTTACTGATCAAAATTATCCAAATATTATCTATAATAAGATTAAATGAATTAGGTGCATCGAAAATCTTAAAATATTTAATGAGAAATGATATAATGTAAACATTTCCATTGAAATACTTTAAGATAGTAAATTTTATTTATACATCTATTCTAAGGTTGGTTAAGGTGGTAAAACAACTCTTGTGGTCCACCAAGTTTAAAGTGAAACAGTTTATTCTTTTATTGCATTGACAGATAATACCTCACTAAACTTTTGACTATATCTGAAGTTGTTGACAAAAACATGCAATGGTAATAAATTTTGTGTTTTATTTGAGTTTTTTTCCACCGTTTTTCATTCATACAACGTTAAAGAGATTAAATAATGAATTGATGTGAAGTAACAAACGGTCATGTATAAAGAGTAACGTTAAAATCTGCATGTAAACTTCTTCACAAATTCAAAAGTTTAATTAAGTAAGGTCCACAAGTTATTGTAAAATTGATAACACATTCTAATATTTGTTTCAGTTCAACCTCATTATAAATTGGTTTCTAAATAAGTAGTTAAATTAACTATCAAAGTTTTAACTACTAGTATTTTTATTATAAATTGATATCAATTAGCCTTTTAGAGATTAATTTACAATCTAAAATATTAGTAGTTAAAACCTTGGTTGCTAATGGTTAGATACCAATTTAAAAACTACTTTATAAATTTTTATTAATAATAGAAACTACTTTAGATATCAATAATTTTTTAGTCTCTAAAACGCTATCTAATTTAGTATAATAGTAATTAATTATTTTGGTATCTAAAATTAGTTGTCATTAATAATTTTTTTTATAGTGTTTCATCAACTAGTCAACTGATGATGTCATATATTATTCATGACACATGTCATTAATTATTGTAATGTTGTTACCATCAATTTAATAAAAAAAATATTATATTAACTCATTTAAATAAAATGGGACTAAACTAAAAATATTCAAAATAGTAAGACGACATTAAACAAAGCATTATGATATCTTAATTAAAAAAACTTATTTAACTCAAAATCAAACAAAAGAATCATCATAGATTTAAATATATTTTTAGTCAAGATAAATTATCGAATTTAATTATTTTTAATTTGTAATAACTTTTTTAACTATTCTTTTAATAATTTTTTAATCAAAGTATTTTAGAAAGCGGTTAGTGAAATAAAACGATATAAATAACGATTACAAGACCAAAAATAAAATGAAAAAATTATAAGAAAAAAAGTTAATTTTTCTATTAAAAAAATGATAATTTAATAATTTTTAAGCCTTACATTAAAATTTGTGAATTTCGAAGTTGGGCTTCATTTTTTAGAGGTTCAAATTGAATTTAAGATATTTTTAGTTCCATCGATTTTATAATTTAGATAGTTTGTTTTTGCTATCTCTAAAGATGCGAGTGATCTAAAGTGATAATGCAGTTGGTGTGAGACCTGTTTTTGAGCATAAATGCTAATATTTCCTTTTTAATTGAAAGAAAAGTCACTGATCACAAGTAATAAATGTAGGATGACAATTAAATGTTAAATAGATTAAATATTAATTAATAATAAATAACTCATAAAGGTAACGTAATCAGATCAGATGCCAACACATAAATTAGTAATTGCCACTAATCACATTGAATTTAATTTTAGTAAATATTAAATTAATAAATACTATTAGTTATAAATTAGATATAAAGTATAAGACTTTGGTTTTAATACTATTAACTGAAAAATATAATATTATACTTCAAATATAAAATAATGTAGTTGTTTATTGTCAATGGCATATAAATACACATATATATATTAATATTGATAAATAAAAATTATCATAGACTTAAATATATTTGTAGTTATTCGAAATTATTGAAAAATATATATTTTTAACCTTTTCATCTTTCGTAAACCTTTTTTTTTTTTTTTTTTTCCAAAAAAAACTTTAAAAAACGCGCCAAACAATTAC
This sequence comes from Phaseolus vulgaris, assembly GCF_051622355.1. Classification (NCBI taxonomy): domain Eukaryota; kingdom Viridiplantae; phylum Streptophyta; class Magnoliopsida; order Fabales; family Fabaceae; genus Phaseolus; species Phaseolus vulgaris. The sequence continues at coordinate 3,674,108 of NC_143505.1, forward strand.
TAAAGTGTTTTAGATAAAACTTTCGATACTGAAAATAAAATAGAAAGTTTATTAGAGACCAAACAGACTTCTAAGTTTGATATTCGCACTTCACCTTCTCAAATATCTTAATCTTTAACTTTTTTTTTATCAATAATAAACAATTAAATTAAATCTAACTACTTAAGAGGTGATTCAACCTTATACAGAGAATAAAAGATAAAAGTTCATTTTCACCTTCATATCTAAATTTATAGATTAATTCTATACTTCCTTTCCCAACATTAATAATTGAAAAATAAAACAATGCATATGGAAAATACTTAGTATGATCAATCATTTCTCCTTTAAACAAACAATTATTCCTGTAACTACAAATCTTACTGATCAAAGCTATCTAAATATTATTTATAATAAAATTAAATGAATTAGATGAATCTAAAATCTTGAAATGTTTAAATGAAAAGTCATATAATGTAAAACATTTCCATTGAGATACTTTAAGGAAGTAAATTTTATTTATACATTGGTCTAACGTTGGTTAAGGTAGTCAAACAACTCTTGTGGTCCACCAACTTTAAAGTGAAACAGTTTTTTCTTTTATTGCATTGACAGATTGGAGAGTGGAAAGTTGAGGGTGTGGGAGAGTGAGAGTGTGAGAAGAAAGTGTGAAAAAAGTGAGTGTGTTTGGGTTATGATATGTTAGAGTGAATGTGTGAAGAAAGTTTATTGAGATACGTGACTGATGTGATGGTTATAAGAGTATTTTAAATAGAGTAAATTGTAAGATTACAAGTTTACCCTTATATATATAAAAAAAAAATTATTAATTTTGTACATATTTTAGTTAATTAAAATAATTTAAAGTTTCATTTATAAATAAAAGAAAAAATATATAAAATTCAAATAAATAATTAAATATAATTTTAAATGTAAGTATAATTTTATTATTTTCATTTTATTAATTTAAATTAATTTTGTTACTTAAGTTAATTTATTTAGATAATTTTAATATTATTTATGATTCTTTAAATTATGTTATGTTAAATAATTATAAATATATATATATATATATATACACAAAATTATTATTATTAATAATTTCCATTATTAATATTATTGTATGAAGGGCACCATGATCTTTTCATCTCATTCTACTCTCCTTTCTCTTCAATTATGAGAGGATTCTAAATACTCTCAACTTTCCATTCACTCTCACCCTCAACCTCCCTCTCTCATAGAAACAAACAAGGGTGACACTCATTCACCCCACCCTCAACCTCCATCTCCTCCAAAAGCAAACACACACTAAACTTTTGTCTATATTTGAAGTTGTTGACAAAAACATGCATCAATGGTAATAAATTTTGCGTTTTATTTGAGTTTTTTTCCACCGTTTTTCATTCATGTAATGTTAAATAGATTAAAGAATAGATGGATATTTGAAGTGACGTAACAAACATGCATGTATAAAGAGTAACATAACAACAATCGTGTTAACAAGGAATGACGTCAACAATGACTGAATGACAGAAGAACAAATGACCCTAATCCAGGCCCTCATGCCAATGAGTATTATGTGATGAGAGACATACATATAATTGTATTTATAAACATTAACGACTCATGGTGTGAGGTAATATGCAATTAACTCAAATACTTTAAATATCTAAATGTGAATTTCATCTTTCTTTAACTAAATAAATATTTGATTGTGTAGATATTTAATGATTTATCCATATTGAATGAAAAAAGATAAACAGTATTTTGGTAATAGAAAAAAAAAATCATATAATTTCTTTTAAGTATTTATGGTAGATGATCATATTAGGATTAATAATTTTATATAGTTAACAATTTTTATATACTTGAATACATAGAACTTTTAATAAAGTTTAAAATTATTTATGTACTACATCATAAATGATTAAATCAAACAATTTTCTAAAAAAAACATATTTTTTATGTTGGTTAAAACTATCATTATTTTCTATTTTAGTTGTAAACTTAATTGACATAGTGGGATAAAAAGAGTGGACATGATATCTTTTTTTATAATGGATCTTTCACTACAAGAAAATCATGAAATAGAAACCAATTTTTAGAGACAAAAAATAATTAGTTGCTATAGTGACTAAATTAGAGACTATTTTAGAGACTAACCAAATTTTGGTTTCTAAATTAGTTTCTATTATTATTAAATAATTTCTAAATTGGTGTCTAATTAGCAACCAAAGTTTTTCTACCAAATTTAGAATCTAAATAATTAATAGTTAAGGATGCAAATATCAATAAGCCTTCTTAGTAAATCTCAAAATTTGATGGCAAAATGTGGAAGAGTTTTCTATTTAGAGATATATTTTTTTCTTGTAGACACGTGTGTGACATTGCAGAGCAGAGCTGTTAGACAAAGAAATATATGAAATCACATGTTATACTAAATGCATAATGCTTGGTGGCCACATGATTCTTTCTTTACCAAGAATGCTATTCTGTCAACTTGCAAATATGCACAAGATTTAGTTGTTCTTTTCTCTTTAGTTTTTCTTTTTATACGACTCAGTTTATGGTAGTAACAGTGCAGATGGTGTAATACAATGATTCTTTGAGAAGTTGACAACATATATTGTTATAGGTCAGATAAATATGATTGATTTAAGGGCACAATATAGTCTCATTATTCCCATTTTAAAGTAAGAAACTGAACAGCTTCAATTTTGGTTTGGTATTATGTGGCTCATGAGAGATTTAAGGTCACTTTCCATCTCTTTAAAGTGGGGCATGTTACTTGCAGTGTCCAGATAGAATTCTAAATAGCTTCAAAGTAGAAAAAAAGAAAGTTTGACAACTTTTATACACAAAATGAGCTGAGAGGGACCCAAATATTCATCTTGTGTGATGTTTTCTTTTCTCTTCATTCTTTCCATATCTGTGAGATAAAAAAAATGGAGTTTTTTTCACTTGATGGAGTCTTTTGTTTAGAACAGAGTAGTTTATATACATTATTAGTCTAAAATATTATTTTCACATAGATATTTATAATAAAAACAATTTATTGTTATGCCACAGATTAACTATAGGAAAATGTTTAAATTCTATCTCTCCTTTCCCTTTTTATTTTTTTAATTTTTTTCTTTTTTTGGGAGTACAGTGTTAGACAATTGGAAGAAAAAACATAATAGGAAGGTATTCACTATCAATTACAAATGAGAAAACTAATTCTGATCATTTCTTTCTAAAATATTTTAAGATAATAAATTTATAATTTAATTTTTTATATATTATTCAACTTATTTATTCTTACACGAATTTCAACTTATTTTAAACTAATAATTAGGTCCTAAAAATCTTATTATGATAAATTATTCAGATATTAATTCTTTAAACAAATAAAAAGTAAATATTATATATTTCTGTCAATCTTATTTTTCTAATTTTAATAAAAGTGTTAGAAAAGTCAATTAACTATAATAAAGTAGAAGGACTTATAGTTTTAATTTTTAGTATATTGGTAAAAAAAAATATGATTTCAATTTTAAGTTATTTTTTTAATTTTTATCTAAGAAACCAAACATTTGAAGTTTTTTAATTATTGGATTAATATATATACCAGCAATTTAATATACTGCTACTTGTAAGATCTAAATTTGATCCAACAATAATTTATTTAAATAGGCGCATCTCTGTATTAAAGACCATAAATTCAATTATAGCCATCTCAATTCTAAAATATCTATATCTTTTAGAAGTTTCCCCACTAGGTATTTAAAAGGTTATTAGGATTCAGTTAACAAAAACTATCAAGAAAACAACCAGTCAGCACAACATTTAAAATGTACATAATGAAATACAAAAGGATGAGAAGTGTATTATATATCTTATAAATTTGTATATTTAAAAGAGTCTATCAAAACTTAGGTGATACCTTCATTGTTTTGTGATTAAAATGAAATTTTGAAAGCTAAGTTTGCTTTAAATAATTTGCATGTATTAACATGCCTTTTGATAATTAATAATTAGTTATACTTTACAAGTATTAACCTTTTTTTGTACATTTTTATACAAGTTTGTTGCTTTGTGTAGGAGTTTGAACATCCTTTATTTGTTTTAGCATCCTTAATATTATTTACTTTTATATCTCTCTCTCTATATATATAGATTATATATAAACAAGTTTTTTTTCAGTAATTAAGACGTCTAATACAATAATAATGATAATGTAAACAATAAAATATACACTTTTAGTGTCAAAGACAAAAGAGAGATTGATGCTTCTGTTAACATGTGAATTAAAAAGAATCCAGTTTTGAATGTCATAAAATAAACCATTTTAAAAAAATTTGACATCACCAGAACCAACTTTGTCTTGGCAAGCAGCCTCATCAAGAAGCCATTTCTCAAGCAAAGAGAATGGCATTATTTCTGCACCAATATCAGGTTTGCTTTCATCTTGCAAAACAGTGGCCTCCGGAGAAAAGGACTGAGAGAACTGATCAGAGTCTGAGGACTCCAAAGACTGATGAAACTCAAACAGGGATTCAAAATTCTCAGACAATTCAACACTGCTCAGTCCCTCTGCTCCACTAGAAGCAGTATCAGCACCTGCTGTCACTAAGTTGTTGAAGGAGTTCTGAGTCACAGATGAGTTGGTTCTTGAGGACTTTGGTGGACTTTTCATCCAACCCTTCAACATGCGAGCTATGTTCTCAGCACTGGAAGCATAGCACAAAGATTGAGATGGTTTGGTGGAAGAGAAGGAACTACTACTATCTGAAGGATTTGAGTTTGATCCAGATAGACAAGATGGCTTTTCTGGAGAGAGAGCTTCACTGAGAGCTCTTTTTGCCATTTGGATATCAGTTTGAAGCCTTCTTTCCCACTGTCCTCTAGGAATTTGCCTTGAGGCTGAAAAGCCTTCTCCCAAGCTGCCTTCATTTCCGGTTTGAAACAACTTCTTCACCTTCTTCCTCAAATGGGTGTTCCAATAGTTCTTGATGTCATTATCTGTTCTCTGTGGAAGGTATGAAGCTATTGCAGCCCATCTGTAACATAATCAAAGTGTGTTCCAGTTAAAAACATGTGGATCCGAAAGAACTTTTCAAATCAAAACACTCAAAAACAGTTATAAATAAATGAATCTTAGGTTAAATATAAGACTCAAACAAAGTATGTGTATGGAATATTGATTTTTACCGATTTCCTAAAAGATCTTGAAGGTGAATTATCATCTTCTCCTCTTGTTCTGTGAAGTTCCCACGTTTGATTCCTGGTCTGAGGTAATTTGTCCATCTAAGTCTACAACTCTTACTACATCTTGACAAACCTGAACAAAACCAGAAAACCAAGAAAATCAATTCAGATCTAAGTTAAGTAACTATATAAAACAATATACCAAATGATGATCTAAGAAGAACAAAAAAAACAAAATCATGAAACTGGAAGGAGAGGTAATTAACCTGTCTTGGTAGGAACAGTTCTCCAATTGCCAGGACCATGTTCCTGTATATAAGATACCAATACGATGTCTTCTTCAGGAGTCCAAGGCCCTTTCTTGACTCCTTCTTTGTCACAACAAGGTGGTCTTCCCATGTCTGCTTCTGTCTCTCTCTTTATTTCACAGCTTTTATAATTGTCTTTCTAATTTTCTACAGTCTCTTCAGCTCTAAAGGAAAATAGGTAATATCTTTCTTCTTTCCTATTTCTCTATCCCTCTTAACTTGATAGGATCTAGAGCATGCGTCCAAGCATAACCTTTGTTTGATGCACATTTATAGATAAAATGAGAGGAGTAAAGGTATAGGGTGGGGTGTGAGAAGCTGACTTAAACTAGCAAACGAGGAAGCGAAGTCAAAAGTTGACAGCAAGAGCATTAACTGAAAGAGTAAGGTGAAATTATTCACTTCATAGCTGGGGCAATACCTCTATGTGGTGTACCTCTCAAAACCGCGTGACATTCAATGTAGCTGCACTCGAAAACCTCAATTATCTCAGCTTTAAAAGTCTATGCCCGAGCAGACAATAAATGTTAATATGAGAAAAAGCTGACTTTTGCAAAACCTAATAAGCTATCACCATTTATGTCTTCTTCACTTCTGGTGATCTCAATGAACCACCCCTTTCCGCTTTTACTAACTTATCTAAACTTATAAATTGTATTTATATTTCAATTATACTTTGATATTTTTGACAGTGATTGTAACCACCAAGAGATACATATATTATCTCTTAAGTAGAAAAGGAGTTGTACAATGGGATTTTATGTTAGGACAATAAACATTAAGGGGCTAGAATACTTTAGGTTGTTGTTTCTAGATGTTAAGTTGTACACTTATTATCTTGTTCCAGAAATTTAATGCATGTTTTGAAACATGTTCACAATCCACAAAATGTGTCAAAGGTGAAAAGAATACAGCAACTAGGGTTAAAATAGGTTGGATACAATATCAAGCTTGTTTAAATAGTTTATATTTGTTTTAAAAAATAGAGCAAAATCGAGCTTCTTATTTATCATATGCTTCCAGTTATTATACTTATATTTTTTAAAAGTCTTACTTAATCTGTTAATGTTTATTCCATTTTAAAAAAATTAGATAGATGTATAGCATTTCTTTAAACATGTTAATGGACAAATACTTAGTTGGATAAAATTCTGTTTTTACTAAATTTTAAAATATGAAAGTTAAATTCATTATTATTCAAGACATGAATGTTGATGAAAATAATTTAGTTAAACACTATAAAAGTCAAGTGTGACTTGTTTATATGACTTTTATAATAATTCATTTATAAATTACAATAAGATTTTTAACTGGGCATAAATTTTATTTTCTATTAGTTTATAAGTTTGAATTCTTAATATATACTTTTTAATAATCTAAATCGAAATCCATATATTTTTATAAAAGTTTAGTTATCTCATTTAAAAAAAATATGTATAGCCTACCTAATGCAAGTTAAAGCATAAATCTATGTCAGATTATCTAAGTTATTTCCATCACTAGTTACATGTAATAACTTATTTCCCATGAAGAACCGTAGTAATTGTAAAATTCAAAATGGTAAACCCACTATTACTTCAGGGTTTGCAGAATCATTCACAACTAATACATTCTGAAAATGTCACGTCAAACAGGAAAGACACATGAGTTATTGAGAGGAGACAATTAATGCGGATCTCTTCTCCAAAAATGCAGATTTAAACATGCTACTTCAAAATATTTTGAGATTTTACCCGAGGAAAAATATTATATAAACAATTGTAGATTTACTATGCTAAAAAAAGTTCTTCTGAATTTCCATATTTATGTTATTAATCTGTTATTAGTTCTTGGATAGCTTTTAAAAGTGGTAGGATATTGATACAAACTAATTATAGTATATCAATACTAAAGAAAATGTATTAAGGTTGAAATTAAGAACTCTGAAATGGTCCTCATAAATTAATGATGATGAATAAAGGCTTCAGAAACGTGAAAGGGTCAAGATCTGTGTATGCATGGCTAAAGAATAGATTGGGTATTGCATACGGTACTGTAGTGGCATGATGCATGGATGAGGAGTGCAAAAAGTATGGGTCATGATCAGTGATGGAAAACAAAGCCACCTCAAACTGTGTATACTTTGAAAACATGTTCATAATAAATTCCATAAATGACATTGAGAGAGTTGGCACCCATACTAAGGCCCACTTCCTTAGAATGTGCTACAGGTGCTCCTCATATGAGGATACTGTGAGGGGTCAGAAAGCCTCCATGTGTTTAACTTTCTAGAATCCCCCATCGCAAGTTGGAACAAAACAAGCTGCAGCAGTTAGTTTTCATATGGTTAATATTTGAGCACGTATACATGTACATAAAATAAAAAATAGATTAACTAATTGAAAAGAAAAATACACATCCTTTGCAAATAGAGTAACTCTAATAAAATATGTGTTATCAGTTTTACCACTGTATTTTTTTTCCCTCTTTAAAAATGTCACTCTGTATGAAAATAAATTGTGAAAGTTCAGAGAGACTTCTTCCGAGATTGGGATTGGTACAAGGATAAAATCTGAAAAAAAATGTAAATCTAAACTAGAGGGATTTAAGAGATTTTAATATAACCCTCTTAGATTAATGGACATGGAGACTAGGAATGGATGAGAGTGGTCTATGGATATACATAAGTATGAAGAAAAAAAAACTAATGGTAGGTAAGGGAAATAGTCTTGAGTCTTTAGTTTTTGTTGTGGAGAGATCTTATATAAAAGTTAGTGAAATGGGTGAATGGGGAAAATGGTTTCAAGATAATATTATATGGCAATTAGAAGATGGGAATAGGATTTTATTTTGGGAGGACATATGGTTAAAAAATATACTTTTAAGGGATAAATATCCTAAACTGTATGCTAACTAAGGTTAAAAAAAGATGGGAGGTTGGTATATGGCAGTGGTCTTGGAATTTTAAGTGGAGGAGAGAGTGGCTCGAAACAAAGGGAGAAATTAGATGTCTAAATGTGGAAGGGAGATAAAATAGATATACGATGAAATATGGATACAGGATAAGGTGAAACAATCTGATAGGGGGAGATGAAGAGTTATAGACAAAAACTATGGAAAACTAAGGCTCTACTTTATACTTTTGTTCTTTGTTTAGATAACTTAGCATTTTCAGAATAAAATGCATACTTTAAATAACTTAGCTTGTAGAGGAATCCAAGTTGGGAGATTTGGATGTGTCTTTTTGCAAGAGAGGTGAGAAGTCTCTTAGTCATATTTTTTTCACGTATAAAGTGGCAAATCAAATCTGAAACATGTATGCTAAAAAACATTTTCTAGGTTTTTAGTAGGTGGAACTTAACAAAAAAATGTAATCAAATTTGAAAAAGTATAGTTTGGATTGCCACATTATGAAGTATTTGGACACATTAAAATAATATTATTTTTAATAACTTAAAACTAGATGGTATAGAATTGTTCGTGATGATCCATATTAAAACTTGGACATTGATAAATAATAAATTTTCAAAAGCTAATTTGTCTTACTCTAATTGTTGTTTAAGCCTTTATTCATGCTTAAAACTTGTATCCTAAATGTAGTTGTTGGAAAAGTATGATAAGTCACATACATTATTGGAAAAGTATGATAAGACCCATAGTGGTCTCTTGGACTAAAATGAAAAGGATTATGAAAAAGAGATATATTCTAGCAAGTTGTAATAGGGATTTGTAATCCAAACTTCAAAGAATGACTTAAGGGAATAAAAGTGTGGAAGAATACTTATATACTAACTTATCCTCACAAAAAAAGATATTAGTAAGGTGAGGTGTTCCCCTACTTATATACTATAAATTGATCTTCTTTGTAATCAATGTGGAATCTTCTACATACTCACTCATGTCGAGGACATCGTGCATTCACACTGAAAACATCGAACATGGGAATCAAGGGGTCCTGATAGCGATTGGCAGATAGGCCCAACGAACTTGAAATTAGGATAAACTATTAATGACTATAATTCTATACTAATGACTTTGATACTATCTTTAAGTAGTTAAATTTAAACATAACTCAACTCTACAAAACCAACTCATAAGAGAGTTTGTACTCACTTTTATATATAAAAAGTTAATACTTAATCAAACTATTCTTTTTATGTAAAAAAGTGTGAAAATGCAAATTATCAGTGACATCACCCAATTGATATTAAATAATAAAAACTTAATTAAAAAATATAAAGTTTTAGGTATAAAAATGCAAATTTTTAATAGGAATTCAATTGAAAAAAAAAATTATAAGAGATTAAAAAAACTTAATTAAGCATTTAGAATATAATAAGTATAACAAAATAAATAATTTTTTTTTCTAAAAGTTTAATTTTTTATTAAGTTATAACTTAACTAATCTCATTTATATATATATATATATATATATATATTAAATATACATATAAACCAGTATTGTTTTATTTAATTATTATGTTTATAAATTTACTCAAAGTTTATTAGATTTAAAACAACATAGCACAAAACTCCCTCTCTTTTTTCATTTATAGAAAGCTTTAAATTCCATAAGTTATCTAATGGACATGTTACCAAGAGGTATTTTAAACAACTCTTTTTTGAAGTGCTATTCAGTTTCCATGTCCAAGGTATTGTAATAGTCACATTTTGGATTTTATTCACACCATAATGTCTGTCTTCATTGGTTATAAAGAGTGCACACACACCATAATGCATGAGTTTATAGAGAATTCATTTTGAACAAGCTATATTTAATGAAACTTATTATCCTTTCAATTTTGATTTCCTTGACAATAAACTCTTATAAATAAAGTTGTATCTATTCTTTCTGGCTCATGATATAATCCTATATAGCAACTTTAATATTTAGAAGACAAAGGATGAGATAACTGTAAGTTTGAACCAACCCCAACCAACACTCCAGAGCAAAATTAATTATTAAACTTGTTGATCACACCATTGTTGAAAACTATCGCCAGTACCATTGATTCAAAATACTGAACCAGCAAGTAGTAAAGACATCAATGGGATCACAACACAAATTTTCCAAAAAAAAATATTAAATAAAAACCAACTTTAAAAAATAAAAAATTATATAATTAAATTAAATATTATTTTAAATACTAATAAAATTATTAGTATTTAACTAAATCATACTCACAACCTCCCTTTTGACAAGTACAATGTGATCAATCTAAAATGGGTTTTCAGGAATAATAGAAGCTTAGGTTGAGTGAAAAAATTGTCAAATCAGTATATATGTTAGATTGGTGTTAAGCATTGCAATTCATTCTAACAGGAAAACATACTACAATTAAGCATCAAATCAATAATATATATAAATAAATGTATTCCTAAACAATTCATGGCTCAACCTAATTATGTTTTCTTGACAATATATAAAAAAATCATTTCCTTAAAAGCAGATAGATTTATAAAATATGATCGGTATTGAAAATCGAATAAATTAAAACAATAATGAAAGATCAATTTAAAAATAAAAAATCAATCAAATTTATATATTTTTAAATTTTTTATCCACTTTTCCTCAAATGATCAATCTAACTCCGATTGTAGATTAAATATCAATAACTGGAATAGAATTAATTAAAAATTAATTTATATTAAATATAATATATTATATGTTTAAAATTAATTAAAAATGAAGTAATATATATGAATGTATATGTTAAATAATCGAAACAAAACTGAATTACATTATTTATTATATTAAAATATATTTTTATATGTTTAGAGTTAATTAAAAATTTATATATATATATATATATATATTACAAGAAAAGTATTAAATAAAAATTAATTTTAAATATTAAAAATAATTAATTACTATATTAATTAGATTATATATATTATTAATAAAAATTATAAATTAGTTTATAAATTGGTATCTAACATTAGTTTATAATATAATCATGTAATTAATATTAGATACCAATTTAAAAACTAGTTTATAAATTTTAGTTAATAATAAAAACTATTTTAAATATTAATAATTTTTTTAATTTATAAAATAATATACAATTTAATTAATATAATAATTAATATTTTTTAATTTAAAATTAATTGTTACTTAATAATTTTTTAGCAATAGTGTTTATTAAGAATTAGAATTAGCATGTATCAAATTATCCCTATATTTATAATTTAACTTTTTTTAAACATGGGTGAGACTTTTTTTAATCGGACCTGTTTTTTTATAAAAATTTATTTGATTAAAAAAGTAAAAATTAAGTCACTAATGTCTTTTAAGTTTAACAAATATATTATTTACTTTAAGAAAATATAAATAATATTTCTTAAATCATTATAATATATTAAAATCTCATATTTATTTATATTGCTTACTCATTAAATATGTTGAAAAAAATATAAATGTATATTCTATTTAAAAACCCTTGGAATGAGCTTGGGTATTGGTATAATGGTGAACGGGTGTGGAATTTGGACTGGCGTAGATCCTTTTTCGACTGGGAGAAGTCTTTGGTTGAACAACTGTTTCAAAGTTTGCAAGAGGTGAAGTTGGTTTTTGGGGAGGCGGACAGTTGGGTCTGGAAGATTGGGGAGAGTCAAACTTTCTCAGTCAACTCTGCCTATGTTCAGGTAAGGCGGGTTAGAGGAGGGGAGTATTCTCCTGTGTATAGTAAGTTGTGGAGGTGCAAAGCCTTGCCATCTGCTTTGTTCACTGCTTGGAGGGTGTTGGAGAATAGGATTGCCTCTAGGGTTAACTTGGTAAGGCGCGGAGTGGCGGTAGAAAATCTCTTGTGTTGTTTGTGTGGGGAGGAGGAGGAGTCATCTTGTCACTTGTTCTTTGTTTGCAGGTTTGCTTGGCGTGTCTGGTGTCTGTGCTTTAAGTGGCTTGGTGTGTCGTCTGTAATTCACAAGGATCCTAAGTCAAATTTTTCACAATTCAGGATGAGTCAGGCTTCTGTTTCGGTTAACGAAGTTTGGAGTACAATTTGGGTTGGCATTGTGAGCGAAATCTGGAAACATAGGAACTCGGTCATCTTCAATAGAGGTGTGGCAGATGTGTCTGAAGTGTTCGCTTTGGTGCAAGTAAAGGTATGGTCTTGGATTTATGCAAAGTCTCGTTCTGCTTATTTCCCTTATTCTAGTTGGGTTTTAAATCCTTTGGCTTGTATGAGGTTGATTCATTAACATTGGTTAGTGTTGGTATGGTTATCCCTTTGCTAATTTGGTAGGCGTTCTAATAGGAGACGGATGTCAAGTATTTCTGTATAAGGGTTGGACCACTCCTGAAGTGGTCCCTATTTATTTATTTATTTATTTTATTGCTGATAAAAAAATGATATATTATATATACATAGTTAATATATATATATACCTATATATAAAGGGGATTCCCCTCTTAACTGCTCTTAATTTTTTTCCTATTTTATCCTTATATTAATATTTAATTTTATTATTGTATTATGGTTATTGTGTCATTTCTTATTCCCCTCTTAACTACTCTTAATTTTTTTTTCCATTTTATCCTTACTTAATAATTTATTGTATTAATTTATTTTGGTTATTTGAACATTTTATAATTTCAAAAATTAATAAAGTAATTTTATTTTATTTGTTATTATTTAACTGGAGAGTTGAGAGAGTGGGGGGAGTGATTAGTTACTTTTCTGTTTTAAAGATCTTCTTCCCTATTAAATAAAAAATTAAAGATATTTGTAATATTTTGTGGAGTGGAGATTTCTTACATTACATTTTTGGATTTTATGACTCCACTACACATAACTCACGTATCCTACTTTCCACTTTCTCTCTCATATATAGGTACCTACTTCCCACTTTCTCTCTCCACTACACATAACACATTCTTTTTTTACCATACTTCTCACTTACTTTTCTCTTTCCTTTTCACTTTCATGTAAATAAATAAATTCATTCATTCTATGTAACTTTTAATTACCGCTCTCCACTATTTTATTAACCTTGCCATATGTAACTTTTAATTACCGCTCTCCACTATTTTATTAACCTACTCTTTTAACAGTATACTCTTTAACTTCTCATTTTAATGTTATTAAGAAAAATTGTTTTTGAAGAATAAAAAAATAATAAAAAAAAAGAAATAAAAAATGTGGATACACACTACTCTTTAATTGTATACTCTTTAACTTCTCATTTTAATTTTATTAAGAGAAATTATTTTTTTAAAATAAAAAAAAATACTAAAGAAAAAAAAATAAAAAATGCGGATACACGTATATATAATATATAATGTAAATATAACATAATAATATTAAAAGGTTACAATTATTAATGAGTTAGATACAATAAGACTTTATAACGAAACATATCTTTAGACAGATTGGCATGTTAGATCAAATTAGTATACCAATTAAATAATTTTTTTAAAAGATCTATATAAGAAATAAATAAATATGTTATATTCAAGGTTTTTTTTTTAAAAAAGAGTGAGACATAAATTTATCAAAACTTAACTTGGTTTGAATATTTCAAAAGATATGTCATTCCATAGCTATAAAAAAAATTAAAGACGATGAACATGAATATTTTTTCCGATAATGATGTCAACCATAAAATTCATGCTATTAAAACAGGTGTCTAGTCCCAACAATATCTAGCAACAATAATGTTTAGCAAGTTGTTGCCCTTACAACAACGTAATCAATGTTTAACAATTATTAATATGTTTCTTAATTTTACGTATTAAAAATATATTCTTTAAAGGGCAGTGACCTTAATCAAACGGTACAGATCGAAAAATAAATCGAGAAGTAAAACATAAATAAACTATACACATGAATAAAAATATTTTGAAATAAGGAAGTAATTTGTTTTCATAAACTCGGTATGTTTTCTATTTTTTTTTATCAAAATCTATTTATTGTGTGATAGTCTTTCAAGTAAAAAACTTTCAAAAGCATTTTATTGCAATTGAAAGCCATACGAAAGATTTAGAAACAACAAGAAAGTATTTTTTTTTTAAAGCTTTTATTTTATTTTTTTAAAGGGTTTGAACATCTCTTCTATATTCATTTTATTGCTGATAAAAAAATTATAAATTAAATATAAAATATGTCCCTAATTAGTTTTTTATCATTGTCTTTTATAGAATAGACAACAGCATTGATGAAGTTGATATCCAAAAATAATTATTGTAAAAAAATCAGCAATGATATAAAGTAGTTGGCTTAATGAATGTTTGAAAGGTCTCGTTATCTTGGTACATAGCTCATGCAATATATAAATTTTTATATTTTTGTTCCTTTCCATCATCTTCCACCCTCTTTCTCAATTCATGTTGAGCAGTTCCTACCTAAGCATTTCATTCATTTTACTTTGTCTACCATTTATATTTGCATCCACCCGATTGATGATGAACCCTAGCATTAGAATATATATTATATACATAAATGATAATTTTTCCTTTGATCTTTTCTTACAGTTTTATACTTATATCTATGTATGATGGTGGTGATCTTTTCTTACAATCATATACATAAGTTTTATTTTAGAGCATTTTCTCCTTTTTATTTTTTAACAATTAAGTAAATATAAATAAACTGCATCACGTGTCTAAATTAATTTGGGTTCATTAAATTTGTAATAGCAATGATTAAATTTATTTTCTATAGCTTCCAAGAACATACTAATCTAAGTATACAAGAAGGTGAATCACAACAAGAAAATCATCAAATAGAAACTAATTTTTAGATTTGTAGAGACCAAAATAATTAGTTACAATATTAACTAAATTAGAGATCATTTTATAAATTAAAAAAAAAAGTTTCTAAATTAGTTTCTATTATTGTTAAATAGTTTCCAAATTTGTATCTAATTAGCAATCAATGTTTTAACTACCAATTATTTATATTTTAAATTTGGTAGCAAAACTTTTAGATACAAATTTAGAAACCATTTAACAATAATATAAACTAATTTAGAAATAAAAAATTATTTAATCTCTAAACTGGTCTCTAATTTAGTCTCTATAACAACTAATTATTTTTTATTTTTAAAATTGATTTTTATTTTATAATTTTCTTGTAGTGAATATAATGATTAGAATGGTTAAAGAATACATGACTACATAATAGTAATAGTAATGTTAAAGTACACCTTCCAGGAGGATTTGAACACATGGACTTAATAGAAAATATAATCAAATTTAAAAATATTGTGTGGATTGTTGATGTGTGGATTATTTGAACTCAGAAATTATGTTATTTGTAACAATCACAAACTGAATGACCCTTAAATCTATATGATGATTCAAATTAAATATTGGATATAGGTAACTAACCAATATCTTCAAATTATTTTCTCTTATTCTGATGAGTGATTATGTCCCCTCACATGTCTTAAATCTTATTATCAACTTAATCAAGGCTTGTAGCAGTTACACTTTAATTTTATAAGACTTTTCTAGCCAAGATTTTTAGATAATTATCATCAAGTGACTGCTGGTTCAAAGAAGGGACACGTAGTTGTAATATGTCAAGCCATCAAGCTATCCAATTTCCACAATTCCTCTATTTCATTGGAACACATTCATAGCTAGGAGATAAATTGTCAAAAAGGATTTCCAATTTTGGGTATATTACAACATCTACAAAACCAACCAATTGCAATTGGAGTAATTTGCATACACAGTAATAGTCATTTTGGATTATGAAAGTTTGTACAGGTTAAAACACCCTATTTCTATATGGGTTAAAACATTCTTAGTAGTATTTTTCCGCAACTCATCATCCACCACATCAATATGTTTTTCTACTTAATAGAAAATGGATTCAAAATAATTTAAAATATAAATTATAATTTTTTACTTTGTAATTATTTATTTCTGAAAATTAATTATCTTTTAAAATTATTTTTTCTTTACAAATTTCAAACAAAATATATTGTATTCTTAAACTATGTATTATATTACTCGAATGAGAAGGTATCACCACAAGAAAATAGAAACCAATTTGTAAAAACCAAAATAATTAGTCGCAATAGTAACTAAATTAGAGACCATTTTAGAAACTAAAAATAAATTTGGTTTCTAAATTATTTTCTATTATTGTTAAATAGTTTCTAAATCGGTATCTAATTAGCAACTAAGGTTTTTGCTACCAAACTTAGAAACTAAATAATTGGTAGTTAAAACCTTAATTGCTAATTAGATACCAATTTAGAAACTATTTAACAAGAAATAATATAAACTAATTTAGAAACCAATTTTTTTTTAGTTTCTAAAATGGTCTCTATTTTAGTTCTTATTGTAACTAATTATTTTGGTCTCTAAAAATTGGTTTCTATTTTATGATTTTCTTGTAGTGTATTGGGTGAAGTTATATAAGTTATTGTTCAAACGATGTTCTTTTACTTATTTTATAATTTATTAATTGAAATTTAATTTTATGTAGTAATTTTTTTTAGGTTGAATATCAAATGTTACATCACTTATATGAATGATATAAATTTAATTGAGAATGTTGATGCACAATTATAGAGTATGATTGATGAATATATTATTATAAGGAAGATGTACATTGAGATTAAGCATGTTATGATTTTTGTAAGTAATAACTAAGAGTGATATTGTTATGATTACATTGTAGCCAGTGAGGTCCTATTTAATAGTTGATGTTTGCTTTGAGTATTAAGTTAAGACATTTCAATGAAATTCTAGTTTTTACCAATACATTAAGTCAAATAAATCATTCATTGAAAGCAAATGATGATATTTTATTTTTTTTACTTTTTACATTAAGTTGGTGGTGAAGAGTCATTAACACTTAATGATGTGTGAGAATTATCTTATCATAAAAGTTGTTACATGAGATCTATACTTAAAAAAATATATTATCAAACGAAGGTATACTAAAAAAAATATATATTATCAAACTAAAGTATTATGATATATATTAGTGTTTGAGATACATTGTTCAAATAAACAAAGGTATCTTGGTGGTGAAAAGTCATTGATACTCAATTAGATGTCGATGTCTAAGAAATTATTCTATTATAGAATATTTTTATAAGATATCTATATTATTAATGTTAACTTTGTTGTATGTTTAATTGAATCATTTGTTAATCTTATATTTTATATTTGGTGTGTGTTTTGTGATCTAATTATATAATTTTGAAAATATTATTTTGCAATGCTAAAACTAAAGGAAACTTGTAAATTTTTCGTAATACTTTTGTTTTATGTATCTTATTTTGATTTTATATATTTTAGTTATGTAATAAATGAAAATTCAGCAAAGAATAAATAAAATAAAATGAGAGGTGTCCTAACCCTTTTACATACGCTTCAGGGATGTTCCAACCCTTATACAGAAAGTGATCAATGTCAACTTATACAACACCTGACCTACAAACAATCTTCAACCTCTACCGACCACCAACTCAATCCTTATTTAGAACGCATGGTAAGCCACATCAAAAGAAATCCACATCTACCTTGATAGGATCCTTATACTCACTCTTCAGTCAAAACAATACACACAAAATAGTCCCTAAAACAACCAGAAGCCCACAAACACAATTACAAAGCGAAGTCCTCGCTCGCAAACAAATAACAAAGAAACAACTCAAAACAGAACCCGCTTTCTTCTACAACTAAAGACAATTAACCTACCAATTAACCTTCCCTGGAGTCACAGTACCTGGTCATAGCCTCAACAACTAAATACCATAGGAACCTGCACAAAAAAACCAACATACCTAACCATGAGCCACATTCTCTTTTCTTAACCTCAACTAGCATAATCGAAGCACTTTTGTACCTGCACAAATCAGTTTGATAAAAATATGTCTTCAATGTTTTTTCACTTTTTCTTCTTGTTATTCTTCAAGATTCCAGATCAAGTAGATAATGAAATTAGTAAATTGAAAATAAATATATAAGCCAAAAGAATAATGAGTTCTCTTGGAATAAAAGAATTAAAACTATTCAATTATGCATGAAAATGAAAGTGGAGATTAACAATGGAAATGAAAGGTTTGTAGAAAAACATCTAAATAAGAGGCTTAGAGAAGCTTAAAGGATGTATAGGTAGAGAGCTTTTTGAAGGATTATTATATCAGGATTGCGACCAACAACTTCACTAATACTACATTCAACAATGTTTATCCTTGGAGCATGACCATTTTAATAACTCATATCAGTTGAAATTGAACATTCAAGGTTGGATCAAACAATTTAGATAGAGATTTAATTATTATTATTATTATTAGGTTGTAGATTTATAGAGAAAAACTCTTTAAAGATTGTTACTGGATAAGAATTTAATCTCCATAGAATATACAAGTTTGAAAACGTTATTTAAAGAGTGAAAGAGAAAACAGCAGAGAACATTTTACCAGAGTAACAATACTTCTATTCATTCAAGTGTGTTAATCGGTCCTATGGGAAAAAGAGAGAAATTTAAATTGAATTCCTTCATGTACTCCTCAAGATGTGGCATCTTCATTGGATTTCACCCACATGGATCACACCTTGTAATTATTTTTTTTCACATTTAACATGTGATAAATGTGGATCATGCTCCATATGCCCCTAAGGTTTCTAGAGTAGACATCCTAGGCTTTGGGCCTTAGATAAGCCCAATTTATTACATTTGGTCCTAAGCTCCACGTACAATCTCGTACAAACAAAGCAACTAATAAACTCCTTATTTTATATATCACCTCCTTATTTTATATATTCATATTTGATTACTATTTTACAATTACTAGTTTAGAAAAAAAAAAAACAAAGTGACTGATTGTACATATTTAAATATATCATGATTCACTCGCTTTTATACTTTTTATTTTCGAAAATTGTGTGTGTGAATTTAAGAATTTTACATTTTAAGAGTGAATTCAAGTTATAACAATTTGGCCTAACATCATATATTATTTCTAATTTAAAATCATGATATCTTAATAATACACCTTCTTGACTTAATAAATAATAGCTTGCCTACATATTATATTGTATTGATATTATTTATGTTAAAGTATATGGCATAATTGTAGTTCCATAATTTTTAATTCTACAACATTTAATTACATATATTTTTAAGATTAATATATTATATTAATAAGTTGGATTTGTGCAATTTTATCTCAACCGTATCTAATAAGACTTATTTAATAAAATTGGTCCTACTAAAATTTCAAATCCAAACACTAATAAACTCATATGAACTCCATAGATATGTCCTACATGTAGAATGGCAAAGCGGGTCGGCTCGCCCTACATAGATATGGCTGCTTAGATCCATAAAATGCGTGAAATGTCTTAACTAATTATTATATATATTTTATTACATGAATACTATCATAATTTTACTCAGACCTCATTCACTTATATCCAAGCATTTTAAAATTTTAAATAATTAAAATATATTTTCATAAATTTCTAATTTTATTTTAAAAGATCTATCAAAAAAATATTTTATGATAGAATTTTTTTAATTCTGTTAAAAAAATGAATTATTATTTTAAATTCTTCATTCAAACACAGTAGTAATTCCTCATCCATTTTGAAATAGCATAAGACTGATCAATAAGAAAGTTGAGTATATAAACTAAATCGTATGCAAGTAAGGGATGAATAACACGAAATAGACTAATTTATTTTTAATAAGGAGGCCAAAGGTAAATGCTAATTAGCAGCAAAATGACGGAGAATGACTACACGTGTTTTAATTATTTTATTTTAAATAAATATATTTTTAAATTTTCACTATATATAATTGATTTTAAAATTTATTGTAATTTTTTTAAGCAAAACTAACATTACTCCAATCAATATTTTTAACTTAGGTTAAAAACTATTATTTTTCATAAGAAAAATTAAAATTAAAATAATTTCATCAAAGTGATAAAAAATTATAAAAAAAACTTAAAAAAAGGGGAGAATATCCTATAAACTTTATTGTCAGTAACCATAATCCATCCTACCAAACATATTCTTTTGAAACATAGAAGATATATTTAAAAAGAAAAAATCTCATTGTTATTTAATTAGTTACATTTTTTTTGTGTGGATTTTTTTTCCAATTTTTTTAAATAATAATTTGGAACAAGTCACAAGCAACATCGGAGTTTGTTTTTCCTGAAATTTTTACTATTGTACCTTCTTATGTAGGAAGCAAACATATTTTTTTTCTCACATGCTTCATTCTTTAGCCATGTTTCGATATCAAAATAATTTCCTATTTTTTGGGCCACAAGCCTGGACCACAGATTGTTATTTTTCAACTTTTAAAGGACTATTTCTTCCTGCACCTCCATAATTTCTTCTCACATCCCCTAAGTCAAGAGAAAAGAGCATTTTTTTCCTTAAAAAATATATATTATAAATTCTATAATGTGAAAATGTTTTTTGTTCTATTTACACTTCTTAGAATCTAGAAGGTATTCTAAAAAATATATTTCAGATTACAAAATTCAAAGGGTATTTCCAAAAATACCTTTATGTAGTTTGAAAATAAATATCATCCAAAATAACTTTTAGATTTTATAATTCAAAATGAATCTATAATGTATTTGTTTTTAAATAAACTCATTATGATTTAAAATCCAAAAGATATTTCTAATTAAGAAAAATTTTCAGAATTTTACAATTCAAACTTTTTTAAATTACTTATTTCGAAATAAAAAAATATCCATAGAATAAATGATATTTTTATATTTTAAAAGGTATGGAGTGAAAAGATAAACTATGGTGGTGCAGGAATAAACATCATTTCTAAAGCTTATGATTATTTCCTCGATTTGTTGCAGTATCTTATAAATGGAGAAGAAATAAAAGGTAAAATATCTGATCTTAGATAAATTGGATAATTATTGGAGATAATTCTTTATGGAGTTATTTTGTTGGTTTTAAAATTATAATATGGAGGACTACTAAAAATCAAACTCAAATACTAGTTATAATTGTGTGAAACTTATTATAAAGATGGTACTACATGAGCTACAGATAAAGATTATATTATTTGCTTACTAATCTTTATTGATGAAATAACAAATTCTATTATTATCGAATTTTAATATAGAGTGATTATGGTCGTTTTGACTCTTATGTAATCATTATATGAATAGAGGGTAATGAATGTTGTTTATCTAAAAATAATTATTATATATAAAAATTAAACCTTAATTAATTTGTTTAAGGTATTTTAGGATAATTTATCATCTGAGTCCTAAATGTTTAAGTAAATAACTTTAATATTTGAAAGAAGAAATTTCAGATTTAGCTATATATCAATTCAATGTATAGAAAAGTGTGATAAGTATATACTATTACATAATTTAACTTAATAACAAATTATTTTTTAAACTTTATAACTTAATATCAAATCAATAAAAAAATATATAACTTAATACTAAATTAGTTTTAAGTATTCTAATTTACATAATAAAATAGTTCTACGAATTAATTGAATTACATTATTCAGGAATTGAGATTTAATAAAAATTAGTAAACATATATACCATACGAAATACAATAACAATTATATTTACTATGCAAATATATCATCCTCTCCTTCTCCCAAACATAGCTTTCAAAATGCATTCGGAAAATATTGTGCATACTAAATATTATATATTAATATTATTATCATATTAAACTGACACATAAACATGAAAAATAAAAGAATTAATTAGAAAATAGTCAAAAATAATAAAATAAACATACACATAAACATAAACTCATATATAAGAAAGAAACACATATTTAAAGAGTCGTCTCATTTTTTTTTATTCAAAACTATAGAACCAAAATTATGTTTCATAAAATTCCATAAAAATATCGTTTCATTTAGAAATCCAAATAAACTTATGTTTATATTATTTGCCTTGAATTGTATAGTTTTTATTTAATATACAAAGGATTTAGTTATATGTTTTTACAATCACCCTAAAACTTTTTCTAGATATAGGTCTATTCCAATAAAAAATATTAGGACACTTTTAAAAATGAAAAATATAACTTGGGAAAGTTATTTTATACAAATTTGTAGAGATTTTTTTTTAATGGTTAAGGGTGACAACTAATCCATTTTATCCAGGTTCATCATGGTAAAGTGGGTTCCAAAATTTTCGTATGTCTTTTTAAATTAATGTTTTTATTATATATATATATATATATATATATATATATATATATATTAAAAGCACACACTACTATGATGAAAGTTAAAAAATAATATAGTAAATCCAACTTATTAAGTTGATTGTATACAAACTTTCGTATAATTTGCAAAATCGTTAAAAGTTTTATTTTGTATGAGATATAAGAATCATCATAGAAAATCTTATTTATTATGACAATTTTGATATCTTTAACATATATTTTAGATATCACTTTTTTATGATAATTTTTTCAAGAACTGACATACAAAGCATAATTTATTACAATCATGACTATCACAATCATTATAGTAAGTCAGTCTTTTATGAGGATTATTGTAATAATTGTCATATTGTAAATTAGGGTTTAGGTGTTGGGTAAAATCACTCATAATACTAATGTCTATTAATAATTCTTATTTCTTTTGTTATTTTTTCTTTGTAATAGAATTTAAATTATGACTCTGATATTTTTATTTTTTAAAAAGAAAAGAGAAAGTTATAATGATGATGAATATATAAATTAATTATTATTCTATAACTTTTATTACTTAATAGGTGACGTGTTAATAAATTTAAAATTTAAATTTAAATATAGTATATATCAATATATTAAGATAGTTAGTAGATTACTAGAAAGTTCGGTGGAGTAAATAACATTAAATGACTAAAACCAACTTTGATTTGTGTATAATCTAGTGACAAATTCTGAAAGATTATATATATAAAGTTTAAAGACAACTTTTATTAAAATTTAAATAAGTTTAGTGTTTAGGATTTAAGTTTAAATAAATTTTATTCTTAAAAAATATTATTAATTTCTCCTTACATGCAAATTTTCACTAAAACCCCTGACCACGTCTCCTCTGTCATCACCTTCTTTGTCTTTTCTTGTGCATTCTAAGACTCTGTTTTGAAGCTAAATAATAAGTGGGAACATATGTCAAATATATAGTATTTTTTAATAATAATATCTTATTTTAATGAATTAAAATTCAAATTTATACCAATTTTAATTTTATATATTTATTTAAGTATATATTATTTATATTTAGTGTTTAGTTTATAATTTGAATTAAAACAATATTAGAGAAGTAGTATAAATTTTAGTTTTACACACAAAAATAATTATATTGTGTAATAATTATTTTAAGTGGATAAATCATTTATCTCAATTATTTTTGTTACTAATATTTTAAAATATAATTAAAAATTAAAAAAAATTGTTATTATTATCAATAATAAGGTGTGAAAAGTTGACCAAAACAGATTGGTACCTTTGTTGAAGTTTCTGTCCGGCTAAGTTGTATTGTTGTTGGGTTTGAACCGACCAATGTTGTCATCTCTTTGAAACAAAAATTCTATGCGTGAAACCAAAGTCATGCACTAAACACGGTTTCATGAGAAACACTGTCTGCAACAGTAATATCACTCATTGACACATCTTGTTCTTGAATGGCTTTGACAAGTGTCTTTACTTCTTTGAGTGCTATTTGTTAAACAAAAGGGTTCTCTTGCTTTCTCGCTCCAAGCTTCTAATTTTCTACAAAATTTTTGTTGGAGAAACTAGTGGTATCCACTTTAGATGCAATGTTAAATTAAGAAACTGAATTATCTTCTTATCTTCTACAAGTGAGGAATATTCATTACATAAGTGAAAATAAAAAGTTAATACATTATGATAAATTAAGTGATCATCACCCTTTTCAATATACAATTCATTGCTTTGGTGAAAGATATTCACTCGAGTTATGTATGATTTTTTGAGCGAGGTAAACCAGCTTTAGAGACTAAGGCTTTAATTCTAATTACACCAAAAAAATATTTTTAAACTTAAAATAATTTATTCTTCGTGTACTACTCAAAGTTATACACATTTTAATTCAATCAAATTCAAAGTACTTACATTCTAATATACTTCAGATATTTCACTATTAACTTTCTAGCAAGCACACCATTGTCATTAGTAGTTTTATAAATAAATAAGAGGGTTGAATCCATAGGAATTTGGGATAATACTAAGAATTACACTATTAATCTTAAAATAAATGATAAAGCATGAAATGATATTAAATAACAAGAACTTAAAAGAAAAATTAAAATTAAAACACTACATTGTTTTTAATATTTTTTAAATCAGAAGACTAGTCAAAGACAAATATATAATATATAATGAATATTACTATAATTATACTATCACCTTATTATCTTGTTCCATTAAGCTTCTTAATTAAATTTGTTTCCTCTTAATTGTCATCAATTGTTGTATTGAAAAGTTATACTCCATTCTCTTAAAATAAATTAAGTATATATCATTACTGAATTACACTTTCTTGTCAACTCAATAAAATAAACTTACATTAAGTTTAAACATTTAAGATCATCAATATGTCATTCTATATTCCCAAACAATATTAATTGTCTTATCTTAAGTCAAAATTTAAAAGAATTTTCAACCTATTATTGGTAAAGAGAAATATAGAATTGTTTAAACGTAACCAAATTATACCAGAGAGTTTAGTGAATACATCTAATTCCAAAAAAATGAGACTTTAACTACTCATGGTGTTGAATAACATGGAAAACAAAACGATAAAGAAGAAAGAAATGGAGGTGGAAGGCATGGAGGGAGCCTTCAATTGATGGATGCCCGATCCCACTTTTTTTCCTCTTTCTTTCTTCGTAAACTAAGACTTGTTAGGCAAAGTTTGTAAGCATTGTTTCATAACTCGTTGGGAAGAATTAGTTCTCGTTGTATGAGGCTCGATGTTGAAAATATGTTACTCTCTACTCCATGTTTTGGCTAAGAAAGGAAGAGGTTAGCTAACCCATAGCCATTTTAGCCAAACAAAGAATCATGTTGGTTAATTAGTTTTACTCTTCCATGTTTCTTTTTTTTCTTCTAACTTTTCTTCTTCATTAAATCATACTAAAAGAGTTTAAAATGTTAGATGTATCAATTAAAAAGTATATTTAAGCTTTCTTTTCATGTAAATGTAAAAACTAAAAAATATATATGAAAATCATCTAAATAAATATTAAAAAATAAATATTATGCTTAATTAGAATACTTATCACCCACATATCAAACATTAAAATACCATAAAAAATACTCAATTAAAACTAATAGATGTTACTAAACTAAAAAAACTTACATAAACTAAATTAATCATAATTCACATACAGTTATGAACAATTAATAACATGTATTCTTCACCAATAATATTTATCACATATAACAAAAATAATCATTTAATCAATCAAATCTCAATTCAACAATAAATAGTAAATAGTTTGAACATCAATATCTTTGTTAGAACACAACAAACATAGATTAACACTAAATAGACTAACAAGAAAAAAAGGAAAGACAACCAGGAATACATATAATAATTTTGAATTATTATAAACAATTAGCTAATAATCCAGTAACTATGGATGACAATGCAAGTTGGGTTGGCCCGTCCCACATAGTGAACGCAAACTATTTTTCTGTTCTGCCCCGCATAAGAGACAACCCGCGTACAATTTTGTTTTTTAAGAATTTCAATGAAAATGTTTGTTTGTTAATGAAGGGTTAAATATAAAAAAATTCAATTAAAATATTTTTTCTTTTTGCATTGCTACTGAAAAATTGAATAATAAAATTCAATAGTTATAAAAAAAATTGAATATAAATAGATTATAATTGAATAAAAATTTGAACCTACGTTTACTACTGTGAAACATCAATATTCTTTTCTTTCATTTCAAACATTGACAAACTTCAATAATTCAATTAAGATGAAACATCCAACATCAACATTCTCCCATTTCGTAACATACTCAAACATCAAAAACAACTGTACCACTACATTAAACATAGTCAATTCAAAAACATTAATAATATTTCATTTCAATAACATTTGATGCATGTTATTATATTCTTCATCCATTCCAATCCAATTTGCAAATTAAGATCTTGTCGGAAAATATAGAATAAACATGTAATTAAAATTAATAGTTCAACCAATATGGTCATCGTACAAAATAAATAGTTATCATATAAAATAAAATATGATTATACTCCTACAATAAATTACTGTTAAAAAGAAATGATGGTTGAATTAGTTTAGTCCAACTTGGCCTTTTTTGTCTTACATTTTAATGTATTCAAACTGCAGCAAAAGGGCTATTTTGTTTTGATAAGCAATGATCGAACAAGGTCAGGTTTTCAGTTTAATTGTCTACATTAAAATTAATGATTCAAGCAATATGGTCATTGTAGAAAATAAAAGGTCATGTACAAACTCCAGTCCATCACATTGGTTAGTTATTTATATGTTTATTCAAAGTAATTTGTTATTGTATATGTTTAGTAGGCAATGTACTAATTTTTTAATTTTATACATTACTAATAGGGTCTACTAGTAAAAGAAAAAGAGACCCTACTAAATGTCTCACAATATGAAGTAATTATTGGTCAACCTATTGCTACTTATCGAGCTACATTAAGTAATTATTTGGAGACATTAGCTAGGAATGCACACCTTGCTCCTTTGACTTTTACTACTTTATTAAGGAAATAATAATTGTCAAATTATACGCAATTATTTGTATGTAATTATTGTACGTTATTGTACGCAATTATATGTAATTAAATTTAATAATGATAGAATCTCATGATTAGTGGGTGAATCCCTGCATAATTATATTGATTAGAGGGAATACACTTGTATATATTTATTGTACATGTAGTTACGTAAAATAAATATTTTTTCATTTTTTTTTTACCATCTTCTTACATAATTTTCTTATATACGTACTTGGAAAGAACTAAAAAAGATCATTGGGATGACATGTGAAAAACAGTCTTGGTACTTCACTAACTTTTTATCTTTAATTATATATATAATACTTAAATTCTAATATTTATTAATTGATGAGATGTAGTCAAAATTTGATATTGAAGAACCTGCTTTGATATTGAAGAACATGCCGGAAAGTGGGTTTTAGGAAGCATATGCTCAAGTTGGAGGAACCATAAATGTCGATTGAAGGCAAAATATGTTTTCCAAATATGACATATGATTACAACTTAAAGAATTGTCCATTGAATATTCCTCTTTATCAGTGGAAAATTCTTGTTAAATTTTGAAAATCTGACGCTAAGGTCATTTTATATATCTATATTTTGTTATATGATTATTTATACTTATACTTTGGTTGATTATCTTTATCTTTACTATATTTCAGTACAATAGAATAAAGGTTATTAGTGTAATTTATTATAAGATCATAGTTTTATATGTCTATTTTATATGTTTATTTTGTTTCATTATTTTTTCATCTAACACAAGTAATGAAATCAAGGATGTTCAAAGGAAACAAATTGGAAAAAGATAACGAAACCAAAGCTTCATTTTGATGGGACGAATTTAAGTTTTATGATTAGGTAACCAGATTTTTTTTGTATATTCTTTATTACAAATGATGAAGATGGTACCATCTATTTGTTTTCATATGTTGAAAAACACCTATTCATATTTAGTGGTTGTGGAAAATATGCAGATAGTAATAATGAGGTTTACTACAATGATCTTTACATATTAAATATAGGTAAATATAGGTAATTTTCTCATATCAGAATGCCAGATAAGTTAGTTCCCTATATGATTTATTCCCCTTGATATTTAAATGAGACCTCAAATAGGTGAGGTGATGGTGAAAAAATTGACTAGTGTTTTCAAATTTGTTGATTATTTTTTAGAGAACATATTTGAACTTGACATAATCGTATATCTAAACATTTTTATTGTTCCGGTTGTTGCAGACATGTCCAGAGAAGTAGAACACCAATGAACCCTCTGACTGACACTCATCCACTAGTCACTTTAAGGAATCCAATATATTCTTTTTTGTTGGAATTAAATTGGGTTCCTTCTTTTCTTATGAAATTTATAAGTTCTGGAATAAAATTAATCTCTATCTTTCACAATACTACTAAAACTCACACTTCTATTATTGCTCAACACTCATAGAACATGGAAAGTTCAAGATCTTATGAAAGTAGATATGCTGAGATATTACTTGTTAATGAGAACAAGAACCTGCCTATTCATTGAAAAATTTGTTTTAACAAAATTTCAGGCAATAAAATAACACTAAGGTTTTCAATACATATATATAATTATTTTTCTACTTCAATTTTCTATGCATTCAAGGAAAAAGGAAGCATAAAAGTAAATAAAATTGAAAAGGATGTGGATTATATAAAATTCATATACTAATAAGAAAAGAGCCGAAGATACCTAGGAGCACACGTATCACTACAAGAAAATCATGAAATAGAAACCAAATCTTAGAGACCAAAATAATTAGTTACAATAGAGACCATTTTAGAAACTAAAAGAAAAATTGGTTTCTAAATTAGTTTCTATTATTTTCTATTATAGTTAAATAGTTTCTAAATTGATATCTAATTAGCAACCAAGATTTTTGCTACCAAATTTAGAAACTAAATAATTGGTAGTTAAAACCTTAGTTGCTAATTAGATACCAATTTAGAAACTATTTAACAATAATAGAAAATAATAGAAACTAATTTAGAAACCAAATTTCTTTTTAGTTTCTAAAATGGTCTCTAATTTAGTTACTATTGCAACTAATTATTTTGGTTTCTACAAATTGGTTTCTATTTCATGATTTTCTTGTAGTGTATATACTCATTTGAGAATTTAAATTTATTCAACAGAAAATCTTTGGTAACATTTTTATGATATTACTTTTTTATTAAAAAATATTACTAAAGATTTTAAGTAACATTTTTATAATGTTAAAAAATATAACTAAAAAAATTTAATAACATTTTTAAAATGTTACTTATTAAAAAAGTTACTAAAACTTTTTAGCAACATTTTAATAATGTTATTGTTTTATTAAAAAGCATTACTAAAAAATTTAACAATATTTTTAAAATGTCACTTTTTTTATTAAAAGAAGTTATTGAAAATAATTAGTAATATTTTTATAATGTTATTTTTTTCAAAATAAATATTACTAAAATTTAATTGTTTATTGTCGATAAAAAAAATATTTTTAAAATGTTACTCCTATATTAAGAAAAAATTACTAAAGATTTGTAGTAACATTTATAGTGTTATTTTTTATTAAATAAACATTACTTAAAAGATTTGGTAATATTTTAAAATATTACCTTTTTATTAAATATATGTCACAAAAAATATTTAGTGACACTTATATATATATATATATATATATATGTATCTATTGAAATGTAAAAATGTTACTAAAAATCTTTAGTTACATGAATATAACATTTGATAAAACGTTACTAAATCTTATTTAGTAATATTTTTTTCATATTACTAATTATTATATATGTAGTAGTGACATACAACCAGACAACATTAAAGAGAGACAAAAAAATTAACATACATATTGTATGTTTTTGTGACCACACTCTATATAAACCGAGTTGTGCATTTCATGCAAACCATGCCTAGCTCCCCATACAAATCACGCCTCCTCATACAAACCACTCCTCCTTCCCCGTATAATACAAGTCATGCCTCCCTCCCTATACAAATCACACAACATTAAAGAGAGACATGAATTAACATATAAATGGTATGTTTCTGTGACTTCATTTTATATAAACCGAATTGTGCATTTCATACAAATCACACTTTTGTCCCCATACAAAACAACACATCCTCATAGAAAGGGAAAAAAAATGAAAAGTTCCCTTTTATGGTATCTTATGTTTGTTTCGTCTAGGATTATGATTCCTCATTCGGTGTTGGAAAAAAAATTAAGGCAACACTAGGATACTAAATTGGAATGTTGATAAAATGTGCTAAAAACGTGTGAGAAAATTCGATTGTGGTGTCATGGGTGGATTTTGTTGAATTAAATCAAGTTTTAAGTTGAATTGAATTTAATTGAGGTTAGTATCATTTAGTATTTGATTGAGGTTAATATCTTATAATATGTATGCTCTAATGAAAGAAATAAAAAATAACTTCAAAATCTAAAACAAAGTTAGAAATTTTATATTTTAGAGAAATAAAATGTTTTAGAAAAAAAAAAATTATTTCATATTATATATTACATTTATAACTTTTTAATAATACATATTTATTATTCATTTAACTTAAAATTTATCTTTTAAACTTCTGAAATATGTCCTTGTATTAATAATCACCGAACAATATTTACATATTACTTTTTAACATTATAAATATATTTAATTTAGATAATTAATTAAAAACAAATTTTAATACAATCTTTTTATGCAAAAAATATAATATAATTCATAATACATGAAAAAAAAAGATACAATCTTTCACTATTCATAACATACCTTTTTCTTTCACGATGTCTATGCAGTTTCCTTTCAACTGCATTCATTTATGTGCCTCCCGATTGCATAGTCTTTATAGTATACAACCATATTCAATTCATCTATAATTTTCATGTTTCAATATGAAAACTAGGGTTAAATTTAATCTAACCTCACATTTGATTACATTGAAAAACTTAAAAAATTAATTTATCACAGTTTAGAATAAAGAAATAATTAAATCATAGACACGATAACAGAAAATAAATTCCACTTAGTGATCCTATTTATATGTTTTGTAATCAATACTCGAATATCAAACTGGTTTAATCAAAATAATAATAAAAACGGAAAACAATTGTTAAACTAGTCAAACCCTTATTTAATATATTAAAGAACAATGAAAAGGATTTAGTAGTTTCTAATTAATTAGTATCAATGGCTCCCTTTAATATATATAAGATCTTCAAAGTTTCAAGCAAACAAATTGAACTATTTTTTAAAAGTATAACAAAAAATATTATACATTAGTAAGTCAGAAATTAGGCGTAATTTGGTGGGTAAATAAAAAAGTGAGAATTGTGCAATTCTATAAACAAATGTCGACTAAATGTTGGTTTTGTCTTGGCCACACTTCTTTGACTTCTCTCCCAACAATTCAAGTTTACACGAACAATAAAAGTGGTTAGAATTATCGATACCTTATAAATGTCGGAAACCATTTTGTATTCACAAACGTAACACTCAAGATATTAGAAGTAAAAAACATATATTTAATGACATTTAATACCAATTGAATTTAATTAAAATACTAACCCTATCCTTCAATTACATTTAGTGTGTATTTAGATTCAGTTCAAAAATTGGTTTTAGTTGAACTCAACTCCAGTTCAACAAAAACAACTCATTCTATCTTTTTAAGTCAATTAAAATTTAAGATAAATATTATTTAGAAATTTTTTATTATTTTTAAATATATCAAACATATTAACACAGTGTTTATAAAAAAATCATTAGAATATTCTAACTGAATTTCAAAACCATCCCTTGTTAGTAGAGTTTGTTTTGAGCTTGATTACTTAAAATTGTTATTTTATCCCATATAATATAATTTTAATCTTGGTAAGGTAAAAACTATTTTTTAATATTTTAATAAAAATGATATTATTATTTTATTATGACATAACACCAGGTAATTGTTTGTTACCGAGAGTTAAATTATTATGGATTAATCTATGATAATTTAAAAGATCTTTTAACTTTAGGAATACAAATTATTTATTTATCTATAGTAACTTTAAGAATCAAGATATAGATTTTTGTTTAGTTTCTAAAGATGAAAGCAAAAAAAGTTGTACCTAAGTAAGAGCAAAATTTCTTTATTTTGCATGAACAAAACAACAATTTTAAATTTAGAAAAGATAAACAAAAAATGTTATGGAAATTAAAATAAAAACTTGCACTAAACACATACATTAGCATTATAATACTAGGAAGAACATAAACAGGAAAGTGCAGTAGAGTAAGATCTTAAGTGCAAATGTATCCTTTTGGTTTTTCCACTTAGGAAACTGCAGTGGAATGAGACGTAAGCTTTCAATTTAACCCAACCTTTGAATTTTCTCTTCTGAACCGAACCAGATCATATAAAAGAGAATTAGCGACAGACCCAGAATCACGGTAACAAGGGTATGCAGAACAGAATCCCTTGGTTCTAAGCAACCAACCCAAACACAAGTCGCTGACATGTTCTTTTCTCTCCAAGTATTTTTTTTTTCTCTTCCGAATAATTAGGTAGCACTTCACCCTCTGCTGAATCGGATGCGCATGTGAAAAACATCTTCCAGAGTTTGCACGTACATCTTTATCCCTGCGGGTGTAAAGTCCCATTCCTGTGAAAATTTTCAAAGTTAAAATCAGAGTTGCATGACCCTCCCCTGTTTTCATTTCCTCTGTTTTGCTTCAAAAGGAGTGAATTCACCCCCTCAATGAGATTTGCGTGAAAAACCCACTTCCCTTCCTGTGATTATGGATTCTCTGAAAGGTTTACTTCACCGGAAATGAATCCTTTTGCGGAGTATTTTCGGAATTTTCTCTCTAGGCTTTTGAATACTCTGTTTTGGGTATTCACCAAAGTCTTCATGAGGTATTGAATTTTCAATTTTAGAATTTGAATTCTACCAACAGTTCCATAATTTATATATAAACTAGCCATTTTATTTAAACTCTCAAACTCTCTCTCTCTCTTTCTTTTCTCTTTCTTTTTTTGGTTTCAGATTCTATTGTTTTGATTCTTCTGAAGCAATGAAACCGCTTTGTTCTTCTGAGTTTTCATGTGACAATGAGCAAGCTGAGTCAATTCATTCCAAGTCTGAAAATTTTGGGACTCTAGCTGATGCTCTCTCACGTGAAAGTGATCAAAACTATTCCAATGTTTGCCAGGGAGGAACAAAGTCCAATGAAAAATGTTGTTCTGAAACTGTTCGTGACAGTCATAATTTTGGGCCGGAAGAAGAGGAAACGACAAAGTTGGTTTTTAAATTTGAATATCAAAAGTGGAATTGCAATTATGATGAAGAATTGAGAGGAGGGTATGATGAAAGTATTGATTTTGTGAACGGGGGTGATGCTGTTTCTGCCAGCACCACCAATAAGTATGAGTTCATGTCAGGCAAGAGTTTCAGACACTTCTTGGATGAACCTCAGGCTGGAAATTTCACCGTCAAAGAATGTTTTGTTCATTCCAACGATGCTTTTAAATTGGAAAATCAAGTTAGCTATGATTTTGGGTTCTTGTCAAGGAAGAATATTAGGGCAGAAAATTGTGAAGAAGGGATTAGTGAAGAAAATCTTGACAATTTCACAGAAAAGAAACTCAAACCTGAGGAGTCTATAGAGCATACTGTCGAGCCAATTGTTCACAACTTTCTTTCCGAAGATGATTTTATTTGTTCAAGTTCCAACTCAGATTCTATTATCAGTTCTTTTGGGGAGGGGTTTTTGTCAGACACAGATTTTGGAAACATTTTGAAGTTTGAGACAATGGGTAGCAATGCAGAAGAAAATGCAGTTCTAACAGAAGAGGATTTGGAATTTGGGGATGAGAAAAGCTATGAGAATTTGGATGTTGGATATGAGCCTGATGATTGCACTGAGGAGGATGAAGATATAATGGATGAGCTTGGAAAGTTGGAAGAAGAATGTAGGTTAGAGAAGTCTTCAGGAAAAAGTTTTGAAAATAAAAATATCAATTCCAAGCCACAACAATCTACCAAGCCTCATTCACAAACTTTAACAACTATTGATCTTGAGGATTCCAACCGGTTTGACACACTGTGGGAACATCAAGATTTGATAGAACAGTTGAAGATGGAATTGAAGAAGGTCAGAGCCACTGGTCTGCCTACAATCCTTGAGGATTCTGAGTCTCCAAGGATAATGGAAGACTTAAAGCCATGGAAAATTGATGAAAAATTACAGCATGGCAGCACCACAAATGAGCTTCCAAAATTCTACAGGAGTTACAGAGAACGAATGCGAAAATTCGATATCTTGAATTACCAAAAGATGTATGCTATAGGTCAGTATTTTTTGCATCGGTTACCTGAACTTTGATTTTCTTTTCTGCAGCTATTTTTCCTTTTTTTAAATTGTTCTTTACTTGTTTGTTCAAAGTTAGAGTTCTTAGTGGATGAACAATTTCATTTAATTTAGATGGTCATCGAGACCTACCTCATCTAAATCATTAAAGTAGATGTAAGGACCCGTTCAATCTGGTTAGCTGGGCACCAGGAGAGCATGAATTACTCTTGAGTGAATAACTACACAACTGAGCCTTCCTTTCTCTTTTTCTTTTTCTGGTTGGTTTTCTTTATAGCAGGAATACTCCCCTTTAAATATAGTTTTCATATATTCTTGCACTTTAGTTTTCTTTATTTTGTTATTGCAAGGAAGAAATGTTGGATTTGGGTAGGTATTGAGGAAATGGACATTTGTTTATGCCACGTGATCTGGGTCTGCTTCGCACCTATTAATGCTATTGCAGAATATCCAGCGGCCATGATCCTAGAACTTTACACTTTCCCCAAAAAGAGAGCCATATGAGTGTTAGGACTCTTCCTTGTTTAATAGCTCTATTAAGTATGTAACAATTTTTTATTCTCATAAAGCTACCACCTCCTTTACATTTATAACTAAGTGATCACATCTACAAGATTTGTAAACATGAAATATGCAATTACTATTTTTCTGCCTAACAATTGGACATATCGTTATTGCGGACAACTTCTTCCTAATTTCCAAAAGAAACTAGTCCCTACAATGATCTAGCACTGATTGTAATGTACCAACCAATGTTTCCATGGACTTTTGTTTCTTATCTCTTTCTGTAAACAACTCTTGCTATGCAAGACAAGTTAGGAAAGGCATCCTCAAGGAAAGTTATGTTACATTTTTATAATCTTCATTACCCTTTGCATTAAGCTTAATAATGAAGATTCCAATCATAGTCACAGCACATTCCTTAAGTTTCTTGGAAATTGTAGGTGTTTTGCAGTCAAAGGACCCACTCCAATCATTTTCAACCAGTAAGAACACTTCACCAGCATTCACAAACATTCTTCCACGCGGCTTTCGCCTTTCTAGACGAAAACAAATAGAAGCTGACCCAATGAAGAAGTTCATAAGAGAATTATACAGTGACTTGGAAATGGTGTATGTGGGGCAGTTGTGCCTTTCTTGGGAATTCCTTCAGTGGGAATACGAGAAGGCCTTGAAGCTATGGGAATCTGACCAATACGGGTTACTAAGATTCAATGAAGTAGCAGGGGAGTTTCAACAATTCCAAGTGCTTCTTCAAAGGTTTATAGAGAATGAACCTTTCCTCCAAGGTCCACGAGTTGAAAACTATGCCAGGAATCGTTGTGCAATGCGGAATCTTCTTCAAGTTCCAGTAATAAAAGGTAATAACTTTTTAATTAGAATGTGAAGTAGTGTCTTTATTGAAAATGGAATTTGGTGGTTACCTTTTTTCATGCCCACTTTCTTATGTGGGGGACCATATAAAGTTTCATGGATGCGACAAAAAAGTTCCTCATGGTTATAGAATCTTAATTGGATGCAGAGGACAACGCCAAGGATAAAAGGAAATTCAGTAAAAGAGAGGAAGATAAAGATGCAATCACAAGTGACATGCTAGTGGAGATTTTGGAAGAATCCATCAGAACAATTTGGCGTTTTATAAGAGCTGATAAAGATGCATCTAGCTTGGCTCTTAAAGGTCTAAAAGAAAATGAAGTACAGCTCCAAGACCCTTCAAATTCAGAGCTTTTGGTGGAGATTCGAACAGATCTTCAAAAGGTAACTAAAGTTTCAATAGTCACTTTCTTAATGTCAAATGTAATAATCTTTCTTCTTTAAAAAGTGTTGTGTTGTGAGTGTTGGCTATTGTGTTTGCATTTTTTGCAGAAGGAGAAGAGATTGAGAGAGCTTTTGAGGAGTGGAAGCTGCATACTGAAGAAATTCCAAAAGCATAATGAAGATGAGGCAGATCAAGTGCTTTACTTTTTCTCTCAAGTGGACATGAAATTGGTTTTGAGAGTGTTGAACATGTCAAGGATAACGACAGATCAACTGGCATGGTGCCGTAGTAAATTAAACAAGATCACTTTTATAAACAGACGGATACATGTAGAACCATCATTGTTACTTTTCCCTAGTTCATAGTTTATTTCACATTTAGAATCTCATTATTGAAGTAGTAAATATTTTTTGCATATAACTTCAAGGTTCTCTATAATGGAATTCTTCAATTGATCGTTATCTAATAATTAACATGTTATGTTATAAGTCCACATTCATTTTTTTTTGTTAAACTTAGATAACATTACTTTATCACAATAAAAATGGAATAAACGTAAACCTATTTCATAGATTTTTTCTATATAATTCTCATGTTACTTTAACATAAAATACTTTTGTTTTGATAAGATTTTTATTTTTAATACAAATTTAAACATATATTTTTTATACTATTGATTCGTATAAATTTTTCTTTTTTATAATGTGAGTTGTTGTTATCTTCAATCCACTCATACTGTTTGATTTAATGTTTTAGACACAATTTTTGTTTTAATAAAGTATCTTAGTAGATTTTCTAATCAACGAAAAATATATAGATATTTATATTTAAATGGTACCAATTTACAGTAGTATTTCAAAATTTTGTGTATCCTTCTTTAATCATTTCTAAAACTACTTGCTAAATAGTTTCTTAGACAATGAGTATATTTTTGACATTTTGATAAGTAAAGGGACTAGGATGTATATGAATTAATATTACTTATAAATGTATCAAAACAAGTCGTGATTGAAGTTAAAAATAGAGTTTACTAATTGAGTTCACAAAAAAAAAAAAAAGAGACATGTTCATTTAAAATTTGTATAAGGCATTCACCTAGAAGGAGTGTTGTTGCATTCACACAAATGTAAAAGAAATATTAGAAGAATAAATTGCATCAAAGGTATGAACACATGGATTAAAGATATGCTAAAAAGATAAATCGTATCTAAAGTCTATCTTAGATAATTGGTTGT
Source organism: Phaseolus vulgaris (assembly GCF_051622355.1). Taxonomy (NCBI): domain Eukaryota; kingdom Viridiplantae; phylum Streptophyta; class Magnoliopsida; order Fabales; family Fabaceae; genus Phaseolus; species Phaseolus vulgaris. The sequence goes on from NC_143505.1 coordinate 3,711,656, forward strand.
GCTCCCGTGGATATAAGAAACATGTTAATATAAAAATTTATTAGAAGTTTGTCTATATAAAAATGAAAGATATTTTTTAAAAGCAAAACCGTGACAAAAATATCAACAAGATACATAGTACCTCATGTAATAATTCATCATGACTATATTATATTAATGATCTTGAAATAACAACATTACATCATTTGTAGGAAAAATAACTTTCGAGTGAATCAAGATAAAATATTTTTTATATTAATCTTACTAATTTTTTTTTAAGAACCAAACCCTAAAAAATAAAAATATTAAAATAAAAAATATTAAAAAAAATCATTAAATATAAATCAATTTTAGAGACAAAAATAATTAGTTACTATATTAACTAAATTAGATATTATTTTAGAGATTAAAAAAATTATTGATATATAAAATAATTTTTATTATTAATAAAAATTATAAAATAATTTATAAATTGGTATATAATAATTTTAGTTATCAATAAAACATACTATTCTATTAGTATTAAAGAAATATTACATAGACTTCCACCAGACAAATTACACAACTATCTACATTACCAAAACGCATGAAATTCATCGCATTAAAATGTTTAATTATATTTAATTATCCTTAAAAGTAGAATTTAATTTATATTTTTTTAAATAAAATTTCTAAAAACATAATTATTTTCTTAGAAATAATATTCTGTACCAAAATAATATTCGTTAATTGCCTAAGTAAATAAAACATGGGCCAAACATTTTCTTTCCGAATCTAATGAGCCTACTAATAGATGGACCGAGTAATGATTTGGACCGGGCTTTGTTAAAAGAGACCAACCCAACAACAATAAGGACAATGAATTAGATGTAGGGTTTGGAGAGGCCTCCATTTATAAAACATCTACACACGCATTCGTAACCCTAGTTTGTGTCCTCTAGGTTTTACTTCCATTACCCACAAAAATGGTGCAGAGGCTCACTTATCGCAAGCGCCACAGCTATGCCACCAAATCGAATCAGCATAGGGTTGTCAAGACCCCTGGTATGTGTCCTCTTTTATTACTTTCTCTAAAAAAATTTCCAATTTGTGTATTTTGTTCTTATATCAATTGTGTTCCCTGATTTGTTGTCAAAATTTGGTTTTGTTATTGCTGTTTGGTGTTCTAACAAATGGCTATGCTTCAGGTGGGAAGTTGGTGTACCAGACCACTAAGAAGAGGGCTAGTGGACCCAAGTGCCCTGTCACTGGGAAGAGGATCCAAGGGGTATGTAGTGTATTCTATTTATGTTTTTTTTTTCTTATTCCCTTTGAAGAGTAATGAACTGTTCTTCATTGTCAATAATTTTAATTATAAGCTTGGAAAATGATACGTAGAGAGATCTGACGTATTGATAAAATTAGTGGACGCCCCCAAAGAGTCATGCTTTGTATGCTGTGGATAAATTTGTTTATGCTGTGTCCTGTTATATAGTTTAGTGGAAATCTTTAAGGGTTGTTATTTATTTTTCCTGCCATTTGGTGGGGTGCCTATTGTTTGTAGAATTGTGTCTTTTTGGTTCGGGTATGTGTTGTGTCCAATGTGTATGAATTGGTTATGGGGTATTGAGGGAGTGGTTGTGGGAATGAGTTTGAGCTGTTTTTAAAGATTTATATCAGTTATCTGATTGAAATGAGTTGCTTTTGGTTTCATGAGGAGTCTTGGATGCTTTAATTTTCGTGTGCTTTTGGTGTTTGTTGGCGACGTTAATTCCTGCCGCGTATTACTTCTCGCAGGCCTTAATTTCATTGTAATTTTCGTTCTAAAATATCATCATCTCCTTTTTCCTTGATGTTCTTTTGTTCAAACCTACACTCTTTACCCATCATGTCCCAATACGATGTTTTCATGTTCATTTGTTAATGTGTCGTTATTTCCCTTTTTTTTACTAAGTGGCTCTTTGAAAGAGCTTGTTTTAGCCTTCAAAAGTGGTTTACAACATTTCCACAATTTGTTTTTTTTTTCAATAAGCTTCATGGAGAAGCTTAATAAAATACGCTGTTTTTGGATTATTTCAGTAGTTTTACCATCAATCTTTTGAATCAGACCATTTAAATGATTTAATATGAACTCGGATAGCTTATTATAGTGTATTTTATGGAGGGTTTGTCTTATGATATGTTCATAACCTGTTTTGAGTTTATTCGATTAAGCTCTCTAGGATAACTTGTGAAAGCAATTTGTACACAAAAACTTACATGATAAAGATTTATGGTTACATGATAAGCACATATGTTTACATGGTAAACACTTACAGTGTGTTTGAATAAACAATTTTATTCATTTTTTGTCATGTAAGTGCTGATCTTCAAGTTATTTCTAATAATGAGAGGAAATAGACTTGAATTGTCTGGTATAAATTGTAATTATTGGAATAAACTGAAAATTGTGTTTGAACTTATTGGTTATAAATTTTTTTACACAAGCTTTCCTAATCATTTACACAAGTGTTAAATGTCAAATTAAAGTAAACTGTAAATACACATTTCGTTATTTGATAAGTGCTTACTCAACTAGATTTCCTTGAGTAACAGAAGTGTTTAATCCTACCAAGTTATCAGCAATATGTGCCTTCTACTCTCCTAATTCTCTGATCCTGAGTTATATGCAGATCCCGCACTTGAGACCAGCTGAATACAAGAGATCTAGATTGTCTAGAAACCGCAGGACAGTTAACCGAGCCTATGGAGGTGTTTTATCTGGAGGAGCTGTTAGAGAAAGGTATATTGCTCATCTTTTGATCATTATTTTTTGTTTTTTGTTTGCTGAGTTAAATTTAACATCTATTTAAACTTGGTATAGGATTATTCGAGCTTTCCTTGTTGAAGAACAGAAAATTGTGAAAAAGGTATTGAAGATCCAGAAGACAAAAGAAAAGCAGGCAGCAAAGAATTAAGTTGATGAGTGATTCATGAAATATCTTGTCGTTAAGAATTGTGCTAAAGAATTTTGACTTTGAATGGTGTTAACCATGAATGTGGAACTTAATTTGAAATTGATTTTATGATTCTTGTGTCTTTTTGGTAGCTTATATCATAATATGAAATAATTTTAATGTTTTTAAGTTGGTACTTGGTAGTTTAATGGAAATTCGATATAATTTTAAGTGTGGGATTATGATTTCAAGAAGAGAAAATTCGAGACTATATTTTGGTTGTTTGTGTCTTTAGTAGTTATTTAAATAAAAAATAAAGAAATTAATTTCAAATATTTTGATCAGGTTAATAAGGATCTCGATTAAAATAAAATTTTATGTAGTTAATTTCTTATGTTTGTATTGATTTAGAATTTCTTAATCTTTTTTGTATATGGTTCGTGTTTTATAAAGAATGTGAACAAGATTTTGATTAAAATTGCACATGATTGCTTATAAATGATCTGAATATATGTATTAGGTAACTTGTTTATATAAGTTAAATCATTTGAAGTACCACAATAAAAATATTTAATATTATGCTTGACAAGTACTCATTTATAATATACATTGTTAATTCATTGTTTTGGTGTGGATTTAGTTGGAAATTTAAATTATGAATTTAATATTCAAATTACTTAGTTTAATTTATATTTAACGAGATAAAAAATATCGATTAATTTACTTTGGATTGATGTTGATACAAATTGAAGAATATTTTTAATTAATGTAAATATACGTTGAAGTGTAATTTCTAAAGTAATTATTTTTAAAGGTAAAAAAATTATCGTGATGGTTTATAATTTATTTTCTCAGTTATTCATGGTGATGTAGTTTTAGAAGGGTTGGGTACATTTTGACCAACACTCCAACAAATTAATTAATGAAATTATAGTGTGTGGCTAAAAAGAACTCTCTTCCACCTTTCTTCTCAAATTTTAGTTGCCCTCATAAGTAATTTTCCCTCTACATTCTACTATAAACACTGATTATAACAATTTCAAAATAGTATTGATAAATAAAAAAATCATATTTAAAACTAAATAAATAAAAAATATAATGAAGGTAGTCTATATTTTGTCTTAGCCTTAATTGTGTTACTCAGATATGTGTGATAAATATTATGTAATTTATATTTATTTTCTAAAATAATTTTTTGTCCATGTGTGCGAAATCCTAAAAATTTCTCTCAATTTTTTTCTCGCAAATTTCATACTTTAAAATTTCGTAGTGTACGTATGTAAACCAATATGTCGTCATTAATAATTATCCCCGTTATTGGAAATTTAACTGAGAGGATCAAATTAAACATCTTAAAAAATTTAGAACCATATTGAATTAAATATTAAATCTAAATATAACAAAAAAAAAAGGTAATTGTTGCATTATTTTAACTCTATGCTTCTATGCTTGTAGTAAAGAGAAGTCCTTGTAGTCACTAAAATTGAATTACACCATCGCTAGACTCAACTTGCAATGCTTTTTATTAGCTACATAAACAGATATCACTACTACCATAACAACAAACAGCATTTGTTCTTAACACAAAACACACTTCACTTCAAAAGTACTGCAGGAAAATGTGTTGTCTTCAGAAGCTGGAACAAACAAGTGCTGTTTGTGTGGCCCTAATTATAATTGTAAAAGACATTAGTACCAAGTGACAATGACATGCCACATTAAAAATGAACCACAGTGAGAAATCCAGAAAGAGTATTTCTTTTAATTACAAAAGGTTTACCCGTAAAGCAGTTTTCTTCTGATGAGCAAATGAAAATGTTATATAAGAAAAGGATGTGGTATATATAAGACATACCTCAAGCACATTCCAAACAGAAACAAATCAACTCCATTCCTTTGATTCTCTTTAAATCCATGCCTCCAATAACAGTTCCAAAAACATGCTTAACTCTACAAGGGCAACTCTTGAAACCCCGTCAATAAATAATTTCAAGCAAAGAGACTCTGTATATAAGGTTTATCAAAGGCCACTGAAGCACACAGGAATAACATACTTTTCAAGCCATTTATCTTTTATGATCTTTTGTACAATGTTACATTCGAGTAGATGGAACAAAATACATTTCCTACCATTTTTTTTGAGATAGTACATAACATTTTATATACTTCAAACAAAATATATAACATTTCTTCTATTTACTAATAAAAGACATCACACATGGAAAATAGAAAAAAGGCCTAAAAAATATAAAAACAAAAGCGACCTCAACTAAAGGGGTCAAGCACACTATTTTTCTCTTACATCCTTGTAGTAACAATTATTTATGGTGTCAACTATGAAAAAAATAATTGAAAGAAAACATTCCTATAAAGAGAAAGAAAGAAGGATGTTTCACTTTCTTTAGTTTTTTTATTTTTATTTTTCATAAACAATTTCTATACAGAAAGTTAAAATGAGAAGTTAAAGAAAAAAACATGAGGTTAATGAAAAAGTGAAAAGCTGGAGTTTGAAAAAAATGTTACATGTGACAAAAATAAAAAAAAAACAAATGGGTCTTCAAAATTTTAAAATTCAAAAATGTTGTGTCAACTATTTCAATAATCGCAAATATCAAAATACCTAAAATAAATTAATAAAATAAAATATTAATAAAGATAAAATAAAAATAAATTTATATACGTATAAAAACCGTTATAATGGGTATAGATACATTTATTTTCTTAAATAACATTTTGTCATCATTTATAATTCTTAATAATATTTTTCCTTTTTCTTTGTTTTCGACAGAATTCTATTTATAAATTCTATTTTTATTTTGGTCCTTATTGTTTATCCGTGATAAATTGCCTATTTAAGATTTTGGTCAACAAAATTAATTAATAAAATGTAAATAGTGTTCTTTTTCTTTGAGTAAAGTTTTTGTGTTTTTATTATAATATTTTATATTCAAGATGAAGTATTCTTAAAAATATTATATCTTTGATTTTCACCTCTTTGGGTTTTATATAGAATACAGAGGGTAAGAAAAAAAAAATAACATATGCAAATCCTAATTAAAGAGAAATAAATATATTTTCATTATATATGTAGTCATTTATAGAGAAACTCACCACTTAAAGAATGTTAACAAATAGTAGGTAACAAAACAAACATAAATATTTTATAGGAGATCAAATGAGAAAAAAATTTAATTGAGAACTACAAACAAAATGTACCTTTCTTTTTTAGACAAAATTAAGACAAACAAAATTACTATTTGTATGTAAAAAGGTTTTGTGTGAAGTTAGATCGATTGTAGGGCAAGGTCATATAGGGTAGTTAATTCCATTGATTGGAAAAAGATCATCAAAATCTGGTTACTTGTTTACATTAGAAACAACAAGAGAAAAATGATAATTTAAGATTTTAAGTTGAATTTTGAAGCAAAACCTTTTTAACTAGCATTACTTTTGACTTATTCAAAATAGGAGATGCAACAAAAGACTAGGTAAAGCCGAAACACTACACATTATATATTATATAGACTCATTCATTTCATCCATTAAAAGTTTCGTCAAAATAGTATCACTCATTATTAAAGTTGAGCATGGACCAACCTAAATCACGCGGGTTTAAATTTTAAAATAGAACTAGTTTATTTTTAAGAATAAATTTAAAATTGTATATTTTAACTTGTATATTTTTTTTTTCTTTTTACATTACAAAATTTAGAAAAAAAGATTTTCATGTCAAGAATAGGATTCGAACCCATGCCCTTTCGGACCAGTACCTGAAACTGGCGCCTTAGACCAACTCGGCCATCTTGACATTGTTATTTGATATGTATAAATAATAAAACGTAATCAAATATTAGTTATTAAGGTCATCGTTGAAAGAACTTTATACCAGATGCACTTTATTTGTTTTGTCTAAATAAAAAAATCTGAATGGAAAGTTTAATTTTTATTTACAACAAGTGGGAAAAGGTTCTATTAATTTATTTAAGCGTTATGATACAATTTTTTCTCTTTAAATATTACTTTTAGTTATCGCCGAATAAACTTGTCAAAGTGATTAATTTATTTATATGAGAGATTAAATTTATATGAGATCACTCCTTTTGGGTGGTGGTGAAGTAAAAAAATAAAATGCACGCTTGAAATGGGATCAAATATGTGAGCTAGGTGGGTCTGGATTTAAAATTTTGAACTGATTTAATGTGAGCCTTGTTAAACTATATACGTTTTTTTCATATTGGGCTTAAGGCCCAATTCTTGTAATGGTCACTTTGGTTCAATACGTATCACTTAGGTACAAAATTTCTAAAATACACTAACAATTAATCATTTCTCAATATGGTGTAAATTTATTCTTTCAATTAGGATCAAGATCGACGGTTAAATATTAGACACATCAATCTTAATTCTGTTAAATATATTTTAAAAAATTGAACATACTTTACTAAAAGTTTAATTGTCCCATTGCTTTTGGTTGATAAATTCATAAACAAAAGGTTTTGATTAGAAACAATGGTGGGAGGGTGCATTAATAACATTAAATATTATATTTTCTTGTAAAATTAAGGAATGGAGGAAGAAATGTGAAACTCACCGTTCACGGTTGCACGTTCACGATCGAAGCTCGATCATGGTAAAAGAAGAAGAAGGAGTGGAGGATGAATGTTCATGACCGCACGTTCACGGTCGAAGCACGGTCATGGTCAAAGAAGAAGAAGGAGTGGAGGAAGAAATGTTCAGTACGCTCAGCAATTTTGTGGGATCTCTTAGGCTCATATTCAAATTTAGTACCACTTTTCAACAACTAGAAGTTTTGAAATAAATTAATTATAATTTTATTATTTTTAATTTTAAAATTATAGCGTGGGCTAAACCTTCAAAATATTTAAGTAGCAGGGACTTAGCTTCAAAGGCATAGCGTGTGCTAAACCTTCAAAAGTTTAAAATTTTATTATTATAACTTTATTTATTATTATTTTTTAAGTTTGCATCTGTTTTGCGTGGGTTTGGTCGACGAAAAATGCATCCACATTTGGCCCACGCAAATATGTGGAAGTTAATTACTTATTTTCTTGTAATGAATTTTTTTTTACTCTTAAATACTTTCCGGCATTTATTAGCATTTTATTTACATTAAAAATGAATTAATTATTACCTTTATTTCTTTTATCTGTTTACTTTAAAAGATAGCACATACGAATTAAGAAATGCAGATACTTTCTATATAAAAAAACATTTCCTATTCCCTATCCCTAATGTTATTTACGTGAGTGTTTCCCTCTCATTTTTATTAAGTGTACAAGATATTAAAAATTTACGTAGAAATAAGAATGTGATAATAATAATAGTAATAAATAACATTGTTTAATTCTTACATATAGAAAATAACCTAAAAGCAGATGAACAGGAATAAAGTCTTCTCTTAAACCTGACCATATAAAAAGAAACACAAAAAAAACTTTAGCATCTTTACTAATAAAAAAGAGTATTTGATGTCCTTTTGTGATTAGTATTTGACCTGCATGGAAGAGCATGCAGGTTGTAGTTATGATCAAGTAAGTGTGTAGAGGATCTGAATCATAACAACTTTAGAGTGAGTGGTGAACAATCTGAAAGCAGGGTCAACGAAGACAATGATTTGTTATCCGATTGCACCCTGAGACACACCAACCGAAAGTTTCGATCTCGTGAAGCAGTGTTGTTGTTGTTAGTAGGTGAAAGATACATGCTTTAATTTGGCTTCAACAAAGCTGAAGCATGAGTTTAGACAAATTTGAAGTAATTGTCGGAACCCCTTACTTTGTTGTTTTCTTAAAGGAGAAAAAAAGGACCTATAATTAGCACCCTGAATCATCAAAACTACTCTTTAGCGTGACAAATTCATTAATTACTATATCTGATGGGTTTGAGTTTGGACTAATGTTGGAGAGTTTCTTCAAATTAAAGTAACCATGTTACTGAGCTGCGCACGCATTGCTTTCAGGAATTGTGCTAGTAAAGTACTTTTAAGATTTCCTATCTATGCTTTGGTTTTCGATTTTTATCATGATTTCAATTGGATTCTAACTTCCAACTTCTTGTCGGTTTCAAACAGGCTAGTAATTTGTCCTTTTTAACCGTAAATGGAGAAAAACGAATCATGGGATTTCTTCGACAGTTAAAGTTGGATATGCTACTTATATTATATGCCTACATATTCAAAGCTTAACTATAGATGTTTTCTTTTGCATAAACTATATAGATATGTTGAAGGATTCTTCTTGCCAAATAAAATAATACGTTTAGTATACATGAACTTGGAGTATTATTCACACGAATAGATGTTGTTATTGTATTGATAAAAAAACAAAAGTATGAATTAATTATAACTCCGAAGTGGGATATATATAGTAAAAAAAGTTTAAGATAAAAAAAATCAAGCTAACATGGGGAAACGAATAGATATTGTTGTCGTTCTAATAAAAATAAAAAGAAGGATCCATCAAATTTATGGTGTTTTATATAAAATAATAATTAAAAAGTATTTTCAAATATTATCACTATAAACTATTTGCTGATAAAAAAACTATAAACTATTTACTAATTAACAACATTGACTCACATAACTTGCATTCCTTAACCATGGATTTGAATATTGGTGATATCAATTTGAATATATATAATAAATTATATTAAAAAGGAAATATACACACATGATGTATACTCCTTCTTCTGCACATCTATCGATAATAAATAATTTATACGAAAATCTTGTTAAAAAAAGTGAAATAATATTATACATTTGATTTTTTTAATCTACAAGAGAATTCTTGCGTGATGAGAATCCTTCCAAATAGAATCTTTAATATTATGGATCTCCTATAAAAATTATACTTTGTACTAATTTTTTTATTGATAAAGAAAAATTAATTAAATATGAGCATTTAAGGAATACATAAATTCTTATAAAAAAAATTCGTAGCTTCTAACACCTAAAATTTCTTCAAAACTATGGTTGAACAATACCATTTATAGGGCTTGAGGTCAAAACTCTAAACCAAACAAGCACAAAAAAAACATAGACCACTGCAAAAAAAATGCTACATTGATTACACCAACAATACTCATTTTCAACCAACTAAAATCCCCATTAGAGAATATGCACTCCAGACCCAACTATTAATTACGTCAATTAGGTTAAATGAGGGGCTTGAGGCACAACTCTAGGTGTGCAAGATTAAGAGGAAAATACAATTGAGTGAGTTATAACTCAATTGGGAGAATATGAGGTGTGAGAAACATTAGAGGAGGCAGTCGTCAATAAGAAACATCTTGGATCTTCTTTTCATGTTATTCATGCTTGTAACAATCATCATGTCATCATGTGTGGCTAATTCTACCATTTGGGATTTGGGATTGAGAGTAATTTGTTCAAACTTATGTATTGAGGTGATATCTAAACATAATATTGTCATGATAATCAAAATACAAAAGAGTGAGAAAGATGATACCCAATCTCTATTTTTCCAATTGAAACAACAAACTATTTGACTTGTTTTCTTATTAATCATTGTCATCATAACAAATCTCAACAAACTTTTATTATTTTTTATATTTAATGAATCTATTACTTGATTATTCAACTCTTCCTTGTGAGTTCGATGTCTATCATCAGGGACAAATTATTACTTCTGACAACATGGTGCACTTGTCGTAAAAAGTCATCAATCATCCTTTCATTTGCCCACATACTCATGAACATAATGGGTCTATTGAACGTAAACATTGTCATATCGTTGAAATGGGATTAACTTTGTTTGCCTCTGCATCTTTACCAATCCAGTTTTGGGGTGAAGCATTTACCATTATCATGCACAATATCAATGTTCTAACTTCTTCTATTGTTCACAATAAATCTCCTTATGAAATGCTCTTTAATATTATACCTGATTATGCAAAATTCAAAATGTTTGGTTGTGCTTGTTTTCCGTTGCTTCATCCATACAATCAACACAAATTGGATTTCAGATTGTCGTGTTGTATCTTTCTTGGCTACAACTTATAAAATAAAGGTTACTTTTGTCTCTCCTCCATGGGTAAGACTTACGTTTCTCGCCATGTGATTTTTCATGAAGAAATTTTTCCATACAATCTCCTTGAGTACAAATTCATTATGCATCCCACAATAATGCTTCTGCCATTCCTAATCCACCTTTAGCCATTCTTAAGTTGCATGTGTCCTTTGTTTTTTATTTACCTCATAACATCTCCACTTCTTCTCTTTCACCTACTAATATTCCTTCTCCATCTTATACCACATCCTCTTTCGCACCTACTTCTTCTCCAACTTCTTCTTCATCTCCCAATGTTCTTGCTCATAATTTTGTCAATAACCATCCCATAGTGACAAGATCTAAAAACAGGTGTTTTCAAACCAAAAAAATTTCACACTACTTTACATTCTCCCATTCCACTACCGTACACAATGTTATGTTATCTCCTTCATGGTTACAAGCCAAGCGTGATGAATATGCTGCCCTTCTCAACAATCACACCTAGACCCTTACTTCTCTTCCCTTTGGTGCCAAAGCTACTGGATGCAAATGGTTGTTTAAATACAATATTGATGGGTCTTTCTAAAGACACAAAGCGCGTCTCGTTGCACAAGGTTTTAATCAAACCAAAGGATGTGATTACAATGAAACTTACAACCCAGTTGTGAAGCCATCAACCATTCGTGTTGTACTGTCTCATGTTGTCTCCTCTGCATGGCCTATTTATTAAATTGATGTTAATAATACATCTATGAATAGTGACCTCCAAGAAGACGTGTACATGAAACAACCACCAAGTTTTGAATCCTAATCTACTCATCTTGTTTGCAAACTTCAAAAAACTCTTTATGGCTTAAAGGAGGCTCCAAGGTCCTAATTCCAAAAGCTAAGTCCCACTCTCCACACATTTGGTTTCCATTCAACCAACAGTGATACCTCTTTATTTGTCAAGTTTATGTCTTCATATACCATACTTGTGTTAATCTATGTTGATGACATTATCATAATAGGATCTTCAAGGCACGAAGTCAACACTCTTATATCCAAACTAAGTTCCTACTTTGCTCTAAAGGATATCGACCTGTTACACTACTTCCTTGGCATTGAAGTCAATCGTCTCAAGAATGGTGATATTCTATTGTCACAAACCAAGTACAACAATGATCTTTTACGTCGCACAAACATGCAATCATCAAACCCCCTTCCCATGCCAATGCAGTCCACTATTCATCTTTAGAAGGATACCTCATCTGCCATGGAAGATCTGACCTTATATCGCTCAGTTGCTTACACTCTTCAATATATATTCATCACACACCCTGAGCTCTCTTTTGTTGTAAATAAAATTTGTCAGTTTATGCATAATCCGTAAGAACATCACTAGAAGGTGGTGAAACATATTCTTCACTACCTTGCCAGCACATCCTCACATGGTTTACTCATTAAACACAACTCTCAAGTATTCTAGCCTTTAGTGATGATGACTGGGGAAGTGATGTGGATGAAAGTAAATCAATCACAGGATACTGTGTTTATCTTGGTTCCAATATGGTTGTTTGGTCTTCACATAAACAACATGTTGTATCACGCAGTAGTATTGAAGCGGAATACAAAAGCATTGTTGGCGTTCTCACCGAAGTTCTTTAGCTTTAGTCTCTGTTACATGAACTTCACATATCTACTTTGCAACCTCAACTCTTTTCAAACAACATAGGTGCATTGCCAACACTGTCATGCATTCACAAACCAAACACTTTGAGTTTGATCTTCACTTTGTTAGAGATCATATTCAACAAAAACATGTTAGTCTATTGCATCTCCCAACTCAATTTCAAGTCGCTGATATTCAGTTGAAACTCACTTCTAAACTTTCTTTCAGTGCATTAGATCTAAACTTATGATTATATCTTCACCACCATAAGTTTAAAGAGAAATATTAGACAATTAGTAATTAATTTACGTATATATTTATATACGTTTTCTTATCTCTATATCTTCACACTTTTATAATACAATTTTATGCTTTTATCTCTCTTCTATCTCCTCTCTCTATCTCTTCTAACAGGCACAATAAGTAAAGAGAAGGTTTATGATCTCTATTTTTGCGTTTAGTGATTGTAGTGTGAAAATTATATGTGTATTGAGTTAATGGGAACGTGAGCTAATTTATGAAAGTTGTTAAATAGTCAGGTATTGTAGAGAGTTGTATCCTATGGTTATGTTCCCTAAATTTGTGGTTCCTGAAAAGTACCAGCGTCCCATCTTTCTTAATTCTTCCGACATCTGTGTCACCATCACCACTACACTCCTGCCTCACTTAGCAACCTTCCTCATCCACCACCATCCCACTTACTCAAGCAATATTGGGGCCTTCATTAAATCAAGAATAGACATGTTCACAATTCCTCACCAAATATAAACCCATCTTCATTTTTTTATTTTAAATTAAATCTTCTTCACATGGTCCCTTAATTCATACATACTTTATTCTTTTATGGCATGTTTCCTTTAAGAACAAAAATTAATTAAATAATAGTAAATAAATAAAATCTCTACAAATTCAGAAGTTTTATACATTATCTTATATGAAATAAAATAAAATGATTTTATTTTATTTTATGAAAGTAATATATTGTACAACTATTCTAAATAAAAACATGTAAATAGGGGAATATTTTGTCAAATTTTTTTCACAATAACATATGTTTTCTTCTTCTTTAATTACCCCCCAAATGTTTTTCATTCATCCAATTCATTAACCACTGATGCTGAAAAATAAAAAGATTAAAATAAATGCCTTCTTTTATCCTTCTCGAATATATATCTATTTTCATTGATTTCAATAAAAAAAACTTATCCTAGTTTGGTTCAAAAGAAAACGGATTAAGGATGGAAGAAAGAAAGAAATCATGTCAAATTATAAATTTTTGTTCCCATTTAAAATGTTAAAACATATAAAGAAAGGTATTTATTGGAGATTAAAGTTTTTCATAGTATATAAGTGGGTTATTGAGCCGGTTTTATGGGGGTTGAGTTATACCTAAAATCCACTTTATAATATAGTATCAGAGTCATTTCGAGCATATCCTATTGAATGTTTGTGTTTGACTTATCGTGCCATAAGAGGTCTGAAAAATAGACTTATCTTAGTTTATAACATATTCCTTACTTACGTATATAAGTATTTTATTTTTCATTTTCTATCCAATATGATTAGGAAATTGGGTAGATAAGGTGTATTTGTAAAAATAAGATAAGGGTATGGTGAAAACAAACAAGGCCTAACTAAAAAGTGATTCTAAGAGAATGAAAATGACAAATGGTGGTGGTTTGGTTACAATAGCAATAGCTGAACAAACCACCCAACATCCTAACCAATGACCGTTAGAGAATGCAGCTATATCCAAGCTGTGATACATTTCTCTCTATTTTGCTTCAAATATAAATACCAATATACTTAATTTCTATTTTACTTTTTCCTGCATTATTCATCACCACAATGTTTGCTTTTATATGATTACAATTTATAATAAATAAATACTTTTAATAATGCAACAAAAAATATAGCAAGTATAATTTTAAATATTTAAGATGCAAAATTACAGCTAGTTGCGGATGCAGTGGAGAAATATATATCTAAACGAGAGATGAGTAAAATTACTGAAAATATTTGAGTGAAAAAAAAAGTAAGAATCTCACCCATAAATTATATATTTTAATTTATAATATAAAAAAAATAGGCTCTCATGTTGAGAATTTGTTAGGTTGTTTGTCCCTCTTTAGAAAAATAAAAGAATACAAAATGTATTCATTATAGAAGCCACAAAAAATAAAAATACAAACGTATTCATTAGAAGCCACAAATTTTTTGTTTTAAAAGTTAAATTTGCATGAAATATCAATTTCTTCACTTTTTGATGTCTTTTCTATTTTATAATTAATTATTCATGAGCTTATCCTCTAATCCATAAAAAAATGAAATAGGGATATAGTTTTCTCCCATCTTCTTAGCCGCAGCAACCTGCTATGGTGAGAGGGAAATTATTAATAGAAGATAAGGATTAATCATTTTTTTATTTCTACTCTAAAAACTTATATCAAATATTAAAATATTAAAAATAAATAATTTAATATTCCTTATGCCTTTTCACGAAAGTGTGATCTTCAAACTAAGCATGAGCCCACAATAATTTTGTATTATAATTTAAGTTAATGATAATTAGGAGAATGGAACAAGCAAGTGTTTGACCTCTAACTACTTGTTTAAGAAGTCTTTTATTTTATTTTTCCTTAAAAAAAAGTTTACACCTCCAAAATGTTTGGAGTGGAGAGAGAATATCGGAACTTGAGAGAGTCAACCTGTGAGAATTTGAGAGAAAAACGTGAAGAAAATAATGTGTTTGGATTGAAGATTCATTACAAGAAAATCATTAATGAAAATAAGTTTTGAGATAAAAAAATAATTAGTTGTTATAATGACTAAATTAAAGACTATTTTAAAGATTAAAAAATTTTGATTTTTAAATTAGTTTATATTATTATTAAACAGTTTCTAAATTGGTATCTAATTAGCTACCAAGTTTTAACTATCAATTATTTTACCCATATGTAATTTGTATGTAACTATATTTTACATACGAACTTTTGATCTTAAATAAGGATTTTGGTCATATGTAATTCTAATTTTTCTTGTAGTGAATTTTTTTTTTATTGAATTAATAATGAGGGATAAAATCAATCGCATACAATTTAATTTAAGTTAGCTTAGACTTTTTTTTTACCTGATTAATTAGGTCAATATTTTCTACAAAATAGAAAGGTCAGATTTAAGTTCTTAAAGAAGGTTTTATTTTTACGTGAGAGGGTGAGTGAGCTTATTTCTATAAAAACTATATTTTTTAAAAAAAATTCAAAAGCTTTTATAAGGTATATTAAGTATTGCTAGCTTGAAAATATTGGTAAAACAGATCATTTATGTAACAAAATAGTAAATACAATTATATTCAAATAGATTACTAATATAAGCTGAATTTTTGGTGAGAGATTTTGAATAGAGATCATAATTTTATCATCAACAATAAATAATGACTGGTTAACTTATATAAAATACCATCGTGAGATCCTCATATTCCTTCATTTTTTATATAAATTCGAATACTCCTACTATTTCCAATTTAATCATTATTTTTGCTTATTAAAAAAATTAAATAGATTATACCTTTAACTAAATAAAGTATTATTTTTAATATCTAATTTAGAAATCATATCTAATTTAGTTACTATTACAACTAATTATTTTGATCTCTAAAAATTGATTTCTATTTCAAATTTAGTTACTATTACAACTAATTATTTTGATCTCTAGAAATTGATTTCTATTTCATAATTTTTGATAGTGATTTGAATAATGAGATAACCAAATTTAATAAATTGCATAAAAAAAATCAAATAGCTGATGTATGCAGTAAGACCAATATATGTTAAATAAACAAAATTATTGGGATTTAGAGAGATAATTAGTAGTATTTTTCAGTTGTAATAATTATTTTTAAATACAATTAAAATTATAACAACATAAACATTAAATATAAAAGATAATAATAATCATTAATTAAATAAAATCAAATATAACAATTAGAAAACCCATAACTATGAAGAAATTCATCATTTCTATTTTGATGTCCATCAAATCTTTTAAATCGCTTTCAAACTTTATTCTTTAACTAATATATTTAATACTGATACAAAATTAACAAAAAGGTATACGAAGAAATAAAATTTAAATTTAAATTTAAAAAATAATTTATTCAAAAATAAATTAAGATGAGTACCATTAAAGTTCAAAAATATCAAAGACTCTAATAAGTATAAATGAAAATAATCAAATATATAACATTTCACATAATTTTAAAAAGGTAAAGTTCATATATTGGTTAAAATATAAATAATTTTTTTATTAAATGTCTTATTTCTTACGAAACTTTTTCTTTATATATATATATAATTACTTACTTATTATGAGCAAACAATTAGATTTATACAATGTAGTATTTTGATAAAATAAAATTTAAGTATAATTCAACTCTATCAAACTAATTTGTAAGATAATATATATATATATATATATATATTATAATTTTATTTTATTTTTAGTGGGTGTGAACTCTTTACTATACCTCTCATGTCAAAGTCACAACTTGTGTGTGGGATTAGTAGAGAATCTATAATGAGTGACGAGACTCAACATTTTGCTATAATATATTTTGAATTGTAATGGTACCATTTAAAAGAATGAAGTTTAAAATTAACTTAACTTTACAAAACAAACTTGTAAAATAATGTTTACCCTTATTATATGAGGTTTTAATTTTTATTTTTTTTTCACTCTATCACATCTTCTAATTAATATTTTATTTAGTTATTAGCGCATATATATATATATATATATATATTTCTAATATAAAAAGTATTTTTGTTATTATTATAATTGATTACTACAAGGAAATCATTAGATAAATATTAATTTTAGATAAAAATAATTAATTACATATTAACAAAATTAAATATTATTTTAGAAAAAAAAATTATTAGTATATGAATAATTTATATTATTAATAAATGTATTCTAAATTATATCTAAAATTAATGTTAGTTACTAACTACTTTAAATTATAAATTAATTATTATAACCCGATTTATTAAAAGGACCAATTACTTATTATATAATAAATTAAAATGTTATACGATTTTTTAAAAATATGATTAGCCATTAATATATTATTTTGTGATATAAAGATATTGAGTGAGTATGTATTATGAGAAAAAATTATTTATAGTGTAAGGTAATAAAAAGAAAAATGAGTGTTATTATAATGTGTAATAGAAAGTTGTTGGTTGGAGTGGTAGTGTATGAAGTGAGATGCAATAATTGGTGAAGAGTTAGAGTTGGTTAATGAAAAGCGTTGTGTGAAGAAGAGGGTGTTAATCGTTAATGAAGACGAAATTAGCGAATGTTAAGAAGAACAAAAGGGAAAGAAATAGAAGTGTTTGGGTTGATTTGACGGATTTGAGAGGAAGCTAAAAGGTGAGTGAAGAAGAAAAATGAGAGAGAGAGAGAGAGAGAAGAATGTTGCAATGGTCTGATCTGAGCCTGAGGTCAGCACATGCAATTTTCCTGGAGGAGACGACATGCCACGTGGCATGTCTTGATGTTGGAGTGGTGAAAAGGATAGGAGAGATTGGGAATTTGATGGTTTTATGGAGCATCGTCACGTGCTCTTACACAAACTCCATCATCCTTCCTGGGTCCTCCTTCTCCATTCTCTTTCATTTTCTACTTCTCCCTCTTTATCCACTCCACACTCATTTTCCATTTTTTTTCACATTTTTTTATAATAAAACCTTCTATTCCGGTATGTTCTATATAGTCGAAAGTTGAGTTTAATAATAATTTATATTTTTTTTTTCATTAAAACATTTAATAATGATTTCCAAAACAAATATTTTTTGAATTTGAAATCAAAACACCTTTCAATTAAATTCTAGATAATCATGAATAATAGAGAGGATGACAACACACATAAAACTCGTAGTTAGAAAGCAATTGAGAGAGCTTGATAAATATTTCAAGTCAATGGACATTTTTCAACAATCAGGTCTAACTAAGGTAATTGTAGGTTGTTTTGATCCTATGTTAGCACAAAATGTAGTTATGTTGTTGTAGACATATAAGATGACAAAACAAACAGATGTAATTTTTCTTGATGTCATTCATTTAATAGAGAAGTTTCATATATTTTTAGTGACTATTGAAAAAGTGTATTCTTCTATCAAAACCATAGACATCCTAATTGAAGAAATAAATTATGTCATTAATACTTTTAACATTCATTGCATTGCTTGACTTACAATATTACAAATAAATAAATAAAATATGTTTTTCATATTCTAGTCTAAAATTCTTTTGCACTAAAAAAATGTAGAATATATTTTTGAATAATATAAGAAACTTAACTATAATTTGTGAGAGTAGCTTACAAAAGCATTGAAAGATAATATGCCTTTAAGACTTATAATGAATACTATCTAAAAGTTTTTTTTCCAATAAAAAAATATAAATATAAATAAGAGTACTCTAACTCATATAAAAAAAAATTATTATATGTCTTGCTTCTTGCCTTTGACATGCATATTGAACAAGTAATAGTCAATGACTAATTCCCAAACCAAAAAGGAAAAAAAAAAAAAACTTCAAGCAAAACTGCTTTATTTTACCATGAAGATATCTATTGGAATAATTTAGAATATGCTATTGTAATATTTATATTCAAGTAAAGCCATTTCATTTTTATCTTTATAAATAATATTATACTAAAAATTCATATATAAATGATTAATTTATTTAATATAATGACTAATTTTAAAAAAATTATATAATAATTGTTTTTATTGATTGTTCATCACACATAAATTCTATCTATTTATAGGAAAAATATATCAATATTTATTTATTTATTATACTAAAATGACCCGCTTGGAGGGTGATGAAGAATAAGATTGCTACTAGGGTAAATTTGGAAAGGCGAGGGGTGGTGGTTGAGAATCTGGTGTGTGGTTTGTGTGGGAAGGTGGAAAAGTCGTCATGTCATCTGTTTTTCGTCTGCGAGTTTACCTGACGGGTGTGGTGTCTTTGTTTTGAGTGGCTTGGAGTGTCGTTTGTTATTCACAAGGACCCTTTGGTAAACTTCCAACAATTCAAGTTGTGTTCGGCTTTTGATGTGGTTAATGACGTTTGGAGGGCGATTTGGGTTGGTGTTGTGAGTGGAATTTGGAGACATAGGAACTCGGTGACCTTCGACAGGGGCGTGGTAGATGCGCTCGAGGTATTTGCACTGGTACGGGTAAATGTTTGGTCTTGGATTTTTGCAAAGTCTTGTTGTAATTTCTTTACGTACTCCAATTGGGTTTTGAACCCAGTGGATTGTATGAGGCTGATTGTTTAATGCTTTCTTGAGTTGCTTTGATTGTTCCTTATTTAAGTTGGAAGGTATTCCTTGGTTGGAGATTGGTAAGGCGCTAGCTATTTATGTATAAAGGTTGGACCACTCCTGAAGTGGTTCCCAATTATTTATTACTGATAAAAAAAATAGTATGCCCATACAAATGATAAAACTAACTATTGATCTTATATTCTGAGAGACGGTAAAAAATAAAGTAATCAACAAAAAGAAGATAAAGAAAATATGTTGGGTCAGTTAAAAAAGTCTACGCCCCCGTAAGGTCAAGCTTGAACATCAATTTAATGATTTCAAATCTTTGTCACCTTTATATAACGTTTACGATTTTACAGTCATGTAGTATATAAAATAGTTAATAATTAAAAATTTGATAATTAATGTTAAATATTAATTCATAATTTTTTATTAGTAATAAAATTATTTTAGATAGCAATTATTTTTTAATTTATAAAATAATATTTAATATAATAATTAATTATTATTTTTTAAATTAATTGTTATTTAATTTTGGTGATAATAATTGAGAAAAAAATGACATAATAAAATAGCAAAGTTGAAAAGAAATATATGATACCAAAAATTATTATAAATATTGAAATGATAATATAAATAAATATATACTTCCATTACAGAAAAGTAGAAATGATAAGTTCAAAAAATAAAAGAAATAAAATGAGAACATTACAACGCAAGAATACCATAGAAAACAAAAAAGAACAAACATTATACTTTTTTTATAAAACACTAAATTAATGACTATTTTTTAAAAATTTATTTCAAATATTTTATTCTTTAAATATTTATTATATATGAAGCAATCCTTCAAAATAATTTGAAAAATATTTTAAAAAAACCTATAACATTACAAAATGTAAATGTTATTGTATTTTCTTGGTACTTTTTACTTTAAAATATTTTCATTTATAGTATTTGATTATCAGTTACTTGTTATAATTTGTTTGTCCGATTTTAATAACTTCTTTAATATTTTTGAATGGTTACAATGGCATTTAATTTTTTTAGAATATTTACAAGTTTTTATGTTAATATTTTTTTCTTGTTAAAAAAATTATCAATTGCAACATAACTTTTGTGATAATAATATTATTTATTTTTTATCAGTAAAAAATTAATAAATATACTACCATCCAAACACTTAACATTTGTTAGTACTCAGCTATAAACAAAATACATATACTTCTCATGAGATAAATATAAAAGCCACATATTATGAAATAATGGGAGAGTAGCCAAACATAAAAAAAAAAAAAAAAAAAACATAAAGCTTAGAATATAATGTAACTAAAATATAACTTCAGTCTAGCTTGTGACATTAAAAAAAAAAATCAGAAAGTGTGAATAAAATCCACAAGAATCTGTGTGCATGTACTTGCTACTATAAAACATATTGACTGATTGTCATGATACATTCTGCTAACATATATACCTAGACTCCGTTTTTGTGTGTTAGAAAATTTGTACATAGAATTAAGGTTCAATTGAAGTATATACAGACGTATGTGATCCTGAAAGTACTCAAAATTGATTTGATTTACTACTACAAATAAGTATAAGAAATGGGAACAAACACAAAGTTATAAATAGATGGAAAAAAATAGAGTAGCTCAGAAGCATAATAGATTGTTTTTAATATTAGAAGAGCAATCACAATTCATTAATAATATCCGAGGGGAATGAAGCTGGTTGGTGGATGTGAAAAAGAAAACTGTTTGAATTCGAAGGAAGTTGAACAGAGAATGCTTTCTTGTTGAATTAGCAGAGAATTATTTTTAAGCTAGCTCTTTGTTAAAGGATTGAGATATTTTTAAAATATTTTTTTAATTTATTTATTTATTGTCGATAAAAGAGATATTTTTAAAATACTTTTTTTTAAAATTTATTTATTCATTATTGATAAAAAAAATATTTATGAAAATACATATAGACAAGAGGAATGAATGATTTTGAGAAATGGAGAAGGAAGAAAAGTATAAATCTCCTTATTCTTTTATTCATGATATCGAAAAAAACTGAGGCTAGAAGTAGAACAACAAAATCAAAGTTTCACCAGCTTATGGAAGAGTAAAATCCTACGTCCAATGTTATACTTTACTTGGAGGTTATATTAGAAGAGAATCACAACATAGAATAATTAAGAAAGCGTTGTGTGTCTTAACCCAAAATGTTCTAAGTGTTTCATATTTTTTTTTATGTTTTTTTAGCACAACTTGAATTAGTATATTTCTTAGGCTTATATAGAGATCTTTATCTTTTATGGATGGGTCTAATTTGTGGAGATATGGAATGATATTAGTAGATAGTACATTGAGTGTTCAATATTCAGACCACTCTTACGTAGGATGTAGGAATGTATGATTTTGTGACATCATATTTTTTTTTTATAAAGGTTGAGATATTTTTTAAATATCTTATTTTTGTTTATTATATTTTTTGTTGAAAGAAATATAATGATACTGATAGAACACTTTTTTTACCCATGTATAAAATGTGATTCAATATGGAACAAGTATTATATTTGGATGAGAATGACAATGTATTACATTGCAATACAACACGAAACTATGTTCATTTTTTTGGATTTGGTGGGGTAAAGAAATTTTAATGACAAACTTTATGGTTTGTTTGTTATATGGATATCGAAAGAGATAAATAGTTGTATTTTTAAAGAGAATATTTTTTTTTTTATGTCGGAAAGGTAATTCAAAATATCAAGTTCTTTTGTTGGACATGGACTAGCAAGGTGAATCTCATCAACAACACAACTTTTATTATGTAATAAGAATCATGAATGTTATCTCTATAGATAGTTATTCCTTACACATGTATATTTGTTATTTTTTATATTTTAACTTTGTCGTAGAATCTTTTGGCTATAATATATCTAGTTGAAATTAATATTATATAGATTGTAACAATTAGTAAGATGATTTTTTTATTATTATTTCTATTCAACGACATTATAAATGACTTGGTACCCATTCTAGCAAGTATATTTACAAAGTTGTATTATTCTTCGATAATTTTTTGTTTATAATAATAAAAAAGGTATTTTTTTTTTCATCCTCAAACTTTTTTTTTTGAAACATCAAATTTCAAAATTGAATTTCAAAAGTTAAAGTAGTTGTTCTGAAAAGGTTATTGCAGATTTTTTCCCCTTCTATATTTTTATTTATGAAATTGATTTTTATTTTCTATATTTCTATTTATGAAATTTACTTTTTATGTTATGAAAATTAAATTTCGAAATTCATGTTTTATTTATGAAATTGAGTTTTATTTTCTATATTTCTATTTATGAAATTTACTTTTATGTTATGGAAATTAAATTTCGAAATTCATGAGGTGAAAGAAGAAATTTGATAGAGTACAGGAAGAAATTTGATAGAGTACAGGAAGAAATATCCTAAAAAAACAAAATTTTCTCATCCAATTTTTCTATATATTATATATATTACATGTACATTTATATATTTTTTATTTTTAATAAAAATTTTAAGATTTTTATGCGAATCCACAGATTGAATTTGTATTACTTAAACCAAGCAGACCAATACTAACAAACCAGCCTGCATTAACACCTCCTATATAAACGTACTTCATTAGCCTTACATTGCACATGAAATAAATAATATCAAACCACTTCATCTTCTTTAATCACCAATAACATTAACCTTAAACTCTGTTCTTAAAAAAAAATTCAAAAACGGTGGATCTAATAAAATTGTTGTGACTTTTAATTATTTTTTAGTGATATTAGAGGATAAAGACTGATTTTTTTTTATAATGAAATAAATAAAAAATGGAATATTCGAGGAATGTTTCATGTAAAAAAAAAATATAGAGATTATCTATTAGCCTCTCATCCCATACAACAAGCCCCAAAAAGAGTATCATTAGAATTGAAATCTAATAATACAAAATAAATATCTGAAACCTATTACTACCAAGAAAAATAGCAAGGTTGCATTGTTTACATTGAACAAAATATAGCAGAGAGTGAGTGTGCGATCTTATGCAATGATGTCCATACAGAGTATTACTCCTGTGAAGAAAATCCTACTTGAGTATTTATGTACGAGTACCTCATCCTTAGCCCATCAATTTGTTATACTGTTTTTTATTATTTTAGTGATCTTTAATGTATGTGATATTGTGTTGTCTTAATTAAAGTAATTTTTATTGACATGTATTAATGTCTAAGTTTTCAACTTCACTACAAGAAAATCATTTAATAAAAATCAATTTAAAAAAAAAATTAATTATTATAGTGACTCAATAAAAATCAATTTTAGAAGAAAAAAAAATTAATTGCTATAGTGACTAAATTAGAGATCATTTTAGAGATTAAAAAAATTATTGATTTTTAAATTAGTTTCTATTATTGATAAATAGTTTCTAAATTGGTATCTATAAAAATCTTGCTAGCTAATTAGATACCAATTTAGAAACTATTCATTAATAATAGAAACTAATTTAGAAACCAATGATTTTTTTAGTTTCTAAAATGGTTTCTAATTTAGTTACTATAACAACTAATTATTTTTTGTCTTTAAAATTGGTTTCTATTTAATGATTTTCTTGTAGTGTTATCCAAATGAGAAGAGTCCAAAAATGTTGAGCTTAAAATAGTTTAATTGATCAATGATTTGGTTGGAACCTCTAGAAATGGAATCTGCAACTAAACAGAAGAAATCGAACTTCTTAAACTAGAAGAACATATAAGGATTTTTAGGAGTGACGAGTTTAGATTCTAAGTTTCATATTAATTATGTGTAATTTGTTGGTTGTTTTATTTGGTTATATGTAGCCGGTGATTTTAAAGGGAATTCCAGTGAGATGTGAATGTTTAACGACTTAGTATTTTGTGGACATCTTAATATTTTGTTGATAACTTTGTATTTTGTTAACTAAATGATGTTACATGGTAGTGTTTTCTGATTGTACAACACTTTGGTCTAGTTTGTTACATTGTCATAAATTTTGTAATGAATTTTGCTATTGTGGTATTGACAAGCTAGCATGATGACTTTACACTTTGTCATCACCCAATCTAAGCACCATAGTCACGGCGTTTCTCCTATCAACCGACAATGCTACGAACAACACCACATAATTATCATGGCTTATAAACCAGACCACACAAAAGATTAGTCATGAACCACAAACATCTCGGATTGTCATGCACAATTTAGCTAGATCGTTCGATACTCACCATCAAACTACACCTTGAAAAGACCAATGAAAGCCATGATCGAGCACCTAAACACATTGAACCAACTCCTGCCACACCAACTAATGAACCAAATACTCCATCACTGTGCCATGTGCAGCTAAACATCTGCCACTTAAGCATCACCCCCCCAATCCCTTGAAACCTATCTACCACATTGTCACCTATAAGCTCGCATCAACTATAAGGTCCCTATTCTAGGTTATTCCTTCTTCGTCTCAAAGGTGAAATCAAATTCTTTTAGTGTTTTCATTACCATGTACGTAAACATCTTTCATTGAATCTGTCGTATTTGGTTGTTACATGTTTTCTGGTTGGGTATGTTATGTCCTTTTGGACTACATTTTTTCTATGCAGTTTGAATATGTCTTCGCTTCACTTGAAGTAATAACTTGAATGCACATTTTTACAAATATTTTTCTCTTACATGTGTTTTATTTTTTGTTTAATGGTTCACGGGCTATATGTGTACCCTAGTATGTAAGCCTTGTATAAAGCCCTTAGCTTTATAGAAGTAATCAAATAAAAGTTAAGTGAATATGGCTTGTATTCCCTTAAAAGTTTAGTAAAAACAATTGAATGAAAAACTACAAGTATAAAATATTCTTAAATTATGTTGATAAGCCAATATGAATGGCAAATGTGTAACTTTAGCTTTTGAATATTATATGCCAATACACACATGTGAGAATGTTACGTGAATTTTCATGTCAAGATGTCACGTCATGACCAATATAACACAACAAAAAATGCATTATAAAATTGACAATAGACTACTTACTTTACCAAAAGCGTGTAATCGAAACACATAAGACATCTATGCTAGGAAGAAGTGGATTTAAGCAGAGGGCATTGCAATTAAGCTGAAATTTGTGAAGTAATGGAGTTTAAAAAATATGATTTATGGAGAGAAATATTGAGAGAAATCCGTGAATGATGTGGACAGCAATGTTTTGAAGTACAATCACATGGAATTCTGTGATTTGCGGAGAAAATATTGATATAGCCCCTGAATGAGGAGCGTCAGTTTTCCATAATCACATGATCGTGCTCATAGAGACATGTACATGACGGTCCACTTTGTTTACTTAAAAGCAAACACACTCTTATAATCACACTTGAGATCCAACCTCAATTTGGAGGCACGCACCGAAGTGAAACCTACGTTCTCTCTCCGTATTCACAAAACTTCAAATACTCATATCAACTCTTTTCAATCTTAAGATCTTGTAAATGCTAGAGCAAGCAAAATACACTATTTTGTTGTTTTCAGAAGAAAACGATAGAAACTGATATCATATGCTCCAGCTCTCCCTTGTTCTACCCTGTTGTTCATATGTATTCCTTTTCTACTTCCAATTAATGCTCATAATTCAAATTATATTTACTCGTACCTTCTGTCAACTATTTCGTTTCCATGTTTTCTTTCAAGATTTTCTTTTATAATTACACCATCATAACTCAGTTTTCCCTTTTCCAAACCCTCTCTTTTCTTCTCTTTGGATACTCCAATTCAATCCAACTCTCCTTATGTTTTGCTAAAAAACGACATGCTTGCTTTACTAGAAGAGTAGCATTATTGTCATCAGAAAAAAGTTACCCATTTTATTTCTAATTTTATTTACATGACAGTTTTTTATTATTAAGAACGAGGGAAGAGAACACACTAATTGAACGACCGACTTTGTCCTTTGCAGATGGGTGTAGCTTATTTTGCTCAATATTTAAAAAACATTTTACCCTAACATGTGTATAATGGCAACTCAACAAGTGTATGTGTGTATCAACTCTCTCAGAACATAATCATCAGTTTTTGGTTGATTATTGAGTTTTCTTCCTTCTAAGTACATAAAAAATAATCTCTGAAATTATTTTTGGATTTGTATTTAAATTATTCTCTATGAGAAATAGTCTTGTTTTTATTGTAAATTTCTTGTTTTGGTTTACACCTGAAAATAGACAAGCAAGATTGATGAAATCAGCACAAAATTTGTTTGTGTTTTGCTTATTAAAGAAGATTAAAGGAATAGTTGTTGTCAATGGTGGTTAAAACTACTTTAAGATGTAATGGAGTGATTGTTATTGTATTGTCTTTTTTGTTATATCTTTAGTGTTTCGGAGTACTTCAAAGATGGGTACAAGTTACTTTAACGAAAGTTGTCACGAACTTTGTGTTTACCTATATAGTTTTGATCAAGATTTCTGTGAATGACAAAGTTTATTTATGGTATTAAATTTTTTGTAAGTGCCTCCACTTAGGTTCACTTAGGTTTTGGTATTGTTGTGAAAGAGACTTCTTACTATGATTGATTTATTCCCTTTATATAGAGTAAGTGATTAATCTTAATATTTTCTGTATAAGGATTGTGACACCCCTAAAGTTTTTCATATCTATTTCATTTTTTCGTTATTGAGAAAAAAAATTCTTGTTTTTTTTAGGGTTGTGCTACTTTCCACTCTTCTTTTGTAGAAGATTTTAAACATTTTTGAAATATCTATTTTATTCTTTTTTTTCATAAAAAAATATAAAAAAATATCAATAGTAGAAATTGTTACTGCACATGAGATTTTAGGGGAAAAAATATTGTCCCGAATTTTTAGTAATAAGAAATATGAATAAAGAATAATAAATATGAGAAGTTAGGTGATTCTTTTAAGTATATATGTTCAGAGTTGTTCTGTAATTAACAAACAATTTTAGTTTGATAATCTACGCATAAAAAACGTGTATTAAACCTTAAATAGATTATGAGGTAAAATTCATATTAAATTAAAGGTCAATTTAGTCTATTGAGGTAAAATTCCAATTGTAGTTAGGTAATGATGCAATTAATTAGAGACTTCAGGTATTCTCCTAAAGTAAATTATTAATCTCTCAAATTAAAAAATTTGTGCACAAGTTTCAATAGATAATCTTTCAAACATAACACTACAAATAAAATCATAACATAACACTACAAGAAAAACATGAAATAAAAACCAATTTTAGAAACAAAAAATAATTAGTTGTAACTAAATTAGAGACCATTTTAGGGATTAAATAATTTTTGGTTTCTAAATTAGCTTATATTATTGTTAAATGATTTCTAAATTGGTATCTAATTAGCAACTAAACTTTTTGCTACCAAATTTAGAATCTAAATATTTAGTAGTTAAACCTCGATTGCTAATTAGATACTAATTCAGAAATTATTTAACAATAATAGAAACTAATTTAGAGTAGTTTCTAAAATGATCTCTAATTTAGTTATTATTGCAACTAATTATTTTGGTTTCTAAAAATTAATTTTTATTTGATGATTTTTTTTTATAAGTTGTGGTGAAAGAATATAGCCTGAAGGGTTGAATTTGTTAGGTCAACCCACCTAAATTACAAAAAAAAATGGTGAAATGTACTAAATGATTTACTGCACGAATTCACCTAACCCGTCAATTTATGGTGTTTTGCAGTTTTAGTTTTGTGAAGGATTATTTTGAACCCATGTGGTTCTCTGAATGAAATTCAATTACAATAATCGATGATTACTGAGATGATTTTTCAGACAGATTTTGGTGGGTTAAATCGTAACCCCATCCTTTTACCATTGACAGACCTAAAACTCATTTCTAAATGGGGTGGATTATATTTCATAACATGTTTTCTTCTGCACTGAATCTGTCACTCATGCCTATTAAAACAAGTTAAAAGTGGTTTGGGGTGAGTTAACATGTTTTCTCACTCCTAGCACATAGTTATTTGTCAAAAAAATTCCTTGCTCCCTCCCTTTTTAACTTAGGTGTTTTAACATTTTACTTTTAAGTTTCCAAAGTCTGATTTATCAGCATCAAATATATATCTTGTAGTAATTAAGATAATGAAGTAATAACTTTAATTTTCCCATGTAGTAGAACATTAATACGACTTCTCAGTGATAAGCAATCTGATGAAAGATCTTAGTCATTGATACAGTAGAGACATAATTACAAATTGGAGCAAGTTATAAAAAGAATAAATAAAAAAATAGCATAGAATTAGTAAGTTTTGGATGTAAGTAAGAAGTAATGTATAAAATTAGAGTAGAAAATAATGAGTGTTAATTTAATTAAGAATTCCCTTATCTAAATTTCAAAGACTAACTAGTAGGACTAGCCAGTGCTTTCACTATAGAAATGGGCAAATCAATGTTTTCTTGACATCCAACATAGCTGTCTATGTTATTGTACTCTCTCTATCTCTCTCCTGTCCCCATAGTCCTTTCTCTTCCTTCATTATAACTCTCTCATCACTCTCTCCTCTCTCTCAAAACCTCCCTCGTATCCAACACTCTTCTCTTCTTCCTCCTCCTACTCCTATATATCCCCTTCCCCTTCTTCCACTAACTCCATGTGTTTTATTTCTCACTTCCCAACCCAAAACCATTCATTCTTTGCTTCCTTCTGCTTCTATATCACTACCTGCTAAAACTTATCATACATATAAATACGCACACACATACCTCTGCTTATAGCACCAAAACTAGGCTAGCTTAGCTTGCACTTTCAACAATTATATACATACACAAGTACACCAAGCTCTACCTAGCAACCTACCAACATGTCTAGCCGAAGATCCAGACAACATTCAGGGTCTACAAGGATCTCCGATGACCAAATCATCGAGCTTGTTTCCAAATTGCGCCAACTTGTTCCTGAGATTCGCAGTAGGCGATCTGACAAGGTACAAAACTCAATCTCTCACCTTACTCACAAATGTAATGCGTCTCCAGCAATCAAAAATCACTTCTGAAATGCGAAATTTATATATATGTAACTATTAACCTCAGTAAAAATTATGAGAAATCACATCTAGAGCGAGAATTGAAGCAAATTAAAACCATATTAATACATAGTTACCGGAGTTTTTATACTTTAACTTTTTTTCTTAAGAAAATTGAAGGGGTTCCTTGGCATGGTATAGCATGTGTATCTAACTTAGGCTGAAGCTTTTCCTGGCTCCTATAAAACGCAAGAGTTTCAACTTCACGCATACTGATAGAGATATATATCTCTTATACAAACACAGAAACAGCTTGCTTCTTTGTTGCTGTACATGTGTAGTGATAGAGTAGGATTATGCTACCGATCATAGTGGCATGTCTCGTGCAGAACATGTCAATTGTATTATAATAAACGAGGAGTCATGGATAGTCAGAATTTGACCCGCATATTGAGGACCAAGTTCCAAACAATTCCAAAATCTAAACAGATCCCTCAGACTTTAAAGCCTTCTCATTGACTATAAATATATATTTGCAAAGAGAAAGATAACATATTTATATCTATATCTATCTATATATATATAATATTTTTTAGTGCACACATTTCTTGGTACATTTTACTGATTTTACGTTGATGTGCTATAGTTACTTACATACTCACTAATTTTAGAGTATTTCTGAAGTAGTGTTAGTTTATAACTCATAAAAGATGCGAGCAACAGTCACGACAATATTGCTAATTTATTTTTTAGGAGAGTTAATCGTGTTTGAACTTGATATAATTACTGTGAATAGTGGTTTTTAAATATTTACTTAACTTTATAGTGAACATTTAAATTAAATAGTTATATAACACAGTTACATGTTTAAAAGGAAGAACAATCAAGCTTACACCAAAACAACTCTGGCAGTAGCAGCAGTATATGTAAGGAATGCAGAACCCCAGAAATAGAAAAAAAAAACACCATAAAAAAGGAGGAAAGTAGTCAAGTGGTTAATTTTGACCAACTCATGCATGAAACGAATCTTTCCGTAAGGACTGATTGGAGCATGTAGTAACAACATTTTGGTCAGATAGCATGTGTTGGAGTCTAATATGTTTGTTCCTTCTGATTCAGCGAAAGCAGTTTTAATTTCATGCAAAGTACGGCATGTGTGTAT
This sequence comes from Phaseolus vulgaris, assembly GCF_051622355.1. Taxonomy (NCBI): domain Eukaryota; kingdom Viridiplantae; phylum Streptophyta; class Magnoliopsida; order Fabales; family Fabaceae; genus Phaseolus; species Phaseolus vulgaris. The sequence goes on from NC_143505.1 coordinate 3,742,745, forward strand.
GTTTAAGTAAGTGACTCGCAGGTAACCAAGATACTGACTTTTTTCACAATGCAGGTTTCAGCGTCCAAGGTCCTACAAGAAACCTGCAACTACATCAGAAGCTTGCACAGAGAGGTGAGTGACTTGAGTGAGCGACTGTCTCAGTTGTTGACCACAATTGATGCTGATAGTGCTGAAGCTGGAATCATTAGGAGCCTACTTAATCAATAAGCAATGAGTGTTATGATTTTTTCATTCAAAGAGTGCTAATTATTATGAGAGTGTACTTCATTCTAGGTGTGCTGAGAGAGAGCCAGGGAGCTAGAGTGCAGTTTGAGGCTGTACCTCCCGTATGGCAGGTAGGGCATTTCATAACCAGTTGTTTTCTCTTTTGCCAATAAAAATTAAGTGCTTGTACCAGCTACATATATATGTGCCTCTTTTTATGGATGGCCAAAATGTAGCTCTTGTTAAATTTATTAAGCTTCTTACTAGTTATGTACTTTAATTTATATGGCTTCAGTCACCTAGAGGTCGGAACTTGGAAGTCAGAGTTGTAACAGATGCATATTTGATGCAGAAATATATATATTAATCTTATTTGTGGTCTTTTAAACAGATAATTATGAGGTTATGTGTAGATTGAACTCGTGCTAAACACTACTCAATGTAACGGAAAGTTTGTTTATGTGGATAAAATTGTTAGTTAATGGAGGTTGTAATGCAGACCGGTTTTAATTACATGGGATTGTGTCGGTAAAGTTGGGTTCAAGTTTCTATAATATGGCCTGAAAGTATTTGACGTGAGTGGGTGGTTTGGTCTAATTGGACGGTTGGTTAAATAATATAGAAGTCCACACTTTTAGACTTTTAGTGTTGGGAAAGAGACACTTAATTCAGACAAATACCCTCAGAAAGTGTCTTCGTTTACAAGTGAAAAGTGAAAAGAGTTTGGAATGTAGCGGATATTCAAGGAAGCGTGCTCTATTTTCTTGTGCCCATTTTTTATGGAACCATTTACTTCAGTTTTTTTTGTTTTTGTTTGTTCGTGTTTTTTGTCATGCTAATGTAGTTGCGTGATTGTGGGAAAGTAACAACAACAGTGCGAGAGTGAAATGAATATTACCGTTACCAAAGGATACAGAATATTCTAGTCTCTTTCACTGCACACACTTTTAAAACAGGATTGAAAGAGGTAAGATAAAAATTATAAATATAAGTATTAATGCTATAAGAAATGTACGTAAGGTGAAAATGACAATTCAAATATCTAAAAAAATTAGGTTGTTTTGGATTTAAATCCTATTGTCCTATCAACATTATTAAAGGCAAAACGATGCTGACAAAAAAAAATTAAAGGCAAAAACAATACAATGCAATAAATTTTGAATGCTATGGATAAATGACTAAAATATTTCCACTATTCTACTCATTTATACGACATTGAAGTGTTCTAAGTTTCCCATTTGTTTGCTCTTCGTAATGAGATTCTTTCACTGTTAGGTTATAAATAGAAATTGGGAATTTAAATATCAAATCTTCTAAGTGTTTTGATCCACCAACAGTGTTAATTTTCAGTTAATTACATGTGTATGAGTCAAAAAAATTTAATCTTTCTAAGTGTTTTGATCTTATAGTCAACTTAAAAACTATTTTTAATTTTAAAAAACCAAAATCAAGTGTGTACTTGGCCTTATGTGAAAAAACAGACACTATATACTTGGAAGTTTAAGACAATTCTATCGACATGATAGAAATGACCTTCATGGAATGGGTTGAGTTCTAGTTAAAAGGACGTTAATAGAGAGCTCAACTCTCACTAGTGAGACTCTATAATAGAGGGGGTTTAGACCTCGCTAATGGTCTTGTTAAATGGTCATTCAATATATATTTTACATTTTAGGGTTTAAGATTTATGATTTAGGGTTTAGGGTTTAGTGATACAAGTTCAGCTCCAAACTAGTATCCACCATAATCCCAACATGTTTGACCTCTTACCCACTAGAATGGATTTGGAACCTGATTTGCTCAATCAAGACAAAACCCAATTTCGAACAATGGAATTGATTTGGGTTTCTCACTTTCTAACATCTCCCTACTACACTAACCAAAACAAGGAAGAAATATGGGAATTAATAAATGGTGGAAGGAAGAAATTGAAGAAGGAAGAACTAGAGACACGATTTTGAATTTCTCACAAGCTAGCGATTTGGTTTTAGAGAAATTGGGGAAAACCTTCATGTCTCTAAAGTGAATCTAAAGTGAATTTGGGACTCAGTAATAAGTCTTACATAACGTCAGTCAGGTCCACACAAACACACATAACACCTAGCATTGGCCAAGCCCTTGGTAGTCCACATCACCACGTCACTAATAGCATCGGCCAAGCCCACACAAATCTTTCACCCCTTAGAGTCAACTTGTATGTGAGTTAGGCCTACCTTGTGTTTCTATCTTTTTTTTAAAATATAATTCACTTAATTGCTCATTACGTCAACCAGTACTATCAATCAGACCCACAAAAATCCCTCATCCCCTTAGCATCAACTTGCAGCGTGGGCTAGATCGTCTCTACCACTTTTTTTTTTTAAATATAATTCACTTAATTGGCCATTGCATCAGCCAATAGTTTCGGTTAGGCCTATGCAAATTTCACATCCCCTTACCATTGGCCTGTAGTGTGGGCTAGACCCTCTTTGACTATTCATTTGTGTCTTTTTTAATATAATTTATGTAATTCTGATTGTGTTGGCTAAACCAACACTGAGCATTATTATTTTATATACTTTCTTATAATAATTTTTTTAGTCACAATTTATTTGTTAGAATCGGTGTAACATTATCTAACTCTAACTTTTATGGTTATTGTTGTATCGTGATAAAGTCAAATTGATCCACTCTAATAACCTGGAAGCTTTAGCCGACACTATTTTTAGGTAGCTAAAATCATTGAATGTTAATCAACCTCATTTTTTCATTCAGATTTAACATGAAAAATCTTCATCGCTTAACACTTAGAAGTATTTAAATTGAATATTGACTTGATTAATTAATTATTTAGATCAACAGCTTAATTAAGAAATCAAAATTAGTTAATAAAAAAAATAACAATTAGAAAATTTTATATAGTGTCCAAATTTTACATATTGTGTACAACAATGTGCATGTATACAACCAAATCCTGTAGTCCTGTGGATTGTCTACCGAGTCTTGTAGACCGTTTAGCAATCCTAACTACACTGTTTAGTGATCTTAGCTAAACTGTCTAGCAGGTCCTACAAACGGTCTATTGGTTCTAGTGGGATCGTCTAACAACTTTGGTAACAAAATCATTTAACAATTCCAATGAGATTGTCTAGTGGATCCTATAAAAGACCATCTAGCGGTTTTAATGAGACTGTCTAGTGAGTTTGCTTTGTACTTTTATGTTTTCGTTCTCTTTATAAGAGACCCTTGCAGGTGCGGGAGTCAAACTCTATTTTTCATAAATACTTTGTTTTCTTCTTTTGTTGTGTATTTGTATGAGATGAATTTATGTTTCTTCTTTCTTCTTTGTTGGCCTATATGACTTTGTATCTATCATGAATTACCATATCCAATATGTAGAGGAAAAAAAGGAAGAATGGTTTGTGCCAAATAAAAACTACATAGAAAAAAAATATAGAAAGTAAGCACCTTTTTTTTATGGGTGTAATTCTATTTATTTTATTATCAACAAAATAATAAAATAGATATAGAGCATTTTAGGAATACTAGAGCCTTATTACAATTTAAAGGGTATAATTCCTGTATAACCCCAAAAAATAAATCATCCAAAAAAAGATAATACCCTATCAACTATAACAATAATCTATATTGAATAAGGATTGGAATATCATTAAAATACTCCACATTTATTATTTTTATTGATGATAATAAAAACTATCTGAACATCTATACATAACCCATATACAGCTGCTAACATATTTACATATTTTATGAGTGTAGTTCTATGCTCAGAATTATCAAGAAACAATTTTGTGATATCAAGAAACAATTTTGTGATTTGGCACCTAATCCTCAATATTTATCAGTGAAAAATGTCAGAATCTATTCACCATTGATATTACTCGATCAGCCTTCCCAACCATTCATCTTCATCACACTTCACCAGCCAATGCCACGGTCTTCTCAATAACAGCATCACCAATTCGTTATCATATTTGGTGCCATTAGTTAACTTCACACTTTTGTTTCATCTCCATTCTCACCGACACGACCAGGTTATGTTGGCCACCACCACCTTCCACCTCGATAGATTTTTTAAGATTTTCAACATTCTGATGTCCGATTATATATCAATTCGTACCCTTTCTTTTTGTTTACATCACAATTATTGTCACGGATCCAACTTGGTGAACTTAAGTTTTGATCTTTCAAAATACCATCCCAATTAACTTTTTCTCACCATTCTTCATTCCCACATTTTTATAAGCTAGTCATCACCTAAGTGCACCACTCCCTTTTAAAAATAAGGCACACATCTCTTGAATCAATCAAGTGATGATTACCTAATTAACACAATCCTTATTTTTTTTTTTCTCTTAACAGATATCAACTTATTAAACAATGATCAAATATTCATATAGCTAGTTTTTTTTTTATATATAAAAACCGTGTATAATTATAAAACTTCACATCTCAACAATTAAATTAAATCGATCCACTTAAGGGTGATCAAACCATCATTTACAGGTTGACATTTTAAGTAATAAAAATCATTTGTTAGCACATAAAAAAAATATTATTAAAAAAAATACAATAAAATATAGGAAACTAGATCAAAATCTATGTATTAACAAAAAAAGGTGCATAGTTAATCTATACTTATTAATAAAGAATTCTAAAAAAAATATTAAATGAAAACCTATTATACCAATGAATATACTCTCTGTAAATAAAGCCTAAGTTAACAAACTTATCAACACATGCATTTTTTTCAAAAAAAATGTGAGAAACTCTAAACTTTTTTTTTTCACACTAATTAAGACAACTGTTCTACTTATTACATAGCTAGTTTCACTCCTTTCTTTTTTATATAAAGATTAGTTCTTAAGATATATCTCTACGTTGATGATATGTACTTTGTTTGTCTTCATCGTATATCATACAAATAATTTTGTAATGTATAAGAAACTGGTATGTATAGATACTGTCGGTGCCCCATATTATTTGTGTATCTTGTCATCATACTAATAACGTAAACTCACAGATACTCATAATGCAGTTTAATTTTTGCAAAGATTATATTAATGAGAATCAGCCCAACAACTTGTTGATATACAAATTTCTCTTTTGCCGTGTACGTGGTGTTATGAGCCTTCAATTTAACAACTTGGAGCACAAATATTATTATCATTTTTATCAGCAATATATCATTTGATCAAGCAGAGTAAGTCTTTATTTCTATAAATATAAATATAAATATATATATATATAAATATAAATATATACTAGTCACAGGCCACTTACCCCACCATCTCAATGACCAGATTTTTGGATGTTTCGAGATGTGAAAAATCTTTTTAAAAGAATGGAGTTACACATTTTAAAGACGTCAGAGTTAACCTCTATTAAAAGATAAAAATATTTGTATAGTATATAAATAGTTACAAAATTTATTCTTATAAATGGTTTTATTCTTATAAATGGTTTTATAGAATTATTTAAGTTTAAAGTTTATCTTAACAAAAACTTGTTAACCTTATTATTCCGATTTTTTGATTTTAAAAGATTGAATTAAACTTAAAATCTCCCTCTTAAATAAATATAGATATTATCAAAAGTTTTGATTATATATTTGAAACAACATAATTACATATTATAGTATTATTGACTCAATAACAGTATTTTTTATAAATAAAATAAAATTAATTGGAGTATTTAAGTATGCTCCATAAGTAAAATGTTTAATCCAACAAAACCTACAAGTACCCTGGATGACAAGGTTTGGTTAACAGTACTTAAAAGAAGAAAGGTGATGTGTAGATAAATTATTTGGGTAGTTGAATAGAATGGGTTCTGACACTTAATCTTTTATTTATAGGTACAGAATGGTTTGAGCAGAAAGAAGGGCGTGCATGTTGAAACGAAAGTGTGGATTTGATTACCTTGCAAGTTGCAGGAAGTTGGAAGAAAACAGTAGGTTTGGTAATAAAAATGTGGAAATTTTGTTAGGTGGAGATTGAGGGAAAGTGACTAAACGTTTTTGCAAGATCTGCTTCAGCCATATCATCCATAGACATAGTTGATCCTTTGCAGTAGGAAAATGATACGTGAGAACAACCCTTTCTAGCCATTCAATGTAAACCCTCCCCTTATGCATCATCAATCACTCCAAAATATTATATATTTTCTTTCTATTACCACTCCTTTCTAAGCCTTTTGCCACAACAATTCAAGACAAATAACTGAAATTTTCAACATTCTGTACATGGATATTTAAATTGTAGTCAAACATCTAACTATAATTTTGGCTCTGTATGCTCCCCTATTTATATCACCATATATAATATAACTTTTCTCAAAATCAAACTATTTACTAATGATTCTATGAAATGGGAGTATTATATATATATATATATATATATATATATAAAATATTGTGGACACATGTTTTAATAAGTAATTTTCAGATACTGTTTCATATATTTTTTTATGCAAATTTTATTCTACCCTGTTTGAGTATAATTTCATTCTGATACTCTTAGTTTCTATATATTTTTTTAAGTTATATATACAGTTTCGAACATCCTTAACATCTTTAGATATTCTAATATAATAATTTTATTTTTTGCGATATAAAGAAGTAGGTAGAGATTTTACCAATTGTGAGTAAAAGATACACTAAAAAAATCATCAAATAAAAATTAATTTTAAAAATTATAAATATTTAATCACCGTACTAACTAAATTATTAGATATTATTATAAAAAATTTAAAAAATTAATAAATTAATGTTTAAGTCAATATCTAATTAGTTATAAATTTAGTTATCAATTACTTTAAATATAATAATAATAATAATAATAATAATAATAATTGTTTAATGTTTTTAAAATTGATTTCTTCTTAATAGTTTTCTTGTAGTTGTAGTGATAAGTATTATAGAATATAGAAAATGAGTTAACTTTAATAATTTGATAATTATAACTTATGAAAAGAAATATTATCTCACATTCTTAAGGTGGAAGGAAAAAATATATATAATAAATAATAATGTTATATAAATTAAAGAATATAAATATAAAATTAAATTAAATTTAAAGTTGTTTTCTTTAATAATTTTGTATTGTGATGCAAAACAGTAAGTTATAAGTTTATTGGTTTCGCAGAGCTCTGAAATTTGATTTTCTTCAGAGATGTTGTCCCTCCCATCCTATAGATAAAATTAAATAAAATAGAAAAAAAAAAATCTTCAATACAAGAGTGTTGTTTATAAAAAGTATTTTTGTATGCTAAATATGATTTTAATTAATATAAATAATTACGAGTTACTTTGCATTTATATTATAATTGTAAGAAAAGATTGAAATAGTAGAGAAACAACATACTTATGAATTGAACAGATTATTAAAGTAAAATAATTAATTAGATGGTTTAAAAATTAAAGGAATTGCTAGTTTGAAAAGCATTTAAAATACTCTAATAGTGATTAAAGAGAATTATAGAGATAAACATTTAGAAGGAGGGATACATGAGAGAATTAAGATAAAAGATTCTAAGGTGGATTTTGCGTTCAGGAAAGAGAAAATGAAAAAGTATTAATGAAAATGTGCTTCTGGGCGGAAGGAGTCTAGATAGTATAATTGTTGATATGTCAGTGATTTCCTGATTATTTCAAGTCTTCTTCTTTAAATGTTGATGCTTGGTCGATCGGGGATTACCAGTAAAAAGTATTTCGACGCTCAAGTAGGTGCTCTAGTTTAAGAGTGTGTTCTAGTAAAATGGTCAAAACGTATCTTACTCTTTCACAAAGGACTCTTTTTATAGTATTGGCTTATAGGCCTTGACCCTGATGGATCGAACATCAGTTATTAATTGATGCATAGTAGTTCATTGATACTAGGAACGTGTATCTTTCAGCTAATCAGTTATTCCCGCCTATTTTGGAATGTACATTCTCATTCAACACTACTTGTAATTGTTGCTACTTATTGTATTTTTTATGTTCTTTGACTCGGGTGGTCGGTCACTGAGACTGAGACTGGTCCGTCCGGTACACTTGCCCCCCAGACTCAAAGAAGTTAACTTTCGAAAAGTCGAAGATGATCGTTGGAGTTCCCGAGGTAAGATGTGATAGTTGAATGCATCAAATGTTTGGCAAAGATGTGATGTTTGCTTTTTAGAAGAAAAAAAAGTTGTCATTTTGATGAACACTGTTCAATTAGATATATCTAAAGGTTGAGATTTTGTGTAGTTTCGTATGCCGAATGATGCTAATCATTGGATGGATATGGATCTAACGACTCCGAACGGATGACACGATAACCTATCTCCTGTTCGATTTCCTATAAATAGGGCATCACTTGAACGTAGTAGGGTTTACGCTTTCTTCGTTGCTATAAGGTTTGCACTGTGTGCTTCGAGTGCCGAGTCTTTCAACATGCTTTCACTTCTTCGTACATTATTTAGGTTAGTCATGTCTTCTACCTCCGACTCCACTAATAGTGTTGTACATATTAAGTCATTTGATGTTACCCGTACTGCATCTAGTAGTGCGAGAGACGTGAGTGGCTCAGACGACTCTAAATCAGACGATCTGAGTTACGAGTGGGTTGATCCACGCATCTTGGATATCCCTACTTGCTTAAGGGATTCCAATAATTTAGATAAATTTATCCAAAGTAGCTTTCTTAAAATCAGATTCGCCCTCGGACGCACTGATGGCCGATATTTGTGGTTATATCGACCAAGTTTGTTACGGTCGAAAAAACGCACCCCACGACTTCTTTTTTGTTTATAATACCTTTTTATCTGATTTACATATTGCCATTCCCTTCGACGAATTCACCATGGGGGTCGTTCAGATCCTTAATGTGGCGCCGACCCAGCTGCATCCCAATTCGTGGGTGGCTCTTAAGGCCTTCAGAATTATTTGTGACATTTTCAAAATACTACTTACGCCTCAATCATTTCTATTCTATTATAATTTCTGTTTGAGTACTATAGTGAGTTGATTGTCTTTGTCGAGTCGACCGGGGAGTGTTCAGTTTGCAGCATACACCACCTCATATAAAAATTTTAAAGAAAGATATTTCAAAATTTTTGTGGAGTCGGACGGTCGAGATTATTTTTATGATTCTGAAGGGCGAACCAGGTTTCCTTTTCATTGGATCCCTAATCCTTCAAGATTCACTACCTAACCGAGGTCATCGATGACCTCTTAGATAAAGAAGTCCTTGTTGTTTATGACCAACTCCCAAATGAATTACCTACTCGAGAGTTGGTAGCGTTGTACGAGTCATCTAAGACGTGGGTGAATTTTACTGGTATGTGGACTTCTTATATACCTAATTGTATTCATTAAGTTGATGGTGTTTAATTGATTTTTATTTTACAGCTATCATGACTCGAGTGGACCTGACCTTTGGGGACTACATGGCCCAATTACGACACTAAGCGGCTAATAGAAAAATAAGCAGCTTTAAGACGATCGAGAAAGGAAACACGGTCGTTCCAATCGACGTAATGCCCCCAACCACCATCGTTCATCTGGTGAATCAAAAGAGGGGTCGTCCAGCTAAGACAGTCCAACAAAATGTAGAGGTAGGGCCATCCTCTTGACAACCTTCTATGTTTAACCCCCTCCTGCAACTAGCGTCAAGGGTACAAATTGCAATATCATCGGAGGATGAAAGCGTTCTAGCAGTCGATTGAGCTGCAGAGCCGAGCACTGGTGGTTGGCCGGACTCTTGGAGTAAAGCTGGAAAGAACCACGACTGTGGTTGTACCCAAGTTAAAAATGGAGTTGATCGAGTCTACCAGCTCTTTTAAAGCAACATTGGAGGCGATGGAAGTATTTAAAGAAATAATGTGCCAAGATAATGTTGCAACCAAGAAGGCCCAGCAGGCCCTGAAAACTGAGGTAGAGGCGGTAAAGGTCAAGCTTTCCAAGAAAAAGGTTGAAGCTAAAGAAAGGGAGAAAACACTATTTGTAAAGGTGGAGAAGTGTCATTCCTTCATGATGCGCATAAGTGAAGACTACTTCCACCAAGGCCTTCGTCAAGCGTCTTCTTCCATGGCATATTTGTCGAGGATACTAGGTATTACATCGAGAAAGATGTCGTTGAAGGAAAACTAGTGTCTATCAGCGGAGGTGCCAATGAGGTGATGAATGAGGTTGGCAGTGATGGAGAGAATGGCACACCCCGCAACGATTGAAGCCATCTTTCGAGGAATTATTTGAACCGCTTTACATGGATATATCCTAGATCCGGGATGTGGGCTTAAAACAATGTTTAAATTCGTTTAACGACGGATCGAGCAACTTTAATTTTAAATGCTCCTCTTATTTTGAACATGATATTAGTAGTTAAAACTTTGGTAACTAATTTAGAAACTATTTTATAATATTTTATTAATAATAGAAATCACATTAGATACTAATAATTTTTTAGTCTCTAAATTAGTATCTAATTTAGTTACATAATGACTAATTAATTTTTTTTCTCTAAATTTGGTTACTATTTAATGATTTTCTTGTACTGAATAGAAAAATTATAATAGATGAATGAAATAAGTTTTGATAAATGAGAGAATGTAGATGAAATAGATGAGTGAAAATGAAGTAGATGGGGAGAAGAGTGTGGACAAAGGAGATGGGTGTGAGTGAAGGAGATGAGTGTGGATAAGAATATGAATATGGATGAAGGAGATGAGTATGAAAAAGAAGATGAATGTGAATGAAGGAGATGAGTGCGATGAGATTTATGAGGATGAATGAATAAGATAAGTTTGAAAATATTTATATAGAAAGTGAAAGAAAAAAAATTATGAATAAAAAGATTTATCATCTTTAAAATTGGACATTTTGATTAAAAATAATCTACAATTCATATTAGTCGTCATGAATGCACAAAGATTCATTGTTATGAAGGCAGATATATTCATTGTCATTAACGTTAATGAAACTAATACTAGTCTTATTTATTTTAGTTAATGTCGTTTAAGCTGACACTAGTCTAACATAGAAATAAATAATTTTACTTATTAAAAAAATTTAAAAATATTATAGAATTAGCTAAACCAACTCTAACTCTAGTTGCATGTACTAACGTTGGCTTAGTCAACCCTAATTCGATACTAATTTATTTATTAAAAAAATAAAAATTTATTACATTTTTTAATTTGATACTAATAAAATATTTATTTATTTATATAATATACAAGGTGATTTTACATTGTAAGTTAAACTATATATCTTTTTTTTTATGACATAATTGAATTCAGGTAGCAGAAAAGTAAATAGAAAGTAAAAATTAAAGTAATTTACATTAGAAGAAATGAAATGTGAAAAAGGATATTTTTATTATAATTATTATTTAATAATTATTCATTTATTATATTTTTAACAACATAAAAAAATATAGATTTTATAATTTTTTTGTGGATTCCTTTCAATGTGAAAAGAGATAAAAATAACTATAATATTTTAATTATTTAGTCAATATAATTGATGATATAATTATGCTTCATAAGTTTTACATTGATGTAATTTTTAAATATTTTCATAATTGATGTAATTTTTCTCAGTCTCATTTTATGTAATTTTTTAGGAGTGACAATGTTAACTGACATATCTTATATTTTGTCGATAAAAAGGGGTTAAACCATGTATAAAATTTATGGGCAAATTCTCCCTCCACAACCAATCAAAACACTATAAAACTTATTTCAACCACCAACGTTTACCACCAGCCTCCACTTGAAAATAATGAAAATACATCATACTCCTCACTATACTCAAAAGGATATTATTAAAATTAAAATAAAGTATAGAGATGTAGAGAGAAGGTATGAAGGTGTAGGAAGAATTTGCCAACTTATAGGTTAATAAGTTTGATTCGGCGTGTATTACTATCATGTTGCGATTCTATAGGTCAACTAACATTAATTAAAAGTAAAAAAAATTAAGAAATTCTTTATTATTTTTTTAATTTTAAATTTAAATATTTTATAAAAAAATATTTAGTGCAAGTAAAAAATTCTTAATAGACTAATTAATTATTCACTTTTTATTGCAAATAAATATTAAAATATATTATAAAAAATTAAAGTAAATTAGGAAATAAAATTTAAATTTATACTTCTCAATAAAAGATTTTAGTAATTATGAAATTTGGACATGTACTTTAAATAATGTATCCTTATGTTTGACACCGACATATTTACTATATATATTAATGAAGTATCCAATTCAAAAATATGTTTTTGGATAGGTGATAGTTATAATATTTTATAAAGAACAAATTCAGTGATTTTTTAATAGCTCACAACTTTGGATCTGTTTGCTTCAATGAAAGTACGATTCTTGTGGATGGAAGTACAGTAATATCCCTCATGAATAATGTTTTCCAAATTTCCCCTCAGATTATAAAGAACCTTGCGGGAAGACCACGTAAATATGTGTGTTTTTCTATTTTAACCTCGTTTTCGTCTTTGTATAGTATAGTTAATATAATAATATAATATAAATAAAATAATATTAAAGTTATCTAAATACAAATATTAATTATTACATAAATTTAACTAACACAAATATTTAATGATATTATTAATAAAATAAAATAATAATAATTAATAAAATTAATAATAAAATAAAATTTTAATATAACACCAACATATATAGTTATTTATAATAAACAAATTATATAAAAATTATTATTATTATTATAAAAATAATATTATTATTTACATTTAATAAAAAAATCATTTCTAGTTATACATTTTTAATTTATAAATATTTACATTATTTATTTCTATATAACAATTTACTATTTTTACATATATTAATAATTTTACATCTAAATATTTTTCGTCAAGTAACTCATATTTTATTCAAAAATAATTATTCAACGGCATTGAAAATAATTTACAAAATTTTAATTAACTCAAATTAACACAAAAATGACTCATATTTCATTATTCATATATTTTTAAAGACGATGATAAATTTATAATATCATATTTTACACTTTTAAAAGAAATTCAAAATTGATCTCATAACCATCACATCACTCACCAACTTTAATAAATTTTTCTCATACATCCACCCTACACATATTCTTCACACTTTCCTCTCAAATTCCCCACACATCCACTCTTTCAATTCCCCTTACATCCGTTTCTCCATCAAATCCTCACACATCCACTCTTCAATCAAAACACAACTTTATTGTATGAGTTTATATTATGGAAATAAAAGAACAAACTCTATATATAATTTGAAATATTTAAATTACATATATACTATTAAAAAAAAATTTATTTAATCTTTTATTATATTTTCATATAAAATTGAATTTATTAAAATTATTAATTTTTTAAAATAAATTTTCACTAAATATTTTTTTTTATAAAAATAATTATTTCCAATTATATAATTTATATAATAATTATATTATATATTAAAAATGTTTTCGTTATAACTGACAAAATAGAAGTTATAACTAAAAATTTAAAATATTATATGAGATTATTGTTATGATCTAATAATTTTAAAGATGATGTCGTACATAGGTAAAGTGAAAGTAAGTTTATATTTGATTTAGGGTATTTTCCATGTAATATAGGTGTGTGTAGGGTGCAGTGTAGATTTCCAAAGAAGGTAATTTAAGAGAGGGTTGGGAGTATGAGTGAGTGCGTGTGGTAAGAAAGCGTACAGACAAAGATATAAGTGTGTGTGTCTCAGTGTGTGAGTGTCAGAGTGATTAATTGCAAAGGAATCATCTTTCTTCATCTCTTTCTCAACAAAACAACACACACAGTCTCTGTCCTGCACTGCACCATGGCTCCAACTTCGATGTGGTCCAATCATAACCCTATCAATCTCCCCAACAAACTCTCTTCATTTCTTCTTTCTCCCTATCTCCTTCAAATTGCTTACTGTCAATTATGTATCAAGTTGCTCTATACGCCAAACCAAACATCTTCTTAGTATATTTCATCTGTACTTTTGTTTTATGTTGTTGTTTCTCCTTTTTCTTCCTAAGTATAGGCATAGGAGAAGAACAAGGTTTGCATAATTATGCAACAAATGAAGGGCAGTAGAAGTTGATGTTTTTATTTGCAGTCAAAGAAAGACTTGTGCTGCCATCTATTCTTAAACTGACTCTCTGATGAATAAATGAAATCATGCAGATCTGTAGCGGTAGTGGTCAAAGTTGACCAACTTTTTCTTGTATCATTTGCATTAAAATGTTTATATAATTATATCCAATTACGCTTAAGTAGAATTAATAAAGCTAATCAACAATCAAGAGCTAGTTAAAACATTTCTAAATATGACCCAAACTCTCTAATTTGTTCCAATAAGAAACATTCACTAAACTAATATAAATAACACAGATTCCAAAAATCAAATACGTCATCATATAGTGCTATTACGGAACGTTAAATACTAAAACTGACTTGAACGTCGGAGTGTCTTCTACAGGTACCATCCGAGTTTGGATTACCAGAAGACTGAGGAGTGGAACAAGAAGGAAGGAGCTTGCAAGGAGAGAAGTTGAAATACAAACCGACCAACCAAGGAATGAGAGGAACAGTCTTAACAATTCTCTGTGTCCAACCCCATTCAGAGAACAATAATTATTTCTTAATTCTTGTCATTTTTTATAATCTATGAGATCTGATTTTAATAGTTATAAAATAATTTTTCTGTTGTGTGAATTCATATTTTTATTTCATTCTTATTGTTTTTTTCATCCTCAAGTTCATATACCAGAAACCACAACATAAAGTTTTGAACTAATGCACATAAAACATACACATGGTTAAGAATTTAAGAAAGTTATACTCCTCTAATTTTTCATTTATTGTTTATTTTTTCTATTATTAAAAAACAAGATATAGCTATTTATACCTCTAGTTTGTTTTGTGATCTTTTTTATTGATAATATAATAAGGAGACATAAAACAGAAAGAGTATTAAAAGAAAACTTGTTGGGAAAATAGAAAGATACGTGTGCTTAGTAATAAGGAAAGGTGTAAATATCAATTTTACCATACACTAAAAAGAAGAAAAAAACACAAAGGTATGTTCCATTTCCAAGTCCAGTCCTTAGGAGCCCAAAGTCCATTTAGGTTGATACTTGTTATATACTCCCCTATTTTTTATAAATATACTTTCATTTATTTTTGAGTAAATATTTTAATTTATTTAAGAGAAATTTTTTTTAGGAATTTATCAGTTAATACACTCATTCTCTAGGGACCAATTTGAATACTTACTCTTATTTTAAATATATTTTTCCAGAATGCTAAAATTTCAAAACATTCTTAAAAGTATTTTTGTGAAATATATTAAGCATTCTATAAATATTTTCTGAAAACAATATTTAAAAATATATAAAATGGAGATTTATTAGTAAAATAAGGAAGTGCATATAATAATTATCTTTAGGTTTTAGTCCATTAATAATATTGGAGCAACAAACTATTCAGTGATCCAAAGATGTGTATCACGCAAAGATGTGTATCACGCAAAGATGTGTATCACGCAAAGATGTGTATCACGCGGGCCAAGTAAAAAATTAAATTTGAGTCCCAAATCGAGTGAATAACCCAAAACTGATGTGTTGTTGAGTTGATGTTGACTTGAGGAATAAAAGGAATGGTTGTTAACTTATTTATACATGTTTGAAAATTTTCAAGGAAAAAAGAAATTTCTTTCTTCATTTCTATAGTTTTATTTTTAAAAATTGTATAATTTATACATCTTTTAAATTCTATAATTCAAAATACAATTTTTTTTTAATTTTAGAGTTTGAAATGTATTTTTTTAGTTTGAAATTGCATTCCAAATTCTAGAGTTTGAAATTGCATTCCAAATTCTAGAGTTCGAAGAAGTGAAACACTATTCACATATCATTGAGAGTCTTTACTCAGTGTTAAGGACAATTGTGTTTAGACTAAATGTTCTCCTAAAAAAATGAGTTTTATCTTAAAAATTATTCTTTATTCTTTTATACGAATTGACGAATTGAGATAGTTTTAAAATGTTTCATCTTAATATTTTAATTAATTATTTACTAATAAAATAATTGTATTTCGTATTTTAGAGTTCAAAATGTATTTTCGAATTTCAAACTCTAAAATTCAGAATAGAATTTTGTATAAATTCTAGACTTCAAAATGTATGAAATGTATGAATTCAAAAAAAATAAAAAAAGGGGTGTAAATAAAAATAATGAAAAAAAAGAATAAATCATTTTAAATCTATTGAGTTATTGAGATAGAACAAGTGTACGAAGAAATATCCTCAATTATAGAAATAGTGATTATAAGTAAAAAATATTTTGAAGAGGACTAACAGGATGATTTTTTTATTAATGCTCATGCCACATTTCTCTTAATTTTTTTAGTAAAACTACAAAATCATAGATGTGACTAATTTAAAAAATTGAGATTTCTAATGAATTTGAAGCTTCTCATGGTGGGTTTTCAACAGTTTTTAAATATTTTTTATTTAGTTCAATGTGAAAAAATATATATTTTGTAATAAATTAAAAAAAACATATTCAGTATTCGAATTTTAAAATTCAATAAACTTACCAGAAAATTTTTTATTGGACAATGGTATACATTACTTTAACTATTTTTATTAACATTTGTAATTTTTGTATGTTATAACTAGCATACTATGCAATTGTAGATTAATAATATTATTAGTAATGGCTCTCCTCCTCTATATGCTCTTTCTATTGTTTTAATTTATTTTAAAATTACATAACTATATATGAAACTCATTGAATAAGAAAGATCTAAAATATTTTATAATTTATACTTTTTTTTTTATAAAAGTAAAAAGAAAATTGATTAAAAAGATATATTAAAATACTATTTAATAATATGTAAATGATATTCAAAATAAAATAAATATTGACATAATTTCAAATAACATGGGATGAAAACAGTATAGTTTCATCTCCAAAAAATTAAATTCAAAATGAAGAAAGGGTTATATTTTTTTTAGGAAAAAGGCATAACTTTTGCATTAAATAAACTATCTCCTAAAAGATAACTCCCAAGATGAAACGCAGTATAAAGCTATCGTTTTACTACCCACCTCACTTTTGCACTAATCTATATGTATGCCACCAACCCTATTACTCCACCAATTCAATTTCACAATAATAATAAATCATGAAGAATCTATGGCACAAACCTTATCCCTCACGCTCTTAGGACAGCAAATATGTCACGCGCCAGTTGAAATAGAAAATACTAGTTACCCTTTTATTAATTTTTGTTACCAAATATTCTTAAATTTATTAATAAATGATTTATTGTTACCAATAATTTAAGGTATTCAATTAGTAATAAATTGATGGAACTTATGCACGTACTTTATTGCATGTATAATCAACCAACTAGAATGCCACACAAGACAAACTTCAGGCGCGTGAGATTTCACAAAATTCTCATTTTCCATTGCTCCAATCACAAAAAAGCAATTCCACTTTGGATTAATTAACTGCCGATACATTCTCCTTCTCTCTCTAAACTTTCCTCTGTTTCAGTTCACCGACAAGAACTGTCAGGTAAAACATCTAACCAGTTTCAATCTCTTTCTGGTATTTGGTTTATAGTTTTCTTCAATTACTTTTGTTTCCCCATATTGATGTTGTGGTTTTTCTATTGTTTTGTTTTAGTTTCTTGTTCTGTCTCTTTCGTGGATCAAATCAGTTTTTTTCTTCAATGATTTTTATGAACTGTTCAACATCATAGAATTTGCTTGAGTTGGATTCATTTGCATTGGTTGCTTGAGTGTGAAAAAATTATGTCTTCAGTTGATGGGCAATCTTCATTCTCATTTGTGTTCTAAAATAATAAATAAAACAATTGAAATGATAGTCATGTGATCTGTGGCATAGTTCTGTGTATTAAAATTGAGGTTGATATCTGTTGGGACTATTATGAAGATATCTGTGAAGCTGTGTAGTAAAACAGTTTACGTAACTGCTTGCCCAACAGGGACCACCAAATATTTTGGAATTTACAATATCTTGAGGATGAACCGAATGCTACTGAATTATAGATAATGTTTTCTATCATTTAGTGTAGTTTTGCTTGTCTTCATTGTTTGATCTAGCAATCCGTGCCCTTGTTAATGGAGAAAACAAAATGAAAGGCAAGCCTATTCCCACTACCAGTTTCTTAAGTTATATGAGTAATCCTTACATCTTTTCCTCTTTAAAGTTGTTAGTCATTTTTTTAACTTGGTTTGCTTTCTGCAGATTTGTTGACCCGGCTCCTACTTTTTCCCTTTGAGATTGAATCACTTGACAAGTATGTATACTGACGGTTACACTGCTCTAGTTACAAACTTATCTCCAAGAGCAACAGAGAATGATGTACACAATTTTTTTGCTTATTGTGGTCCAATTGAGCATGTTGAAATAATAAGGTAATGTTACTTTTTCTGGTAAATTTCTGTGTATCAAAATTGAATCTTTTGATAGATGTTATGATCTACCAGCCCCTCACTCCGATATTAACATGGTGGACTATAAACATAGTGACATGGACAAAAAAGTCAGAATCTTAATTTTCCTTTTGGTGATTGTGCTTCACCAATACTGCTATCTAATCCTTCCCAGCAGCAATGTTAAATATTTATGACAAGTCTTGATAGTATGTTTACATGAGTCTCTGACTTAGGTTATTGAAGGAAATTCAAAAATGTGTTGTTTTGAGTGTGTATTCTGTGTCCATAACTTCATATTTGATAGATTCCAGATTTCCAGTTTATTTCAATTTCCTTTATATGATGTCTTCTAGTTAAACAGTTATGTTCTTTATCCGGAAATAAGTTAGTTATCCTGTTTGTTAAACGAGTTTCTACTATGAATTGGCTAAAATTTTCCACAGCTTTTACATTATTACAGTAAATTTATAGGAGCTATCAATTTCCCTTCTACAATGTTATTGTGGAGTATTTTTTTCTAATCAATCAATAACAATTAGCATGCTTGGATGGAATGTTTCAAAGATGTTACTTTATTTCGCAGTATGGTTATCCAGAAAGATTTTATACTTGCAAGTTACAGGGCCGAAATGATATCATTTTTAGGCGACTTTGTAGTTACAATATGAAGGTCTCTTGAAAACAATATGAACTTTAGTTTTTTCATACAGATCTGGTGAAAATGCTTCTACTGCATATGTGACTTATCGGGATGCTTATGCCCTGGAAACTGCACTATTGCTAAATGTAAGTTGCTTATTCTCTTACTTCCTTGCCCTCTTCTTGTAGGATATCATGGATTCACATAACATACAACAACTTCCTTCATTTGCTTCTCACAATTATGCTTTAGATATGTAATCTATACAACACATGAACACAGACGTCTGAGTGCAGGACATTTGTCTGACACTCTTGTATGACACAGTGACAACACGTCCAATGCACATCCATAAGTTCCTAGTTTATTATTGTTGTTATGTCCCTGATAGGGTGAGTCATAGCATAGACATGGCATTTCCAAATCAAGAACACACACATACAAAGGTTGTGTTCATGCCCTAAAACGTTTATAATTCGGATTGTCCAATTGCTCTTTGTCCCTGTCAATAATGTTTATGCTTCATAGTGTTCAATAGACGATGGTGTATTGCTTTCCTCATGAAGTGCAAGACGAATTTGAAATCTCGCTATATACGTTTTCCTTTTATCTTCTGATGGGGCAAATGGTTGAATTTTGTTTCTAGATGTATTCAATTTCAGAATGTAGATAATGATGAGAACCATTATTTTGCATCATGTCCTTTCTTAACACAGTTCAAGAAAGGATGATAAAAATAATTATATATGAAATTTTAATTCCATTGCATTAGAGAAAATTTGTTTCAGAAATAGTGTATTACTTGAACCTCTTTTAAATCAAATTCATCTTCTGATGTTGCAGAAATTAAATTTTCAGTGATGTGCCATTGTTCATTTGTTCTCACTTAATATTGTTTATATTAACCTGCATATTTGGTTCAATGTTGTTTCAGGGATCAATGATATTGGACCAATGTATATTCATTTCACGCTATGAAGCTTACGTAAATGACTATGATAATTGGGGCAGTCATGTATTAAAGCCTGAAGACAGTATTACAACCTCACAAGTATGCCTCAAATCCTCAGAATGACCTGTTTCTTTTCGTTAGACCAAGCTGAAAGAAGAAGTTTTAGAGGTTTTTTCACACCTATAATTATCTCCATGGAAAAGAAAGAGCGATTAAAAATAGCAAAATATATAAATGCAACTCAAATCCATGAGAATGTCTCAGTACTACTCAACCTCGAAATTTCTGGCTTGCCTTTCATGCACTAAAGAATATAGTGCTTCTAACATATTTTGATTAGGATAGATGTCAAGCACTGTGTTCTTTCATTTATTTCCTTCTCATCCTTAGGAGTAACTTAGTTGATGGTATGGTCATCTATTTCAGTTCATGGACTGTAGAATTTGGTAACTCCATGAGTTTAGTGAGGTAAGTTTAATGAACTTTGAAGTTGGCTTATGAATTTCTATTGATGTATCACTTCTTGTTGTTGGTAGTTTTACATATTACCTTAGTTTATCATTAAAAGAAAGAAGTAAAAGAACCTGGTAGAAAAACCCAACTTATCCTAAAACTTCACAACAATCCACCTTCGTAAAGTGTAAAAAGTGGCTTATGAGGTTGCTGTTTGAGGTCAAGAGTTGATTAAGTTAATGGTCGTTTTCTATGACAGGGTGATCGCATGGATAAGTTTGTTTCTTCCCCAGGGGAAGCACTAACTCTGGCTCAGGTGGTTGTCAAAACAATGGTGGCTAAGGGATATGTGTTGGGCAAAGATGCATTTGTCATGGCAAAAGCTTTTGATGAATCTCATAATGTGTCATCTACAGCATCATCAAAGGTTGCTGAACTCAGCAATAAAATTGGGTTGACTGATACCATTAATTCAGGCATTGAAACTTTTAAATCTGTGGATGAGAAGTATCATGTCACAGACTTCACCAAATCAGCTGCAACAGTGACTGGGACCACAGCTATAGTTGTGGCATCAGTTACCGGTAAAGCTGCTGCGGCAGCTGGAAATGCTATAGCCAACAGTAGCTACTTTGCCAAAGGTGCTCTTTGGGTTTCAGATATGTTGACACGTGCAGCCAAAGCAGCTGCTGATTTGGGTCAGAGTGAAAAGAAATGAAACTCCAAACAAAAACTGCTGCCTAATATGTTGAGTTCTTGGACCCAAACAAATAGCATCATTTGTTTGTTGATACTGTATTATAAGACATGAACTTGCTTTACATCTGTGGCTACTCATCTGGTGCAAATGTTCATATCAGTAGTTTTTGAGAATCCATGGTAAGCAGCCACTTATATGTGTACCGTTTTATAAAATTTGACAATATACAGTTTTAAATTGTAAGTACCAATTTTCTTATTGCCTACTTTCATATCAATGTGCCTAAACTTATATGAAGGAAATGCTTTAGATGGATTAATTTGGTGGAAATATTATTTTTCTTAAAAGCTCTCTTCAATGGCTAATGGTAACGCTTTTTAGGGAGATTTCCTAGAGTTTAAAGACTAGTTGAGTAGTTGCGTGCGACTAAACAAAATTGAATGCATGTGACTTGGAGATGCAAGTCACACCTATTTAATATTTCAAAAAGTTTTCTCTTTATACAAGAGCTGTTAAATAACAAGGTAAGTCTCAACCATCGCTTAATTCCTATAAATGTGCACATTTAAACAGTGATCTGAGTGATGCCTAACAATGAGCTTCTGTTAGCGGTTCAAACATGTCATAAACACTATGTATGGTATTATTGAATGTGTCTTCTTGTTCTACCACATTTTTTATACATAAAAAAACTCAAGTTAATCAGAAAAAGAAAAGGATTACTGCAATAGAGAAGGCACTTCCAACCAACCACATGCTCGATTGTTCATAGAGAAATCATTTAACCAAATGCAGTGCAGGAAAGATGCAAAATAGACATTGCTTGGCTTCCTCCATAAAATATAATTAATTTATGGTGTCAGAAGATTTGTTGCAACAACGCTCTTTTCACGTTGTCTTCAACCCAGGGTTGTTACTTTCAAAACATAAGTAACCAACAATTTACATTATAACATGTGAACTACTTTGTAATATTTGTATGCTGTGATTGATTCCTTGCCAACTTCATTGTTATGGTTTTAAAGGCATCCTAGCCAGCATTGCAAACAATTTATCATTCTCTATACGACTCAACCACTGTTTTGCGTAGTCGACTTACTTTGGTCTAATAACTTACATGCATTGATCTCAATTATTTAAATGTACTATTTCTTGTTGGTTCTCATACCGTGTCAATAGGAAAATGTAACCACATTTATCCATTCTTTTCATTTTTGTTAAAAGTACACATTGATTACTCATCTTATGTATCCATGAGGGATTGGCTTGTGAGTTTTGTTTGGTGAATGGGTACTGTCAAAGTGTGTCTCCTCCTTTTGTATTCCTACGACAATGTGCCAGTTGCAATACTTTATATACCATCAAAGTCGGGTAGTGGTTGGTTTATTTTTTCATACATGAACTCTTTTCTTTAGTAATGATATTAGTGTGAACTTTTTCACTTATGTTAGCCATAACAACATATCTCTCTAAAAGGTAAGCGAGTTTCTCTATGGATCAACAGTCATATTGTGAATATAAAGTCACTAAGTAATTATTTTCACGCCAATCTAGTGCTACACCTTTTTGTGACGATGCATTGATCCCTGTTAAATCAAAACTGTTTGTATCTGTATTCTACATCTAACATTGCTCTCCACATAAATAAGCTATCGGCATTTACAACAATTTCAGCACTGTAGTTGTCATCTACCTCTTACCTAAATGTGTTGTGATCTTGATTGGACGGCAAGGGACGTGTAGCTTATCGAGATTTTCTTGCATCTATGGCCATTGATTGCATTATATGAAGATGATTAAAAGGACATATAGATATAAGGAAGAAAAAAAGTCTTGCTTCTTTGGCACAGATCATTTGCATGATTTTGGCCTTCCTAGCGGTGCATTCTTTTGCCATGGATTTCTAATCGTGAACCTATGAATTATAGTGATTATTTCATATAATAGGGTGCCTCGAATATGGCAACGCCTCGTAATGATCAACCAAGTAAAAGTCTTAATGCTCCTTTTCAATTTTCCACACCTTCTTTGGAGATATGCTGTGATGAAACCTCAAGTCAAACTTGGTGTCTTTTAAGTTTTGGACCATCTGGACCATTCAGTGTCATTTTCTTGCACAGATTATCAGAATTCAAAGCAATGGTCTTAAATCCTTTACATTAAACTGAAGTTCAAATTTATGTGTATAAAAAAACCCGTTAAGAAAAGTATTTTATCTTTGGTGTTTAATGGTGATTTGATAGATTAGTCTGTTCTAGGAATATTTTTTAAAGCCAAAAAACCAAGCCTCTAATGCTGAGAAGAATAAAAGAAAGAAACATATACCTGTCTGTTGCTTCTGAAACTTTTTTAATTTTGAAGAAACTTTATATTTTCAACTGTTATGTAGGTTTTAAAAGAAGTCGTCTACTAGGTTGTGATAAGTTCACATGTAAATATAGTGCTTTGCCATCAAGAGAAACATGATTTGACTCAATCACAAGCCTCTTTCCAAAGTTGACCTATGCTATGTCCTCCTAACATGATATTTTATGCCCCCACTAAAATGACCAAGAATGCTTTAGAAAACAATCAGTTCAAAACAAATATAAAAATAAGCCATTAAAGCAGAGAATGAATAGATTACTTGAAATTTTAAAAAATTGGTCACGGTTCATTTACCAGTAACCAATCAATTGTAACCCAATATAAAATGAGGGACTAGAAAAGATGTGCTAGCCATCGACGTTCTTAATTCGTGAAGTGGTCAACATTTGATAGCAAAAAGATCACAAGCATGACAACTGCATTGAGCTCATAAACTCCATACCCTCAAGTGCAATTGGTTCAACTCTGGGCTTCAAAAGCTTCAGAGCCTCCCATGCCATAACTTTCAAACATTACATCTTCAAATTTGTAATGAAGACAAATTATGAAGTGAAAGAATGCAAACGATACCAGATAACTTTATAATTCTCTTTTGCATTTCTTCTTGATTTTGCAAGAAAGGCAATGGTATACAAAAGGGAAAATGAAAAGTATACACTATGCAGCAAACTACACTGATTTTGTAGAGGGAGTGATGTGAACACATTATTCACTCCCCACCCTAGTATCCAACACATTAAAGCTTTACTGTACAACAAAATTTCACAAAGTACAGAATGCCCAGAAGAATAAAACTCAAAATTTTGTTTCAGTACCTCTTGTAAGTATTCACCCGGAATTGAGAACTAACAGCAACACATGGGGCAACGAATTAGTCCATTTTCATTGCAATCAGGGCAACGCTGGAAACCGTACTCCCCCACCTCACCATCAACATACTCTTCTTCATTTTCATCACCTTCATAGTAAATTTTACAACTTCCAGAACAGGTTTCACAGGGAACAAACCTTATATCCCCACAAGCCTCACACACTCCCCCTCCATCACTTCCAACACTGTCCTCAATCTTCTCACAATAACCCAAAAGCTTCTCAAGCTTCCCATCCTCATGCAGCCTCTGAATTTCCTCAACTCCACCAATGTAATTCTTCCCAACAAACACCCTTGGCAATCCTAAACCACCATACCCATCACCCAGTAACTCTTTAAGCTCCTCCTTGAACCCTGAGTGCATAGACACATCCCTCTCATCCACCCTCACTCCTGATCCCTTCAGAATCAATTTCACTTGGCAACAGTCCTCGTAAGTCTTTCGCACGCCGCGTAAGCTAGTGAAGTACAAGACCACCTTATCCTTCCCACATGGATGATCAATCTTAAAATCATCCTGAAAAACATCATCAACATCATCACCTTTTGTTTTATTTTCCTCAAACAGGGACCACTTTGTAGTCCCTTGAACATCTTCATCACTCGGTGCCGGTCGAAGGTGGAAAGGACTATCTGGCGAGAGTTGTTGGAAGGACTTCCTGAACGAGGAAATCATTTCAGGGTCAAAATCTGATATTGCAGGATTGAGTTTTGAGTCCTCCTCAGTCATCAGAAGCCACATGGGTTTTGGAGAAACAACAACACTCATTTTGGGTGGATCAACATCACCAACATCATCACCATTGACATCAAAGGAGAAGCTCCGGAAGTGACTCGGAGACCGGAAAGGGGTGGTATCTTCAAGGCCTTCCATGAGTTCCCATGTGTTGATTGTCTCAGGCTCACCAGGTGGTGTTCTAATTGGGGTCTTGGGAAAAACTTTCGGCAACTTTTGTTCAATCATGCTAGACCAAGTCTTGGCCTCAATCAGCCCCATTGAGAACTCTTTTCTTTTCTCTTTCTCCAATACCTCAATCTTCTCTTTCTCCTCCAACCTATGGACAGAGCTTTCACTATCAAACCTGAAACTTTCGGCATTACCAACCTTACCATTGGAAAGCCTGAAATCGTGGTCGCAATTCCCAGCAGAACTGTGAGTTGAAGCAGGAGAATTGAGTTTGAGAGTTCCCAATGTTGTGGAAGTGAGTGCCACAACATGGTAGCTATCACCTTGTGCCTGAGGTGGATGATGAACATGCATTGAGTAGCTTCTGGGAGCAGGAGAATAAGGAGCATTGCAACGCCGACATCGCTTTTGCTTTGAACTCGCACAACCCATGATCACCACAAAGCCCCCCAAAACATCTCCACCTCTTTGCCTACAACAAAACAAAACACATCCTTCTCTTGTTTTAGTTACACATTACACGTTAGTTAAAAAAGTGAAAAAGATAACAAAAGATGAACTACCTTTGTGTTGTGTGGATATTCAAATTGGTTGAACAGAAGATGAAGAAGAAGAAATGAAAATCCTTTTAGATTTGGAGCTCAAATACACACAAGGGGTGGGCCAAGTGGCGTAAATGGAGGGAGAAAAGTAAAGAAAGAAAGTGTTTTTATATACACACAGCGACCAAACTAAAAGGAACCACTCGGTTGCGTACAACTTACAATGTATGTTCAAATCGAAATTCATACTCTTCTAAATATATAGCTACCCCAAATGTTCCTACCTTACTATGATCCATCGAGTTTCCAATATAACTAACAAAAAACTCTCATTATGATTAATAGACCAATCATCAAACTCATAATCATGATTAATTGGTAATTCTTATATTTGCCTTCTGAATTGCAAAATCATTGAATAAATTAGTTTGTGTTTTAGAAGCAAAAACCCAGCATTCCGTTTCAAAATATAATTTAGCATCCATGAACTTCAGTTAATTAACTTCATTATATGTAAAGGGGAACACCATTTGTTAGAGGCTCCAATTTAATTCCAAATAGCTAAATCATTGCGTACCAAATAAGTAATAATTGTGTGGAGTAGCATACACTTGTTGACAAAGAAGAATCATGTCCGTAATGAAACTGGGAAATTTACGCAATTGAACACGCTTACACGACAAATTTTAATGTATCTTTAAGAATAATACCTAATCATTTAGATTTTACTCACACCATATAGTTTCATTTCCCCTGTGTGTGATGTTAGGGAATTAATAGCCCTTACATCAATTTGTTGAATTAGAACACAAAGATTTAAATTATAATTGACCTAAAAATGTAGATTTACGTGTGATATCACGACTTTACACTTTTTGGCACGAAGCTTGGGACATAAACATAACTTTTTCTTACAAAGGATAAGATTAACATAAGTACATATTTAACCTCTTTACCTAAGCCATCATACTAAATTAGAAATCATAATAAGTTTTAGGGCGTGGGGTTTATCCGTATAGGATATGCACTGGTTAAGCAATCAATTGTGTTTAAATAATTTCTATTTTTTATAATTTTCGAATGATTCTCCAAACTAGTAAAACCATTTTATAATTTTTGTATTCATAAATAAAAGGGTTTAATATATTTTTCATCACTCTATTATAATTTTTTAAATTAATTTTTATCTTTAGTTCAAACTTTAAATCTCGTAATATTATAATTTTTTAAATTAATTTTTATCTTTAGTTCAAACTTTAAATCTCGTAATATATACAGTAAGAAAATATGTGTTCATTTTTAAATAACAATAATATTATGACATCTTTATTGATAACAAATCAATATGAAATATTTTAATTTTATAATTTATATTGAAAATTTGTTTGTTTAAAAAAAGGCTGACAATAAATTTTTTTTCACTATAAATACGTAAAAATTCTAGAGTTTGAATTACGAAAAAAATTAAATTTGCATAAATATGTAAAAATTCTAAAGTTTGGATTAAAAGAAATCAAATTCAAGTAAAAGTATTGAATTAAAAACATATTTATATAGAATTAAATGTATGAGTAGTTGAAAAATTATTGAAAAAGATTTCGGATAAAGTGTATTTGTAATTTGTATAGTTGGGTGGGAGTTGCGGAGATGGTGGTGACCAGCGTTGGGGTTGGTCGCATTTAGAGACTTTTATTAATTGGTTTAAATGTTTTTTTTTTTCAATAAATATGATATCATCTGTCTTCAATTATATTGCTCTTATTTTATCCACTGAAGACTTGAAGAAGTCACAATAACGGGACATAGATACACTAACTAACACATTTAATAATATCACTATGAGTATAGGCACGATATTAATTAAAGTATACCAGTAATTTTTCAAAAAAAAAAATAGCTATATTTGAAAATTAAGAACATATATAGAAAATAATATGTTGTTAACAGTTTTAAAGAAATTAATAAAAATGGTATTACTAATATATATATATATATATATATAT
The DNA here is from genome assembly GCF_051622355.1 of Phaseolus vulgaris. Lineage (NCBI taxonomy): Eukaryota > Viridiplantae > Streptophyta > Magnoliopsida > Fabales > Fabaceae > Phaseolus > Phaseolus vulgaris. The sequence goes on from NC_143505.1 coordinate 3,770,850, forward strand.
TAAAATATTTTTACTATACTATTAATTGTGCAAATTATTTGGTATGAAACTTTTATAGTTTAACTAGTAGTCTTAAAAAAATAGGTGTGTCTGCTTTTTGTAACGAAAAGTACATGTATTCTATATTTATTTGTTTTCTTTTATCATATTTGAGTTTTATTTAAATGATATACATACAAACATGTTCCATTTATGATTGAAGAACATTACAACCATATTTATAATATTACCTCTAAGTTTTGTCTTAAAAAGGTAATATTGGATTATACTGATTGTCTTTTTTTCATAATATACTTATTAAAGAGGTGAACATCAACCTTAAATTAAATTAAATTTAATTAAAACAACATTAAAAAAATTATATTTATAAACTGAATAAATTCATAGATGATAACAAAAATTAGTAGGTAAATCAAATTATTCACGAAAGAAAATTTGTAAGTAATGTGGACGTGGATGATTTATATATTGATGACGCATGATGTATACAAAGAAATGGACCATTATCTCGACAATAACAAGTTGTGGATAATTGAAACCGTTGATTACCCACAAACTTCAATTTATATGTAATATTCATCAACTTTGATAGGTAGATAATATTCATCCACTATAGTTCATAGATAAAATTCATAAACTTCCATTCATAAATAAATTTACATAACATAAGGAAAATATTCAAAATTATAAATAATAAAAAAAATTACAATTATTTAATTTTCATAAGATTTGACATAACTAATTTAAATGATGAATAGTGATTCTTCAATTAAATTAATAATAATCATATTTTATTTAAAGTTATTAAAAAATTAAAAATAATTATAAGTCATAAGAAAATATGATCTTTTAATTATAGAGTAGGAATGACAATGTATGGTGGATTATGCGGGTCAGTTTGTAGTCCGTTATGAAAAATACAGAATGGAGTCCGTTGACCCGCTTAAATCCCTTTTCTACAACTTACAACCTGTATGAGCCAAGGACGGGGTGGGATAGGCCAGCTCTCAAGTCCGCATAATAATAAAACACTACAAGAAAATAATGAAATAGAAACTCATTTTTAGAGACCAAAATAATTAGTTGCAATGGTAACTAAATTAGAGACCATTTAAGAACTAACGTTTTTGCTACCAAATTTATAAACTAAATAATTGGTAGTTAAAACATTATATGTTAATTAGATACCAATTTAGAAATTATTTAACAATAATAGCAACTAATTTAGAAACCAGATTTTTTTTAATTTTTAAAATGGTCTCTAATTTAGTTACTATTGCAACTAATTATTTTGGTCTCTAAAAATTGATTTTTATTTCATGATTTTCTTGTAGTGAAAGGGGTGTTTCTTCCTATGTCCTCTCAAATTTCTTCTTGCACCCCATCAATTCTAGAAATTGAATTGAAAGACAAAATAGTTGTTCCAGATTCTGAAAGGTAGACTAGCTGTTTTAGAAAGGTTTTTTGGAATTTTTTTTTTCTCTTCTAAATTTTCATTTATGGAATTGACTTTTATGTTATGGGAATTAAATTTTGTAATTCATAAGGTGCAGGAAGAAATTTGATTGGTACAAAAAGAAACACCTTAATAAAAAATAAAAAAGTGTTTACTCCAACTTTTATTTTCTATATATATATATATATATATATATATATATATATATATATATATAACAAGTGAATTAATATTTTTTTTATTTTTAATGAAATTTTAATTTTAGATACATATTTGTCTGTAGTTTCACATTACTTAAGCGAAAATCAACCTGACCTGCATTTCTCAGGCTAATATGATCGGACCAGCTTGCATTGTCACACTAGTCCGTGTATCCTAAACACTAAAGAACTTTATATATAATTAAAAAAAAGAAAAATATAGCAATTAATTGTATTATGCAAAAGTAAGCACAAGGATTATTAACAAGATATTAAGATATTGTTAGGAAATTTAAATTTATAAATGTTGAAGTAATGGTAAGCATAGAGTGATATCCACTTGACAATTCAGGTGAACAATGTTATGCGTGGTTGGTTCATCAACGCAACATTGTCAAAAATCAGAATTCATGCTTACATAAGTAATAACATAGTGAATTAATTAATTAATTAATACTAATTGGTATTTGGAGATACACGTGATGGCACGTGGCCGTGCAGGAGATCTTTGCAGCTACCTGAGCTAACTCCTGCTTCTCGAATTATGGCTCCACATGTTCAATTTCCCTCATCAACGCCTAAATTTGGTAGCTTCTTTTTTTCTTTTATTTTTTATTAATTATATACATTTTATTATAACAAATACGAGACCAAATATTGGATGGTTTCTCAAATGTACAAAGCCTTTTCACAAGAAAAATACCATTAATTAATGGTAAAAAAATATTGGAATTAGAAATTATGTTAAAAGTAAATAAATAAGAAGTGTACTATACATTATAGTCACCAAAATCATGTTTAAAACTCGAAGCAATAATTATAATTAATAGATTTAATTAATTTGTATATTCAGGTTTAAATAAAATTAACTTAAAAAATCATAATAATTTATATTCAATATGAATAATATTTTCGTTCACTTCTATCTATCAACATCAAGATAATTTTTTTACAATATTTAAATCTCGAACTACTAAATATTTATTTTAACATCGAAAACTTTTTACAGATAAAGAAATGACTTATATACAAATGTAAGATCAATAAAAGAAAGAAGAAGACGTCTTCTCGTTCATGCAAGATTTTTTTTTTATAAATAATTTAATTTTTAATTAAAAGTATAATATTCATAAATTATCTTTGTCTAACTCCGTTTGTATCTCTTGACTGATTCAAAGTTATTAGCATCGAATTAATATTTCCCTTATTTTGCCGCAACATTTATATATATCAAAACTTAAAAAACACGTATAGACTAACACATCACATTCCATTCATATTTCATTTCAACCATTTAATAGTGTTAGTTTTCAAGTCAACCTTCATGTTGATATTTCTTATTGACCTTAATCACCATTTGTACTCTATTCATTTGAATTTCTTTGAAAATCCATTGCTACAAACCTACCAAAGCTAAATCAATATTTTTTAGAATGTTAATTGTAGCTGCAACAACACAACCTTATTGGAACCAAATCAATTCATTTATGTATGGTTTTCTTTAATATATGTATAAAAGAAAATGAGAAACCCTAATGATGACTACAATTTGAAACCTTGACCACGGGTAATCTTAATTAATTTAACCAAGCATAGAAATTATTAGTATATGATTTAGTGGCAAGAAACAGGGAAGGAGATGAGTATAATATATAGTTTATGAGAATATATAGTTATATTATTTGTTGGAGGGTATGTTTGTCGGTTCATGGTAGGTGTATATATATAAGTCATGAACTCCACTTCCAAAGTTAGGATGGTGTATTAAGAAATTGATTATTGAATGAAGAGAAAAGGTGGTTTGGAATTTGGTGACTATCATGTTATCTGATTATGTTCTCACCTTCTCCATAAACACCTCAAATTGCGCATTTCCTTTTTCTATTGAATTCAGTTCCGAATGTGGAACAATTTTCTACTCACACTCATTTATTATTTTGTTTTCTTATATCAAGACATTAAACTATTTTTTATTACGTCATGTTTACAAATTTTCTGTCACTGTTTATGGATTTTGTGTAAACTATTCTCTGTTAAAAAAATTGAATGATCACTTTACTTATATTTTTTTTCTCAGTCATGGTTTTTATTCAAAATGTTCAAACTCAACACCTTATTTAATTACTGACATTATTTTTATAAATTTAATCAAACTTGTTCTGTCAAATTAATATATAAAACTGTTGCACCTCCAAATGTAAAATTAGTATTTGGTAAAGCTCAAACATGGCATGTTGTTTTTGGGCCGCATATGGCCTTAGTGGTTAAGCCATGTTTTTGTATATTTTGCAAGTTAGGTTCCTTTTGGGCTTTTGGTTTAGGTGATCTCTTTTATGCTGATTATGCCTGCACCATCAATTCAAATATGTATCCAAATGTGAAATACTTAATGATTTAAAAGATTTCACTTCTGCATATTCATATTCGTAAAGTTAAATTAGAAAGTTCTAAATATGTAAGTCTGAAATTAATATGTCACTTTTGAATTTAGCCATATGAAAATTTACCTAAACAGTATAAATGACTTTATGGATGCCAAGATCCATAAGCAAACATAAATGAGTTATGGATCCATATTCTCAGCACCATTTATAACACACCATTCCGGACATGGAAATCCAGAACTCATAATTCACTTTCAGATATGGTCATCTAGAAGATTAAATGAAACACGAAAATGACCTTCCGGATATCTAAATCCAGACTATATAACAACCACTTTCGGATTTCTACTTCCATAAGCAATCATGAAGCCATCCGGTAACATCTCAACACCATTATCAACTAAAAAGAAAATGTAAATGGTTTTCTTTATCTCAAAAGAGATTTGCACCGCACCTAAGAGTAATGGCTTCGCTCCACCACCATAACAACCCACTTCACCATCACCACCTCCACTCAAAACGCACAACACAGTAAAAAAAACACTCCTCTGCAGCTTTTTTTTCAAAATAAAGAAGATAAGGGCAATGTTGAGTTTTAAATTTTATATTGGGTGCATGTCTTAAATGATGTGGTGAAGGGAGAAAAACCTCTTTTAAGGATTACAATATTTAGAGGACTCATTACAAGCATGGATTACAAGAATTAAGTTTTTTTAATAAGGGTTGAAGTATTTTTTAAATATTTTTATTAATTCATTTTTTATTGATGATAAAAAAATTATAATAGGTTTCTTTTATGGTGTGTTTGGATTGGAGAGTGGATGTGTGAGGATTTGAGAGAAAAGTGCTAACAAAGTGGATGTGTGAGAAAAGTTTATTGAAATTTGTGAGTGATGGTTATGAGAAAATTCTGATATTTTTTAAAGGTGTAAAATGTAAGTTTACAAATTTACCTTTGTCTTTGAAAATATTTGAATAATGAAAGATGAAGTACTTTTGGAGTGCCTTTTGCAGGTATCATCCAAGCTTGGAGTTTATGGAGATGAGTGGAGAGACGAGAGGAGTACATAAAGGTCATTTGAGTGAAAGAGAGGAAATGTATACCGATCGATCGAGAAGGAAGATAATCGTTCTTTGGGTTCCAACCCGTTCAAGAACAACTACAAATTTATTTATATATTTAAAAAACTAATTAATTAATTTATATGTTTATTTTTTATATAAATAACTATATTTGTTTTTATTATATTATAATTTTATTTTTATTATTAATAATATTATTAAATATTTGATATAAAAGAATAAAATAAAATAAATTATTATTAATAATTTTATTTAATTTACATTTATTATCATTATTTTAAAAATTTATTTTATTAATAACAATATCATTAAATATTTGTGTTAGTTAAATTTATAAAATAATTAATATTTATATTTAGATAATTTTAATATTATTTTTATTTATTTTATATTATGTTATATATAATAACTATATAATGAAAAAAAAAGTAATTGGTCACTTTCATGCAAAGACAAAAATAGGCTAAAATGGGAAAAATACATCTGCTTACGTGGCTTTCCACAAGGTTCTTTGCAATCTGAGAGGAAGTATGGAGAACACGGTTCACGTTGATCCTCCCTTCCTCTTCGACGCACATCAGTGGATCCAAATGAGGGACATCACTGCACTTTCATCCACGTAAACAGTACTTCCCTTGAAGCAAACAAACTCTTAGGGTGTGTTTATATTAGGGAAGAGATGCGTGAGAATTTGAGAAGAAAGTGAGCGTGCTTAGATTGATGTATGTTAGGTTCAATGTGTGAGAAAAGTTTAGTATAGGTTGTGAATGATGTGATCGTTATGAGAGAATTTTGAATTTTTTTAAAAGTGTAAGATGTAAGCTTACAAATTTATCCTCTATCTTTAAAAATATTCAAATAATAAAATATGAGATATTTTTATATAAATTTAAATTAATTAAAATTTTGTAAATTATTTTCAGTACCAATGAATAATTATTTTAAAAAAAACACGAGTTTATTTGTAACATGAATTCTTATAAAAAATATTATGGGGGCTCTCCTGAGTTTCATAGATAAGTTTAGCACTAGAAAAGTGAAAGCACCCAATGATTTCTTCATTAATGTATAAGCCACATTATGGCATAAAATATTCTTGTACATTTGAATGCCCTCTTGCTCTTCCCTGTATAAGTCATCCTTGTAAAAGTGAATGTGGTGGTGACTACTAATTCAGAATTCGTATTAAGAGTTCATTGTATAAGGTATGTTCTTGGTTTCAGTTGATGTTTAAAGATTCACTTTTATTATGGTAGTTGAATTTTCGTTCAAGATATGAAGTCAGGATGAATTTTCTCCAACTAAAAAAAGTTATAAAACAAGTGATAGCATATAAAATGATGAATGAAATACCACAATAGATTTGAGAAATGTTGGTGAGGAATTTGATGTATATTCTAATTAATTTGAATTAGTTGCGTAAACAATACCTTTGTGACGATTCATTGATCCTTTTTAAATCAGAAGTGTTTATATCTAACGGGGTCACTGAATGTTAGGTGATTTTTATGAAAGCATAAGAAAAGTAATGTACTATTTGTGTATTCTACATCTAACACTGCCTCCACATAAATAAGCTATTTCCATTTACAACAATTTCAGCTCTGTAGTTTTCATCTAACCACCTAAATTTGTGGTGATCTTGAATGGACAGCGAGGGATATGTAGCTTATTGGTATTTTCTTGCATCAAGGCCCATTGATGGCCTTATCATATATGAAGATGATAAAGAAAAAAGGACACAGTAGGTAAGGAAAATAAGTTTTGCTTCTTTGGCACATATTATTTGTATGATTCAGACGTTCTTTAGTGCTGCATTCTTTTGTAAATGGCACCACATGGATTTTTAATCGTAAATTCTATGGATTATAGCAATTATTTCACATAATAGTGTGCCTGTAGCACTTCCATGTAATGATCAGCTAAGAAAATGTCTAAAACACCTTTTCAATGGGAAAACCTGAACTCAAAATTGGTGTTTCTTGGTGTCTTTTAGTTTTGGACCATCTGGAATCAGAATTCAAAGCAATGGCTAAAATTCCTTTATCTGTAAGTGATGCTAAATTTTATACATGTATTAGAAAATTCATCAACAGACGTGTTTTTCTTTGGAATTTGATGTAATTTGATAAATTAATCTCCCCGAAGAGTATTCTTGAAAGCACAAAATGAAACCTCCAAATTAGATGGTTGAGAAGAATAAAATATTTGAAGTTTTAAAACATGGATCACAGTTCATCTATTAGTAATTAACCAATCAATTCCAATCCAATATAAAATCAGGGACTACCAAAGATGTGCTAAACATGATTTTGGTCAATATATGATAACAAAAATGTTACAAGCATGATATATATTGCATGGAGCTCATAAGCCCCACACCCTCAAATGCATTCTGCAATTAGCTTGTGGCAGGTTCAACTATTGGCTTAGAATGCTTCAAAGACCTCAATTCAATAACTTTCAAACATTACATCTTTGGAACTGTAATAAAGCAGAATATTATGTGAAGAATGCATATGATAACATATATAGCTTTATAATTCTCTCTTGCATTTCTTCTTGATTTTGCTAGAAGGCAAATTGTGTACAGAAGGGAAAACGAAAACAGTATATACTATGTTTCAGACTACACTGATCATGATGGGGGAGTGATTGTAACACGTTATTCCCTCTCCATGGTATCCAGCATATAAAATACTTGACTGTACAACAAAATCTCACATAATATGCAAAATGCCCTGAAGAATAGAACTCAAAATTTGGTTTTCAGTACCTCATGCCACCCGGAGTTTGGAACTAACAGCAACACTTGGGGCAACGAATTAGTCCATTTTCATTGCAATCAGGGCAACGCTGGAATCCACACTCCCCCAACTCACCATGAACATATTCTTCTTCATCTTCATCTCCTTCATAGTAAATTTTGCAACTTCCACAACAGGTTTCACAGGGAACAAACCTTATATCCCCACAAGCCTCACACACTCCCCCTCCATCACCTCCAACACTGTCCTCAATCTTCTCACAACAACCCAAAAGCTTCTCAAGCCTCCCATCTTCATGCAACTTCTGAATTTCCTCAGCTCCACCAATGTACTTCTCCCCAACAAACACCCTTGGCAATACTAAACCACCATACCCATCACCCAATATCTCTCTAAGCTCTTCCTTGAACCTTGAATGCATGGATACATCTCTCTCATCCACCCTCACTCCCTGTCCCTTCAGAATCATTCTCACTTGGCAGCAATCCTCGTAAGTCTTTCGCACGCCGCGTAAGCTGGTGAAGTACAACACCACCTTATCCTTTCCGCACAGATCACCAACATTAACATCATCCGCAAATGGGGACCCCTTTTTAGTCCCTTGCATCTCTTCATCACTCAATGCTGGTCGAAGGTGGAAGGGGCTATCCGGAGAGAGATGTTGGAAGGACTTCCTGAATGAGGAAATCACTTCAGGATCAAAATCTGAGATTGCAGAGTTGAGTATTGATTCCTCCTCAGTCATCAATAGCCACATTGGTTTTGGAGAGGCGGCAACACTCCTTTTGGGTGGATCAACATCCACATCTCCATCATCAACAGTGTCACCATTGGCATCAAAAGAGAAGCTCCGGTAGTAACTCGGCGACCGGAAATTGGTGGTCTCTTCAAGGCCTTCCATGAGTTCCCATGTGTTGATTGTCTCAGGCTCTCCAGGTGGTGTTCTAATTGGGGTCTTTGGAAAAACTGTTGGCAACTTTTGCTCAATCATGTTGGACCAAGTCTTGGCCTCAATTAGCCCTATTGAGAACTCTTCTTTTCTCTCTTTCCCAAATACTGAACTCTTCTCTTTCTCCTCCAACCTTTGCACAAACCTTTCATTATCAAACCTTAAACTTGTAGTGTTACTAACCTTGGCATTCGAAAGATTGAAGTCGTGATCACAATTCCCTGTAAAGTTTTGAGTTGAAGCAGGGGAATTGAGTTTGAGTGTGCCCAGTGTTGTGGATGTGAGTGCCACAACATGGTAGCTATCACCTTCTGCTTGAGGTGGGTGATGAACGTGCATGGAGTAGCTTCTCGGAGCATTGCAACACCGACATCGCTTTTGCTTTGAACTTGCACAACCCATGATCACTAGAAAACAAATCTGAATTGTTTTAAAACAAAAAAACCTTCGAACCTTTAATTAGGTGAGTTTGGAGCTAAAATACGATGACCCTTAAAGGTAACAAATTCACAAGGTGGAATTGTTTCTTTAATTGCGTTTTAACTTATAGCCTCCTAAGATGATTCCAATTCTTGAAAAATGTTGTGTCAGTCACCAATCCAATGAACATAGCTCCTAGCAAACCCAACTTCATTCATATTCTTCTGGTGCTCATGACCATGTTGGCTGCAACATTTAAAGACCAAACAAACAACAAGAAAAACGTAACTATTCAAGATTATTTTTCAAGAACTGTTCCAATGCGAAAACGAGTATCAGATTGAGGAGAGGGAGAGAAATCCCAGAAAGAAAAAGCAGAGGGGTAATGGGAACATGAATTGGAAAGTCAAAAGGAGAGATGGATAATCATTCATTCATCAATTGAACTGGTGCACCATTTTGATGCCTCAGCTTTCTCTCTCTAAAATTCTTGAAAGATAAATAGATAAAGTGAGAAGCAAGAAAGAAAGTAGAAAGATTTGAGAGATGCAACTTCAGTTTCAATAGATTTATACTATATAATACGAAAACATTTCTTTCTTTTACAGAAAAATAAAATAAAAAGAAAAATTGGTGGCAAATTACTTTTGAATCTAAAGAAATCATTCTTAGGGCAAAATGTAAATGGATGAGAACAAGGATAAATGTGGAATTTCCTTATTCTCTTTTTTATATCCATAGAAATAATAGTTCTAATCTCATTTATAAGTGTTATGTTTTAAAACAAAAATTTAATTTTCTTCGTTATTATTCTATGAACATAAATGTTGAATTTATTTAGATACAGTTACCGAGAGGTGTCAAGAGTGATGCCACCATCACTCGCACGTTCTATAGCGTGAAAATATTTTCAGAGCTTTTCATTTTATTAATTTTTTTCCCCAATAAAGCACTTTGTGAAAAAGAGAAACACTAACCAACCCCTTCCAATTCTAATATTTAATAGTTTTTTGCTATTAATAAAAATTATTATTATTATTATTATAAAAAGTATGGCCATTAAAAATAATTATTAATTATTTTAAATTTATGTTAACATAAAATTAATAAAGTGAATACACTGATTTTAAAAATATTAAAATTTACTTTAAAATATTAAATTAAAAATATTGATTTAATATACTAAAGTAAATTAATTTTATTACAAAAAAATTATATAAATTATTATCAGTGTAAAAATTATATTCATGATTCTTATTTTTTTATTAATATGATTTTTATAGAACTTTTGCAAAGAATTTTCATTTAAATTTATTATTATTAATAAATATATCAATTTATTATACATAAATTATTATGAAAACTAGATATATGATTCTTAGTTTAAAGTGTATTTGATTAATGTTAATTATTTGTATTATTTACATAAGTTTTTTAAACAACTTTTGATTTAAGTCATAGTAAACCAGTTGATTAAAATTATCTCTCAATATTTTTTAAGGTAGAGTTATTTTTTGTGTGTAAACATTGGTTTGATATGGCAATAGTTATGTCACTAAATAACTTTAGAGTTATGTTTTTTAATCTTAATTATTATGCGTAGTATTTATGTGACTCAATATAATGGTGATGATAAGGATTTCAGAAAAAAATGGTAAAGTGACTAGCTGACCTTTTTTTTTCTAATTCTACTAGATTTTTCTTTCCAATCTTTAATTATTGTTTGTAATACTAATAAATCTAAGAGAATCATATAGAATTATATAATCTACGGGTATAAACTTAATAATTTAAAAAAAAAAATGAAAAAAATTATGCAAAGTTTGTGAACAGAGTAACTTGTTGGGTTTTTTTCGTCAATTCTGCAAAGTTTAATTTTTGTCAATTTTAATCTTATTTATTTCATTTAATTCAAGAGTATTATCTAAAGGTGAATACAAATAATTATTAATTTATTATAATAATAATTTATTAATAATATTTTTTTAATAAAATATTATTAATGTCAATAATCAATATTAATAATAATAATTTCTAAATAATAACTTTAAATATTATTTGTAATAATCATAATAAATGGAGATATACATACTAATAATAATAGTATTAATAAATTTATTAATTCATTAAATAAATATAATCCAAAACCATTACTTTTAAATACATACAAATTAAAATGTAAAAAATAGCTAACGCAAAATTGAGGCTCAATTCCCTATCTAACACCATTTACATCTTTATTTTCCTATCTAGCACCCTTTTGTTTTTATTTCCCTATCTAGCACCCTTTTGTTTTTATTTCCCTATCTAACACTCTTTTATTTTTTATTTCCCTATCTAGCACCATTTTAAAAATAAATAAATAAATAATAAATTATTATTTTTTTAATAATTTTAATTTTGAATGCATTAAAAAAATAAATATTTTTAATGTTTAAAATAATTAGAAATATAATTAATGAATAAATAAATGAGTTTTTACAAAATAAAAATAAAAAAGTAATAAATTAAAAATGTTTAGTTTTTTTTTTTTTTTAAATGAAGAAAATAAAAAATTAAACTATACAACAACATAAAATTTGAATCTATAAACATAAATTAGTATTTATTTTTATTATTATTGATGATATAATTGATGATATAATCATGTTAATTTCAAGTAAAAAATACAGGACATAATTATAAAAAAAACCAAAGTCAATTAGTATTAATTAATAGTGAACACATAAATAATATTAAAGTGTCTACCCTAAATGCAAAAGTCTAAAAAAAAAACTAATGCAAATGCTACACTTAATGCTACACTTAATGCATTAAAAAATAAATATTTTTAATGTTTAAAATAATTAGAAATATAATTAATGAATAAATAAATGAGTTTTTACAAAATAAAAATAAAAAAAGTAATAAATTAAAAATGTTTAGTTTAAAATTATTATTTTTAAATGAAGAAAATAAAAAATTAAACTTTACAACAACATAAAAGTTGAATCTATAAACATAAATTACTATTTATTTTGATTATTATTGATGATGTAATCATGTTAATTTCAACTAAAAAATACAGGACATATTTATAAAAAAACCAAAGTCAATTAGTATTAATTAATAGTGGACACATAAATAATATTGAAGTGTTTACCTAAATGCAAAATTCTAAAAAAAACTAATACAAATGTTACACTTAATGCTTAAAAATGAGAAGAAAAAAATGTAAAAATAAATAAGTCTAGAAAATAAAAACAACAACAATAAAATAAGTGTAACATTTGTAAAAAAAAATAATTTTAAACTAAATATTTTTAATTTATTACTTTTTTATTTTTATTTTGTAAAAACTCATTTATTTATTCATTAATTATATTTCTAATTATTTTAAACATTAAAAATATTTATTTTTTAATGCATTCAAAATTAAAATTATTAAAAAAATAATAATTTATTATTTATTTATTTATTTTAAAATGGTGCTAGATAGGGAAATAAAAAATAAAAGAGTGCTAGATAGAAAAATAAAAACAAAAGGGTACTAGATAGGGAAATAAAAACAAAAAGATGTTAGATAGGGAAATAAAGATGTAAATGGTGCTAGATAGGAAATTGAGCCCAAAATTGAAGCAATAAACAAGTCTTGTTTGGCAAATAAACTTGGAAGGGGGTTTCTTTGTGTGATGTTTTCGCCAAGGGTTTATCGGGAAAAATCTTTACATTTGTTTGTCCGGCGCGTGATAACAAAGAAGTGTTTTGGCGCGTGGGGAGAATCCATGCGCTGAGTAGGATAATCTATGCTAGATTGACAGTGATGTATCGCCTTAAACCTTAAGTAATAGTTTTAGTGATTTATTTATTTTCCATACGGATTTTTTTATTGTTGGTGAAGTAAAGATGGATTTAATTTTATTTATTTATTAAAATGAAAATTTACTCAAATTAAGGCATGTTAAAGGTAATTAAACAGAATATTTTAACGAAGAGGATATCATTGGGATCATTTAACAAGCATTATCCACGCAGTACCCATGAGTGTCAATAATTATTTTTTATGCATTAGCTAATCTGTTCTCTTTTTTTTTTTGGATAAAATAAAGTACTTTCTTGTCACATGATAGTACATATAATAATTTAATTGAAAAAAACAAAAATAAGTTTATGGGATTTCGAGAATAAAAAATGTTATTATCAAAATTCAAAATCTGAAAAAAATATATGCTTACAAGTCATATACTCTAATTGCTCTAAAAATGTAAATGTAAGTGTCATAATATATGCTTAATAACTTATTTATAAATTAAGATATTTGATGTGAATGGTATCTTCTATTTGATGTTGATAATTCAATTTGTTCTTAATATTTGCATGTGTGTGATAAATCCGTAATTCTTAATCTTGAATTTCTGAGAAAAAATATTGATTTTTTCAAGAAAAAGTATAGATTGATATAAATATATCTTATTTTATTAATTTACTGTGATTCTAATATTTAAATTGTGAGAATAATTCATAAAATATAAGATTTGGAAAATGATTCTTGATATTAAATTTGAGTAAATTCATTCAACATGTTGAAATATTAGAAATAGATCTTACTATATTGATGATTTATAACACGAATATTCAATGTCGTTTATCAAATACTCTAGGAATTAATATTTCATAAATATTTTTAACCTTATAAGCAAGAAATTGTTTAATAAAATTTATAATTATGTTGAAAGAATGCCAATTAGAAGATGTATTAAATGAAACCATAGATATTAACATTAAGTTATTTTCAAAAAATTCTGAAACTATTTTGAAAAAATTTAATTTTTTACATCCAAAACGGAAATCCAAGAATCCTCGTACCAATTCAAAGACCCAAAACATTTTGTACTAGATTTCATTAGCTTTGCATTGTTGGGTGGTTTCTCAAGTGTACATTTCCCCTAGAATTTTAATTTCGGATAACTTTTCTTCATTAAGTAAAATATTAAAAGGCATGCTGTAATCAAAGAACATACAAGATATATAAATAAAGACATGACAAAGTGTCTTTATTTAACCCATCTTAATTAATTTGACCAAGTATGCAGAGTAAAATATATGATTTAGTGCCAAGATAACAGGGAAAGATGATGAATATATTGTATAACATACAGTTATAATATTCATGCTTAGCTAAGTGGATTTTAATTCTTGGATGGCATGTTTGTCTGCCTCTTGCTACATACATAAATCATGCACTCCACTTCCTAGGTTACTTTGGGCTATAGCTATTAAGATATTGATTATTGAATGAAGAGAAAAAGTGGTTTGGAAGTTTGTTCATTATTGGTGGAAAACAGAGACACTTCCACCATCTATGTCTTTAGCCTGTCCACAAACACCTGAAATTGTGGCCAAAATTTATGCATCTCATTCTTATGAACATACACTAATTCTTTATAAACACACCCATTGATTATTTTATGTACAAAATGTATAGTTTAAAGTATTTTAAATATAAGATATTTAGAAATATTTTAATCACTAACATTATTTTCGTAGCCTTAAATTGGAGAAAATTAGTTTTAATACAACAGGATTCACCACAAGAAAATGATGAAATAGAAACAAAATTTAGAGACAAAAAATAATTAGTTGTTATAGTGACTAAATTATAAACTAGTTTAGATACTAAAACAAATTGGTTTCTAAATTAGTTTCTATTATCGTTAAATGGTTTCTAATTTGGTATTTAATTAGCAAACAAAATTTTTGCTACCAAATTTAGAATTTAAATAATTGATAGTTAAAACTTTGGTAGCTAATTAGATACCAATTTATAAACTATTTAACAATAATATAAACTAATTTACAAACCAATTTTTTTTTTCAGTTTTGAAAATGTTATCTAATTTAGTTACTATAACAACTAATTATTTTTTATGTATAAAATTATTTTCTATTTTATGATTTTGTTGTAGTAGTAAAGTCTAATGGAATACACTAGTCTCTCACAATATCATGAATTAATCTTTGAATTCTCATTAGAAGAGATTGTAGTGCTTAATGGTGTTTTTGGGGGAAGAGATGTAGAAAACCAATCCAAGAAATTTTTAATATAAATATGATTATTAATACAACATATATATGTTTCTCTCTTTTTTTTTAATGAAAAAGCTTAATTTAATATTTATTTGAACTAAAGCTTCCGATGATGCTTCAAGAATTTGCTTAGAGTTTTATGGATGCAAAAGTATATGTATTCACGAGAAATGCAAATCATGAAATGCTTAAAAGTAGTTTGGGTCATATCAGATAATCTGGGCAATTGCTTCCTGCACCATATCACTGCACCCGATCTTAGCGGAAAAGACGAAACTGTCCTTAAAAAAAATTTCCGAAATATGTGTTTCGGATATATTTTTCCGGAACGAAATTTTATATTACGGATTTTTTTATTCGGAATTGATTTTTTATTTTTGTTTCCGGATTTTTATTTCCGAAACACAATTATTTCTTTTCCGAATTTTTTTTTCGGAATGTATTATTTTCAGTTCCGGATTTTTTTGTCCGAAATAGAATTTTAATTTTGGTTTCTGAATTTTTATTTCCGAAACTCAATAATTACTTCCGGATTTATTTTTCCGGAATATATTATTTTCAATTCCGGATTTTTATTTCTGGAATTAAGGGCATTTTTGGAAATTAAAAAAATATGTTGGGTGCAGGTTAAAAATGATTGGGTGCAGGGAGCATTTGCCGATAATCTGATACACGAGCCCAGCACACATAAAAGAACATTTTGAACAATGAAGGACAAAAAGGGTGATGGCCGAAAAGCAAAAAATACTACGAAGCCCAAAGAATGTATAAGGTGACGGTAATATGAAAGCCCAAAAGTATATGTTCAGTTCCTTAAATTTAAAAGTGTATGTTTTAATTCATATGTTTAAAATACTGTTAAATAATTTACTTATATATAAATAATAATATAAAACAACTTGCATGGAAGTCTGCGATATTATATTTTTATAATTAAATATTTAATCTTTCGTTTGTTTTTCTTTCAAATAATATTTTTTAGAATTTAGGATTTTGAGTTTAAAGTTTAGATATATATTAAATAGTCTAATAAAAGAATGATGTGACATATAAGTAATAAACGTCGAATATTTTAGTTCATGAAATTATTGTTGTGTTAGTTCCTACATAAAATTATCACAGCATTTTAATCCTGCAAAAGAATTAATATTACAAATATTTTTTTATTAAATTAACATTACATTATTTCCATGCACAATATTATTTGCTTGACAGTTTATCATATTTTGCTAATTAAACTATAGCTGTCATGTCACAAACACAATGGCAAGGTTTCAGCAGTTATTTATATATATATATATATAAGGACTATCAATTACCATTAACCATTATAGAAAGTATAATAATATTTTTATAATAAATTTAACTTTAATTATCATAAAAAATATATGTTTTATATATGTTCTTTTTCACAACAATTATCATGTATAATAAACTCAATTGACACGTATGTATTTCTAAATAAAATCTTAATGATCTAATACATTAACAATTATAAATTTTACTAAAGATTAATATATTATTTATATAAATAATAATAATTTTTTAATTTATAAAATAATATTTAACTTAATTAATTATTCTTTTACTAAAATTAATGTTTATTTTAATAATTTTCTTGTAATAATAATTTTAATTTATTATTGATATATTAATTTAAACTTTAGTAAGCCACCTATTTTTCTGGTTTACATAATTGAAGAAAATATGGTTAGATTAATTCGACTCATGGTGGATTTATTGAAAGTTAAAAAAAGACATATCATAGACCATTTTATAATTTTTTTTTCTAACACAAAAACTTATTTGATAAAAGAAGTATAAAAAATAATGGCAGCATTAAGAGCTAAAACAACAAGATAATTAGGTTTTCATGTATTAAAAAGAAGTTGTGCATGACGTAGAACTTACTGTTCTTGACATTAGTGGTTTAACTTGAATATAATTATATTATGGATATGTTTCTACTGTACAAGACAGATGAAGTAAGAAAGGAAGTGAGAGGAAAAAAAATATTTGCAACAGAGACACATGGGAGCAGGAAAACATGTGAAGAAGATTCAGAACAATATTTTTGATAAGTAATTATTATAAAATGAATTTTAATTACAACTCAATCTTATAAAATCGATTTATGAGATTGGAGTTTGCACCCACTTATATATAATAAAATGTTCTTATTTCTAATCGATGTGAGATTTTCAACAGTAATTTTGAAATAGATATTATGAAATCTTAATCATTTATGAAATAAGTTGGCTAATTTAAGATTTTTTCATAGAGAGCCTTTTCTTTAGTATAATAGGCTTCCACCTTGTCTATTCTTATAATTCTTTATGAATAGGTATAGTCTACCTATGTATCGTTTTTATTAACATATAAGTTTTGGTTTAGTCCTCCCGTATTTTTATATATATATATATATATATATATATATTTTCAATAATACATTTTTCATGTGATGGTAAATGATTGTTGTAACTTGAGGTGTCTGCCTGAGATCTTAAGTTGCATAATAATATCTAACATGAAAATTTTTATTTAAAAAAAATAAAAAAATTTACACTCAGTTATATATAATAAAATATTTTTATTCAGTTAATTCAATTTTGTATTGGTAGTTTGTTGAATGGCAGCTAAAGAAGAAGAGAATATGGGCCATGGCTAGTGATGCCCATACGTGTCCCATCCTTCCACCATCATTACATTTGCACAGAAATCTATGTGACAATGTGATTGCAAGTGATGCTAATGTGATTGGAAAAGTGAAAGCACCCCAATCATTTCTTCATCAATGGATACAAGACACACCAATCTTATCCCAAACAATTTCTTCTATATTAAATTTCAAACCCTTCTTCTTTCATCATTCTAAAACTGCTCAGAAGATTAACAAATTTTAGAATCAAATTTAAATGACTTTTATTTTATGTTAAGGTTTATATTTATTTTTATTTTATAAGATATTTTTATCTTTTAATGAAGGTAAAATCTTGAATAACTTTTATTGTATGAATTTTTTATTTTGTAATGAAGTAAGATGAGACCAAAGGTTAACTATCCACATATCAGCCAACAAATTCGTTGATTTGTTCATTTTTAATTTAATTAATCAAGTGAAAGCTTTCAATAATTATTAAAGAATGACAATTATAAATATCTAGATAACATAATTATAAATTTAGACTTATTCTACTTCTAATCACCACAGGAAACTATCACTCGAAATATATGAAAGAGAATAAAAATATATAGATTATAGATGAATGATTAATATTAAGAGTTAGAGTTTAATGATTAATATTATATATTATTTAATAACTGTACTATTATCCGAAAAAGTCATACAACTTTATCTTTTTATATCCTACTTTTTCTTTTCATGATTTAATCTAATGGATATTGAAAGTTATAGATGAAGCATTAATGTTATAAATGATTCAATAGCTGATAAACAAAGAAATTATTTAATTATGATTATCGAAAAAAAGTCATATCACTTTTTTTTTGTTATGCTGTGGATAAAGTGTAATAAATAGAAAACTAGAACTTACATAGTTGCTATATTTTTTTTTATATGAACACTTTTTAAATGTTCTATTTTACCTATTTTATTTTATTACCAATAAAAAAATTATATAAAATAATAATAAAAATTTAAATTGTATTTTTTTTAAACCACATGTGACCTTTTAAGTGATGATTAAGAAATTTGTCACACAACTATTTATGTATTGTTATGCAGTTCAAATCTATTTTCCCTCCCAAATTTCAATGTGTATTATATTCTGATAAACACATGTTTAAGCTTTTCTATGTACCTGGGCGTTCGAGGATATGAAGTAAGAATTTTTCCAAATGTAACTGACAACACACATAAATGGCCCGCATTAGTGAATATATTCCAAAATCAGAGTACAAGATCTTTTTTAATCACTAAAAATAATTTATAAATAAAGGGTACATCATACCCGAACCCATATACACAATTATGTATATTAAGATGTTAAATATTGTAATAATACTAAAAAAATCATTAAATAAAAACTAGAGAAAAAAAAATAAGGAGATAAGTTAATCTCATCGTTATAAAATAACACATGTACAATAATATATTTACACCAATGTTTATATATTTTTAAAATACTTTTGAAATATTTTAAGCAATTACTTAATACTACAAGTGAAGAATTGTATATAAGAAATTGTACCGGTGAAGATCGTGCGACTGATATCACGCTTCGATCCTTATCATTGGATTGACCGACAGTTAATCAAGGCCCATGTCCGTTAGGCCGACCGACAATTCAAGTCCAATTACGTTCAACCAAGGTCTGCGAAGCTAATCTATGATTAGGAGCTAGATAATGCAGCCCTGCAACCCTAAACACGGTTCAACTCCTTAACTTGACCCAATAAAAAAAATCCATCAAAGGTAATATTAATAGCGCATATTAAACCATGTACATCATATGCAGTGCTCTGAGAACTGAGTACCGAACGCCTTTACTGACTTGAGTGCCTTCTACAGGTACCCTTCAAATTTGGATTGCGAGAAGACTGAGAAGGAAGAGTGAAGAATTTGCAAGAAAGGGAGCTTAAGGACTATACAAACCAACAAAAAAAAAAAAAGATAAAAATCCTCTCAATACTCTAGATCCCATGAAACAGTAATTTTCTTATGATAAAATTGTTGGTTCCTTTAAGTTAATACATCATCATAAACCCTAAACCAAATACAATTACTATCTTCGAACTTATTAAAGGTGTGCAAGGTTTATATTATGCTAGATGATATATAGCTTTTTTTTTGTTAATGTTCAATGAGTAGATATCTTTTAAATTTTTTTATACGGGTTCTGAAATAATTTATTTAATTTTTATTAATAAAAATAATATTAAAAGTGTGTGAAGTTGTATAAGTGATTTTAAAAATACGTGTGAATGATTAAATAATTAGTTGTCTTTTTTCCAGTGGGGGCTTAACGAAGAATATCTCCAATTATACATATACAAAGGGCACAAGCAAAGGACATCTCCCCCACGAAACTATCTGCTTTTCTTTAGTGTGAACAGGAGGAACCACACTTTGAAACCAATTTCTAACTCCAGTATATATGGTGAGCAATAAAAGGCCAAAATATCTTATACGTAAAGGTATTTTTGGCCATGAAAACTCCAATAATATATATATAGTTCTATAGTTTCATGCATAAAGAATTTTGGCGTCCAAGTTGTCCAATAATTAAATTTGAACTTATCTATAAGGCAATGTAAACATATTATAATATATATATACTTTGCACACCAAGAGTGACTTTCTTTAGATTTTGTATTATTTACTTTGCACACCAAGAGTGACTTTAATATATATATATATATACTGGACTAAACTGTTAGTTGATATTGGAAACCAATTAATTAGAAAATGATCATTTTTTTTATAATAAATTATAAAACCAGCACTATGATTTGACTTAGACTAAGCAATATATACTTTAAATTTTATTCATTAATAAATTATAAAAGAACATATTATATTAATGAATCAGTAAAAAAAATGAATACAATATTTGTATTTCTTCAAAAGAATGAAAAATTAACTTAAAGTATATATTGCTTTTTACTCTAAATGTATGTTACATTTAGGAGAAAAAGCTCTAAGTATGTTATTAGTAATAGTAATAGATATTAATGAGTATTAGTGAAACTTATATTTAAGTTGTAATTTTGTCCTGGTTTTGTTTGGCTTGGTAGTTTAGAGGATGTTATAGGAATATCAGTAATTAGGAGTTGATTTTTTTTTATTCTGATTGGGCTTTTAGACTTGAAGCCTCTTTTGTTTTGTGTATATAGGTTGTAGAGGTTTTGCTTTTTGCTTCAGGGCTTGAGGGTCTGCACATTGTAAGTAAGATATTATACTCATTGTAAGTAAAATCCTAAGAACTAACCATTTCAAAATAACCTGAAAATAATTTAACATTCATTTTTCACAATAATGCCAACATGCAGACAGATTCTTAGAAGGAGAAGAAAATACTGAAGGTTTTCAACTTTTAAAATTGGTGTTATATATGTTTATACTTTTGCTAACTTGTGATTAATAGGACCCTAATTGAGAATTGATGTTGATGCTGTAAAAGGGGAGGAAAAGAATGAGAGCAGGTTGAGGAATAATGTTTTCTAAGGTTTTTAGACAATAAGGAGAGTGAGTGACTTTGTTTTTCACTTTCTAAAAGCTTCCACATACTATTTCTACTCCTTTTTATTTTTTATTAAACCCTAAGATCCAAAGTAAAACCTCACCCAAATAATTAAGTTGCGGTTTCCCTCGCTAAACCATCCTGTGGAGGGTTTTTAAACCCCAGAAAAAGACTTTCATAACCTCCGTAAAATAAAAAACAAAGCACCCACAACTAATATTGCAAAGAAAACTCATCAACCAAGATTTGAACCCAAGTCCTTCCAATAACCAAGGAAGGGTTAACCATTAGACCAGAGAAGTTCTTTGGTCATATTATCATTTTTATTTTACTTATTATTATTAACATAATTTATACATATTAATATTATATTAACATTATTATTAATATTAATATTATATTAACATTATTATTAATATTAATATTATATTAACATTATTATTAATATTAATATTATATTAACATTATTATTAATATTATTATTATAATTAACATTATTATTAATATTATTATTATAATTAATATTATATTCATATTATTAATATTATTAATATTTATTAATATTATTATAAATATTATTATAAATATTATTATAAATATTATTATTAATATTATTATAAATATTATTATTAATATTAATATAAATATTATTATTAATATTATTATAAATATATTATTAATATTATTATAAATATTATTATTAATATTATTATAAATATTATTATAAATATTATTATAAATATTATTATAAATATTATTATAAATATTATTATTAATATTATTATAATGAATAGTTTCCAGTATATGATTCTTCAAAATTTGATACTGTAAATGTAACCAAAAAATAAATTATGATGATGTATATATGTGATAAGTTAATGTCACTTCACACACAACTTATTTTTACTTATTGAAATTCATAAAAACAAACTTTAAGAATTGAATAATAATTTCAATTAATGAAGTGCCTTCTAACTTCAATTAATGAATCAACCTCTAAGACCTAAGTTCAAAGCATATTTAAATATGTATACCAGTTTAGGCTAAACTCACTAAAAAATTTAATTATATCTATTTATTAAGAATTGAGAAAATATATTTTATTGATGTTTTACAATAAATTTTTGACACTTAAAAAAAATTAAAAAACTCTATTATTTTGATGAGATTTTAGAATAAATATTTAGAATTTAACGAAGGTTTTAAAATAAACCTTTGGAAATTAACGAAGGTTAAAAAAATCTTTGTTATTTTATGGAGGTTTTAAAATAAACCTTTGTAAATTAACAAAGGTTAAAAAAACCTTCGTTATTTTGTGGAGGTTTTAAAATAAACCTTTGAAAATTAACGAAGGTTAAAAAAACCTTCGTTATTTTGCGGAGGTTTTAAAATAAACCTTTGGAAATTAATAAAGGTTAAAAAAACCTCTGTTATTTTACTGAGGTTTTAGAATAAACCTTTGGAATTTAGCTAAGGTTAAAAAACCTCCGTTATTTTGTTGAGGTTTTAGAAAAAACCTCAATTAATTAAATCAATTTCTAAGGTTATATTAACCTCCACTAAATAACCTCTATTAAAACCTTTTTTTATTGTAGTGTGATATTAAGTAACAAAACAAACATACAATTCAATTCAGAATTATTAAAATTCACACATAAAAAATAAAATAAAATAAAACTTAATCCATTTGGATATTGAAACATACACTACAAAAAAAATTATCAAATAAAAAATAATTTTAAAAATCAAACTATTAGTATCTAAACTTAGAAATAATTTATAAATTAAAATAAATTATCTAAACTTAGTTATTATATTAATTAAATTAAAAATCATTTTATAAACTTAGAAATTATTAGTATCTAAACTAATTTTTATTATTAATAAAAATTTATAAATTTATAATTAACCATTAGTTACCATAATTTTAACTAATAATTACTTTATATTATAAATTAGTTTCTATTAATTTTTTAAAACTAATTTATAATTAAAATATTAATAATTAAAATTTTGATAACTAATTCAAAATTTATTTTATAAAATTTTATTAATAATATAAACAATATTAATAAATTTTAATATATAAAATAATATGTAGTTTAATTAATATAATTATTAATTTTTTTTTAAAATTTAGTTATTATTTAAAGATTTTGTTACAGTAACTTTGCGTCTTATATACTTCTCAAGTTTTAAAATACTACATATTTATATTAATTAGTTTTTTTATCAGAAAAATATTAACTAGTAATGTTTTGAAATAAATTCCACTAATAAAAGAAAAGCCAATTCTGTAACATTTCATGGAGTTATTTTCACATCCTTTAAAATAAGCATATAATTTATATAGTTATCTGGATTTAAAGGTGCATAAGTTAAGAGTTATTTGGAAGGGATCTAACTCTCTCTTTCTCTCTCCTACACAGTTGTCTGTACTTAGAAATCTCGATCTCTGCACATCGTCATCTCCCTTTCTCAAAGTTTTCTGATCATGCACCTCCTTAAACTTCAACAGTAAGACTCAGAAACCAATTTGCATGTACGATATATCACTATCATATCATCATCATCATCATCTTCTTCTTCTTCTTCTTCTACCATGGCCTTTCCACCTTCTCACAGCTTCACGTTTCACACTCATGAAGAAGATCACCACCACCTCCCTTCAACCTCTCTCAACGCCTACCCCTCTTTCCCACCACAACACTTTCAAGGTTCATCAATCTCTTTCCGTCACAACACAGCTGTCTTTTAACTATATATATATATTCTTTGTTGCTGCAAAAATATAAACTCATATTTCCCTTTAGAATTAGATAACATTATATATAAGTACATATTCTCTTTTCTTTTTTGTCGAGTTCAATTTCTATACCCTTTTACTCAACCGATGAAAAAGTATTGTTAATACAGTTTTTAAAACAAATATTATAATAACTGAATGAGTGTGTAAATTTTTGTATACTATTGCTATGTTATTTACTCTTTGTGGATATGATTTCGGGAAAATTGGGTTTTGTCTTAATGTTGCAGGGGGTGCACCACCATTCATGTTGAAGCGGTCCATGTCGTTTTCAGGCATTGAGAACAAGTGCGATGAGGTGAACGGAGATGATGAGTTATCCGACGATGGGAACTTTCAATGTGGGGAGAAGAAAAAGAGGCTGAATTTGGAACAGTTAAAGGCTCTTGAGAAGAGTTTTGAGTTGGCGAACAAGCTTGAGCCAGAAAGAAAAGTGCAGTTAGCTAAGGCTTTGGGGTTGCAACCAAGACAAATTGCCATATGGTTCCAGAACAGAAGGGCCAGATGGAAAACCAAGCAATTGGAGAAGGAATATGAAGCTCTCAAGAAGCAGTTTGAGGGAGCTAAGGCTGATAATGATGTTCTTAAGATTCAGAATCAGAAACTACAGGCAGAGGTAATATTGGTTCTAACTTGCTTCAAATTTGTGTTTGGATCATTCATTGAACTTTCCATACTGGTCTCTTTCTGGATCAAGGTTTTCTAGGATCAAAGTAATAAAGTTTTTTCAGAAATTGACCAAGGGGAACATGAACTTAATTACTCATCAGACTCTAGGGGTTAATGTCACTAAACTGTTGTTCTTGATCTTTATTCAGATAATCTGAATGTGTTATATATATTCTAGTCATTGACTTGATGTAATTCAATTGAGTGGTGATATGTTAACACCACAAACAAAGAAATCTTTTCCAATTCAATTTGTTACATTTTTTTAATCAGTAGGAAGTTTTCCTACTCCTCATGTTTTTTTGGCTTTATAAGAAGATGAACTCTTTTCCATGTTTTTTAGTTTTGGTACTTCTGAAACCCCATTTCTTATTCTATCACTATACCTGACATTGGACAGCAACTTTTTAAAGTTTCCCACATGAACTATTTGCTTCTATAAGTTGGTTATTAATTTGGTGAAGAATCTGTCACTGTCAGACCCCATACCTGCAACAAGTTGTAATGTTTTTTATGTTTTATGCAACGAGTTTTAATTTTTACTATGACTATAACAGACACATTGCACTGATGTTTCAAGCTTTTAACACACTAGAATATATGATACTTGATTATCTTGCTTTTACATTATTTTTTTCTACTACATAATGTTTGCAGTTAGAAGCAGTAAAAAGTAGGGGTTGGTGTGAAGCTGGAACAATCAGCCTTAAGAAAGAAACTGAGGGTTCATGGAGCAATGGAAGTGAGAACAGCTCAGACATTAATTTAGATCTCTCAAGAACACCAATTTTGAATAATCCTACATCTTGTCAAGCCCCCTTTCCCACCAGCATAACTCAGATCCTTCAATATTCGTCAAAACCAGACTTTCAGGATGATGACTTCTGCAACGTGATTCACAACATTGATGTACAACAAAACTTTTGGCCCTGGCCTGGTCAACAGAACCACCATTTCCATTGACACTATAAATGATTTTTGGCTTCAGTGATATAAGGATCTCTCATACAACATTTTTCCTTCAGTTTTTGTTCTTTGCATTATTATTTATATGGTGTAGATTGGTGTATAAAGTTTGAACAGATTAAATGTATGTAGATGCATGGCGTCGGTGGACTTTAAGCAGTGCAATTTCCTTCCCATAAACATTATTGTTCCATACACATTATTGTATTGAAAACTATAAAATAATATTTACGTTAGGCAGAGAAGTAAAAAAATATTAATGGTGAGTTATGGCATGTGCCTCCTAAGTGGATTTCCAGGTCTGCAGTGCAGAGTGGACCATGGATAATTAAAAAATGGATTCTCTGTTTCCTTCTTTAAGCACATATTTTATTTCATATTGGTACTTTGCAATCTTCACATTGAGATGATGTTGTGGAAAAATGCATGCAAAGCTCACCATAATCAGAAAAAGAGTGTGGCGAGCACACACCCCAAGAAACAATACAAATGAGATTTTTACTTATTTATATATATTATAAAATGTTATTAATTAATGTGTCTAAGAATAATTAGTTTGAAATCACAGGAAAAATTACTTTGCATGACGTAAGCAACTCAACATCTACCATCATTGGCATTTAAGAATGGTTGACAAAAGCACTTGTTGTTTGTTTTGAGAAATAATTAACTCCAGATTCTTATAATAAAATTTATGAGAAATAAAATAAATAGAGAATAAGTACACACAAATTGACATAGAATTTGGTTAATTATATCTAGATCACCATGTTACAGAAAATGTGTTATTAAAAGAGAAAATTATAAAATATGTACTATTTTATAAAACACTCCATTTACTTTTAAAAAATATAAATAATATTTTCTTACCAAAAAATATTTGATACAAATTATCCTTACACTATAAGAAATATTAAAAATTAGTATTATATATATGTATATATTAACTGTAAGTAAATATATATTTACCATTTAAAATAATTTTACATGTTATTCAATTATAAAATATTATTAGTATGATTTTTAAAGTATTTTTTATAAATAAGTATCATGGATTGTATATATATATATAATTTGATGAAACTTTGTTCTTAATTTACAACTTTCCTAGTACAAAAATATAATATTGTCTACATACACACAAACCCAAAAAACCGACATAAAATTGTCTACATACACACTAACTCTCTCTTTCTCTCTCCTACACAGTTGTCTGTACTTAGAAATCTCGATCTCTGCACATCGTCATCTCCCTTTCTCAAAGTTTTCTGATCATGCACCTCCTTAAACTTCAACAGTAAGACTCAGAAACCAATTTGCATGTACGATATATCACTATCATATCATCATCATCATCATCTTCTTCTTCTTCTTCTTCTACCATGGCCTTTCCACCTTCTCACAGCTTCACGTTTCACACTCATGAAGAAGATCACCACCACCTCCCTTCAACCTCTCTCAACGCCTACCCCTCTTTCCCACCACAACACTTTCAAGGTTCATCAATCTCTTTCCGTCACAACACAGCTGTCTTTTAACTATATATATATATTCTTTGTTGCTGCAAAAATATAAACTCATATTTCCCTTTAGAATTAGATAACATTATATATAAGTACATATTCTCTTTTCTTTTTTGTCGAGTTCAATTTCTATACCCTTTTACTCAACCGATGAAAAAGTATTGTTAATACAGTTTTTAAAACAAATATTATAATAACTGAATGAGTGTGTAAATTTTTGTATACTATTGCTATGTTATTTACTCTTTGTGGATATGATTTCGGGAAAATTGGGTTTTGTCTTAATGTTGCAGGGGGTGCACCACCATTCATGTTGAAGCGGTCCATGTCGTTTTCAGGCATTGAGAACAAGTGCGATGAGGTGAACGGAGATGATGAGTTATCCGACGATGGGAACTTTCAATGTGGGGAGAAGAAAAAGAGGCTGAATTTGGAACAGTTAAAGGCTCTTGAGAAGAGTTTTGAGTTGGCGAACAAGCTTGAGCCAGAAAGAAAAGTGCAGTTAGCTAAGGCTTTGGGGTTGCAACCAAGACAAATTGCCATATGGTTCCAGAACAGAAGGGCCAGATGGAAAACCAAGCAATTGGAGAAGGAATATGAAGCTCTCAAGAAGCAGTTTGAGGGAGCTAAGGCTGATAATGATGTTCTTAAGATTCAGAATCAGAAACTACAGGCAGAGGTAATATTGGTTCTAACTTGCTTCAAATTTGTGTTTGGATCATTCATTGAACTTTCCATACTGGTCTCTTTCTGGATCAAGGTTTTCTAGGATCAAAGTAATAAAGTTTTTTCAGAAATTGACCAAGGGGAACATGAACTTAATTACTCATCAGACTCTAGGGGTTAATGTCACTAAACTGTTGTTCTTGATCTTTATTCAGATAATCTGAATGTGTTATATATATTCTAGTCATTGACTTGATGTAATTCAATTGAGTGGTGATATGTTAACACCACAAACAAAGAAATCTTTTCCAATTCAATTTGTTACATTTTTTTAATCAGTAGGAAGTTTTCCTACTCCTCATGTTTTTTTGGCTTTATAAGAAGATGAACTCTTTTCCATGTTTTTTAGTTTTGGTACTTCTGAAACCCCATTTCTTATTCTATCACTATACCTGACATTGGACAGCAACTTTTTAAAGTTTCCCACATGAACTATTTGCTTCTATAAGTTGGTTATTAATTTGGTGAAGAATCTGTCACTGTCAGACCCCATACCTGCAACAAGTTGTAATGTTTTTTATGTTTTATGCAACGAGTTTTAATTTTTACTATGACTATAACAGACACATTGCACTGATGTTTCAAGCTTTTAACACACTAGAATATATGATACTTGATTATCTTGCTTTTACATTATTTTTTTCTACTACATAATGTTTGCAGTTAGAAGCAGTAAAAAGTAGGGGTTGGTGTGAAGCTGGAACAATCAGCCTTAAGAAAGAAACTGAGGGTTCATGGAGCAATGGAAGTGAGAACAGCTCAGACATTAATTTAGATCTCTCAAGAACACCAATTTTGAATAATCCTACATCTTGTCAAGCCCCCTTTCCCACCAGCATAACTCAGATCCTTCAATATTCGTCAAAACCAGACTTTCAGGATGATGACTTCTGCAACGTGATTCACAACATTGATGTACAACAAAACTTTTGGCCCTGGCCTGGTCAACAGAACCACCATTTCCATTGACACTATAAATGATTTTTGGCTTCAGTGATATAAGGATCTCTCATACAACATTTTTCCTTCAGTTTTTGTTCTTTGCATTATTATTTATATGGTGTAGATTGGTGTATAAAGTTTGAACAGATTAAATGTATGTAGATGCATGGCGTCGGTGGACTTTAAGCAGTGCAATTTCCTTCCCATAAACATTATTGTTCCATACACATTATTGTATTGAAAACTATAAAATAATATTTACGTTAGGCAGAGAAGTAAAAAAATATTAATGGTGAGTTATGGCATGTGCCTCCTAAGTGGATTTCCAGGTCTGCAGTGCAGAGTGGACCATGGATAATTAAAAAATGGATTCTCTGTTTCCTTCTTTAAGCACATATTTTATTTCATATTGGTACTTTGCAATCTTCACATTGAGATGATGTTGTGGAAAAATGCATGCAAAGCTCACCATAATCAGAAAAAGAGTGTGGCGAGCACACACCCCAAGAAACAATACAAATGAGATTTTTACTTATTTATATATATTATAAAATGTTATTAATTAATGTGTCTAAGAATAATTAGTTTGAAATCACAGGAAAAATTACTTTGCATGACGTAAGCAACTCAACATCTACCATCATTGGCATTTAAGAATGGTTGACAAAAGCACTTGTTGTTTGTTTTGAGAAATAATTAACTCCAGATTCTTATAATAAAATTTATGAGAAATAAAATAAATAGAGAATAAGTACACACAAATTGACATAGAATTTGGTTAATTATATCTAGATCACCATGTTACAGAAAATGTGTTATTAAAAGAGAAAATTATAAAATATGTACTATTTTATAAAACACTCCATTTACTTTTAAAAAATATAAATAATATTTTCTTACCAAAAAATATTTGATACAAATTATCCTTACACTATAAGAAATATTAAAAATTAGTATTATATATATGTATATATTAACTGTAAGTAAATATATATTTACCATTTAAAATAATTTTACATGTTATTCAATTATAAAATATTATTAGTATGATTTTTAAAGTATTTTTTATAAATAAGTATCATGGATTGTATATATATATATAATTTGATGAAACTTTGTTCTTAATTTACAACTTTCCTAGTACAAAAATATAATATTGTCTACATACACACAAACCCAAAAAACCGACATAAAATCGGTTTTCGTGAACAGTCAATTTTTTTAATATTATAATAAATATTTTAACTTTTGAAAATTTTGATATAAGTTAGATAAATTAAATTGATTAAGTGTTTCATTCTAAAATTAAATCTATGTAATGGAGGAATGAGTTGGTGATTTTTTTTTTTATATTTATTGTGATATAAAATATGTTACTTTTCATAATGAACCATAAGATTATCTTAAAGATTTATTTATAATGTATATAATACAAATATTAAGACTAAGTGTGAGTAAGTAACTTATTTTTAATTCTTAGATTAGTAAAATACTAAAAGTGTCTCAAACTTGACCACAACAAATAGAATATATAACAAAATTATTCTTTAATTATTGGATCTCTTTCCATTTTCTTATCGGGTTAATTTATATTCTTGGTAGTAGATGTTATGACACATACAATGGAATTGTTTGATCTAAAAAATAATTTTTTTTCAATATCGCACCTTAAGAGTAATTTTTTGGTTTTGTCAAGACATTAATAAATTGGTTATTTTTAAATAATAGTAGATAGAAACAATACTAAGGATAAATGGTTTTCCAAACCAAAGTTTAATTGAATTATGTATTTATTTTTGTTGTATAAATTAAATTATTTTTTTGTTGTATAAGTTAAATTGCTTTTTTTTTGTATAAACTAAATTAATTTGTTGTTGTATAAATTATATTACTTTTTTTTGTATGAATTAAATTTATTTGTTGTTGTATAAATTAAATTATTATTTTTATATAAATTAAATGTATTTTTGTTGTATAAATTAAACTATTTTTTGTTGTATAAATTAAATTATTATTTTTTGTATAAATTAATTATTTTTTTGTATAAATTAAATTATTATTTTTGTATAAATTAAATTATTTTTTGTTGTATAAATTAAACTAATTTTTTGTTCTATAAAATTAAATTATTATTTTTTAATAAATTAAATTAATTTTTTTTGTATAAATTAAATTACTTTTTTAAAAGTTTTAATTCATTTTATTAAGATTTAATTAAAATGTTTAAAATATTAGGAAAATGGTGAATTAAATATGTATTAATTAATTTTTTATATAAGGTGGGTCGGCGTGAGCCAGGCGATGCAAAATGCCCTTCCACTTATGTGTTGGACGTGACCGACGCATACAATGCCCTTCCACTTATGTGTTGGACGTGACCGACACATACAGTATGTTATTTAAATAGAAAATTTATTTTTTCCTCATTCACATTTCGCTGCACCCTCCGTCTTTTGCCGTGACTACTCCGACATTGTTCACCGTCGGTGT